>NW_028227260.1:111561960-112761960 GCF_978045245.1 Mus caroli | reverse complement strand
TTGTAAATATTGGATATTATGCCTCTACCAGATGTAGGATTGGTAAGGATATTTTCCCAATCTGTTGGTTGGCATTTTGTCTTATTTACAGTTTCTTTTGCTTTGCAGTTTTATGAGGTCCCATTTGTCAATTCTTGATCTTAGAGCATAGGCTATTGGTGTTCTGTTCAGGAAAATTTCCCCTGTGCCCATGAGCTCCAGGATCATCTGGAGTACTTATCCCAATTACTTTAAGGATGTGTTTTCTTCAGAATGTAAGTCAGGAAATGTGATGCTTTGGGGGGAAAGGTAATCTTTCTTTTCAACAGAAAGAGAAAAGCTTTCTTTCTTTGAAATTTAAAAGAAAAAAAATGATTTAATGGAGGAGTGTAGTATTTTATGTTCTCATTCTAATTGTGTTGCCCAAAAAACATGTTTGGAATATAAAGCACATACACTAAAGGAAGCCTGACCCAGTTGGTTCTGATTAGGAAATAAAGTTGCCAACAGCCAGTGACTGGGCAGGGGGACAGATGCAGGACTTTTTTTCATGTTGCCTGTCAATTTATTTGTAAGCACATGTAAGTTTTCATTAAAAAAAAAAACATGGGGATATTACATTCATTTTTCATGTGAGAGAGCTAGGATATAGAAATGATGTAGGACATAGGATATAGAAATGCACCTATGGTTGTTCAGGTCATCAATGGGAGGAGAGGCCCCTGGTCTTTTGAAGGCTCTATACCTCAGTATAGGTGAATGCCGGGACCAGGATTGGGAGTGGGTTGTTTGGGGAGAAGCAGGAGGGGGGATAGGGGATTTTCAGATGGGAATATATGAAAGATGATAACGTTTGAAATGTAAATGAAAATGTAAATGAAAATATCTAAGAAAAAGGACTTGTAAATTCCCAGACACAGTGGAGGAGTTGAAGGAATTTCACCATGAGAGGGGCATAAGACGGACCAGGACATGAAGGAGAAGGAGTGTGAGATGGAGGAAATGTGGATCCATAGGGAAAGCAGCCCTATGGGAGGGCTTCACAGAAGGTCACAAAGCAGCAAAGATAATATGTAGATTTAGACAATGTTAACTCAGGATTACTAGAGGGGAGTGTATGCTAGCCATGGGAAGGTTTGGAAGTGCCCAGCCATTGAGCTAGTCAAGGCATATTAACATATAAAGTGTGTGTGTGTGTGTGTGTGTGTGTGTGTGTGTGTGTGTGTGTGTGTGTGTGTTCATTTTCTAATCCAGAGACTCTGGCAAGTGGCAAGGGGTGCCAGGAGTTTAGAGCAGATTAAATATTTACCAAAACAGATGTGACCTCCTGAAACTCCTGGCTGTGGAGCTGAAGGAAGAAACCAAGAGGAACAACAAAACAGGCGATGTAAGTGCTGATCCTCTACATAGGAACATATCTGAAACTGATTGAGACATGCATGTTTCTGCAGAAGTCAATATATCTTGTGGGCTACAGGGTCTGAAGGACTAATTCTATGTAATCTTTTTATATGGCATGGATGGAGATTAATATCACACTTTTGTTACACAGTCCAAACTGTCTTATAAAGTTTGTTTGAACTGCTTTTTACCTGTTCAGACAATGAGCAAAGATTCATCTTTGGCTGATTTGTGCATACCATACATGCCACACATGTGTTGATATAAAAATGTTTATTACCTTTCAAAGTTTGTGTGCTTTGAGAATAAAAGGACCAGACACCAATGAAAACAAGACAAATATCCCAGATGAGGCAGCCACTAAAATTGCCTTATTTGCTGTTTCCTTACAAACCTGTCTGTCCTTAATCTGTTGCCTCTCCATAGAATTTGCTCACCAACAGGGCTGCCTTGCCAGGCCTCAGTGGAAAAGGATACTCCTAATTTGGCAGAGGACTGATGCAACACTATGGTGGGATACCGAGGGGCGCCATCCTCTCGGAGAAGAAGGGAAAGGGTGGTGGCAGGAGGAACTCTGTGACAGGAGACAGGGAGAAGGGGGGGTAAATGATTATAATGTAGAAATAAAGAAATAAAACTCTTCATCCAGAACATCTTCAAAAAGGCTAGCTAAGATGCTCCAGCCTCACAGACTGTTCCAGCCAAGATTCAGTTAAGCACTATATTTTCATAGCACACAGAGACTGGACTGCAAATAACACAGCTAGCTTTCCTGGGTTTTGGCCATTATTCCAATTTTCATTGGATCCCCATAAGATGTCATTGCCGTCAGACATTACTAAGCATTTTTTCCTTTCCCAAGAGGTGTGGTGGGGTGGTTTTTGATTGTTTGGTGGGTGATAGATATTTGTTGTCATTTAAGGGAAATTTGTTCCAAATTTATTGGTCTTGATCAAAGGGGAAACAATATAAAGGAAGTTGAATTAAGGGATCTCTTTCACGTTCTTTTTGTTCCTCTATCACTATTTATCTTTTATCTAGTGTTAGGGGAAAGAGTGGGATGAAAGAAAATAGAAGGGATATAGGAAGGATAGGATAAAGGGATAGCAACTGCTAGTCTCAAATGTTTTGAATTTGTATGGATTTTTGTTATGATAGAAATTAAAGTTACTTTTGTTACAGCATATTTTAATATGATTAAACTACTGTTTAAGTTATTGTACCTATATAACTCATTTGTAAATGTAATTTAAATTCTAGTCCTTTCATAAGCTACTACAAGGAATTGTTTAGGATAATTTAGAAATGTAAGTTAATAGTCAATCAGACTTATGGTCCTGTTAGGTACCAGTTTAGGTAATTACAGAAATAAGCTTTCTTAAGCCTCCTGTAGATGTTCTCAAAGTTAAATAGATAATCAATAGCTAGGAACAAGCAATGTTTGTCTATTCAGATATAATTTCACTAGATAGATGGTCGTCAAACACTTTAGAGATCTACAAATCATGACATTTAAGATGTATTAATACCACAAGGATTTTCATAACAGTGAGACACATTAGCTTCTGGCAGCACCCCCATACTACTTCAGACACATGAATTTTGCTTGTTTCTGGAAAAGCTGCCAGTGGGCAAAAAGCTGTCCTTGCCTCTACAGCTGACAGCATGTAGTCCAAACTATTACCAAGCAGGACGCTGATGTACTTTCCAAAACCAAGATAGTCCAGTCCTTCAATAATTTCTGCTTCACAGATTTGCCAGATGACACCACCTTTCTGTCTGTCTGTCTGCCTGCCTGTCCCAATACTGTAGAGAATTCCTGGGTGACTGTTCAGGTGTTCAGTAGACTCTACAATGTCTATAGTTTTGGAAGCTTCTTGCAACACACTTCATGTTTATTCAGGTAATATTTAACCTTCTCACGTCTGTGGTGGAGTTGAAGACTACATAGTTATAGTCACATTTAGCTTAAGCTCTTTAGTATTTAAGAAAAAGAATACATTTTAGGTTGACAAATGCAAGTTGCAATAGCAAGTGTTTTAGGTACAGAACTTGGAATTCAACAAGATAGGATAGATAATGGAGTCCGATCTCCAAGATTACCAAATATATATATGAACTGGGCATTGTGAATGTAATTCTTACCTGATGGTTTTCACATTTGTTCTTAATGTATATAATTTATTGTTGATAGTGAAAGTACAGTTTATTGGACTAAAACAGAGAGATGTTTGTAGCACATTTTTTGCACACTCTGTCAAGTTGTATCTCTGTCATTCCTCACCTGCCTTAGGCATTCTCTGACTGGCTTTAATAAAGAGCTGATAACCTATAAATAGGCAGGAAGGGAAAGGCAGGACTTCTGGGAAGAGATAGGAATTGGGGGAGATAGGCACAGGAGATTCACCAGATAGACATGGAGGAAGGAACAGATGTCAGGACTGAAGGAGAGATAATGGACCATGTGGCAAAAGTGGATTGGTATAAAAAGAGTTATTGAGTTCTACAGGCTAGTTGTGAATAAGACCAAGCATTCATAAATAAATATGTCTATGTCATTGTTGGAAACCAGTTTGGGGAAACAGTCCAGCAATACCATCTTATTGCAGGGACATTAATGAGACAGACTTTTACATATGTCAATGGGAAAATGAGAAAAGGTTCCCAGATAAAATATCTCAATGTAACAAAGAGAAGGAATATTTCTGTTCTGTGTGTGTGTGTGTGTGTGTGTGTGTGTGTGTGTGTGTGTGTGTGTGTGTTGTGTGTGTTTGTGTGTGTGTGTGTGTGTGTGTGTGTGTGTGTGTGTGTGTGTGTGTGTGAAGATATTCATTGGACTCAGATGACACCACCTTTCTGTCTATGCAAAGGATAATTATGGGGAATTACTTCAACCTGTAACAATAACCTACATTTTCTTTTGGTTGTTGGATCCATCTGGGAAATAAGATTATATGCAACATGGCATGATGCAAAGAGCAGACTCTATCAAACATATCTATAACCTATTGGCCTAATAGCCCAGGTGGATAAACTTGTGGTTGTTTTTATGAGTTCCTAAAGGGTTATACTTGAGTCAAAAATACCTTAGTGTAGTCCCAGCTATCTGAAATAAAATCTTTCAATTGGCTATAAATAGTTTCTAATTGGTCATCTTTGGTGGATTCACAGGAATTGTTGGCCATATGGGCTTTTCCAGAAGTGTAATCCTTTCTCTGATTTCTGGCCTCTACTATGAGCCAGAAGAAACACAAATTGGAAAAAAAAAAAAGCAGGATGCCTTTAATACACAAGAGTAGGTATTTGGAAGTTCCAGGGGTCAAAGTATTTTGTTTCCCGTGCTTTACAGATATTTTTTGGGGGGTGGGGTGGGTGTAATCAAACTTGGGGGTTACAATCTGAGCTTCAAGTCAGGTCCAGCTAACCATCCTCAAATAAGTTAATTAAAAGAACCAACTTAAATGTAAAACAACAACAACAAAAAAGATTTATTTAGTGGAGCCACATGGAAAGTGGGAAAAAGATATCCAAAGATATCCCCCAGGTCCAGTATCAGGAAATGGAAATGAGATCCATGTTTAGATACAAGTATCAAGATATGCATATCTAAGCAGTCCCAGTCAAGATTTGTTCCTGCATACTACTGACCCATCACTGTCTGGCTTTCAGCTTTATCCTGTGAGGTGGGTTGCCAAATTGTTGGAACTGTGAAATCCCTTACTTGTAGATAACATCACACTCTGGATGGGAGCATTTTCCTCTCTCAGAATGAGATTCCAGGGAAAATTACCATTATGTGGTAGTCCATTGTTTCAACAGTCTCATAGTCAGACCAAGAGACACAAGTATCCTTTTAGAATATCTACACTTCTGCCCGGTCAGTTATAGATGATATTTTGGTCTCAATACAATGGTAGTCTAGATCTCTCCTTAAGCCACATAATAAATAATTTAAGCATATATCCCAAAATGATTTTTACCTCAACTAGGGAAAATACCCTAATTTAGATGTTGTACCTACTGTATATGAATTCTGGGATCTGTACTCAAGCACTGGGAAAAAAAAAAACTCAACTGCAAATTATAAAGTGCATCTTAATTACAAAATAGAAATGTTATCTCTAAAATGTTTTATTCTCTCTCTCTCTCTCTCTCTCTCTCTCTCTCTCTCTCTCTCTCTCTCTCTCTCTCTCTCACACACACACACACACACACACACACACACAAATGCTCACACACACACACACAAATTATATCTGAATGTAACAACAAGTAATTAGTGCTTGTTAAAATTAATTTATATGTATAGATAATTTTTTGTTTGTGTTTTGTTTTGTTTTGTTTTGCTGTGATAGGGTCTTACTATGAAGTTTTTTCTTCCCTGGAAGTTGCTATGAATACCAGATAGACACCACTTGCCCCTGTCTTCAGAGAACCTGAATTAACAGCATTGATGGCATGAGGCAACATTTCCAGTTTGTATATGCATGTTTTGTTTGTAGATGTGTGCATCACTTGAATTCCTGGTGTGGGATTGGCCAGGAGAGGGCATTGGAACACATATGAATGGAAATTCAAACAGTTGTGAGCTGCCTTGTGGGTGCTCCAGAACCAAACATGGGTCCTCACTAAAGGCAGCAAGTGCCTTAAGTAGCCAGCCTCCAGGCTGTTGCTTATGACTTTCACCAAGCATGGCTTTTACTGACCTAGGCAGGTACTAGTGTTTCTCCCACACCTTTTAAAACAAACTCCCTACTATCTCATGAAAATGTACATAAGAGGTAGCCCCTTAAAACTGAACCCCAACAGTACAATTGCAAGCAGCTTTTCCAGAGACTTTCCTGTGGATGCCCTCATAATGGGTGGGCAGGACTAAGTGTCTCTGCCAGTTGCCTCTCATTGGCTATAGCCAAGGACATAAGCAGTGATGTATGCATACCACTGACTCTTATTGGCTGACCAGTGGAAGATGTGGGCTCTCCCTGGAGAGGGAGCTTTAAGAGGGGCTGGCAGTAGCCTGCCAGGTACCCTGTCTCTGGCTTTCCTGAGATCCTCTCTTTAGCCATTCACTGTCATCTCACAGAGGCTGGGGAACAGGGTCATACTTTATGAGTTAGACAAAGGATGCCTGCTAAGTCATCTGGTAACCTTGGGCATTGTCCAGGCTGGTGGTGATACAACCATGATGAACCTTCTACGGTGGATATCTTCATTCTTTCATGGGACGAACACATCTGAAGAAACATCACAGGAACCTCCTCTAGGTAATCTCTGTTACACCTCAACACACACACCCGCACACACCAGAAGACTCCTCAAAAAGGCTTTCCTCCACTTTAAGGCCAAGTGGGGCACAAATAGCTGAGATGGACCTGCTGCTGTCTTGGGTGGCCATTGAGCAGGAGGATGCCCCTAGGTTTCCAAGTTAGGACAGTACTGAACAGTGTCCCAAGCTCCTCTGGTATGCCAAAGCTGAGTGTGTTTAGACCAACTCACAGGACATGTGACACAAGTCTCTGTGGCTGTACTGTACCTAAGCAGGGGGTTGGGGGGGTTAGACGAAGTCAAAGAACACATGACACAAGTCTCTGTGGGCTGTATCGTGTCAAAGCAGGGGAGTGTGTAGACCAAGTCACAGAACATGTGACACAAGTCTCTGTGGGATGTGCTGTCTCTGCCTTCGCATCTTGTCCTTGAAAGATGCCTTTGTCTATCCCCCAGAGAAGGGGAACACCGCACTTTGAGAGTGAACTTAGTCTTGTTTTCCATGCACAAGTGTATCTGAAGCCAGGAGGCAGGGTTGTAAGGAGGGCATCATAAAGGGTGATGACCAGTTGTCCCAGCAGGATACTGGAGCCAGATCCCCAGACATTGCTTACACATTATGCTCATGAAGAACAAAAGAAAACTTGGCAATGTGTCCTTACATCTGCCCATGTCTTTTAGTGCTTTGTCAGAAGGGATGTTGGAGAATCTAGAGCTATGGCTATGCATGTGCTGCTGCTGATGAGTCAGGTGTATACTAGAAATAATATATTAGTTTAAAGGGTCTTCCTGAGCAGGTAGATGAACACAGCCCTTACATTCTCACTGGGACAGGTCACCCACAGCTGAAATAGATTCCATACAGGTGCCATTCAGTAGTCACAACCTTGGGATACAGAGATGGCTGTTGTCTTATGGTCAGAGAAGTGATGCTATGTGCTCCTATCTACAATGTTGTGTTGGTATTATTATTGCTGTGATACAACACTCTGAACAAAGCAACCTGCGAAGGAAAGGTGTTATTTGGCTTGTGGTTCCACATCTCAGTCAATCACTAAAGGAAGTCAGAGCTGGAACTCAAACAGGGCAGGAGCTTGGAGGCAAGAGCTGATGCAGAGGCCAGAGATCAGCTTTCCTTGTTGATCCCCATGCCTTGCTCAGCATGCTTTCTTACAGAAGCCAGGAACACCTCACTGGGGAGATCTACCTACAGTGGCTTGTGCTCCACTCCATCAATCACTCATTAAGAAATGCACTACAGGCGCCTACAACCTGATCTTATGCCACTTTCACCCCTGAGGTTCCCTCCATTCAATGACTCTAGCTTGTTTTAAGCTACATAAAAAGAGCCAGTACAGATGGTCAGAATAGAACCTGTGTGTAATGGGTGCTTACATTTGACATGAACCGGTGTGACCTTTGTTTACCTGTGTTGTAGATAACTCCAGGCTTACGTCTATTCAGGGATTTGTGTCCTCTCTGTGCAATGACTATGGTTGGATTAATGAATCCATATTCTTCAATAAGGATGTAATAAGTGACAACATGCCTCTGAACATCGGGACAAATGTCCTTGCACTTGTGGAAAAAGATGAAATAACTCATATCCGGAGAGCAATCAAGGTATGGCTGAGTTTATCCAAAGTCTCTAAACCTAGGGGGATTTTGATTTCTCTCTTGGATTAAGACAAACACTAATGTTGTTATGGGCTGAGTTTAATAGGCTTCTACTATGTGTCTGCATTATCATATTTTTTCTGTTCCTAAAGATTTGGTTTAGCATTGGAAATGTAATTGAGAAAAATATGTAATAAAAAATATTAAAAATTTTTTTAAAAATTGGACATAGTACTACCGTAGGATCCTGCAATACCTCTCCTGGGCATATATCCAGAAGATGTCCCAACCTTAGTAAAAAGGACACATGCTCCCCTATGTTCATCGCAGCCTTATTTATAATAGCCAAAAGCTGGAAAGAACCCAGATGCCCCTCAACAGAGGAATGGATACAAAAAATGTGGTACATTTACACAATGGAGTACTACTCAGCTATTAAAAAGAATGAATTTATGAAATACCTAGGCAAATGGTTGGACCTGCAGGGCATCATCCTGAGTGAGGTAACACAATCATAAAAGAACTCAAATGATATGTACTCACTGATAAGTGGATATTAGCCCAGAAACTTAGTATAACTTAGATATAAGATACAATTGGCAAAACACTTGAAACTGAAGAAGAACGAAGACCAAAGTGTGGACACTTTGCCCCTTCTTAGAATTGGGAACAATCATCCATGCAAGTAGTTACAGAGACAAAGTTTGCAGCTGAGACAAAAGGATGGACCATATAGAGACTGCCTTATCCAGGGATCCATCCCATAATTAGCCTCCAAACGATTACACCATTGCATACACTAGCAAGTGTTTGCTGCAAGGACCCTGATATAGCTGTCTCTTGTGAGACTAGGCCGGGGCCTAGCAAACACAGAAGTGGATGCTCACAGTCAGCTATTGGATGGATCACAGGGCCCCCAATGGAGGAGCTAGAGAAAGTATCCAAGGAGCTAAAGAGATCTGCAACCCTGGAGGTGCAACAACATTATGAACTAACCAGTACCCCGGAGCTCTTGACTCTAGCTGCATATGTATCAAAAGATGGCCTAGTCGGCCATCACTGGAAAGAGAGGCCCCTTGGACTTGCAAACTTTATATGTCCCAGTACAGGGGAATGCCAGGGCCAAAAAGTGGGAGTGGGTGGGTAGGGGAGTGGGGGGGGGAGGTATGGGGAACTTTTGGGATAGCACTGGAAATGTAATTGAGGAAAATACGTAATAAAAAGAATTAAAAAAATAAGAGTTGCTTGAAAAAAAAAAAAAGAACTCCACGAGTATAAAAAGCCCAATAGATTTTTTAGTATGATATGTGCCCATACTTCTATGGTTTATGTATGGTTCTGCAGGAGAAGAACAAAGCCAACAATGGGCAATAAACCTTCGTTAAGTTCCATTACTATTATAAGGTGAGCATCTTGATTCCTACTTGAGATTTTGTTATAAGAGATTATTTACAAAGGTAATTTTGATATCAACAATTAGGTTTTCTTGCTGTTTTTCATATCTCTGGTTATCCAAATCCCACTGTTTAAACAGGTCCATAAACTGCTGGTGTTACTTATTGTTAACATCTAATCTGTAAAAAAATAAAAATAAAAATAAATGCTTACATTTTATATCACTACGAAATATTGAATCAACATATTTATACTCTTTAAAAGAAGGAAATCATAACCGTTCAGATATTCTGATAAGAACCTAAGAGATAAAATTAGGTTTTTTAAAAGTCTTTTTTATTTCTTTTTTCCCACAGCTGAAGACCCAATCTTCTTCAGCCTTGTATTGTTAGGCAAGCACTCTACTACTGAGCTAAATCCCCAACTCCCAAATTCACATTGATGTAGATTCTGGAAGTACATCTTATCCTAAGAGAAATGTCTTCCCATATTGTTTGCCTCATAAAAAAACAGGAAAATCAGTGTGTGTGTGTGTGTGTGTGTGTGTGTGTGTGTGTGTGTGTATGCATCTTAGGTAAATCAAATTCACCTCCAAGCAACATTTCATTTTTTCTACTGGTTCTAATAAAGAAGTAAATTATTTCACTAAGCACTTTGGCATAGCCAACTTGTAGTACAAGGAATAGTTAAGTCAGTTGAAATATACAAATAATTTAAGATTTAAAATTAACTCTTCTCTACATCGTCCATACTGTTAACTAAAAGATATTTCATACTTTATAAGACAGATACCCATTTCTCAATTAATATATTTATAGTTTGAACATAAATTACTTTTAAAATAATAGCCCTCTCAATAGTTATTTGTAAGGAAGAAAATGTAATCTTCTTCACTGACTTCAAAGAAATACATGCCAGTTTTATAATGGCCTGGGGCCATAACACTACTTGCCTACAGAGCAGTCAAGTAAAGCATTTTCTCTGGAGATTCCAATAGACAGATGATAATATTTCCTAAGTAATTTATACTAAGAAATGATATAAACATGGCTCTAAATTACCAGCAAACTTGCAATTGCTTTTGTTTGGTTTTCCAATCTTGTTTCATTTTGTAGCTACTCTCTTTGGAAATCGTTTGAGAGTACATTTCAATTCTTGTTCCCTTCTTTTTTTTTTGTGGGGGAGGTGTCCTAGCTTTTATTTTTATTTGGTTTTGATACAAGCTTCTTCAGAAGCACATTAAAAATCACAGAATGCCATTGCAGATAATGCACACACCCCAGTAAGCGTTATTTTGGAAGTTCAAGCACCATCAACATTGGCTGTGGCTTCTGTGAACCAAATGCACACACGCACACACACACAGTGTAAGGTTAGACTGTTTTCTAAAGCACAAGTCTTCGTCTGCGTGTTTGGCTTTTCTACACGAATATAGGAAGTGGATAATTTGGCCAATGAGTTCCGATCCATGTTCTGATTTCCATCTGGGATCAGAACACCTAGCAGCCAATCAGTCACCTTAATTTTCCCACCCACTCTGTAATCATCTGATTGATGCACAATTACCTCCCCTGCTTCCACGAGCTTCCCCTTTCTTTTTTTTTTGATTTTTAATATTTTTATGACATATTTTCCTCAATTACATTTCCAATGCTATCCCAAAAGTCCCCCATAGCTCCCCCCACTTCCCTACCCACCCATTCCCATTCTTTTGGCCCTGGCATTCCCCTATATTGGGGCATATAAAGTTTGCAAGTCCAATGGGCCTCTCTTTCCATTGATGGCCGACTAGGCCATCTTTCGATACATATGCAGCTAGAGACAAGAGCTCCAGGGTTCTGGTTAGTACATCATGTTGTTCCAACAATAGGGTTGCAGATCCCTTTAGCTCCTTGGGTACTTTCTCTAGCTTCTCCATTGGGAGCCCTGTGATACATCCAATAGCTGACTGTGAACATCCACTCCTGTGTTTGCTAGGCCCCGGCATCGTCTCACAAGAGACAGCTATATTTGGGTCCTTTCAGCAAAATCTTGCTAGTGTATGCAATGGTGTCAGCGTTTAGAAGCTGATTATGGGATGGATCCCTGGATAGGGCAGTCTCTAAATGGTCCATCCTTTCATCACAGCTACGAACTTTGTCTCTGTAACTCCTTCCCTGGGTGTTTTGTTCCCAATTCTAAGAAGGTGCACAGTGTCCACACTTTGGTCTTCATTCTTCTTGAGTTTCATGCGTTTATCAAATTGTATCTTATATCTTGGGTATCCTAAGTTTTGGGCTAATATCCACTTATCAGTGAATACATATTGTGTGAGTTCTTTTGTGATTGTGTTATTTCACTCAAGATGATGCCCTCCAGGTCCATCCATTTGGCTAGGAATTTCATAAATTCATTCTTTTTAATAGCTGAGTAGTACTCCATTATGTAAATGTACCATAATTTCTGTATCCATTCCTCTGTTGAGGGACATCTGGGTTCTTTCCAGCTTCTGGCTATTATAAATAGGGCTGCTATGAACATAGTGGAGCATGTGTCCTTTTTACCGGTTGGGACATCTTCTGGATATATGCCCAGGAGAGGTATTGCTGGATCCTCCGGTAGTACTATGTCCAATTTTCTGAGGAACCGCCAGACTGATTTCCAGAGTGGTTGTACAAGCTTGCAATCCCACCAACAATGGAGGAGTGTTCCTCTTTCTCCACATCCTCGCCAGCATCTGCTGTCACCTGAATTTTTGATCTTAGCCATTCTGACTGGTGTGAGGTGGAATCTCAGGGTTGTTTTGATTTGCATTTCCCTGATGATTAAGGATGTTGAACATTTTTTCAGGTGTTTCTCTGCCATTCAGTTTCCTCAGGTGAGAATTCTTTGTTCAGTTCTAAGCCCCATTTCTTAATGGGGTTATTTGACTTTCTGGAGTCCACCTTCTTGAGTTCTTTATATATATTGGATATTAGTCCCTTGTCTGATTTAGGATAGGTGAAGATCCTTTCCCAATCTGTTGGTGGTTTTTTTGTCTTATTGATGGTGTCTTTAGCCTTGCAGAAGCTTTGTAGTTTTATGAGGTCCCACTTGTCAATTCTCGATCTTACAGCACAAGCCATTACTGTTCTATTCAGGAATTTTTCCCCTGTGCCCATATCTTCAAGGCTTTTCCCCACTTTCTCCTCTATAAGTTTCAGTGTCTCTGGTTTTATGTGAAGTTCCTTGATCCACTTAGACTTGACCTTAGTACAAGGAGATAGGAATGGATCGATTCGCATTCTTCTACATGTTAACAACCAGTTGTGCCAGCACCATTTGTTGAAAATGCTGTCTTTCTTCCACTGGATGGTTTTAGCTCCCTTATCGAAGATCAAGTGACCGTAGGTGTGTGGGTTCATTTCTGGGTCATCAATTCTATTCCATTGGTCTACTTGTCTGTTACTATACCAGTACCATGCAGTTTTTATCACAATTGCTCTGTAGTACATCTTTAGGTCTGGCATGGTGATTCCACCAGAGGTTCTTTTATCCTTGAGAAGAGTTTTTGCTATCCTAGGTTTTTTGTTATTCCAGATGAATTTGCAGATTGCACTTTCTAATTAGTTAAAGAATTGAGTTGGAATTTTGATGGGGATTGCATTGAATCTGTAGACTGCTTTTGGCAAGATAGCCATTTTTACAATGTTGATCCTGCCAATCCATGAGCATGGGAGGTTTTTCCATCTTCTGAGATCTTCTATAATTTCTTTCTTCAGAGATTTGGAGTTTTTATTATACAGATCTTTCACTTCCTTAGTTAGAGTCACGCCAATATATTTTATATTATTTGTGACTATTGAGAAGGGTGTTGTTTCCCTAATTTCTTTCTCAGCCTGTTTATTCTTTGTGTAGAGAAAGGCCATTGATTTGTTTGAGTTAATTTTATATCCAGCTACTTCACCGAAGCTGTTTATCAGGTTTAGGAGTTCTCTGGTGGAATTTTTAGGGTCACTTATATATACTATCATATCATCTGCAAAAAGTGATATTTTGACTTCATCTTTTCCAATTTGTATCCCTTTGATCTCCTTTTGTTGTCGAATTTCTCTGGCTAGGACTTCAAGTACAATGTTGAATAGGTATGGAGAAAGTGGACAGCCTTGTCTAGTCCCTGATTTTAGAGGGATTGCTTCCAGCTTCTCACCATTTACTTTGATGTTGGCTACTGGTTTGCTGTAGATTGCTTTTATCATGTTTAGGTATGGGCCTTGAATTCCTGATCTTTCCAAGACTTTTATCATGAATGGGTGTTGGATCATGTCAAATGCTTTTTCCGCATCTAACGAGATGACCATGTGGTTTTTGTCTTTGAGTTTGTTTATATACTGGATTACATTGATGGATTTCCGTATATTGAACCATCCCTGCATCCCTGGGATGAAACCTACTTGGTCAGGATGGATGATTGTTTTGATGTGTTCTTGGATTCGGTTAGCAAGAACTTTATTGAGGATTTTTGCATCAATATTCATAAGGGATATTGGTCTGAAGTTTTCTATCTTTGTTGGGTCTTTTTGTGGTTTAGGTATCAGAGTAATTGTGGCTTCATAGAATGAGTTGGGTAGAGTACCTTCTGTTTCTATTTTGTGGAATAGTTTGTGAAGAACTGGGATTAGATCTTCTTTGAAGGTCTGATAGAACTCTGCACTAAACCCATCTGGTCCTGGGCTTTTTTTGGTTGGGAAACTATTAATGACTGCTTCTATTTCTTTGGGGGATATAGGGCTGTTTAGATCATTAACCTGATCTTGATTCTTCTTTGGTACCTGGTATCTGTCTAGAAACTTCTCCATTTCATCCAGGTTCTCCAGTTTTGTTGAGTATAGCCTTTTGTAGAAGGATCTGATGGTGTTTTGGATGTCTTCAGGATCTGTTGTTATGTCTCCTTTTTCATTTCTGATTTTGTTAATTAGGATGCTTTCCCTGTGCCCTCTAGTGAGTCTGGCTAAGGGTTTATCTATCTTGTTGATTTACTCAAAGAACCAGTTCCTTGATTGGTTGATTCTTTGAAGAGTTCTTCTTGTTTCCACTTGGTTGATTTCGCCCCTGAGTTTGATTATTTCCTGACGTCTACTCCTCTTGGGTGAATTTGCTTCCTTTTGTTCTAGTGCTTTTAGGTATGTTATCAAGCTGCTAATGTGTGCTCTCTCTAGTTTCCTTTTGGAGGCACTCAGAGCTATGAGTTTTCCTTTTAGAAATGCTTTCATTGCGTCCCATAAGTTTGGGTATGTTGTGGCTTCATTTCATTGAACTCTAAAAAGTCCTTAATTTCTTTCTTTATTCCTTCCTTGACCAAGGTATCATTGAGAAGAGTGTTGTTCAGTTTCCACCTGAAGGTTGGCTTTCTATTATTTATTTTGTTATTGAAGATCAGCCTTAGTCCATGGTGATCTGATAGGATGCATGGGACAATTTCAATATTTTTGTATCTTTTGAGGCCTGTTTTGTGACCAATTATGTGATCAATTTTGGAGAAGGTACCATGAGGTGCTGAGAAGAAGGTATATCCTTTTGTTTTAGGATAGAATGTTCTGTAGATATCTGCCAGATCCATTTGATTCATAACTTCTGTTAGTTTCTCTGTGTCCCTGTTTAGTTTCTGTTTCCATGATCTGTCCATTGGTGAAAGTGGTGTGTTGAAGTCTCCCACAATTATTGTGTGAGGTGCAATGTATGCTTTGAGCTTTACTAAAGTTTCTTTAATGAATGTGGCCGCCTTTGTATTTGGAGCATAGATATTCAGAATTGATAGTTCCTCTTGGAGGATTTTACATTTGATGAGTATGAAGTGCCCCTCCCTGTCTTTTTTGATGACTTTGGGTTGGAAGTAAATCTTATCAGATATTATAATGGCTACTCCAGCTTGTTTCTTCATACCATTTGCTTGGAAAATTGTTTTCCAGCCTTTCATTCTGAGGTAGTGTCTATCTTTTTCTCTGAGATGAGTTTCCTGTAAGCAGCAAAATGTTGGGTCTTGTTTCTGTAGCTAGTTTGTTAATCTATGTCTTTTTATTGGGGAGTTGAGTCCATTGATATTAAGAGATATTAAGGAAAATAAATTGTTGCTTCCTGTTATTTTTGTTGTTAAAGTTGGCATTCTGTTCTTGTGGCTGTCTTCTTTTAGGTTTGTTGAGGGATTACCTTCTTGTTTTTTCTAGGGCTTGGTTCCCGTTTTTGTATTGGTTTTTTTCTGTTATTATCCTTTGAAGGGCTGGATTCGTGGAGAGATAATGTGTGAATTTGTTTTTGTCGTGGAATACTTTGGTTTCTCCATCTATGTTAATTGAGAGTTTGGCTGGGTATAGTAGCCTGGGCTGGAATTTGTATTCCTTTAGTGTCTGTATAACTTCTGTCCAGGATCTTCTGGCTTTCATAGTCTCTGGTGGAAAATCTGGTGTAATTCTGATAGGCTTTTCTTTATATATTACTTGGCCTTTTTCTCTTACTGCTTTTAGTATTCTATCTTCATTTAGTGCATTTGTTGTTCTGATTATTATGTGTTGGAAGGTATTTCTTTTCTGGTCCAGTCTATTTGGAGTTCTGTAGGCTTCTTGAATGTTCATGGGCATCTCTTTCTTTAGATTTGGGAAGTTTTCTTCTATAATTTTGTTGAAGATGTTTGCTGGTCCTTTGAGTTGAAAATCTTCATTCTCATCCACTTCTGTTATCCGTAGGTTTGGTCTTCTCATTGTGTCCTGGATTTCCTGGATGTTTTGAGTTAGGATCTTTTTGCATTTTCCATTTTCTTTGATTGTTGTGCCGATGTTCTCTATGGAATCTTCTGCACCTGAGATTCTCTCTTCCATCTCTTGTATTCTGTTGCTGATGCTCGTATCTATGGTTCCAGATTTCTTTCCTAGGGTTTCTATCTCCAGCGTTGCCTCAATTTGGGTTTTCTTTATTGTGTCTACTTCCCTTTTTAGGTCTTGGATGGTTTTATTCAATTCCATCACCTGTTTGGTTGTGTTTTCCTGCAATTCTTTAAGGGATTTTTGTGTTTCCTCTTTAATGTCTTCTACCTGTTAGGTTATGTTTTCCTGCAATTCTTTAAGGGATTTTTGTGCTTCCTCTTTAATGTCTTCTACTTGTTTAGCAGTGTTCTCCTGTATTTCTTTAAGTGAGTTATTAAAGTCCTTCTTGATGTCCTCTACCATCATCATGAGATATGCTTTTAAATCCAGGTCTAGCTTTTCAGGTGTGTTGGGGTGCCCTGGACTGGGTGAAGTGGGAGTGCTGGGTTCTGATGATGGTGAGTGGTCTTGGTTTCTGTTAGTAAGATTCTTACATTTACCTTTCGCCATCTGGTAATCTCTGGAGTTGTTATAGTTGTCTCTGTTTAGAGATTGTTCTTCTTGTGATTCTGATTACCGTCTATCAGCAGACCTGGGAGACAAGCTCTCTCCTCTGAGTTTCAGTGGTTAGAGCACTCTCTGCTGACAAATTCTCCTCTTACAGGGAAGGTGCACAGATATCTGGTGTTTGGACCTCCTCCTGGCTGAAGAAGAAGGCCTAAAACAGGACCTTTACCAGATGCTGTGTTCCTTTAGCAGGTCACAGAAGCTGTCAGCTTCTGTGGTGCACACTCTCACCTGTGCAGACTAAGTTCCTAAGTTCAGCGGAGTCCCGGAACCAAGATGGCGCTTCCTTCTCCTGAGGCAGAGGGATCCCGTGCAGGGTGGGACCACTGTCCTCTGGCTGGGAGGGTGCCGGATGTCTGTGGCCCCAAAAGGGTGCTGCCTCAGCGGCTCTGTGGCTCCCGCCTCTCCCAGAAGCTGTCTGCCTCTGTGGTGCACACTCTCTGGTTGGTCTTTTTTAAAATTGGATATTTTCTTTATTTACATTTCAAATGTTGTCCATTTTCACAGTTTCCCACCCTCCCAGAAGCCCCCTATCCCATCCCCTCTCCCCCTGCTTCTATGAGGCTGTTCCTCCACCCACGCAACCCCTCCCACCTCCCAGTGTGGTTGCTAGCAAGGTTACCTCTCAGTCTCCTCATCATTCAACGGCATATTGGGGATCCTGCGAATGATGGGGAAAAGATGACCAGATTCTGGGCATTGCAGAACGCGCTCCAGTACATCAATCTCAAGTCACACATGGGTACATCTTCCTCAAAAACATCTCGTCCTGTTCATAGCTGTCAGTTTGCGTTTTGGGTACCTCGGCCAAGATTGAGGTGTCTGCTGCCTGCACAAGCACTGCCCACTTCACTTTGGGGATCATCTGTGCCAAGAAGTCAGGGTTGAACTCCACAGGGTTGATGTGGATCTCGGTGGCCTGCATGCACAACCCAAAGACACTCATGCCTATGCCCCGCATATGGGAGCTTAGGAGATTGTGGATGAGCAGTTTCACATTGTCACATCAGAGTTCTGGACAGGACTTATATTTTTTTCATCATTCATTTGGGTATTTATTTACATTTTCAATGATAGCTCCCTTCCCAGTTATCCTTCAACAAATCCCAATCCCATCCCTCTCTCCTCCCTTCCGTTTGGAAAAGGCTTAGTTTGCCTTATACTTCCACATTGCTCTCTATCACTGAGGGAAGTCATGGCAGGAAGCCATGTAGGAGCATAGGCAGGGTACATGGAGAAAGGCTGCTTATTGACTTGCTTCCTCAGCTCAGTTTTCTCAGCTTTTTTTCTTACAAAAACTTAAAAACTTCTTTTAACTTTTATTTTAATAACACATTAATTATATGTAAGCATTATAGACATTTATAAGAGTGTTTTGCTTGGATGGATGTCTGTGGGCCCTGTTTGTCCAGTGTTCACAGAGGCCAGAAGAGGGCGCTTGATACCTTGATATGAAGCTACATGTGGCTGTGAGCTGCCACCTGAGTTCTGGGAGTCAAACCCTGGCCTTCTAAAAGAGCAGCCAGTGCTCTTAAACACTGAGTCATCTTTCAAGCCCCACCCTCAGCTTGCTTTATTATATATTTTATCACCATCTTTGCAGGGAGAGCACCACTCACTGTGTCCTGGATCCTCTCCCATCAACTATTAATCAGGAAAATGCCCAACAGGCAAAGCAGACACAGAAAGACAGAAATTACATGCTTTCACCTATGTATGGAGTTAGCTTGTAAGCTTTATATATGTGTGTGTTTCATTTAGAATAACAGAGATGAGCTATCTTGTAAGGGACCATGAAGGAGGAGGAGATCTTCCAAGGAAGGGGAAATAGAATATAGTGGTACAAAGGAATAAAGAAGAAACTAATATAGAAGGGTTAAATGGGGAGGGGATCTCAGGCCAAGCAGCTGAGACTAGACATGTCAAAAAACCCTAGATGAAAATCTGCTATTATTAATTGTACTATACAGATTAGCATAAAAGCATTTCCAGTCATGTCTAAAACCATCACACCAAGTGACTGAGACATTCTCTGGACATTCCATGGTGTATATGTCAGAAAGACATGAGTTTTTTACATTGTGTCTCAGCTTTAAAGTGTAAATGCTGAAAGGAGGGCCATGGTCATCCTTCCTTCTTCCTTCTTTGGGGCACTACAAAGGTTTCTTTGCTAACCAGGTACCACTGTGACACAGATATCTTGAAGTCACAGATTGGACAAGTGTCCCTGGAGATATAACTGCTGATGAGAGCATGAAACCATAGGTGAAAATCTGTTATTACTAATTGTGCTAAATGAACACAGCAGTAAAATGACTTCTAGTGACTCCTAATTGTTCTACCCATATGTTAGTGTATATCACTCAGCCTTCATCACAGGTGACTTTTCCTACAGAAGGTGGTAATAAACACAGAGAGCCACAACTGGACAATGGACAGAGAGTAAGAGACTAGGATCACTAGGCCTTAAAGAGGATGTCTTTACCAAGCCCTCCCATTCAAGGTTCAGAAATCTATGCAAAGATGAGTCAGAAAGACAATACTGACCAGAGGTGGAGGTGATGGATAGTAAAATGAGTTGTATCATGGGTATTTCATGTTCTTTGTCTAATATCCAATTAACAGTGAGTCCATACCATATGTGTTCTTGTTTTAGGGTGAGATGTTCTATAGGTAACTATTAAATCCATTTGGTCCATAACTTCTGTAAGTTTCACTGTGTCTCTGAGTTGGATGGTAGGGAGATGAAGAGGGGAAAGATTATGTTCAAACCATATTATATGAAAAAATTTAAAGAAACATTTTCCTAAAAACCAAATAAACATGGCTATAGCCCCATCTAATGTAGGCAGATCTTACTTGAAGTATCCTCTTCCTAGGTGACTCTAGGTTTGTGACAAGTTGGCAAAAGGTTACTAGCACACTTACTAGATAAGCATCTGAGACTAGACAGATTAACATAAAAGCATTTCCAGTCATGTCTAAAACCATCCCACCAAGAGACTAAGACATTCTCTGGACATTGCATGGGGTAAATGTCAGAAAGACATGAGTTTTTACATTGTGTCTCAGCTTTAAAGTGTAAATGCTGAAAGGAGGACCATGGTCATCCCTCCTTCTTCCTGCTTTTAGGCACTATAAAGGCTTCTTTGCTAGCCAGGTACCACTGTGACACAGATGTCTTGACGTCACTGAGTGGACAAGCATCCCTGGAGATCCAGCTGCTGATGAGAGCACTCTTACACCACCTCCTGCCTTCACAACTTTCTTGTTAAGATGGGAACATAGTGGGAAAGACATGGCAGAACAAATTCTTTACAGTCCAGTGCTGCTCTCAATAGACATCTCCTGATTTTCTAAATGGACCTCATATGTTACCCTTTGAAGTCACCTCACAATCTCCCATTTCTTATGCACAGCATTAGAGATGTCAATTAAAGCTAGACTTCTGAAATATATTGATAAGTCTGCCTTATCTTCATATTCCCTGCCCTTAATCATGGGAACCTTGCCCAGACTGGATGTCTCAGCCATTCTCACTGACAGTATAACTGTTAAACAGCTAGTTGAGAGAAAGCAATTCTTCTAAGGCCCAACGAGTCTACTTAATCAGTATATGAGATGCATGGCTGACATCAATTGGCACAAAAGCTAAAGAGAGTCTCCTGTTTTGTGGAGAACTGAGAGAGAAGCAGGGACTGGGGCCTGGAGGGTAAGAGGCTGTCCTTAAGGATAGTCAGTCCAGACCTGGAGGCTGGGTCTGACAGCATCCAGAGGAATGCAGTCCAATTGCCTGGAGCTTACTGGAGAAGCACTGTTTCTCTTCAAACTGTGACAGGCACAGCACACACAAGGGGGCAGTGTGCAGTAGTGCTCTAAACTTGTTTTGAGCCATTGGGGTACTGATTCCCCCCACCTTTCCTTGCTATTAGAGATGGGCAACCTCAATAGAGTGACAAGTAAGCCCTGCTGACACCATAATCTCTAATTGCAAAACCCTTACAGGAAAGAACAGTTTCCCTCCACTCTCAGAATAAAAAGCAAACATTGGGCCACAGGGCCAAGTATTCTCTGACTAGCTTTGAGAGAACAGCTTGCTCTGAGGTTCAAAATTGCGACTTTGGTGTTTACTGACAGTTTAAAAGCTAAGCACCTGTAACATTTGCTCTGTGGTGCTAAAAAATATTGTTCCCAAACATGTATGAGAACAAAAAGATGAGCAGTAGCCTAAGGAGCACCATTACCCTTATAGAACACCAGGCACCTGGCATGCATTTAATACAAGGAAATACCCTCTGAGTCCCCAGACCACCCTGCTCAAGTGTACATTACATGTTTTTGTTCTGGACCATAAGATACAATTCTTCAAGAAAACACAATCTGACACAAGGCAGAAACAAGAGCTCCTTTATTGATCAAATTGCAGTATCAACAAAAAATATCAGCAATGGTTTAACCTTGCTTAGCTCCTGGATAAACTCGGAAGAAATGGAACTAAAAGTTCAGTAACAGATCATGGATACATTAAAAAGAAGATCATAACCTCAAACTAATATGGAAAGTAACATCTAGAGTTAAAGAATTCAAAACCCCAACTCAGCTAGGGATGTAGGTCAGTGGTAGTGTTTTATTTGCAAGCTCAAGGCTCTAAATTCACTCCCCAGCACTGGAAAAAAAAATCCTACCTGAGCTAGAGATGTAGGTCAGTGGTAGTGTTTGATTTACAAGTTCAGGGGCCTAGATTCACTCCCCAGCACCAGAAAAGGAAAAACAAAACAAAACAACATACCTGAGCAAGAGATGCTGCTCAGTTATATAGAGCATTTGCCTTGCATGTGCAAGAGATGCCGCTCAGTTATGTAGAGTATTTGAGATTGTTCCTCTGTTCTAACTACCAAAATCAAAACAAAACTAGCCTTGAGCATGCTTTCCAACAGTAAGGAAGATTGGACATGCATACCTATTGACAACTTACTGCAGGATCGGACTTTCATGTTAGCAGTGTTCCATTTAAGCTATGAACAGTGTATATAATCTCTATTTCAAGCTCACAGAGTGTGTGAAGCAGAAGCTGCCTGGGAAGAAGCAATATTCATATTAAAGGTAGAACAAGATCTTACCAGGCCCAGAAAAATTACATGTAGAGCCACAAAGAATTGGTGAACATTTTAGCACTGGTATTGCCATGAAAGGTGGGTTTTTCATGTAGCTAAAAGCAAAGCCCTACTCTGAAACTAACAGCTCTATCTTCCCCAGACAGTCTGTGCAGGGGAAGCTCTTAGGAGACAGCATCACTTTTTTAGGACTTGTTTCCATCAACACAGTCCTGGGGGGATTTTGCTGTAAAGTGGGCTGGCTGGTGAGCTATTGGCTTGCATTGTGGACAAGGCTCTGAGAAGCCTGGCCTGTCTTGCTTTCAAGATTCCTTGTGTGGAATTTTAAGTGTCTCTGCAGGCTAGATTTGTGTCTGTAGGTTTTCTGGCAGTGTTCACATGTGAATGGTCTCTCTTGGGTGTGTCTTACTAGGTGTGCAGTGATGTGTGACTGCCCCTTAAAGAATTTCCCACAGAAGGAGCACTGGTGAGGTTTTGAATCTGTACAATTTGTCACAGTTTCTCTCAGGCCCAACTGAAACATAAACTCCTTCTTACACAGCCTACACTGTTGTTTTTCATCATCAAAATAACCTGCCTGTGACACACTAGGGGATGTCACCTCAGTAGATGGATCACTGCCTACAGCATGCTCATGGGTATCCTCCTCCTGGCTAATGAGCTGCTGCCCAGAGATGTCTGACCCTGTCTCACCTCTAGGGTCCCCTGGTGCTACCTTTTTTCTTTGTGTTTTCATGTAAATATTATATTGCTTCCAGTGAGCAAAACACAGCCCTAACTGAGCACCAGAGTTGGGCTTCTTGCAAGGACGAGCACGTGGGGGGTCTCTAGTGATGGAGGGCTGTGCATCACAAGAGCTCCCAGGCATCTCCTGTTGGCAGGACATCTGGATTTCCTCAGGTTCACTGGAGTCAGCCAGAAGCTGTTCTGGGGGCTCTTTGCCAGGAGGTTCCAGTTGTTCATATTCTTTGGATACATGGAATTCTGAAAGTGAATCAGAAATGAATTAATGTGTGTGTGTGTGTGTGTGTGTGTGTGTGTGTGTGTGTGTGTGTGTGTGCTTACTCTTTTCTTTACTGACATACATTCATCATTTTCTCCTCCCAACATCAAAATCTGAGAGAATAAATGTAAATGATGGTGTTGCTGTGTTACATGGAGAATAAAGAGAACACTAAATGGCTCACATCTTGGGTTGGGAGTTCTCAAGTAGCATCACTGACCTCCCCTCCCTGATTAAGTCTACCTTTCTCTGTCTTTTCTTCCCTTGATTCTACTGAATCCCTTTCTACCTGCCAGGGCCTGGTAATTGTCTTAAGTGTGTAGAATTCAGCAGGCCCTCCACTTGTGTCTATCTTACCATGTCAGAGAACAAACTCTGGTAGGACTCTGCTATTACATGCTAGACAGAAGAAGGGCAGTTTGAAACCTCACAAGGTGCCTCAGAGTTTGTCCAGCCTGATGTTTTGGACACAAGAAGTCTCACCATCTATTTCCCCCTCATTTAGGGCTACTTCACCAGGAGCCTCTGACCAATGCTATCTGCTTTGACCTTACAATTTTCTGAATAAGTACTGAATGATGGGAGGGGCCTGCTATGCTTCACTAAAAGGTATTCTCAACTGATCTGCTTGTCCATGGAAGTAGTGAGACTCTATCCAGGCTTAAAGTAGATGAGCTAAAAGAGGAGAGGAAAATCCTTAGTTAGAATGCAAATCACCCAGAAAACCTTTCTAGTCTTTTCAAAGGGAGACCAAGAAGCTCTCCTGCTGCCTGCAAAAGTGTGTGTGTGTGTGTGTGTGTGTGTGTGTGTGTGCATGAGGGGGTGGGAGTGGGTGCTGAGTGAACTTGGTACTTACTGAAGATCTTTCCATGGATTGTCACACTGCCTCCTTCTGTCTGCCTACCAAGGGAGTGAGGGCATCCAGATCTCTTGTCACAAGGCTGAGATCCAACTGTATGTGGAGAACCAAAGTAGTTGCTGAGGGAAGCATAAACTACCACCAGCATAATTTATGGCTGGAGAATAGAGAGGGAAGATAACTTGGGAGGACATTTGACCATGTCTATTATGTTTAGAGAACTGATAACTCCGACTTGACCCAACTCCATCAGAGAACGTGAGCTTTCAAACAGAAAAAAAAAAAAAAAAAAAAGAGCAGGAGGGGTAGGAGATTGCCTTACCAATATTCAGAAAGGTCTGGCTTTGGCCAGAACCATGGAAGCTGCTTTGCCGTGGCCCTTGTGCTGGGATCTCACAGATCTCCTGGACAGGTTCTATTATCTGCAGTTCGGGTGGACTCACAGGTGTGTTGGATTGTGTGAGAAACATACCCATCGACATCAGTTCTTCCAGGAGCATATCACGCATGTTGATCTGAGGAAAATAGCAGAACCCATCATCCCACTGAAATGCAGCTCCTTTTACCTCACTGGAAGTACATCATTGGCCAGCAGCAATGCAAGGAGCTTTTAGCTTTCCATCAACCACTACAGACAACACAGATAAAGGAGGCAGTGGGGTCAAACACATTTCATACTCACAACTGATTTATACCTACATGGCCACATTTCAATTACTCAAGAGCCAGGGGATGCATGTGGCTCCTGTATTGAGCAGGACGTGTCTAGACCCTTGAAGATAACACCTTCTGTTGCCAACAAAATCAGGAAGACAGAAAGAAAGCAGAAGCATTCAGTCATGCTACCTTCAGGAAGCAGAAACCCTTGGCAGAGTCCCGTCCATTCAGTCAACTGCCCTGAAGCTGAAGCTCCTGCGAAGCAGCCCCTGTCCCAAGCTGAGGTCATGAATCTCAGCTGGCTGCTCTCCAATAGACACTGACCAGTGTTCAGCCAGGCCTTCCCTGAACAGAGGCTTCAAGAAGTGGTTCTGAGCACAAGGCACTACTGCCTCCCTTCTGAGGCCTTTTGGGTGTGCTAATGGGAACTGCTACTAGAATTTAATGGGCCAGTGATGTGTATCACCCATGATGCAGAGCTCTTCCTAGGCTCTCACAAATTCAGAAATCTACCCTCCTCATATATTCATCATGCAGGTCAGGAAAACCTAGGAAGAACCAGATTCTGTTACATATTTTCCTGTGACTTGGATGTTCTAGGGATACTTAACCAGAGGGAGAGCATCGACTTTGTTGTCCTCATTTACCCAAACCAAAGCTCATTGCATTGCTGCTGGTTAGTAGTTACAGGGAGGTAAAAGCAGCTATCCACTTAAGGATAACACATGACCAACAGCAAGAGTATATTGATGATAACTTCTAACTGTCCTACCACAGTGAGTAAGCAGAGATATAGGCATGGAACCATTTCATGGAAGACACTTTGTAGTGTCTTCAGGTAAAACAATGTCCAAGCACACTTATACAGAGGCAATAATAGCTTATAATAAACTTTGTTCCAGTTGCCTATTTTATATGCTTTCTAGACTATCTGGCTTTGCCTTTTCAAACTGTTCATTAAAGTTCCAAATAATACATATCTCGGGCCGTTCATCACTACAGTGATACTTGTAACTGATGCTGCCCAAGAATTTCATTTACTGATAATAAATGAGACATTGCCATTTGGGTGTTGGAGAGAGGGCATGGAGTCAGGAACAGTGGAGACTCTCTGACCTCCATGCTGACTCCAGCAGAAGAGAATGTTGAAAGGGACTCTGGGGAAGGCTTGGGGCTGTGGAAAGACACAGAGACAGAATAGCTCATCTCGACCGAGCTGCCTGCCTCCTCTTTGGGCCTAAGAACAAGAAACCCCAACCACTCTTCACCTTGTTCCCTGGCCTCTTGTAATCTCTCTTGAGGTCTTCTATCAGGGTGAGAAGTCTTTGTCTAATCTCAGGGCTGAACGTCTGGGTCTCAGTGTTTGTACTGGGCAGAATATGCAGGAACTGCTCCAACACGAGCAGCGCCAGGATCTGCTCCACAGAGCGCGTCTGAGGCTTCAGCCACTGGGAACAAAGTTCCCAGAGTTTGCAGAAGGCCTCTTGAGGCCCATCTGCTTCATCATACTGGAACTGCCTGAAGTGCTGGCGGGAGACTTCACAGGCTGTGCCATACTCCTGAGGCTGAGGAGAGGAGCCCCGTGGGGCAGAGTTGCCGGGTGCGGCCATTGTGCCCACTGGATGGCTCTTTCTTGGGCCTGGGGCCTCAGGTCTCAGCTGTTTCCTTGGGCCTTCAACAGGGACGCCACCTGCAGCAGAGAAGAGGCCACTGTGAGAAAGGAGACACGGAAGTGATAACTAAAGGGTATATCTGACTCCTGTCCTTTCAGCTTTCAGAATCTGATAACAGGCATGTACTCTTCTCAGAAACATAAGCGTACACGTCCAACTCTGGAACCAGCTGCCCAAAGCTATACAAAATGTGTCCCCACCCCTTTTGCAGACTCCTTGAACCTGCGCTTTCTAGTAGGTTAGCCACTAGCCCCATGTGGCTACTGAACTTGGAATTAGTAGAATCTGGAAGCTTTGATTACTAGCTCCAAGAATCCCTGCAGAACGATCCCTGCTATTAGGCAGCCATGTTCTGAGCAGTCCCATGAACTGCAGCTGGGAACACCTATCCTTCTGAAGAGGAGCAGGACTAGAACACTGGCTCTTAGGATAAGAGTACTGTCTGTTCTTCTATAGGGCAACGTTTCATTCTCAACACCCACACAGTGCCCACAACCAATTGTAATCGAGTTCTAGGGGATCCAACAAACACTTCTATCCTCTCCAGACACCAGGCAAGCATGTAGTGTATAGCCAGTCATGCGTACAGTAAAATAAAACATCCATACACATTTTTAAAGATAAGAACAGTGAAACTCTAAAAGAGGTGCAGGCATCTAGTCCCACTCCTCACATAATAATGGTATTCATGTGTTTCCAAATGCATGGAGGTTCCCAAAAGGGGAACAGCTACAGTTTCCCTGAGAAATCTCTCCAGCTTTGAGTGTATCTTAGTAACCTTCACAGACAATCCTTCCTCTCTTGATCTTGTCACACCCACTAAGTGGAATGACCTCATGCCTACCTCTAGCACTTTGTCTTTGCTGTAACATTCCTGGTAGCTTTTCTCGAAGAAGAAAATAACACTATACAAGGAGATGGATGCCATAAGGAATGTCTCAGGAGTTCCTATTGCAGGATCCATACTCAGTTCATGCCACATCCTGAGCCAGGTCCTTATCTAAACATCCCTCACATATATGTGTGGTTAACCCCCACTAGAACATAGGAGCTGGACAATAGTGTTTTTTGACTTTGGTGTGATGATGGGTGAGGTAAAAGAAAAATCTTAGAGCCACTGAATTCCACTGTCCCACCCCATAAGGAAATTGCCAGAGGGAAACTGTGGGGAGGGTTGAAGACTGCTGGGTTCTCTGCACACCTACATTTAATTCCTCCAGGTCGCATGGAAATGCACTTCCAGTGTTGTGTGTGGTCAAAGTGCCCAAAGACTGGTCTCCCCAGCTCTCAGGGACTGTGCCTACTGTGGCACTGGAGAGCTTCTTTCTCTGGCTGGATTTCAACTTCTGCCCTTCTACTCTTTCTCCCTCTCTCCCTCAGTGCCTCCATTCCTTCCTTCCTGCTTCCCTTTCAATTCCTAAAGCAGTTTTTCTTCTTGACCACTTCTCTAAAAGACTGGCCATGAAAAAAAAAAAAGAAAGAAAAGAAAACTCAGGCCTGGCTCCCTACTCCCAAACCATGACCTCAACCCCATCTCCCCTGTAACATTTCCTTGCAAAGGTGAAGAGATAGCTAGCCTGTGCATTGGTGAATCAGAAACACCAGTGTGACTGTCTAAAAGGAGCCTGACAGGATTATAGTATCCTGGCACATGGATGAGGAAAAGCCTCTATGGAACCCTTAGAAGATTCTAGTTTCCTTGATCTAGATATCTAGGCTTCCAAATGAAGCCCTCTGGGTTGGGATCACCCAAAAGATGCGATGTGGTACATATCCATGATGAAATTTGAGAAACATATAAATGTTTACATGTAAACACGTAAATGTAGGAAACGCTGAAAACATCTACAAGCTTATTTAGTACAGTCATGGTTTACTTGGTAACACTAAGCTTAGCATTGCAAAGAGAAATTGGGGTGAAGTGTCTCAAAGCTCAGGGAGAACAGATTAGTAATTTTGTTGTTTTTTAAATAAGTATCATATTAAATATTTATAAGATAGGTGTTAGACTTTCCAGATTCCTGAGACCCTAAGCAAAGAATTCTGTAGGGAAGCTCTGTCCCATCTCTGCAGTGGCCAGCAGGAAGAATCCCTCCTCCCTGTGATCCTAGGTCAAAGGCTACTTGATTAATTAGACCACACATTAATAGGTACTGTCCTCTTATCTGGTCAACATGAACATCTCATACTAAGCTGCAAACCCTTACTTCTCATCTCTAGTGTCCCCAACTTATCCACTTTATTATTATAATTACTATTACTATTACCATTATTATTAATACATTGTATGTATGAGGAATATGTGAGAATATGGATGTACAAGTGGGTTGTGGTGCACAGGAAAGCTAGAGGGTGGCTTTCGGGAATCTTTGATATTCCTTCCCTCTACCATGGATTTTAGGGATGGAACTAGGTACACAAGGCTTGCCCAGCAAGTGCTTTTACCTCCTACCACACCCATTTGAAACCTAGTGCTCATTTTAACTCACACCATTGTTTTTACAATGACATTGCCTGCCTTCAAGACCTATCAGCCCTCTCATCACAACCCACAGCAAACAATGTTTCCCCAGTACCTTTGCAGCCTGCCCCTGGCCCCCAGGGCCTATCCACCTGGTCTCCATCCTTCAAGTGAATATCCAGGCTTCAGTTATGCCAACTGGCACTCTCTACTGAACCTACTTCCTCCTGCCACCCCTGTTTGCTGGGACTGTCAAAGACCTATTCAGAATCATTCTCCTCACCTTGTACATAGGTACTTCATGAACTGGGGCTACCAAGAGTTAGCATCTTCTGTCACTGGTTCCTAGGCCTGACTGATCTGCTGTCCCCGTTTGTCACCTCTCTCCACCCATCACACACCTCATGGTGCTGGCCTCCCAGACCACCAACAAAGAAGCCCTTCTCAGAAAGCTTCCTCCTTTCCCCCACTGGCGTGTTCAGGACTGCACAGAATCTGGCACATTATTGCCTAAGGCAAGTCTCACTGACACTTCAGGGGTGGGGTTAGCCAGCATCTATCATTTAAGCCTGCAAGAGTCAGATGAGGGTCTGTCTAGCAGCTTGTAAATAAAAAGCCCCCTGCCCCCGACCACCACCACCACACAGTCTTCTCTACTTTGTGCTTACTTTGGGTAAATCTGGAAGGAGTCAGATTTCTCTCTCTGAAATCTCTGTCCCTGACATGAGAGTCTAAGACTCACTGAAGTGTTCCAGTGCTGACTGTAACAAAGGAGTGGCTTTCTTCCTCATTCTGGCTTCAATACAGGTTTCCCACTCCTTAGCCACATCTACCTTTTGAAGCTCCAAGTGACCATATGTCACCTTCAGGAGGCACCTTTTGTATACACAGCTTAAGAAAGCTCAGTTTTAAGCCTCAGTGTGGAAAGGTCCTAGGTCCCTGTTTCCTGATTAGGTCAGGGTTAGTGAGGTCAAGCAAAGGCTGGGGACCCACACAATACTGCATGGAGCTTAAATGGCTTCCTTTAAATTTGAATAAGACACTGGAACCACAAAGACTGACAGTATAACCAGTAACATGGTACTAAGACAGAATGATCTCAGCACTCAGGGGCCAGAGGCAGGCAAGTCTAGATAGATGACTTGGAGACTAGCCTGATCTGTATAGTGAGTCCCAGGCCTGCCAGGGCTCAATAGTAACACCCTATCTGTCTCTGTGAAGTCTCTCAACCAATTAGGAGCAGTCATGGCCTCCTTCTAATTCTTTTTTTTTTCATTCAGTGTCAAAGGAAAAACAAAAAGACAGAAGCTAGTTGTAAATTAAAAATCAAAGTTAAAGCTTCCTGATAACTCTTCCCATGTAGACTTCTACAGTGCTCCTCAACTCCTCCCAAAATACTATACGATTATACTGGCATTGAACAATGTCTTGAATAATCTGCATAGTTTTAAAGAAATTGGGGCAAAAATTTTAAAACTCTAAGAACCAAATTAAAATCAAAGCACTTATGCTTTGGAACCTAAGACATAAAAACAATATGATCATTGGCAGCTATGAGTGCTTATGTTAAACTAAAAGAGTGTTCAAATACACACACACACACACACACACACACACACATATATATATATATATATATATATATATATATATATATATATATACATACACACATACATATATACATATATATAATATATATTATATACATTTTATATATAAAATAATATATAATAATATATTAAATATATGTTGTATATTATATAAAATATAAGTGTGTGTGTGCATATGTGTGAGGTTTGTGTGTGTGTGTATATGTGTGTGTTTGTGTATGTGTATGTGTGTTTGTGTGTGTGTATAAGTCCAAGATCAGACAGATTCACTATCAGTATCTTAAACCATTAAAGAACCAACAGCAATACTTCTCAAACTATTTCCAAAAACTAGTAAAAAAAGAACCACTACCAAATACATTGTATAAAGCTGGTATTACTATGATACCAAAAATCAGGGGACAGAACAAAAACTAGACCATTTTTCCTGATAAACATAAATGCAAAAAAAATCTACAAAATACTTAATAACCAAATTTTAGAACACATTAAAAACACCCTGCCCCATGATCAAGTTGACTTTAACCCAGGGATGTCAAACAACATACTTCTAGAGCAGATACACCAGGGACAGAAATCCCGTGATTATCTCAATAGCTGAAGTAAATGTCTTTACAAAGTTCAACATCCCTTCTTGGTAAGAGCACTGGAAAAAATGTGGACAGAAAAAAGAAATCTCCACATAAACATCTCCATATAAGCTATATGTAGCAAACCTATAGCCAATTAAAATAAATCATATAAATTGCAATATATGTATATTATATTAATATATTAATAATACATAATTAATAATGATTAATTGACAATATACTTATATGATTAGAATGTAATATATTAATAATATAATTAACAATATAATAATAATATAATAATATATTATGATAAATCATATAAAAATCTCCATATAGGCTATATGTAGCAAACCTATAGCCAATTATATTAAATCATATAAATCACAATATATTTAATATATCATATATTAATATATTAATAACATGTACTTAATAATTAATTGATGATATAATTATAAAGTGTAATTATAATAAAATATATTAATAATATAATAATATATGTATATTCTAATAATCCATACAAAAATGTCCATATAGGCTATATGTAACAAACCTATAGCCAATTATAATAAATTATATAAATTACAATATAGTTATATATTATCTATTTATATCTTAATAATATATAATTAATAATTGATTGATAATATAATTATTATATGTGATATATAATATATTGATGATGTAATTAATAATTATAATATATAAATATATTATAATAAACCATATAAAAATTTCCATATAGGATATGTAGCAAACCTAGAGCCAATTCTAATAAATCACATAAATTACAATATATTAATAATTAATTGATAATGCAATCAAAATGTGTGATTAATTATATTAATATATAATTATAATATATAAGAATATTATAATAAACCATATAAAATCTCCATATAGGCTATATGTAACAAACCTATAGCCAATTATAATAAATGGGGGAAAACTTAAAACATTTCTTCTAAAATCAAAAACAAGGTTATGTACTCTTTCCAATAGAATTTAATACAGTGATTAGAATCTTGCCTAGAGAGTAAGACAAGAAAAACTAATAAAAATGATACAAATAGGGATGGAAGAAGTCACATGATTTTAGTCATAGATAGCATAACCTGAAACCAAAAACCCTAGAGACCTTCTAGAAAGCTCTTAGATCTGATGTCTAAATTCAACAAAGTAATAGGATGTATAGTCAGCATGCAAGAACTAGTGGTTTTTCTATACCAATAATATAATTAATAATATAATACAGAAATATATTATGATAATGGACAAGTAAATCAGGAGGGGATAACCCCATTCATTCCAGATTCTTAAAGGTAAAGGAAGAGCAGGGCATGGTGCTTTGTGCTGTGATAATTGAAGCATTCAGAAAGCTAATACATGGAAAACTGCTGTGACTTGGAAGCCAACCTGGGCTGCATTGAGATGACCAAGCCATCCTGTCTTAAAAATAAAATACCGAAGAATAAATCTAACCAAGGTGATGAAAACTGAAAAACATTGCAAAAAGAAACCAAACACATGAAAATGGGAACATTTCCTAATTCTTAGATTAGCACATTAAGACTGTAAAAATGGCACTTTTGCCAGAAGCAGTCTGCAAGGTTAATATAATCCCCATCAAAACTTCCAATGCCATTCTTCACAGAACTAGAAAGAAAAAACTCAAAATTGATATTTAAATACAAAAGATCCCTGATTTTCTAAAGCAATTCTGAACAGAGAAACAATGCATAGATGGATCACAATACTCAGTTTAAAATCCCACTAAAATCCCAGGCAGTGGCGGTGCATGTCTTCAATCCCGCACTTGGGAGGCAGAGGCAGGTGGATTTCTCAGTCCGAGGCCTGCCTGGTCTACAGAGTGAGTTCCAGGACAGCCAGGGCTACACAGAGAAACCCTGTCTCGAAAAGAATAAAAGAACAACAACAACAACAAATCCAGTAAGAGCTATAGTAACAGTCATGTGCTGACACACACACACAAATCCATGAACAGAATAAAGGATGCAGACATGAACTCACACAGCTACAGCCATTTTGTTTTGACATCGCTGTTAAAAATATTCTTTGAAGAAAAAGAAAATCTCTTCAAGAAATGCAAATAAAACCAGAAATGTTGATGTGGATAATCCCAGTACTTTGGGAGGTAGAGGCAGGAGAAAGGGGGATTCAAGATCATTCTTGGATACATAGCCTGTCCCAAAAACCCAAACCCCAAACAGGAAAGTAAACAAACTAAAGTGGAAATATAAATGGTGCTGGAAAAAATGGGTATTTATATGAAGAAGAACAAAACTAAAACTGTGTCCCTCACTCTGCTCAAAACTAGTCAAAATGGATCCATGGCCTTAAGATGACACTTGAAACCCACACTGCTAGAGGAAAATAAAATTACAATATCCCACTAAGCACAAGCAAGGAGTTTCTGAAAAGGACCCCATATCAGTAAACTAGATGGGGAGGGAGGGAGGTCATGTTAAGTGAAGTCAGATTAGTTCTTTACTGTCTTTAAATTAGTCTCATATAGCTCAAAAAATAATTCAAGAATTAACAAATGATATTACATAATATTAAAAGGTTCCTGTCTCCAAAGGAAACAAGCAGCAGAGGAGAATGAAGAGGCAGCCTACAGGAGAGGAAAAAATTAAAAAAAAAAATAATAACTTTGCCAACCACATTTATAAAAATATTAATCTGTACAATTTATAAAGAACCTCAAAACTTAAGGACAATTATCTAATCACTGGGTTAATTAATTAATGAGTTAATAGATAATACTCAAAACGACACATACAAGTCACCAATAAATACATGAAAAACATTCAACATCCTTAGCTATCAGAGGGAGACAAATTAAAGCTAAATTGAGATCTAACAGCACTCAGAACAGTTACTATCAAACAAATAGCAACAAATACTGGTGAGTATGTGAGGAAAAACATTATAAATTGCTGGATAAAAACCAAACTACTTCTGGGCAGTGGTGGCGCATGCCTTTAATCTCCCACTAGGGAGGCAGAGGCCGATAGCTCTCTGTGAGTTCCAGGCCAGCCTGTCCTACAGAGAAAGTTCTGGACAGCCAGGGCTACTAGGAGAAACCCTGCCTCAAGGAAGAAAGGAAGAAGGAGAAAAAGACAACCAAAGGAAACCAAACTAGTACAGTCGCTATAGAAATTGCTCTTTTGGAGGTTAAATTTTTTAAAAAGTAACCAAAAGGTAATAATATTAAATTTAGACTCCAGAAAGTCAAATAACCCCATTAAAAAATGGGGCTCAGAACTGAACAAAGAATTCTCACCTGAGGAATACCGAATGGCAGAGAAACACCTGAAAAAATGTTCAACATCCTTAATCATCAGGGAAATGCAAATCAAAACAACCCTGAGATTCCACCTCACACCAGTCAGAATGGCTAAGATCAAAAATTCAGGTGACAGCAGATGCTGGCGAGGATGTGGAGAAAGAGGAACACTCCTCCATTGTTGGTGGGATTGCAAGCTTGTACAACCACTCTGGAAATCAGTCTGGCGGTTCCTCAGAAAATTGGACATAGTACTACTGGAGGATCCAGCAATACCTCTCCTGGGCATATATCCAGAAGATGTCCCAACCGGTAAAAAGGACACATGCTCCACTATGTTCATAGCAGCCCTATTTATAATAGCCAGAAGCTGGAAAGAACCCAGATGTCCCTCAACAGAGGAATGGATACAGAAATTATGGTACATTTACACAATGGAGTACTACTCAGCTATTAAAAAGAATGAATTTATGAAATTCCTAGCCAAATGGATGGACCTGGAGGGCATCATCTTGAGTGAAGTAACACAATCACAAAAGAACTCACACAATATGTATTCATTGATAAGTGGATATTAGCCCAAAACTTAGGATACCCAAGATATAAGATACAATTTGATAAACGCATGAAACTCAAGAAGAATGAAGACCAAAGTGTGGACACTGTGCACCTTCTTAGAATTGGGAACAAAACACCCAGGGAAGGAGTTACAGAGACAAAGTTCGTAGCTGTGATGAAAGGATGGACCATTTAGAGACTGCTGTATCCAGGGATCCGTCCCATAATCAGCTTCTAAACGCTGACACCATTGCATACACTAGCAAGATTTTGCTGAAAGGACCCAAATATAGCTGTCTCTTGTGAGACGATGCTGGGGCCTAGCAAACACAGGAGTGGATGTTCACAGTCAGCTATTGGATGGATCACAGGGCTCCCAATGGAGAAGCTAGAGAAAGTACCCAAGGAGCTAAAGGGATCTGCAACCCTATAGTTGGAACAACATGATGTACTAACCAGAACCCCTGAGCTCTTGTCTCTAGCTGCATATGTATCGAAAGATGGCCTAGTCGGCCATCAATGGAAAGAGAGGCCCATTGGACTTGCAAACTTTATATGCCCCAATATAGGGGAATGCCAGGCCCAAAAGAATGGGAATGGGTGGGTAGGGAAGTGGGGGGGCGCTATGGGGGACTTTTGGGATAGCATTGGAAATGTAATTGAGGAAAATATGTAATAAAAATATTAAAAATCAAAAAAAAAGAAAAAAAATAATATTAAATTTAAAACTGTTAGAAGTATCATAAGAAATAGGCACACCGGTGAATTTATATATAAATTTTCTTCACTATTTATACATACACACCACATGTATAAACTATGGAGTTTCATGCAGCTATAAAGAAATAAAATTTTCATTAAACTGGATGGCACTGAGTCCTTGTTTGGCCACCGAGAGTTTGACCATGCTCCAGTGAGAAAGTTGATAAGCAACGCAAACTGGACTTGTTTTTTTTTTTTCTTTTTTTGGGAGGGTGGGCTACAGAGTGGTGGGGGCAGACCTAGGAGTACTAGAAAGTGACTTTACTTGGGGTTTGTGACATGAAATTTCTAAATAATCAATTAAAATATGAAAAATAAACTGGACGAACTATAAATCATCAGATTGTTAAGAGTGATAAATCCAGATCCTTCCCACCTAGGATCTGAGGCCACCTAAACCACAGTCACAAAGTAACTGGCCCATCTTTATGCTTGGCTACCTCGCACCCAGGCCACGCACCTTTTGTTTTTGTTTTATTTTTTTAATGCCCCCTCCGTGTTCCCGATCTAGCCATTTGTTTTATTTTTTGTTATCTTGTGTGTCCACACTGTCAAGGGTGAGCCTTGTGTCCATGGAGATCAGGATACAACTTACCTAAGACAGTTTGTTCTTTCCTGCTATGGTGGGTTCCAGGGAGAGAGGTTCTCGTGTCAGGCTCTCCTAGGTGCCGCTTTTACGCTCTGGGACATCTCCAGGCTACTGGGCAGCCTCAACCTACGAAACAGTGCAGGTTGAATCCTAAAGTTAGTAAAGTCACAGGCTTCATTTAAGTCAAAGTCTGCGTTTACCTTAACGCCGCAGTACTGTCCGCCTGCTTACAAGGCTCCTTCTCTGACTAAAAAACGACCCCACCCGCTCCACCCGCTCCACCCGCTCCACCCGCTCCACTCCACTCTAGACTCATCGCCTCCCGACTCTGTCTCCTTCCCAAATCCCAGAAGCAACCACACCTACCCGCTGTCCACCATCCAGTCGCCGCCACTCAGTCCTCAGCAATGAGGAAGAGGCAGGAGCCACCAGCTTCCCAGCCTTCTTCCAGCTTCAACTCTGACAGAGACTCTCCTGTCTCGGGCACCTCAGGAGCTGAGGCCACCTGGGGGTGGGGCGCTAAAAACTAGTTTCTTTCCTCCTAGACCTGACTGGTCCCTTGCGTCACCTTCCGCTCTGGAACATCAGAGCTCCTCAGACCAGGCATATACCAGCTGGCCTCAGCTAACCCCGAGGCAAAGTAATTAAGTAATTAAGTTTTGAAGACTTCTCCAGAAATTTCTCCCCTCGCTACCAGTAAAGGGGTCCGAGTCCTGGAGCTGAGAAGGGTCTGGCCCAATAGTCACACAGACTTAACAACTTTCCTGTGCGAATCTGAGCCCGCTCAGGGCTTGGGTACAGCAATAAAAATCACCTAGCCTCTCCTGATAAGGATCTACCACCTGAGGATAGAAAGAAGTCCCTCTCCCTGCCACCAGCCATCCAGCCATCCAGATCTCTGCTTTGCACTTACTTATAGGTGACTGGCTGCCATCACAGCGGGCTTGGACTGAGTTCCGTGTGGCTTCCTCAGCTTCTCTTGCCTTTTGAAGCGAAAAGTGAGCCCGCGTAACTTCAGGAGTCACTCATTGCGCATGCGTCTTCTGTAGCCGAAGTGACCTTGTGAATGTCCACTGAAGGGGACTGAGCTAGTGGGGTCAACGAAAGGTCAGACTCAGCCTTTCTAAGTCTCTTACTGCCTGATGGCGGTTTCCTCGTGGAAAGATGAAGGGACAGACACGGGGATCTCAGGAAAAACCTTTTAATATTTTCACCAAATTTGTGCTTTGCTATCACTTCTCTAAAATTTTCTTTACTATTTGTTGATTTTATTTTTAAAAGGAGCCCTCTAACAGAAAATTCTGGTGGGGAAGATCTAATATTTTTAGCCCTTCTTTCCACCTGTAAATGTTTCCCCAGTGCCCCCCCCCCCCCGCCTTTTTTTTAACTCCTGAATTGAAGGTATAATTAAGGAGTTCTTTAGTTTGCTAACAACTTCAAAAGTGGCCATTTTGAACCATAATGGACTTTAGCACACAGGGTGAGCTGACACTGTGTTCCTCTTTATGGAGGGGAACTGGACAGATCTCCTTAAATCCCTAAGGCTCCTTTACAACAGTTTGGAAAACTTTACTCATGTAACTCTGAAAGTTTGTTCATCAGAAGACTAAGCATCCAATCCAAACTGAAGCTGGTGTTTAAAGAACAACAGTGAGGCAGACACACAGTGGATAATTTTCCACCTCTGACTGAAGATAAGGAGGCAAGACAAACACCTTTCAGCACTGGGAATTTCAAAGTCTAACCCTGCACTGCCTCCACTTGGTCTTAATATGGTCATAGAGGGCTGGCTAGCTGAGGTGCCGACTGCATTAATGGGCAGGAAAGGCCTTCAGCCAGAAACCTCATTGCCTATCCTAAGGAACCCAAAGGCTTCCTAAAGTGGAACAGTAACCAGCAATTGCAGTCACTGTTTGCCTTCTTTAGAGAAATGGCTCAACTGAATTCCTCTGGAATAAAATCCCCCATGTTGAATACTCTTATGTGAAATGAGTTTAAATATAATCTCTGCATATCCCTGAATACATTAAGTCACAACTCTATTATTTACATATTATTTATGCTGTATATTATGTAAGATTTATTTCATCATAAACATTTAGGGACTTTCAAATACAATTATCAGTAGATATTTGCAAAATCCTCAGGTAAATATTGCACTTATTGCCTAACAAAAATGTCATTATCTTCATCTGTGAGTTTATTATGATATGTATAATTTCTGTTTAAAAAAATAAAAATATGTCATCTGAAAACAGATAACAGACACATCTTCTGTTCTAAATACACTGTAAATGGCCAGGCAGTGGGGATGCATGCCTTTAACCCTAGCAGTCTGGAGGCAGAGGCAGGAGGATCTCTGTGAGTTTGAGGCCAGCCTAGTCTATAGATCGAGTTTCAGGACAGCCATAGCCACATAGAGCCTGTCTCAAATACAACAACAAAAAGAAAGAAAGAGCGTTGTAATGATATTTTTTTAAATATTTTTATTACGTATTTTCCTCAATTACATTTCCAATGCTATCCCAAAAGTCCCCCATACCCTCCCCCGATTTCCATTTTTTTAAAGATATTTTTCCATTTTCCTACAAGGAGAAAAACAGTGTGTCTGTAACCATGGTTCTCAGCCTTCCTAATACTGAAACCCTTTAAAATAGTTGCTCATGTTGTGGTGAGGATATAAAAATATATAAAAAACATAAAAGTATCTCATTGCTTCTTCATAACTGTAATTTTGGTATGGTTATGAATCATAATGTAAATATCTGATATGCAGACTATCTGTTACGCAACCCATGAGAAAGAGTTTACTTATTTCTACGTTCTATCTGCTTTTCCCAAAGGACTTGTGAGCTTGACCAGTGGGCTAAGAAGTTCAGTGATCCTACCCAAATGTTCAATATGAGATGCACAGTTGATATTTTTCCACATCTGACTGGGATAAATCACAAGCTAATGTTGCAATCAGGATTAAAGTTTTCCTTGCAATAGGAAGATTCCCAAGGTACTGTTTAAGCATTTGAACACACTAGCTTGCATTCAGTAAATAAGTTAATGTTAACTGTGTTGGTGTCTGTGACCTATGTTGATCTCCCTAATCAGTGCTGCAAACAGAGGCCAGGCAGTGGTTCTTGGCAAGTGCTGATGCTAGAGACCATGTGGGTGTTCAAAGTCTGTGCTGCTGCCAGAAACCGTGCAGAGACTCAGGATCTGTGTTCCCACTGACTCTGAAGGGCAAGGAAGCTACTTTTGCAGACTAACAGTTGAGACAAAGGGGCATAGAAGACTTCTGTGACAACTTCTACTCTCACCCTCCCCAAAGTAACAGCCTAAACAGGAAGCCATTGAAGAGAACTCTTAAAAATTATGATAAGGATGCTAAAGTGTAGCTCTCCACATTGATGGCTTCTAGCAGGGTGTGGGTGGGGAAAGACTCAGGTCTCTTTAGGGGGCTGGCCACTGGGAGTTTGACTATGCACCAGTAAGTATAAGGGCAACACAGATTGGATTTGATTCTTCTCTCTCTCTCTCTCTCTCTCTCTCTCTCTCTCTCTCTCTCTCTCTCTCTCTCTCTCTCTCTCTCTCCCCATTTCTTTTTCTTTCATTCTTCTCTTTTGGGAGGGAGAGGTCACTAGGGTGGGGATTGGCTATGGAAGGACTGGGAAGTGAGTGTGGTTGGGGTCATGATATGAAATTCTCAAATAATCAATAAAAATATTACATAGGACATTTTTTATAAAAAATGTGACTACTCAGTCGGGCAGTGGTGGTGCATGCCTTTAATACCAGCACTTGGGAAGCAGAGGCAGGCAGATTTCTGAGTTTGAGGCCAGCCTGGTCTACAGAGTGAGTTCCAGGACAGGCAGGACTGCACAGAGAAACCCTGTCTCAAACTACCACCACCACCAAAAAAAAAAGGTGACTACTCAGAACCACATTAAAAATAGCTCGTAGCTATAGCAAAGAAACACTGCATGTTCGGTTAATTCCTTGTTTTTCCATGACCAGGAGTGGACTGTGCACTGCAAGTGGCCTGGTTTCTATAGAGATAAACATTTAACTCAAGAAGCACCAGGAAGTAATACATAAAAGGGTGTGATTCAAAGATAGTGCATCTCTCATTTTGAATCTATTTACATTGTGCTCAATGTTTATTTATTCACAAACTTTTATTCCATAACTTGTACTCAGTTTGTTGAATTTAGTATTAATCTAGGGCCCATCTTGCCATGTTAGATGAAGGTAAGCTTTGGAAGATATGTATTTTTCTATTAACCTATCAACAAACAGAATAGGTGACACATTATAAGGCCCAATAACTTCGTCAAGTAGGAATGTACTTACCTGTGAATGTTTTCCTTTTTTTAATTATTCAGTCTCTAAGAATGAAATTGTTTCTCCTGCCATTAGAAGCTCAGTTTCCTTATTTAAAAAAAAATGCTATTTTGCACTTTAGCTTCCTGGGGTCACATTGTGGGAGAGGTCCCACCCATTTTTATATATTACTTAGCAGGAAAACACAGAGCCCCTTGTAAGAATGAAATACTTTACCCATGGAGAAGGGTCTTACAACGTTGAACTTGTATGCCCAGTGGAAAACCCCTTGCTTTCCATTTAGAGGGAGCACAGACTCAGGTGAATGTCTCATAAGAAGAATGTTATCTCAAAGCATTAGAGTCATTGTAAAGTGGCAGTGAGCACACGCCGGTCCCAGGATTCACAATTCTTCTAGCCCAGGATCTAATATACAGCATTTAGTTTGCTTTTGATTTATAGGTCTAGTGACCCTGCCTACCATTCATTAGCTCCTGCTTGGTTTTATAGTGAAAGGAGGTGGTAAGTGTCTTGTTGAGTTTGGGGCTTCATTCACCCAATAACATGTTATGTGTCCCACGATGTTCTAGGTGCTACAAGGAAGTCAAAGGTGCATAAGCTTAGGCCCTCAGAGAACAGAGCTGCTGGCACTGCCCACCAGGGTTGCCTGAACCCAGGAATATCTTCTCCTGTGAGAGGAACACAAAGAAGTAAGTAGCCCTAGAAGCTCCGTGGCCCCCTGTGAAAGCTGGCATTCCTCTGCAGCCCCGTGTTTGCAGTGTTCACACACAAGATTGCCCTTAGATGTGAAAGGTGTGTGTGCCAGGATTTTCCCAATCTCTTAGCTCAGCACATGTGGAAAATTGTTCCTTGGGAGCAGCAGGGAATGCTGTCAGCCCAGTCTCTTGCAATTTCAACCTATTTGCCAGCTGGTCCTCGGAAGCCTGAGGGAGAATAGCACTTAGAGGATAAATGAGTTTTCCTTCAACCCTACCAACAGGGAAGCCCAGGCTCCATTTGCTTTCCCAGACTAGGCCCAATAGACCTTACCCTCAGCGTTTTGCTTCAAGGATCAGTAGGTCGACTATGAGGCTCTTTACTATAATGTGAAATGCAGGATCTGTGAGTTCACGTCATGCTCCGCAGAGTTGTTACACTTGTCTTCCTAAATGACGTGTGTGTTCTGAGAGAAGGAAATTGTTTTGTGGCCTACAAACAAGGAAACCATGGTGTGAAATCCCAGGGCCTTGCTACCACTAAGGCCTCAAGGATCTAAAGTAGTTCCTGACTGTCACATTGGAGATATGTGCTGATGAACAAACATATCAAATGCGCCTGTGCTCGTTTAGGATTGCATGGACCTGGAAAAGAATTGGAAAAAAAATATATTGATCTTATATAGGGGTTAGTAAATTATGAAATGAAGTCTGTTCCCTGTTGTTTTATAAACAGATCATTGACTCCTAACTCACGCCATTCAGGATTACTCCCTCTAAGCATACCATGAAATGACTTCTGATATACTGATTGCAATATGCAATTGTCATCTCTGTGGAAGATAAGAGAATAAATTTAAGAGACTATCAGAAATGAAGTTGTTGGGGCTGGAGAGATGGCTCAGCGGTTAAGAGCACTGACTGCTCTTCCAGAGGTCCTGAGTTCAATTCCCAACAGCCACATGGTGGCTCACAACCATCCTTAATGATACCTGACACCCTCTTCTGGTGTGTCTGAAAATAGCTACAGTGTACTCATATACATAAAATAAGTAAATAAATCTTTAAAAAGAAAGAAAGAAAGAAAAAGAAATGAAGTTGTTTTTTAAATACACCATTCAGTAGAGAGGGATGCTAAGAAAGAGAAAAGGCAAAAAGTGCCTGGGATTCTGATTTGGAAACAGGCAGTGGTTTCTAAAGCTCTGAGCACCAGAATTCCGGCCCTATTGCTTTTTTTTTTTTTTTCTCTTTGGTAAACCTTCTGGTATTGACAGTCTAGCATAACTTATTTCTCAAATTCCCCATCCTATTGGTTTAGGAACCAAAGCCTTATCTAATGAATAACTGGGGACTTCAGACTACCCTATCTCTGGTCGTAGGCTCAGTCACATGACACACTTCCAGCTTTCAGAGTTTTGAGATAAGCAGGCTCCAGTTGACAGCTAAAGGAGATGGGGTTGGGGGTAGGGGCTGATGAGTTCTAAGTACACCTTACATTGAATATAGTCTATATTTACTTATAAGCAACAACCAATTTTACACTTTTCCTTAACAAAGCATAACCACTAGTTGGCAATTGCTGTTGCTGCTGTTTGTCCAGCAACGTGATTATACTATGACAACATCCTTCATTTTCTTATTGCCTATGGCTGCTCTATTAAGACAAGGGCAAAAGTATGTGATTATAGTAGAAACTGCATAGCTCACAAAATAGTTTGTTCTCATTCATGCTACCTGTTAACATAATTTCCCCTTCTGTGTCCTTCTTCTCAGAAATTCTGTAGGATGCTATACTGATAGGAAATGTGCAGGAAAATAGATGGAACTAGAAAATGTACTGAATGAGGAAATCCAGACCAGAAAGACAAACTCCACCGATTCTTCCTCATCTGGGGTTCCTAGCTCCAAATCTTCAGATGTGAGTGTATAACCTGAAGTAACCATAGAAACCAGGAAAGTGAAAAGAGACCATAAAAGGATGCTCTAGAGAGGGGAATAGCATGATAAAGATGATATGAAGGGGGGATGAAGAAAGCAAGGAGGGGGCTTTACTTGGGGAGAGGGATGAGGAGACAGTGGTGAATGAGAGGCAAGGAAGAAGGATTAAATAAACACTCAGGGGGATGGAGAAATGACTCAACAATTAGGAGCAATGACTGCTCTTTTAGATAATCCAGCACCCACATAGCATCTTACAATCATCCTGTAATTCTGGTTCTAGGGGATTTGACATTGTCTTCTGCTTCTGCGGGCATTGCACACATGTGATATCCAGACACAAATACAGGCAAAATGCTCATACACACACAAACAATAATTAAAGGTTTTAAAGCCATATTTATTTTCACCTAAAATGTATACTAGTATACAAATATATATCATTTTAACAAAAGGATACCACTTGGGATGGTAACAGTCCCCCCCCTCCCCAGCTCAAGCCATGGATTATCTAACAAAATATTGTCTTTAATTGACTACCAGAAGATGAAGGTAAAGTACCTACAGAGCAAGGACATAACACACTTTGGACAGAGGAAATTTGATTTGAACTAGAACTCATGTGAAAGCATCCTCCCTGAAAACTCACTTTCATAATATTGAAGAGAAGAAATAGTAACAAGCTTTAACATTCATTAAAATATGGTTTGAAAGGGTTTACTAATAAGCAAATGCTAGGAAATTATTAAGTTGCATAGAAATAAGAAATTTACCTAACAGTCTCTGCCTCAATCATTACTTAAATATAACTTTAAGAGAGGTAGTTTAATAAACACATGTAGACAATATAGAAAGATAAAGGAAATAGAGTTATACTTAAGATTTAATTAGAGTTTAAGCTTAAGTTTTGTTTTTCATAAACTGCTTGCTCATTAAAAACCTTTTTTTATTTTGACTGGTAGTAGAGGCCTATACCTTTAATCCTGTCACTCTATAGGCAGGTATTTGTAAGTTCAAGGCCAGCCTGGTCTACAGAATGAGTTCCATGACAGCAACGGCTGTTACACACACACAAAAAAAAAAAAATCCTGTCTTGGAAAATCAAAAGAAAAAGAAAAAAGAAAAAACAACCCTTCTTATAGTTACTTTTCTATTGCTATGAAGAGAAACCATGACCAAAGCAGCTTATAAAAGAAAACACTTAATTGGGGCTTAGCGTTCCAGAGTGTTACTCCATTATTGCAGGGAGCAGACAGGCCAGCCTGGTCCTGGAGCAGTAGCTTAGAGTTTACATCTAACTGATCCACACTCACAAGGTAGAGAGACAGACACAGAGACAGACACAGAGACAGAGAGAGACAGAGAATGCTAACTGGGCCTGGTTTGGGCTTTTGAAACCTCAAAGTCCACCTCAATGATATATCTCCTCCAAGGCCACACCTCCTAAAGATCTCAAACAGTTTAACCAACTATGGGCAAAATATTCAAATATATAAACCTATTGGGGATCATTTTTATTCAAAGCACCACAGCCCCTTTCTGTGTTTTGGTGGTGGTGGTGGTGGTGGTGGTGGTGGTGGTGGTGGTGTGTGTGTGTGTGTGTGTGTGTGTGTGTGTGTGTGTGTGCTTGATTGTTTTGAGACAAGATCTCTGTACATACCTCTGCTTGTTCTGTGACTTGCTTTGGAGACCAGGTTGGCCTTGAACTCACAGAGATCTGCCTGGCTCTGCCTTCCAAATGCTGGGATTAAAGGCCCATGTTAAGCAGTCATGGAGACTGGAACATCAAGCTGAGAGTTCACATCTTAGACAGCAGAGAGAGAGAGAGATTACAACAGGTAGGGTGAGCCCTTTTACTTTCAAAGCCTGTCCCCCAGTGCCATACCCCTTCCAGCATAGTCAAACATCTCCTAAACCTACCTAAACAGCTTGACCGACTTAGTTCTAAGTTGTCAAACATCTTAGCCAATGGAGAAGGAGGCATGGTCTTTCAAAACACCACAGTGTGGATATCCAAGCCATCAGCAATCACTGATGGCAATTCTTAGGACTAGTGTAGTCACCATTGCAATATAGTTTGTTGATATATATATATGTATGTATATATATATATATATATATATATGTATATATATATGTATACATATATATATGAGCTAAATCTTCATAATTATATTTCTACTCATTGAAAATAATACAATACACACACATTTCTCAGCAAAAATTTTTGAAGCTCAAGGACAATTGTATTAGAGTTTAAAACAAACAAACAAACAAAAAAACAACAGGGCAGGGAAGCTGCTGCCTGGAAACAGAGACTGGAGAAGAGAAGAAAACAGTCATGCTGCCTGTGCCTGCACAGACAGTTGTCACCCTAATAAAAGCATTTGTAAAGCCAAGGCCAAAGGAGTAGGCCAACTGCTCAGACAATGAAATGAGAGTGACTCAAAGAGACTGAGCCCTTGGTGGGTCAAATATGTCCACAGCAGGAATAAGATGTAATGAGACTCAAAAGTCACGCCTGGAATCTTTTCAAAATAAGCCTGTGGGAGCTGGCTCAGTGCTCTAATCATTGGCTGTTCTTGGTGAGGAACTGGGTTCAGTTCCCAGCACCCACATCAGGCAGCTCCTGATCAACTGCCTGAAGTTAAAGCTCCACAGAATCTGATGCCCTTTCCTGGCCTCGGAGGGTCCCCACACCTATGTGTGTGTGTGCACACACATACACACACACACATATAAAAATAAAATAAAAAATTTTTAAAATAGAAAAATGAAGACTTTCTAGAGTAAAACTCATTGATCCCAATAGCGTAATACTAATCCATGGAATGCTGGCGTAACACTAGCCAGAAGACCTGAACACAGGGGCACAGAACCCAGGGGACAGGGAAGGCTGTGAGGAGAAGCCCCTCTAGTAAAGAAAAGATGATACGAAAACATATTTTAATCTTATATGAAAACATATTTTAATCTTATATATGCACCCAACAAAATCAAAATTCTACTCCATGTCATAATAGTCTAGCAGAAATCTTTCTCTAAAAACTATAGCATTGTGTAGAAGTAGAATGAGTGTAATTTTTCTTAAATGTTTCCTTAAGTGTACTGGTTTCTGCCTGTTTGTTATAGCCTCTGCCCCAAATCTTGGGAAGGCAATCACTTGAACAAAACTGCCTTAGGGAATAATTACCACAGTATCTGGACAAAGGTCGTACTCTGGAGTCTAATGGCTAACAAAGGAACTTTTTACTGGGACCTGCAAAACATTTACCTGCAAATGTCTGTTTGTGCAATCCCTATTCCTGTCAAGACTACTATCAGGTGGACACACTGTTACCCAACCTACAACAGCTTTAAGAAGTTGTGGGAACAGGCTGGGCATGCTGACCCATGTCTTTAATCTTAGCTCTCGGGAGGCAGAAGCAAGCAGATCTCTGTGAGTTTCAGGCCAACCACCTCTACATAGCAAGTTCCAGGCTACCTAGGGTTAGGGCTACATAGTAAGACCTTGACTCAGAAGGAAGGAAGGAAGGAAGGAAGGAAGGAAGGAAGGAAGGAAGGAAGGAAGGAAGGAAGGGAGGGAGGGAGGGAGGGAGGGAGGGAGGGAGGGAGGGAGGGAGGGAGGGAGGAAGGAAGGAAGGAAGGAAGGAAGGAAGGAAGGAAGGAAGGAAGGAAGGAAGGAAGGAAGGAAGGGAGAGAGGGAGGGAGGGAGGGAGGGAGGGAGGGAGGGAGGAAGGAAGGAAGGAAGGAAGGAAGGAAGGAAGGAAGGAAGGAAGGAAGGAAGGAAAAAACAAAAAGAGAAACTGTGTTTTGGGTTTGGGGGGCAGGGCTTTCCAAAACATTCACTTGGATCCCAGCTGGCAGGGAAGTAAAGAAGAGCTCTCCAGACTTTCCAAGTGTGTGGTTGATTTTTTTTTCCTGAATTGGAATTTCCACAAGAGAATATTCACAAAGCATAACACTACTATCTTCCATTCCTTGTACACAAGGACAGCGTTTACAGAGTTGATATGTCCGATATGTGAAATTAGAGAATCGTTGAGATACATACAAATGAAGACATGGAAAACACAGGAAATAATTATATGTCCAAAGTAAATCCATTTCCAAAATCATAGCCCCAAGTGGTAACTTTGTTCATATCGAATAATAATATATCTTAAGTAACTCCCTGAGAGAAAGTCATTTAGGCCAACTTCATAACTTCCGTAGACCTGCTCCAATTTTCCAGGCAAATCTGGAGTGTAATTTCTACACTCCAGAAGCAACTTCCTTCGCAGGTTCCCACAGCCTTTTCTCTAGCACCTGGAGAAGAAGCACAAGTGCCGCCTCCACCATAGAGTTACACGGCCTGCCCTGTGGGTCCGCACCGTGCCTGCATACCCTGACTCCATGTTGGCAGCCGAGCACAGATTATGACAGGCCTTCCCAAGTGAGGCCACCACCCGCACCAGCTGCCTCGTGGGGAAGCTGAGAAACAAACAAGGCTCACTGCTGCTCTTCTCTCTAGTGGATCAGAAACGCATATGTGGCCAGCGTATGGATAAGAAAACCCACAGGAAGCCCAGAAGGCAGAAACAAACCTCAATGGTTTTGTGACACGACCTGAAGTAGTAAGGGATGTACAGCTTAGGTGAGTGGAGTCTTTTCCATGGACACAGGGTCAAATTCAAAACGGAGTTCAAGGATGGTTCAAACTGTACCTTCTATAGGAGGGCTGGTAGTTTTCATTAACATTGAATGAAACTGGGTCTATTGGGGAAGGGATTCTGGACTCATCCTCCATTCACACAGAATGTAAATCCTGATGCTCAAATATTTCAAAAATTGCTGTTTTCAAATACAAGGCTGAAAAGATGGCTCAGTGGTTAAGAGCAATAGCGGCTCTTCCAGAGGATCAGGGTTCAGTTCCCAACATCCACTTGGCAGCTCAAAACTGTCTATAACTCCTTCTAAGAGATCCGACACCCTCACAAAATACCAATGCACATAAAATAAAAATTTTTAATGTTGTGTTGTTTTAAAAATGGCCATACAGTCCAAGTATCAGTTCACCAGAGGGAAATCATCTGCTCATTCAAAATCCTTCACAGTGTGGCACAGGGCAGTGTGACTCCACGGAGGATTTTTGCCTTCTGACTTGAGTATCTCCCACTACCTTCCCCTCCACAGCTCGCAGTTTTTACCATTACTCCTCTTCATTCACTGTGTTTGCTTATTCTTTGATGTCATATATATATATATATATATATATATATATATATATATATATGATGGTATGTAGTCTAGGCCCCACAAATGAGAGCTGTGTACACACACACACACACACACATACACACAAATAAATACACCACATACACACAAATAAATACATACATCTAGCTTTACCGTGGGTTCTGGGGCTGGAGAAATGATTAAGTGAAAACTAGTCATCTCTTTAGCTCCAGAACTGACTGTCTTTTGGCCCAGGTCTGTGGGCATCTAAGAGTTGATCTGTAGCACTATCTCATTAAACAGAGTTTTCTAACAGAAAGTTGAATGCATGCCATTGAAACTGATTATTCTACACAAATGTATTTTATGCATGTAAATATAGAATAAATGTTCAAATGCTTATTCTACACAAATGTAGTAGTACACACACTTAACTGGGATCTGAGAACATAACACAAGCATCACAGTGACAATTGTATGTCACTGAGTCGATAAAAGGAAAAGCAACAATGCCTATGATAAAAGAATCCAAATCTTATTTTTATGCTCCAACATCTGTGGGACTAAATGTATGTTTAATATTTTACTTTTTAACATAGAACATTTAGATATTGCTGTTTTATTTATTTGTGTGTATGTGTGTCTCTCTGTGTGTTTATGCACAGGCATGCAAGTATTTCTGGAAGCTAGAAGAGATACAGATGGCTATACAGATGGGTGACTCTAGTCTGCTGAAAATACAGCAAGTCCTCTTATAAGTGCAGAAACATCTCTCCAGGCCTCTCTTTACTTCAACAGGATCTCACTCTGTTGTCTAAGCTGACCTTGAACCCATGATGTTCCTGCTTCTTTCTCCACAGTGCTGAGGGTTACAAGTATATGTCACTGTGCCTGCTAAATGGATTTGTTGATGACTATAAACTATAGCTGGGGCCCAGATGTTCAAATCCCTGAGTTTATGGAAAGCATTTAACATTCAAAGAATAACACCAAAACTTGAATTTGGTTACCTGCTCCATACTAGAAAGCGCAGGTCCAAGGAGTCTGCAAAAGGGGTTGGGGACACACTTTGTATAGCTTTTGGCAGCTGGGTGCAGAGTTGGACGTGTATGCTTATGTTTCTGAGAAGAGTCCATGCCTGTTATCAGATTCTGAAAGCTAAAAGGACAGGAGTCAGATATACCCTTTAGTTATCACTTCCCTGTCTCCTTTCTCACAGTGGCCTCTTCTCTACTGCAGGTGGCATCCCCGTTGAAGCCCCATCAAAACAGCTGAGACCTGAGGCCCCAGGCCCAAGAAAGATCTATCCAGTGGGCACAATGGCCGCACCCGGCAACTCTGCCCCACGGGGCTCCTCTCCTCAGTCTCGAGAGTATGGCACAGCCTGTGAAGCCTCCCACCTGTGCTTCAGGCAGTTCCAGTATGATGAAGCAGATGGGCCTCAAGAGGCCTTCTGCAAACTCTGGGAACTTTGTTCCCAGTGGCTGAAGCCGCAGACGCGCTCTGTGGAGCAGATCCTGGCGCTGCTCCTGTTGGAGCAGTTCCTGCATATTCTGCCCAGTACAAACACTGAGACCCAGATGTTCAGCCCTGAGATTAGACAAAGACTTCTCACCCTGATAGAAGACCTCAAGAGAGATTACAAGAGGCCAGGGAACAAGGTGAAGAGTGGTTGGGGTTTCTTGTTCTTAGGCCCAAAGAGGAGGCAGGAAGCTGGGTCGAGATGAGCCATTCTGTCTCTGTGTCTTTCCACAGCCCCAAGCCTTCCCCAGAGCACCTTTCAACATTCTCTTCTGCTGGAATCAGCACAGAGGTCAGAGTCTCCACTGTTCCTGACTCCATGTCCTCTCTCCAACACCCAAATGGCAATGTCTCATTTATTATCAGTAAATGAAATTCTTGGGCAGATTAAGTTACCAAAAGTATCACTGAGTTTTTCTATTGTCTGTGAGGATTAGACCTGTATCTTTGTCCCAAGAGCTTAACATGTATTTTTGTTAGTTTTTTAATCCTAGCACTTGGTAGGCAGAGGCAGGCAGAACTCTGTGAGTTTTAGGCCAGCCTGGTCTACAGAGCAAGTTCCAGGGCAGCCGGGGCTACAAAGAGAAGTTCTATCTTAACAAAACAAAACAGGATAAAGGTAGCTCCTGTAGCTGAGCAGTGGTGGCGCATGCCTTTAATCTCAGCATTTAGGAGGCAGAGGCAGGCAGATTTCTGAGTTGGAGGCCAGCCTGGTCTACAGAGTGGGTTCCAGGACAGCCAGAGCTACACAGAGAAACACTGTCTAGAAAAAAAACAAGCAAACAAAAAAGATAGGCTTTATATCTATATCTAAAATATTAATTTTTGGCTCATTTTATAAAATATCTGGCTTTTTCTCTGTGGAATAGAACCTAGAAATGATATAAGGGAAGGAAGCATACATTTTATAAAGTACTAGGCTTTTCATCATAAACATATTTGCATTTCACTTCCATGGCTGACATCAAATGTTCACATGTTCTTTCTCTGCTTATAATCACAGTGATGGATCAAGCCAAGCATTCACACCAATGTTCCAGTGATCTGCACAGTCTAGCCTGCAGTCATATGAATTCTCAAAGTGGCAAGTAAGTCTTGGTAAACAGAAGATATAAGTAATATGTTGTTCCATCAACTTCTCTGCTGTATTTCTGAGAAAACCAGGTCATTTTCAAATATGCAAAAAGATCCTGTTTCTACCTGATCAACGGGATTCTTTTCGCTAGAGTCTTTTCACTCTATGTGTGCAAGGGCTGCTGTGCAGGAGCTGTTGCCTTGAGGGTAGGTGGTGGCCTGCAGAGGAAGCTGTGAAAGGCTTCTGTTTACGGATAGGATGAGTGAGTGGCTCTCCCTCCTTTCTCTGTCCTCTCAGTTTAATTAAGTTTATAACACTGGCAATGGTGGCTCATTGTTTTAATCCCAGCACTTGAGAGGTGGAGGCAGATGGATTTCTGTGAATCTGAAGCCAGTCTGCTCTTCTAAGTGAGTTCCAGGACAACCAGGGAGCTTACACAGAGAAATTCTGTCTCAAAATAACAATTAATTAATTAATGAATTAATCAATTAAAATAACTGTCATCAGTGGCCTGGGTATGTCCCGCTCGGCCCAGGAGTTGTAAGCTACTCCAGCCTCCTGAGCATTTGGAACGCCAGTGCAGCTGGAAGTCAGCTGTAAGCGTGAGAAGCAATACTACCCGAAAAATCCTTTGTGTGAATAGAGCAGTACTTCCTCTACCCCAAGGAACAGACTGTGTGGATCCAAAGCGCCAGGATCTCTATGACACAGGGCAACAACAGGGTATCACAGAGGAGTCCCTGTAAGGATCCAGTATTGATAGTGCAACAGAAGCCAGGGCCCTCAAACCAGACCAATGAATGACCATGAACATCCGCAAATAAAGATGTATAAAGAAAACGGTCTACTGTGTGACATACCATGGCACACTGCAGCTTCCATGATAAGACAAGATGTTTTTGTGTTTTTTAAATTTTATTTATTAATTTTACCTTGGGTGGGGGGAGTTGCAAGGGCTGAGGGAGGGTACTGAGGGACAAGGGGAAGAGGACAATTGGAATACATGACGTGAGGTTCATGCAGACTCAAGAAAAAGTTAAATTGTTAAAAAAAAAACTGCCTCTTTTCCTAGTAGAATCAGAAAAAAAAATATTTTACATGTATAATTGTTTTGCCCATATTTATGTTTGTGTAAAATATGTGCCTGGTGCCTGTGGAAGCTAGAACAGGGCTTCATATGCCCTGGATTTGGAAGTACAGAATATTGTCAGCCACCATGTGGGTGCTCAGAATGAAACTTGGGTTTTCTGGAAGAGCAGTACTTAACTATGCTCTTAACCGCTGAGCCATCTTTCTAGTCCCTCTTCATACGAGTTTTGAAGATCAGCTTTCTTAATGCTAAAGAACAATTTTTAACAGCTTCCCAGCTTTTATGCTAGCAGCACATATGGAAGGATAATTTTCAGACCTAGGAGTAGCCTGGCCTCACTGTACCATTCCACACCTACTCTCAGGATTTGATCCTAGCCTTCCACCCTGAATACAGAGAAAATCCAGAGCAATTCCTCTGCAGCTTTGGCCAGTTGATCTTCCAAACCTAGCAGGGATTCTGCTGGAATTTTGCATCTTAAGAGTGCCATGGTTGCTGGGCAGTGGTGGCACAGGCCTTTAATCCCAACACTTAGGAGGCAGAGGCAGGGAGATTTCTGAGTTCGAGGCTAGCTTGGTCTACAGAGTGAGTTCCAGGACAGCCAGGGCTACACAGAAACCCTGTGTAGAAAAAACAAAAAAGAGTGTTAACCCAGGACTAGAGAGGACATAGAAATCTGCCCCCTCCCCCTTCACATCATCATACGTTGGCTATGAACTCAGAGATCCATCTGCCTCTGTTTACTGTGTGCTGGGATTTATAGACACGTGTCATCACTGCCTGGAGTTTATTTAAGTCTCTTGAGACAGGGTCTGGCTAAGTAGCCCAGACTTGCACTTTGCCCCTTGCATCTGCAGCTTTGCCCCACCCTACCCCCTCTCTGACATTCTAAAGATAAAATCTCCAGGTGTGGTGGCAAGTGTTGAAAATCCCACCATTATAGAAGGCTGGGTGGATACAGATTACAAATTCATAGCCAACCTGGTCCACAGAGTAAGTTTCAGGACAGTCAGGGCTACAGAGAACCTCGCCTCAGAGGGGGAAAAAAAGAGAAAGAGAAAGAGAGTGAGAGCTAGAAAGAGAGAGAGAGAGAAGGAACTTAAATAGAATTAAAGTAGTTATGAAGGTAAACAGCCTTGGGCCCCTCTGAGAAATGACATGAAATTCAATCCCTGCATTCTTCACACTCTAAGAGTCCTTGCCTCCTGATCTGGGATGAATATTCTCCATAATAACAAGAACTTCCACCTCAGTCCAAACCCAGTTCCTGCTTCTTTCCTAGCTCTCAAGCTTGTTAGCCATTTAGATCAGCTGGCTGTTTCCTGTCTATGCTGTCAGAGATGACTTCTCAGAGACCCAGCACTGGTTAGGTCCTTGTGGTTTAATGACATGGAATAGTAAAATATTTCAACTGTGTTGATAGATGTTAAATGTCTTCAACTGACACCTCTAACGCTGAACACAAGTTTAAGGATATGTGAATGACTGGCGATGACTTCAAGCAGCAGAATGTCGCTCATGTAGGTCAGACAATAGCTGGCTTCCCTCATGCTGGCTTCCTCAGTCTAATCCTTCTAATCTCTTGCACTTACTTGACAGTAGCTTTCTTCCTCCATCTTTTCCCAACTAAGTTCCCAGTGTAAGAAGGTGATAATATGGATGAGAGGCAGTGAAGGACAAGAATTGCCCCCCTCTATCTGCAGTGGGAAATGAGTTCCTCTGCTGCAATACTGCACTTTGTAAGGGGCCCCTTCTCTCCCCTTAATCAAAGCATAAAGACTGAAAGATGGCTGTGCTTCTTTCTATAGGGTTTCCACTTTCAAGTTGAAGGAAGGCATGCCAAGTCATGGCTTTCCAACCTTTACGGAGTAAATGTCCCTGCCATGTCTTAATTGATTTGCAAGAGCCTGTTAAGTCAAAGCTGCTAAGGACAGAGACAGTTACCCCTCTCTAAATGGAGGATACACCTCTAAGCCACCTTTTTCTGTATTTGTGTAGCAGGATGTTAACTTTTCGGGTCCTACCTATACAGATCCTGTCTGCTGGACCTGGGATCTAAGGACCTGAAAGAATGGGGCAGACTACAGTCTGATACTGTAGACAATCTCACTCTAGTTTTAGTGTACTTTTACTCATGAGTGAACAAAGAAAGAAATGATCCAAGGAAAGTTGTTTGAGTATAGAAAAACATGATCAAAAAACATGTTAAAAAAAAAAAAAAACAATGCCAGTAGGCACATACTAAATACTAACAGAGAGAATTGAACTTCCTTGAGACAGACTAATTTTAAATGCAATTGCCTGGCACGTATCATAGATTAAACCTGGGAAGGCATGGAAAGCAAGGCAGAAAGCCATATCCATATTCAGGATATACTGACCAGATAGGGTTCCACAGCTATTATCTGACATCCAACAAGAATAAACATGTTGGGCTGGAGAAGTGGCTCAGCGGTTAAGAGCACTGATTGCTCTTCCAGAGATCCTGAGTTCAATTCCCAGCAACCACGTGGTGGCTCACGGCCATCTGTAATGGGATCTGATGCACTCTTCTGGTATGTGTGTCTGAAGAAAGCTACAGTGTACTCATTTAAATAAAAATAAATAAATAATATTAAAAAAAGAATAAACATGTCTTATAAGTTGAATGTAAATGTTTGGCACCAGAGACATGAACAATCCAGGGAATGGAGCACACCTAAGGTAAAAGGTCTTCTGCCTCTTTTCCTAGATCCTCCTTCTCACAGTTCTCCAAGGCATTGATCTCCATGGGTCATTCTTTTGACTGTGTTTCAATGTGGATAACGAAAGTACCCAAGTTTGTAGGGTGTTGTTACCTCTAGAGCAAAAGACTCAAATAGCCATTGAGGGTAGTCACAGTCTCGGAATCTATTTTCAAGAGAATCCAGTAGTTGAATAATAGTTGCCAGTCTTATACTAGATCATGTAGAACTAAGGAGGATATAATGGCTATTCCTGGTTGTCAACTTGACTATATATGGAATAAACTACAATCCAGAAATGGAGGGCACGCCTGTAATCCAGATCTTGAGGCTGGAAGACACAAGTTTCTGACCTGGATCTTGACATGGAGATCTTGAGGCATAGTGGCCATGAAAAGCTTAGGCCCAGGCAAGGTAATGCACGACTTTAACTCCAGGAGATTGAGGCAAGGAGATCTCTGAGTTCAAGGTCAACCAAGAACAAATCAAGTCCCAGATCCAAGAATGGTGGTACACTCCTAAAGGAGTGGCCATGCCTTCTGCTGGAGACCTACATAAGGACAGTGGAAGAAGGAAGAGTCACTCTTCTTCACCTCCTTGCATTTAACCCCAGTACTCAGGAAGCTGAGGCAGAGGCAGGCAGATCTCTGTGAGTTTGAGGACAGCTTGGTCTACAGAGTGAGTTCCAGGACAGCCAGGACTACATAGAGAAATCCTGTCTTAAAATTCTAAAAAGAAAAAGAAGAAAGAAAGGAAAAAAGGAAGGAAGGAAGGAAGGAAGGAAGGAAGGAAGGAAGGAAGGAAGGAAGGAAGGAGAGAAAAAAGGGGTTAAACTAGGTAATATAACGAAGGTAGGTCAACATTATAAATGTCAGCCATAGGATATGAACACAGACTACCTTATGTTAGCAATTGTGTTCTTATCCCAGTCTAGGTAAAATGGAGAAACATGTAAATAACAAGTTTATTTTCTTTTTAAAAAAGATTTATTTATTTATTTATTTATTTATTTATTTATTTATTATATGTAAGTACACTGTATCTGTCTTCAGTTACCCCAGAAGTGGGCATCAGATCTCATTAAGGATGGTTTTGAGCCACCATGTGGTTAATGGGATTTGAACTCAGGACCTTCAGAAGAGCAGTCAGTGCTCTTAACTGCTGAGCCATCTCTCCAGCCCCCAACAAAGTTTATTTTCAAAGCAAGGAAACAAACTTACTATGTGTTGATTCCTGTGGGCTAGAAATAAACTTGCTCACATTTCATGCCATATATATACACCTTTTAAAATACAGGACATTCTTGCTAGTGTCCTAACTCTTAAGTTCCAGTTAGACATAAAATTCATCTTCTTGTAAGTGCCTTTTACAGTATTAACGAAAATGCTATTTCTTGCCTGGGGATAGATATCCATCTCTGCCGTCAGCAGCTCTGTAGTCAGGCTGAAAGTCAGTCTAGCTGTAGGCTGTAGGATTTCGTGATCTTCGACGTGACTCACCAGACACCAGAAGCAGTGCTGGAGGCTAATGCTTCATAGACTGGGGCCCACTGTGTCCAAAGCCAGACCTCCGGATCCCCTGTTCCAGTAAGAACTGGAATTAAGCTCATGCATAAACAAGGGCGGTCTACCTTAGCATTCTGGGAGTTACGTAGACGCTGATTTTTCCTCAAAAGGCGGAGAAAATTCAGAGCAAAGCTGAAGTTCTCCAAGGCAAATGTTGACAAGAACTTGCCTATCAACCACGGAATAGAGACCAGCTTGAGACTCAAGAGACCTTCCACTCCGATATTGTAAGTATCATGAGCCTTCCCTTATCCCATGTACTGTTGCTTGAGAGTAAAGGCAGGGAGCAACCCCACCAACAATGAGAACTTTCAAGAAAATAAATGAGCCCAATAGACACTGCTTAATTCTGTGACTAGTGGATATGACCATAGTGAGGAGTGATAATGATGTGAGTCCTTATTGTTTCTGAGGACTTTGTGATACTACCTCAGTAACTCCTTATGCCCGAAGTTTCAGGTGTTCTTACATTATAGAAAACAGACCTGAGGACAATAGTGTTTTAGCAATTTATGCTAAGTCATACAGGTCTGGGTTAGAAACCAGAACCTTCTTTACTTAAAGCCATATTCCTGAGCTGGGAGGTGCTGGTGTACTCTCAACACTCCGGAGTCAGAGCTTAGTGAGTTTGAGGCCAGCCTGGTCTACAGAGTGAGTTCCAGGACAGCCAAGGCTACACAGACAAACCCTGTCTGGAAAAACAAACAAACAAAAAAAAATGCCTTCCTAATCACTTGGATGCAATGACTAATTTGGACAAATGAAAACCCCCCACTTTCCACTAAGCAGGAAGGTTGGTGTTTATCATTTCAGTTAATTTGTTTATAATGAGCAAAATTGCTGTAATTATTTTAATTCCTGTGGATTTTCCCCCCAGATAACTAAGTAGCCAGTTCCTGAAGGAGCAGTACTTATCTGGGAGGGAGGGTAAGAACAGAGAGGGAGCCAGGTGTGGTGGTGCATGCCTTTAATCCCAGCACTCGAGAGGCAGAGGCAGAGGCAGAAGCAGGTGGATTTCTGAGTTCGAGGCCAGCCTGGTCCACACAGTGAGTTCCAGGACAGCCAGGGCTACACAGAGAAAGCCTGTCTCAAAAAAACAAAACAACAACAACAACAAAAAGAACGGAGAGGGAAAGTTGCATTTCTCCTGTTTCCATACTTTTGCCTCTATGTCCTAGGACCTGATTGGTTAAGAAGTCGTGACTCACAATGGAACTAAGAACCCTGGGACAGAATACAATGGGAAGATTTTCACCATCACCTAGGTTACTTTTAATTTAGGAGTGAAAATAGTAGAGGAGGGTGTTGGGTGAAAGGTGGGATAACTCCTATGTTCCCATATAATCCCCATGCTTTTTCTTGGAATGCTCAGTTATCTTGCTCTCAGACTCTCTCTTTGATCATGAAAACTATTTTATGGTCAAATGCCCTAACAGTGTTCACTGTACTTCCACAGCTTAACTGGCCTTCAGACTCCATCATCCAGTGAGTACAAGAGAGACTTCAGTCTGTCTCAGGTAAGATTATCTTTTGTTTTCTTCTAAGTAAGAGCAGTTTCGAGATAAAGATGAGATTGAGTTTATCCTCCAGTAACTCTGACCTGTTGCCTTGAGTACCACTGTCAGGTTCCCAGACGGTTTTTATGTGTTCACTGGTTTGGGGTGCCTTTTCTGTGATTGGGGTTCCTCTCTTGTGTTCCAGTGCTAGTGATCCCTTTGGGTAGGGTCACATATCAGCTATCCTGCACATCAGATATTTACATTATGATTCATAACCATAGCAAAATGACAGTTATGAGGCAGCAATGAAAATAATTTTATGGTTGGGGGTCGCCACAACATGAAGAACTTAAGGGCCACAGAAATAGGAAGGTTGAGAGCTGCTTTTTTAGAAGAAAGAGCTGAGGAAACATTTGTGGACGAACTTGCCTCAGTACTGTCTGTGTCTCAAATCTATGCCTTCAGAGAACCTTGACGTCATCGCAAAACTATTGGTAGAACTGGTTTGTGCACAGTTCTTCATACTTGTACCAGAAATACACATGAGAATAACATATATGGACCTACAACTGGTAATGACTCCTCCTCCCATTTACATTCTAGAACAGTTATGTGAGACTATTTAACAGCAATTTAATTCTGGTGTTGGTAAAGGTCTGATAACAGCACATCTCAGCACCATATTGCAGAGGTGGACTCTGTAATCTCATGGGGATCATACTTCTGAAAAATGAATTTCCCCAATGTTTCCCACTATAGCCCACATTTAATTATAACAGGGGCTTATTAAAGTGGTTTGACATTGAGAAGTAAAATTAGTAAAGCAGAACTTCTAATATGAATAAAAAGAGTCTAGAAAGTATTATTCTGAAATCCCATGGTTTGAATTTAGTATCTCTAACTTCTTGGTGCTCTTTCTTTCAAAAATATATTTATTTTATTTATTTTATTTTTTTTTGGGGGGGGGGGGGTTCAAGACAGGGTTTCTCTGTGTAGCCCTGGCTGTCCTGGAACTCACTCTGTAGACCAGGCTGGCCTCGAACTCAGAAATCTGCCTACCTCTGCCTCCCGAGTGCTGGGATTAAAGGTATGTGCCACCACTGCCCAGCATTTTATTTTATTTTTTACTTATCCATTTAATGTCCTACTCACTGCCAGGCAGTGGTGGTGCATGCCTTTAATCCCAGCACTTGAGAGGTAGAGGCAGGAGGATTTCTGAGTTCAAGGCCAGCCTGGACTACAGAGTGAGTTCCAGGACAGCCAGGGCTACATGGAAAAACCCTGTCTCAAAAAAACCAAAACCAAAACAAACAAACAAATGTCCTGCTTACTGCCCCTCTCCTGGTTAACTCCCCCCACAACCTTCCCCCATCCCCCTCCCCTTTTTCTCTCAGCGAGTGGGAGCCCCCCTCCCTGTTTTCCCCTATAGTGGTGCATCAAATCTCTGCCAGACTAGGCGCTTCCTTGCCCACTGAGGTCAGACAAAACAGCCCAACTAGTAGGGCAGATCCTACAGACAGGCAAACAGCTTTAGGCATTGCCCCAGCTCTAGTTGTTCGGGACCCACATGAAGACCAAGCTACATATGTGCAGGGAGGCTTAGGTCCAGTTCATGTAAATTCTTTGATTGGTGTTCAGATTCTGAGAGCCCCAAGGATTCAAGTTAGTTGTCTCTGTTAGTCTTCCTGTTGATTTCATATCCCCTGCAGGGCCCATAATCATTCCTTCTTCCTATTCTTCCATGAGTCCCCAAGCTCCATCTACCACTTGGCTGTGGGTGTCTGCATCTGTCTTGAGTTAGCTGCTGGGTGGAGCTTCTCAGAGAACAGTCTGATGAAAGTGGGCAGTAAGATGGCAGGGGAACTGTATATTAACTTTTTTTTAAGCTTCTACATATGAGAGACAACGTGCATGATTTACCTTTCTGTGTCTTAATTATTTCAGTTAAATACATCCTGCAGTTCTAACTAGTTTACAAAAAATGATAGGATTTTATTCTTATTATAACTATTCCACACTTATTATCCAATCATCTGTTTGTGAACACCTAGAGTGATTCTAGACCCTTGCTATTATAAATAGTGCCACCATACACATGGGACATAGGTATCTCTTTGACATTCTGATTTAATTTCTTTTTGGATATATACCCAGAAGTGGGACAGAAGAGAATGGCATGAGATTCCATCATGCCACTTCACAAAGGTACATAATTTGAAACTTAGAAACTGTTTTATTTCTGAAGATGGGGTCAAGGAGGTGATGATGAAAACAAGAATCTCTGGGCCTATTTGGTTATATGGATCTCATTATCTTTTATAGGTGCTCTCAGTTGTGCTGTGTGTGGTTTATCCGTCATGGATGAAAGTCAACATGAGGCCGTTCCCAGACCAGCGAGAGGGAGCACCAGCAGGAAGGCAGATGAATACTTAAAGCCTAGCCTAGGCAAGAAAAATCTGATGAGCTTTTTACTAGGCAGACAGCTGGGAAGGCAGAAGAGTGATTCAGAAATGTCAAAGTGGCTGTGGATGGTGACCCGAGGAACTCCAGGGTGGAGTTGGCCTTTGCCAAATCACCACATTACTTACATGCTTATGCCCACCCCAAATTATTCCAAACGCTTCCAAAAGAGTGGAAAATAAAAGTCCTCCTTGTGTTGGCTCTTGAGGACAAGCTGTATTTTCATTTCTTTTGGTTTGTGTGTTTTTTTATTAAATACTTAATTTATTAAATACTTAATTTAATACATTTAATTTATACATACAATGTGTTTGACACCAATCCATTTCCCCACTTCTTTCCCTCCATTCTTCCCCTGCCCCACCCCTATATTTCCCTCCAAGATTCATATGTTTTCTCTTTTTAAAATTTAATACACGCTGAGTCCATCTGGTGCTGACTGTTGTATATATATTTTTAATCTGGCTTTCTTCAGTTATGCTGGACAGACAACTCTATTGGTCCATCCTGACGTTCCATATAGAAGCCCTTGGACTCAAGATACTGAAATTGCACTGCCTATCACATCCCTCTGCTGTTATCTGAAAAATATGCATTTACGCATGTGTGCAGCACTTGGCTGGGCATTCAATATCAAAGACGCTTCTCCCTAGTCATTTTGGACAGACATCCATCATGTTCCTCTATGAAGCCTGCCTCTCTTCCCTACAGTAAAGGAATTCTTGAGGGTGTAGCAGAGCTAGGTGGGAGGTTCTGAATACTTTTTTTATTATGATGCTCATGAGACATGACTTAGAAACTACACAGCATTGTCCTTTTCAGTTCTATTTAATACAAAATAGAGCATGGAGCATTTTATGCTAGAAATGCTATACCTTGAGAACCTATTTTCCTTTTCAAAGAAGTGGAAAGCCCAGGTGTCAGTTTTTGTTGGAGACAGACAGACACAGAGACAGGAGTATGGATGGAACTCTCTTCATTTCACAAGCCCATACTGGATTGCCTAGGATTCTTCTGACCAACATGAAGCTACCTCATAGTCAAAAAAGACTTGAGGAATGGCTCCTGCTTAAAAAAAAAAAAATTCTCTATCTTACGGATAGAGAGGAATGGCTCAGATGTTAAGAGCACTTGCTGCTCTTGCAGAGTACCTGGGTTCAGTTCCCATTATCCATACTGTGTTTTAGTACTGCCTGTAACTTAAGTTCCAGGGGATCCAATGCTTTCTTCTGGCCTCCCCAGGCACCAAGAGTGTAGTTACATATAATGCACAGGCAAACACTCATATTGTTAGCATTCTGTCTAAGCTCCACCTGACAACAGTAAGGTATGCTCCTCCTGAGTTACCTGGCTATTGCCAGGTAGGCCTGACCCACTATAAAAGGGGCTATTTGCCCCCCTCCTCCCTCTCTTGTTCTCTTGCTTCTCTCTTGCTCTTGCTCTCCCCTTCCCTCTCTCTCCACATGCTCATGCTCATGGCCATGGCTGGCCTCTACTTCTCTACTCTCTCCCTCTCTCTGCCTTTTTCTGCCTCTACTTTTAACTCTCCTCCCCATGCCCTGAATAAACTCTATTTTATACTATACCGTCTTGTGGCTGGTCCCTCAGGGGGAAGGGATGCCTTGGGCTGAGACAGCCCCTTCCCCCATACCTCACCACACCTCCATAGAACATATCCCCCTACCTCTTTTTATAAACCCATCACACATACACAAAAGTAAAAAATAAAACAATAACAACTTTATCCCTAAAAGTAATGTACTGAACTAACACGGAACTCTTACAAATCAGGAAATAGGCACTGTACAAGAATGTGATCATTGCAAAATGAGAGGTAAAGTTAACAGGAAGAAAGGAGCTAAGAAGCTGAGCACTGGGAAATTCGGGTAGTCCTGGTGATAAGGACAATGGACAGACAGAGGGGAAACAATGATAGATTCCAAATGTTATATCCCTTAAAGATTAAAGTGAAATGCAAGGACAGGAGGCACCACCATGAAAACATTATAAATTCCTTGCATTATTCTTTTTTAGTGTGAGATTAAAAAATAAGATTCCATCAAGCCTGTTTTGTTTTGTTTTGTTTTGTTTGTTGTTTTGAGACAGGGCTTCTCTGTGTAGCTCTGACTGTCCTGGAACTCCCTCTGTAGTCCAGGCTGTCCTCAAATTCACAGAAACCCACTTGTTTCTTTCTCCTGAGTGCTAGGATTAAAGGGACACTACCCACCAACACACACACACACTCACACACACACACACACACACACACACACACCCCACATGCATGCATTAAGAGTATATTCTTATAGGACGACATTGTGTTTGTAAAGGTTTAGAACTGCTCAAGCAATAGACAAACAGCACTCAATTTCTCCTCCCTGTTCAACATACTGTTGGGGGAGGAGATCCCATAAGCCTCCTCTCCAAAAGGCGTGTATCTCCCGATTTGCTGAGGCTCAAACACCAGGCTTTACCTAAAAACTTCCTGGGGCCATCCTCTGACTCAGCTAGCTTCCTCTCAGCTAAGTTAGCCTCCAGGCACCCTTCTTTCTTCAGAGCTGTGTCACTGAACTGAACTCTTGGGTGGTTCTAAGGAAATGATAAAGCTGTTTACTTGAAAAGGTAGGTGAAAAGGTAGGCCAGTTCTTTTCTGAGTATAGGGGAGAAAAGGTCAAAACATGAGTATGTGGCCTGTCTGATCTGCCATGGCAACTAAAGGCAATTTAACTTTCAAATCCTGAGGAACCACACACACACACATCATTGTGATATATACACACACAAACAAAACATAGAACTAAAACCCCCAAAAGAAATACAACATGCAGCAACCTTGAAATTCCATTCCAAACCAAAGTCACCCGTATCCTGAATTCCCCTAAGCACAATCACTAATCCACTTTGTTCTGGTTTCTCATCTGTGGTTGCCTCCTTTTTTTTTTTTTTTTTTTTTTTTTTTTTTTTTTTTTTGAGACAGGGTTTCTCTGTGTAGCCCTGGCTGTCCTGGCACTCACTTTGTAGACCAGGCTGGCCTCGAACTCAGAAATCCGCCTGCCTCTGCCTCCCAAGTGCTGGGATTAAAGGCATGTGCCACCACGCCCGGCTGGTGTGGTTGCCTTCTTAAATACATTTATGCTTTGTTTATTCTGAAAACAAAGCATTTTTCTACCATAGTTGCTGTTGTAGATATTCTTCCAAAATATGCATGTTAGAACCTAGGATCAAGAAATGGAATTTTGGCCGGGCAGTGGTGGCACACACCTTTAATCCCAGCACTTGGCAGGCAGAGGCAGGAGGATTTCTGAGTTCGAGGCCAGCTTGGTCTACAGAATGAGTTCCAGGACAGCCAGGGATACACAGAGAGACCCTGTCTCGAAACACCCCCTCCCCAAAAAAAGACAGAAAGTAATGAAATTTTGGAGGCTGGAGAGATGGCTCAGCAGTTAAGAGTACTCACTGCTCTTTCAGAGGTTCTGAGTTCAATTCCCACAAGCACGTGTTGGCTCACAACCATCTGTAATGGGATCTGATGCCCTCTTCTGGTGCATCTGAAGACAGCTACAGTATACTCATATACATAAAATAAACAATTAAAGAAAAAGAAATGGAAGTTTTGGGGACGTGATTAGGTTCTGAGGGCTCTATTACTTTTTTTTTTTAATTTTTTAAAAAGTTTTTGTTTGTTTGTTTGTTTTTTGAGACAGGGTTTCTCGAACTCAGAAATCAGCCTGCCTTTGCACCCCAAGTGCTGGGATTAAAGGCCTGTACTACCACTGCCCAGCTTGGGGGCTGTTCTTATGGATAAGATTAGTATCTTTACAAACAGGCTCAAGTAAGCCCATCCCCCCTTCTCTGCTTTGGAAAGGCACAGCAGCAAACCAGTCTAGGAAGCAGAGAGTGAGTCCTCGCCAAGGGTCAAGTCTGCCAGTGCTTTGACCTTAGGCTTCCCAGTCAGCAGCACCATGACTAATACTTGTGGGTTATAAAACACCCAGACTAAGACATTTCTGTCCTAACAGCTCAAAAAGGCTGACAGTGGCATAGTGTGTGGAGAAAGCTGTTGGACAGAGAATGAAATGAAAATTCTAAGCTTGTCTTGAGTTACGTCTCCACCAAAAACTTCCATGATGGTGGGGAAACTGCTCCCTTCCAGAGGCCCTGAGACACAGCCAGCACAGGGCGATCTCCAAAGAGAGGTTTAGCCAAGAACTCAGGAGCCTCTCTGGCCAGCCATTTGCTTACCTGTACCTAGATTCTGGGCTCTTGTCCATTCCAGATTTTTTAATGAGGACAAGGACCTTCAAACAAGGTTTTCACCAAGGATTTTTACTTAGTCCTCCTTCTATGAGAGAACGATCTTAAAAGACACCCCATTCCACATAAATTATGACTCCTAGGACTTGACCTTCTTGATTTGTGAGCCCTTTGTGGAGGGCTGTTGCGGTAGTCTCCAATCCAAATAAACCAGTACAAAGAAAACACAACTCAATTAATATGAATTCAAGCTACACGCCTAGATTGGGCAGCCCACAACAGAGGGCTTCCTGGCTTCATACCTGCATTGATCAAAGATCCTCCATCCAGCATTATTCCATGGAAGAATCGCAGCAGGAAGGAGCTGGCACATCCCTGCCTAGCCTATTGCTACCACAGTGATTAAAGGACTAGGTGTGTACTGGCTGGTTTTGTGTGTCAACTTGGCACAGGCTGGAGTTATCAAAGAGAAAGGAGCTTCAGGTGAGAAAATGCCTCCATGAGATCCAGCTGTGGAGCATTTTCTCAGTTGGTGATCAAGGAGGTAGGGCCCCTTGTGGGTGGTACAATCTCTGGGCTGGTAGTCTTGGCTTCTATAAGAGAGCAACCTGAGTAAGCCAGGGGAAGCAAGCCAGTAAAGAACATCTCTCCATGGCTCTGCATCAGCTCCTGCTTTCTGACCCACTTGAGTTCCAGTCCTAACTTCCTTTGGTAATGAAGAGCAATGAAGAAGTGTAAGCTGAATAAATCCTTTCCTCCCCAACTTGTTTCTTGGTCATGATGTCTGTGCAGGAATACAAACCCTGACTAAGACAAGTTGATACCAGGGACTGGGGTACTACTGTGATAGACCTGACCATACTTTTGTTTGGAAGAATGTGGACTTCGACTTTGCAAAGTGGTGGAATGCTTTAAACGGTGCTGAATGGGTCATCCTAGTAGGACTATGGAAGGCTTTGTTGCTGAGAGTAATTTGAACTGTGCAGACCGGGTCCAAGAAGTTTCAGCGTAGAAGAATTTCAGAATGTGGTGTAGAGACTGTTTCTGTGGTATTTTGGTGAAGAATATGGCTGCTCTTTGCCCTTGTTTGAAGAGTCTACCTGAGGCTAAGGTAAAGAAATTTATATTGATTGCATTGACAAAGAAAGTCACAAAAAAGCCCAGCAGAGACTTTGTTCTCTGGTTAAGTCTCATCAAGAGCAGTTTGAACAAGTGTAGCAAGATGAAAAAGGAAAAATACAAAATATGGGGTTTAAGTGATGTGTTTATAAAAAGACAGAGAGGGGAGATATGTTTGATGAAGGTGTAGTCAGGTATGGGAGAAGGTGGTGTCTCAGCGGGCCCATGCTGAAGCATCCCTTCCCCTTGAGGGACCAGCCACATGATGGTCTAGTATAGAATAGAGTGTATTAAGGGCATGGGGAGGGTTGTTAAAAGGGTACTAGAGACAGAGAAAGGTGGGGGAGAGAGAGACAGAGAAGAGAAGTAGAGAAGAGGCTGGCCATAAACATGTGGAAAAAGAGGGGGGAAGGGAAGAGCAATAACAAGAGAGAGCAAGGGGGGCAAGCAGCCCCTTTTATAGTGGGTCAGGCCTACCTGGCTGTTGCCAGGTGACTGTGGGGTGGAGCTTAGACAGAATGCTAACATTAAGTATTAAATGGTGCCAGGAAGTAAAATGGAGATGAATCCTGTGTTCAAGCATATTAAATTGAATTAAGGGAGTAGTGACCTTGGGGCAAGATCTCACCCAGCTAAGTTTAGGTCCACACATGGTAGTACAAGCCTTTAATCCCAGGAGGCAATGATGACAAGCAGATCTCTGAGTTCAAGACCAGCCTAGAACAGAGCAAGTTCTAGGTAAAGGAAAATTTAAATTCAGGCTTGGAGGAACACACCTACCAGGACTTAGGACACAGGCTTGCAGTCTCTGAGTTCAAAGTCAGTTTACAGAGCAAGTTCCAGGACAGCCAAGCTTAGGCAATAAAGGAGTTGGAAAACAGTAAATTGGTGATAATGTAATAGAACAAGGGGGCCATGTTCCAGCCCCAACAAGCAGCAGAACATGACAGCTTTGGTCACATGTCTCTGGCTTTAGAGTCCAGAATAGAAGAGAATACTGGTACAATTGATTTTGGTTAGCTGGAACTAAGAAATTAGTGGTAATTAGGAAGAGACCAGCATCACTGAGGTGAAATCTTCTGAGAAATTTTCTGAGAGCACAGAGAAGCTGTGTTCCAGAGATAGCCAAGGTTGTACCTCCTGCTGTAGCTGTAGTTGGTAATATGTAAAAATCACCCAGGTGCTGAAAGAAAGATGAAATTTCAAGACCTGTAAGTCATATAAAGTACTCAGAAATTGCTGGTTGGTTGTGAGCCTAGAGGCTGCCTGGAGCTGAGAACAAAGAAAAACAAACCTGGGCATGCCCTGTAGTTAAAACATTCCTGGGAACAGCTTGACCATAAAGATAATGTGAAGACATAACAGAGCTATCTGAACTGAGTCAACAATTCACAGAACCTTGACACCCTAACCTGCACGTATTCTTTTGCTGATGTTTGAATAAGCCAATAGTGTGTCACTATGCTGAATTCCCCACCCCTAAGCCCGTTACCCCATAAAAACCCCTAGTTTTCTAGCCTCAGGGTCGAATCCACTGTCTCCTGCATGAGATACATTTTGACCCAGAGCTCCGCCATTAAACTGCCTCATGTGTTTGCAGCAAGAAGGATTCTCATGTTTCTTTGGGTGCTCTCTCTCTCCGGAGACTAGAGTGGGGGTCCCCAAAAGGGGGTCTTACAATGGTACTGGTTTTGAAGGCACGAAGGGGTCATGAAGAACAGCTGAGGCTTGACACTGTGAGAGGCCATGGAAGACCACTGGTGAAGGTGCAGCCTCAGTTCCAGTTGATGGCCCAGGACTGAAGAGGTCATGCAAAGTGTTTGAGGCTTGACACCATGAAGGGAGCCTATGAGAGGCTGTTGATGAAGCCTAGTTGCAGCAGAAGACCCCAGTGTTTTGGGGTGACCACCAAGAACAGCAGCAACAGTGGAGTGGATCAACCTGAGCTTAGAGTGCTACAGAGGGCAGAGCTGGAGAAGTGACCCAAGCCCTTGGAGGAGCCCAGAAGATCATGAGTGGATCCCAGACATTGGATGGTTAGATTTTGATTTTGCTTTTGATTGTGACTGTGCCCTAATACTTTCCCTTCTTACCAGCAGTGGTGGCGCACGCCTTTAATCCCAGCACTTGGGAGACAGAGGCAGGTGGATTTCTGAGTTCGAGGCCAGCCTGGTCTACAAAGTGAGTTCCAGGACAGCCAGGGCTATACAGAGAAACCCTGTCTCGATAAACAAAACAAAACAAATATTTTTCCTTCTTGAAGTACAAAAGTACTTTAGTGGAGCCCTCGGTTGAGAAACTTTGAATTGTAAAAAGACTGAATTTTTAAAAGATATTGGCTATCTTAAAGAGATTGACATTTTTAAAAAGGATTTATTTAATTTATATGAGTACTGTCTTCAGACACACCAGAAGAGGGCATCAGATCCCATGTGGTTGCTAGGAATTGAACTCAGGACCTCTAGAATGGCATCAATACTCTTAACCATTGAGCCATCTCTCCAGCCCCAGATTGAAAATTTAATATGCAAGAATTTGTAAAGACTGTGGGACTTTTAAAGTTATTTAGATCTTGGGAATGAATAAAAAAGTAAGGTTGAAACTTAATAGTGATGTTTCTTTGGTTGTGAGCCTAGCCGTGTGTGAAGTTGACAAGAGATCAGTTGTACTGGCTAGTTTTGTGTGTCAACTTGACACAGGCTGGAGTTATCCCAGAGAACTGAGCCTTCCTTGAGGAAATGCCTCCATGAGATCCAGCTGTAAGGCATTTTCACAATTAGTGATCAAGGTGGGAGGGCTCAGCCCATTGTGGGTGGTGCCATCCCTGGGATGGTAGTCTTGGGTTCTATAAGAAAGCAAGCTGAGCAAGCCAGAGGAAGCAAGTCAGTAAGCAACATTCCTCCATGACTTCTGTATCAGCTCCTGCCTCCAAGTTCCTGCCCTGTGTGAGTTCCTGTCCTGACTTCCTTTCATGATGAACAACAGTGTGGAAGTGTAAGCTGGATAAACCCTTTCCTCCCCAAGTTGCTTCTCAGTCATGATGTTTGTGCAGGACTATTTTCTTTTTGTCTTAGCACTTACTGACACCTAGCAGCTCACTCTGCTCTCTCTGGTTAGGGATAGAACACATGGAGGGATGGAACCGTCGCGTTAAGTCCCTTTTGGTTTTAAAGTCCCTTCTGTGTATGTACTGAAGCATTCCTATGGAGACCAGAGGACAAGGTGTGGAGGTGGTACTCTCCTGTCTCCATGTGGCTCCCTGGGTTTGGGCAGCAGGCATCTTTACCTGCTAGGCCATCTCATCAGCCCCAAATTCAATGTTCTTACCCTGGCTGTTCCATCCTTTCATGTGTCCTATCCCATTCCTTCTTCTTCCCCTTTTCTTTTATTTAGTAAAAATAATTTTTTTACTTTTTGTAAAACCTCCTTTCACTTACTTTTTTTCTTCTGTCTCCTCTGCCTACCTATGCAATCAATCAATAGCTCCTCTTCCCTGCTTTTCAGATTCTTTTCTCTCCTCATCCACTGCTGAAATTATATAGCTTCTGTTGCATGTAGCTTGGACAATGTTCCTGCAGCCTTGGCACAACATCTTTGGATGCTGGCTAATTTCCTAATGAATTTCAGATAGACAAAACAGATTATCCCTGCCCTTGGCACATACCAAGATCTGAAATTAATATCTGTAGTTGCTATTTTGACTTAAAGGGTTGTGTGCCTCAGGCTTTCTTCTGAGTTCCAGACTTTGTCTACCTCTGGCACTTCCAAGAAATCTCTTCCTAAAATCTTTTTTTCAGCTGAAATTCATCCATGTTACAAAGAGAAAACGTCTGGATACCTACCACTTCAAAACTCATCCTTCCCTAACGAGAGGGTACCATTTTGGGCCTCTAATGTCCAGTTCTGTTGGCAGAGTGTTGATAGCAGTTCCCCCTGGGATATAGGTATCACTAAAAATGTGCTGAGATTTCCAATCGTTCACGTTTTCTTTTTCAATACTCTCTCTCCTTCTTAACCTCCCTCTCCAAGGTTACTTACACATAGTCATGTGGACTGTGCACTCTGCAATTAGAAGCATTCACAGACAATGCATGCTGGGGTTAGAGTGGTGTACAACCTATCCGATAGTGTATTTTGCACTATCTTGCATCTCCATGCACAGTTCAGGACCCCTACTCCTTTCTCAGGAACAGAAATCAGTAATTATACCCTATTCATATCCAAAAGATTCTGACTTCCAAGATAAATTGGTATAAAAATTTCTCTTTTTTTAATTTTTCATTTATTTAATGTATGTATGTTCTGCTACATTTACAACTGCCTGCCTGAAGAGGGCATCAGTTCCCCCTATAGATGGTTGTGAGTCACCATGTGGTTGCTGGAAATTGAACTCAGGACCTCTGGAAGAGCAGCCAGTGCTCTAAACCTCTGAGCAACCTCACCAGCCCCCAAATTTCTTTTTGATAGACTATGCTAAAAAAATATTGACAATGAAATCTTTGCTATAGTTCTACAGACCAGACTTAATCCTGAGTCCAGAACCACAACAAAAAAATAAAGCAAAACAAAACAAAAAAAAGTGTTCCAGAATTCTTTCCAAACTTAGCAATCACTGAGAGGGTTGTCCCTTCCTGAGATTTTAAGTACAGTGATGGCAGATATGCTGGAATGCTAGCCAGTGTCTCTGTCCTTAAACTCTTTAAGTTGTCCCACAGGTTGAGAACCACTGCAATAGGTGCTTATGAAATGTTCATATTTTCTGCTCCTTAGGACTAAACAAGCTACAAAAAGAAGACAACAAAATATCCAAAATTATGGATTCACAGAAAAAGAATACCAGCAGATTTCTCCCTCTTTTTCTCCCTCTTCCTGTGTTTCTTATGCTAAAATTCTAATCCCAAGGTTTCCCATGTGCTAAGCAAAAACAGTGTCAACCTAGACTTCCATTAAGACCCTTTCTACCAGGTCCAAGGCTTCCTTTTCCCATGCAGAAAACCTTGGTGACTGGGAGCATAGGAAAAGCAGATCTCAGCACAGGGAACTGCTTAGTACAAGAATCATCTTCAGCTTTGGGCCCAAGACTGACGTCATCAATCACAGTCCACCATCTCACTTGGAAGCACAGCACAATGACTCAGGTTACAAATGCTAGGCTTAGAAAATGTCTGTCACGTAGACACAGGCCTCCAGAAGCTCCTAACATTGCAAACATTCTTCTTAGAAAAGTCACTGCTCCCTGTAGCTATAAGTTAGTGCAGCCTGCAGAAAAGCACATTTCATCTCTTCAGGCAGCAAAACCATGTAATAAACAAGCATAGTACCATAAAGATCTACTGAAATTTACTCTGTTATTAAACTCATAGTTCAAAAACTAGAGTAGTATCTGCATGTCCAGCCTAAATAGGTGACAGCCTACTAATATACAAAGTATAAGGATGAACTGGTGTCTTTTGACACAACCCAGATGTCTCACATACAAAATAACCTAGGTGAATGGTGGCACGCACCTCTAATCTAGCACTCAGGAGGCACAGGCAGGAGGATTTCTGAGTTTGAGGCCAGCCTGATTTACAGATCAAGCTTCAGGACAGTCAGGGCTACACAGAAAAACCCTCTCTCAAACAAACAAACAAACAAACAGCAACAATAAAAACCCAGAAAAGTTATAATGCCAATGAGAGAAAACAATCAGCTAACCTTCATTTCAAAATTAATCAGATATTAGAATACACTGACCAATATCTTAACATCGCATAAAAATAATGTAAAAGATGAGTTCCAAATTCTCTGGAGATGTAAGCAGAAATCAAAATCCTTAGAAAACATACAATTTATACAAAGATGTGTAAGAGCCAGATAGTGGTGGCACATGCATTTCATTGCAGTACTCAGGAGGCAGAGGCAGGTTTGAGGCCAGCCTGGTTTACAGAGTTACAGGACACCATATACACCACACAGTACATACACACATACACACACATCAAACACACACTCTACCACATATACATACCACATACACACATGTGCACACATATCACATACATACCACATACATTATACACATATCACACACATGCCACACACCACACATACATACCACATATATACACCACACAAACCACACATACTACATACCACACATATACACACCACACACAACACACCACATACATATACTACACACACACATGCACACACACCACATACACACCACCACAGAACACACACACATACACCACACACATCAAATCACACACATATACCACACACCATATGCACACACTATACACCACACCCCCATACACGCCATACACATATACCACACACAAACAACTCACACAATACAATCCACATACACCACACACACATGCACACATATCACACACAGAGAGATAACACACACATTCACCTTACATGATCACAAACACACACTTTACATAATTGCATACACACATAGACACCACACATACCACAGAAACCACACTACACACACCACACACTTACCACACACACCATACAAACCACACACGTATACCACACACAGAGACACATGCACTATAAACATCACACACATACCACATACACTATACACTACACACACACACCACACATGTCACATACCACACACATACACACCACACACACATACCACATATATACACCACACACACACACCACACATATCACATCCACACACCACATACATACCATAACACACACACATTCACCTTACATGATCACAAACACACACCTTACATGCTCACACACACCTTACATAATTACACACACACACCTTACATGCTCACACACACCTTACATAATTACACACACACATAGACACCACACACATACACCACACACACATACCACACACATGCCACAAATCAAACACGCATACCACACCACACATACATACCACATACACACACCGCATAAACTACACACATACCACGTACACACACCATACATACACCACACACACAGACACACACCACAGACACACATATACATGCACACACCACACACATGAACACACATACCATACACATCTCACACACACACACCACATACACTACATACACATCACACACATACACCACACCACACCATACACACAAACCACACACACACCATACCACATAGACACACACATACACACCACACACATATACACATACCACACACATATCATACACACCTACACACACATCAAATCCACACACCACATACCACACAAACCATACATATACCACTCACCACACACACCCCACACCACACACACATACCACACACACTACATACCACATACATACACACACATACCACATACACCACACACACACACTTGCACCACACACATATAACATCCACACACACACTACACACCACATACACACACCACACGTACACATACACCACACACACATGCACACCACACACACAGACACATATCACATCCACATACCACACGCTATATACACACACCACACATACACACACACCATTCATACACTACACACACACACATGCACACCACACACACATATTGTGGGAACTAAAAGGGGCCTAGGGGAAGAGGGGTAAGGGTAGGATAGCCCACGTCCGGGCAGAGTTCCACCCATGCTCTGGTCAGGCAGACGTGGGTGGCTGCCAGATGCTTTCCACTCAGCCCCAGCTGGGCATCCAAGCCTCTGACACACTCGACGGGGGACAGGGGGTGGACAAGGGGCAGCCCCCTGACCTGGGGACCCCGGGGCCACACCCTGTAGCCCTGGGGTTAAAGGAGAGAGGGCTGTGGGAAGGGGTTCCCACACAGTAAGCACAGCCTTGACTGGAGCACAGGAAGGTCTTCCATCAGGAGATTAGAAAAGGCTCATTAAGAGAAAGAAGGCCTATCCCCTCCTCCAAGCGCAGCAGGCCTTGATGAACAGACTGTCTATGGTTTTAGAGCTTTATTGTAGAAAGGCAGGGGGAAGGGAAAAGGTAGAAAGAGAGAGGCCGGCCATGGTCAAGAGAAAAGATGGGGGAAAGGAGAGAGAAAAGAAAGGCTAGAGGAAAAGAGGGAGAGAGAGGAAGAGAGGAGAGAGCAGAGGAGAAGAGAAAAGGGGAGTGAGAAGGTGAGAGAGAGAAGAGAGGCCAAACAGCCCCTTTTAAAGTATGCTGCTATCTTTTCTGTTGCTAGGTAACTGGGGAGGAGTTTAGCTTGAAGGTCAGAAGCTTGGGACATTGCCTACGTGACTTCTAACCATGCTTCTCTTGTGGGGGCAGAGGGGGGGTGCGGTAACTTAGAAAGGAGCCAAAGTTCCAGGAGACATGAGAGAACTCCTTCAGTCCCATGTAGGCAAATTATCACCACCGGGTTTCGGGGTTCAGCATATCAGCTCGACTGGAGACCAGCCTGTCTGTGCATAGCCTAATGTCCCACAACATATGCACACACACCACACATTCACTCTACATGATCACACACATACATCTTACATGATCACATACATGCATCTTACATGGTCACACACATAGACACCACACATACACACACACACACACACACCCCATAGACCATATACATGCCACATACCACACACACATACACACACTACACAAACCACACACACACATATATACACACCACACACACACACATACACACCACATACCATATGCAGCACACACACATACACACATATAACCTTACATGATGACAAAGACTGAAAAGTTCTCCTATGGACAGCCACAACCTGGAGAATCAGTGAGGATGGGATGAGCTCAATCCTGGAAGCTAGAGGCCTGGTGGGAAAGCCTCTAGTTCAAGCAAGAGTGCATGAGAGTCCCCCAAAGGGTCACTGGTACAGAACCCAGAGTTCGAAGGCTGAAGGATCCCGAGTCTGCTGTTTAAGGGCAGGGGCAGCAGATTATGTATCTGTTCTAGAGGCAATAGGGCAGTTCTTTCTGTCCCACTCAGATGACCTGCTCATATGCTCAAAGGATCCTCTCTTATGGACATCACCTCTGGAAACAAAGCAACCTTATTCTAATAGTTACACGGAAAGGCACAGGCCCTAGGAGAGAGAAGATAAAATTGAAACAGAAAGCTAAACAGGAAGCAATTATTTACCTGAGCATCCTAAGTTCTTTTTAGCAGATACTGAAATCAAAGCAATGGGGAACTGAGTCAGAGAGTGATGCTGGCAGAGCCTAACATCACAGTTATCAGCATCATCGCAGGCTACTTACATCAGTGAAGGTACTGTAGGGCTCATGAGCCAGAGGAAGCCATTGTTGTTAGTGATGTAGCCATGAGTGAGTTACTCTTTAGACAAAAGTTTGATACTGTAAGCATGAACCATCAAAGAAAACACTGATATTTTTCGAGACAGGGTTTCTCTGTGTTTCTCAGGCTGTCCTGAAACTCACTCTATAGACCAGACTGGCCTTGAACTCACAGAGATCAGACTGCATCTGCCTCCCTCCCAAACATTGGGATTAAAGGCATGCACCACCACTTCCTGGCACAAACACTGATATATTAAACATAAAACTGTAAAGAACTTTGCTCTGTGAAAAATCATGCCAATAATATAAAAAATAAGCTACATACTGGGATAAATTATTTAAAACCTCATGTCCAAAAAAAGGATAACGTCAAAAGTATATAAAAGATACTTCAAAATTCTATTTAAAAACTGCATTAAATAACAGAAATATATCAGAGGTATTTTATGTTGAAAGTCAGCACATAAACTCATTAAAATATAACTCATTAGTACTTACAGTGTTGATCCCAGCACATGGGAAGCAGGGGCAGGCAGATCAATGTGAATTCAAAACAAGTTTGGTCCACAAAGCAAGGTCCAAGCCAGGCAGACTACATAGGAAGACAATGCTTTAGAAGTACAAATCAGAACTATATTAAGCTAATACATACATAGTATAATAAAGGCTAAAGTAAGAAACACTGCTGACACTAAATGCTAGTAACCATGAAGAGAAACTGACTTATTCATACATCCCTGACTGTAATATAAAATGATATATTCGTTCTGGAAAATAATGTAACCATCCCTTATAAAATTCAATCTCCAACTCTGTTCTGTGAGACAGTGTCTCACTATGTAGTGTTGGCTGGCCTCTGCCTTCAGTGTGTTGGGATCACTCTGGGTTGGGATCACTATTTTGATGATATTACCATGTTTCAGTTTGGGCAGGCTACAGTAGTCAAGGGTCAAACAGTCATCTAAGTACTTTCTAGATTGATCCATCCACAATTAGCTGATTAAAGTAAAAGATTAAAGAAGAAGACTTCTCATAAGACAGATGGATCTCATGCAGTGAGTTAGAGAACAAATGAATTGTCCTAGAGAAAGGAGAAATTCTGCCTCAAGTTGCCAACATTTTTGCTTCTATTACAGGTTTCCCCCTGTCAGCTTGCACAGTAGGTTTCAGGCTTGCCAACTCCATAATCACATAAACCAATTCCTTAAAATAAATGTCCCTATATGCATAAGTATACATATGTTTATATGTGTATGGTCCTGTATTAGTATGTATTCATATTTCAACAGCTATGCATGCATTAGTGTGCATGCACGTGTGTGTTCGTGTGTGTGTGTGTGTGTGTGTGTGTGTGTGTGTGTGTGTGTGTGTGTGTCCTATATCCTTCCAGTCCTATTTTCTCTGAACAACCCTATCTGAATCACATTTTAGTACTGAGAGTGGTTCTCGGGAACAGAATATTAAGGTTAGATTCTTTGCACTGTTTCTTTAATCTGACTGCAGTGACTCAGTTTCCTGAGTGAAAGAAGACTGTCTGTGATATGATAAGAAATACAGGTAAGTGAAATGTCAGTATTAAGTAATCTTAGCAAAATACTTATGAAAGGTTAAGATTTGAGGTGATCACATACTGGGCCTCTTAGAACATTTTATTACAACTAAGGAAGGAACAGGATGAGGCTAGCTAGTTGTCTTGACTGAGCTAGAGAAAATGTGAACAGAAAAACTCTGGTATTCAAATTCCCAGATCCAACAGCACAACAATTCCAGGAAGCTTCCATACGTGCTCCAAAGGAAGCCCTTATCTCCTGTAGCCACGGGCTGGACGGAATGACTCTTCATAAAGGCATGGATGGAAAAGGAAAGCTCTTCTGTAACACTGGGATGTGGACTTAAGGGAAGATCCTGCTAAAACTGTGGGTACCGAATCTCTAAACTCTACTGAGTCTTTAAAAAAGTACCTTTCGCCGGGCGGTGGTGGCGCACGCCTTTAATCCCAACACTTGGGAGGCAGAGGCAGGCGGATTTCTGAGTTCGAGGCCAGCCTGGTCTACAGAGTGAGTTCCAGGACAGCCAGGGCTACACAGAGAAACCCTGTCTCGAAAAACCAAAAAAAAAAAAAAAAAAGTACCTTTCAAGCCAGACACTCAGGCCTTTAATTCTATAACTCAGGAGGCAGAGACAGAGGCAAGCAGGTCTCTTAGAGTTTGAAGACAGTTTACTTGGTCTATGTAGTGAGTTCCAGGACAGCCAGAGGTCTATAGAGATAACTTGTCTCCTAAAACCAAACCAAACCAAAACAACAAAAAAGTATCTCTCTGCCTGTTTGAGATGAACCCTGAAGAAACTTTAATGGCTTCTGTTAGTCAGTTGCTTTCCAAGACAATGATGATTTGCCTCAGTATCTCCCTCATAGACAACCTTGCTTATTTCTAGACTGAAAAATGGTCTTAAATTCTAGCAGCCCTCAAAAGGTGAGCTACATGGACAAAATATGCTACAGTTAAAGATCAGTTTGCTTTCTAACTCATAAACACACAAATTTACACACTGTGAGCAGATGTTAAGAGTGTGGGACAGGTCCTGGGGAGATGGCTCAGCTGTTAGAACCACTGGTGGCTCTTGCAGAAGATCAGGTTCTCTGAACTCATCTTTTGTGTGGCTGAAGACCACTCATAATTCTAGTTTTGTGGGATTTGCTGCCCTCTTCTGGACTCTTTGGGCAACAGGCATGCATGTGAAGGACAAAAACATTTAAACGCATAAATAAATGAATAAATATATAAATAAATCTAAAAATAATATGTGATTATAATGACACCATTTCCCCTGCACTCTTTTCTCCCTCAAAATCATCCCATGTGTCCCTCCTTGCTTTTCATTCAAATTTTAGAGCTTCTTTTTCTTTGTTGATACAAAAATTATTTTTTTAAACCAAAACTTCACAGTTTCAAAAATAATTGAGATAACGTGGGAGGCCCATAAAGTTGGATCAAATTGAATGTACTAATACTGGGCCAGGGCACAGTGATTCTGAACTTAGTGGTAAAACTCAAGGAGTTAGAAAGAGCTAGAGATATGGGCTGGAGAGATGGCTCAGCAGTTAAGAATACTGACTGCTCTTCCAGAGGCCCTGAGTTCAATTCCCAGCAACCACATGGTGGCTCACAACCATCTGTAATGAGATCCAGTGCCCTCTTCTGGTGTGTCTGAAGACAGCAATGGTATATCCACGCACATGAAATCAATAAGTCTTTAAAAAAAAAAAAAAGAGCTGGAGATATTAGCTCAGTGGAGCTGTTGTTTAGCACATGCAAAACTGGGTTCAATGGCCAGGACACCATCTCATTCATCTGTGGAGTGAGAATTACTGCCAAAAACTATTGTAAACAGTACATGGGGTATAGAAAGAAGTCTAGTCGTTTCACTGAAATGTGAACCAAAGGGAAGCTTGCATTAAATATAGTAGAAAGGATTAAACAGCCTTGGTATACCGTATTCTAAGGCTTAGGGAGAGTAGAATGTTAAAGATCTACTTACCAAACAGGCAGGTATTTAAAATGGAGCCCCCCACTCTCCCAGCCCCCAACCCACTTCATCCCCTCTCACTAACGAAACCTCTAGGAACTCTGTGGTTGTTTCTCTGCAGATCAAAAGTTCAGTGGGAACTGCCACCCCTCCCGCCCCCCACCCCCTTGTAAAGTAATGGAGGAATTGGGGAAATTATTAGGGTAGCATCAACCAAGTGAAGATATTTATGTTGTTCATCCTACAGTTATTTCCCCACTTCCCAAATGTTTAGTTGGAATAGATACTCTCATCAGAATTTCCACACCCTTACCTTCACCTGTACAATGAGCACTATTGCAATGGATTAACCCATGTGGAAACCATTAGAACAGACCTCATGTGGTAAATACTAAAGCAACACCAGTGTTCCATTCCTGAAAGAATTACAGAGATTGGCCTCGCATTACGAATTTGAAACATGACCCTCACCATCATTCTATTTTGTTTGTTTGTTTTGTTTTTCAAGACAGGGTTTCTCTGTGTAGCCCTGGCTGTCCTGGAAATCACTCTGCAGACCAGGCTGGCCTCGAACTCAGAAATCCGCCTGCCTCTACCTCCCAAGTGCTGGGATTAAAGGCATTCGCCACCACTGCCCTGCACCATCTTTCTATTCAACTTGCCTATGGAACTGGCCACATGAAAGCCAGGCAGATTTTGGAAGACAGCAGTGGATCATTGTAAATTTAATAAGGTGGGAATCCCAATAGTAGCTGATGCTCCAGAAGTAATTTTGCTGATTTTAACAAGTTGGGATACCCCTAGAACTAGGTATGCAGCTACAGATCTAGTAAATAGCCTCTCCATAATTGTTAGTAAAGATTAAAGACTACAAGGAGCAGGTTGCTACCGGGTGGTAAGACTAGCAATTCATACTCACCACGTTATTACAGAGGGGCTTTTTTTCAACTTTCTGGCCCCATGTCATAATTACTTCACAAAATTCTTTTTTAATAAAATATGCTATTAATTTGTTGACATTTTCTCTTTTTAAAAAAGATTTATCTATTATTATATCTAAGTACACTGTAGCTGTCTTCAGACACAGGAGAAGAGGGTGTCCGATCTCTTTACAGATGGTTGTGAGCCACCATGTGGTTGCTGGGATTTGAACTCAGGACCTTTGGAAGAGCAGTCAGTGCTCTTAACCTCTGAGCCATCTCTCCAGCCCCCCATTGACATCATACATGCATACAAGATATTTTGATCATTTCTACTCCCAAGAGCGACCCCTACCCTGACAACTTTATGTCCTCTTCTTATTTAATAACCCACATTTTCTGTATCCATTCTTCTGTTGAGGGGCATCTGGGTTCTTTCCAGCTTCTGGCTATTATAAATAAGGCTGCTATGAACATAGGGGAGCATGTGTCCTTCTTACCTGTTGGAACATCTTCTGGATATATGCCCAGGAGAGGTATTGCGGGATCCTCCGGTAGTACTATGTCCAGTTTTCTGAGGAACCGCCAGACTGATTTCCAGAGTGGTTGTACAAGCTTGCAATCCCACCAACAATGGAGGAGTGTTCCTCTTTCTCCACATCCTTGCCAGCATCTGCTGTCACCTGAATTTTTGATCTTAGCCATTCTGACTGGTGTGAGGTGGAATCTCAGGGTTGTTTTCATTTGCATTTCCCTGATGATTAAGGATGTTGAACATTTTTTCAGGTGCTTCTCAGCCATTCAGTATTCCTCAGGTGAGAATTCTTTATTCAGCCTCTGAGCCCCATTTTTAATGGGGTTATTTGACTTTCTGGAGTCCACCTTCTTGAGTTCTTTATATATATTGGATATTAGTCCCCTATCTGATTTAGGATAGGTAAAGATTCTTTCCCAATCTGTTGGTGGTCTTTTTGTCTTATTGACGGTGTCTTTTGCCTTGCAGAAACTTTGCAACTTTATGTGGTACTTTATGCAACTAAATGTGGTACATTTACACAATGGAGTACTACTCAATTATTAAAAAGAATGAATTTATGAAATTCTTAGGCAAATGGATGGACCTGGAGGGCATCATCCTGAGTGAGGTAATCCAATCACAAAAGAACTCACACGATATGTACTCACTGATAAGTGGATATTAGCCCAGAAACTTAGGATACCCAAGATATAAGATACAATTTGCAAAACACATGAAACTCAAGAAGAATGACCACGAAAGTGTGGACACTTTGCCCCTTCTTAGAATTGGGAAAAAAAAAACAGCCATGGAAGGAGTTACAGAGACGAAGTTTGGAGCTGTGACGAAAGGATGGACCATCTAGAGACTGCCATATCCGGGGATCCATCCCATAATCAGCTTCCAAACACTGACACCATTGCATACACTAGCAAGATTTTGCTGAAAGGACCCTGATATAGCTAGCTCTTGTGATGCTATGTTGGGGCCTAGCAAACACAAAAGTGGATGCTCACAGTCAGCTATTGGATGGATCACAGGGCCCCCAATGGAGGAGCTAGAGAAAGTAACCAAGGAGCTAAAGGGATCTGCAATCCTATAGGTGGAACAACAATATGAACTAACCAGTACCCCCTGGAGCTCGTGTCTCTAGCTGCATATGAATCAGAAAATGGCCTATTCGGCCATCAGTGGAAAGAGAGGCCCATTGGTCGTGCAGGGGAACCACAGGGCCAAGAAGTGGGAATGGGTGGGTGGGGGAGTGGGTGGAGGAGCATGTGGGGGACTTTTGGGATAGCATTGGAAATGTAAATGAAATAAATACCCAATTTAAAAAAGAAAGAAAGAAAGAAAAAAAGAAAGAAAGAAAGAAAGAAAGAAAGAAAGAAAGAAAGAAAGAAAGAAAGAAAGAAGAAAGAAAGAAAGAAAGAAACCCAGTCCATAGGCTGTCAAAAAAAAAAAAAAAAAAAAAAACCCCACACAGGTCCAAATTGTGCTGCCCACAGACTCAGGGGTAAGGGGACATCCACCAGAATTTGTTTGGCCTACCAGGGACCACACACTTAAAGAAAACTGACTGTTCCTCCCCTAGGAGCTGGCAAGTGATCATAGCTCTTCAGTTATGGGAAGAACCTCCTTCTCACGCTGGAATGCTGACTGGCTAGATCTTGCAAGGGTACTGTGTAGGCAACTGAAGTGCCTGTAGGTTCATGAATATGCAAAGCTTGCTTTGCCCCAGTACTTTACAACTTCCCATCACGCAGATAGCAGGCAATAGGCAGGTTTTGAAAGCACTTTTTGATCTAAGGGCACAGCTGGTATTTTTATTGAAATAACCCTGACTTCCTACGGAAGCCAAAAACAATACCACACTATTTACTACACTTGGGATGTGGGGAGGAATCTTCTTGACTAAGCTATTAAAGCACCACAGCTAGAGATAGGTCTTCTTAGAGTAATCCGGAGAATCTGAATGGACAATGGGTGAGTCAGTGGGTAAATAAAGGGTGATATATATATACAATGAAGTTTTGGTCAACCATAAAAGATGAAATTATAACTAGAGGTGAGGGTACACAGCTGTAATCCTACAATTTAGGAGGCCGACACAAGAGGATCTTCTTAAAAAAAAATTAACAAACAAAAACATGGAAAATTAGCCGGGCATGGTGGCGCACGCCTTTAATCCCAGCACTCAGGAGGCAGAGGCAGGTGGATTTCTGAGTTCGAGGCCAGCCTGGTCTACAGAGTGAGTTCCAGGACAGCCAGAGCTATACAGAGAAACCCTGTCTCGAAAACCAAAAAGAAAAAAAAATGGAAAATTTAATTAAGGCATTGTCACAAAATTGATAGAACTGAAGATCATAACATTAAGCAAAATAAACTATCATATGTGGCATCTAGAGAAAAATTAAAAATTAATTTAAGCCAGGAAGTGGTGACACACGACTTTAATCCCAGCACTTGGGAGGCAGAGGCAGGCAGATTTCTGGGTTCAAGGCCAGCATGGTCTACAAAGTGAGTTCCAGGACAGCCAGGGTTACACAGAGAAACCCTGTCTTGAAAAAAAAAACACCCCAAAATTAATTTAAATTAAAAATTAAAATTTAAAAATTAAATTAATTTTTACAAAATTAAACATTAATGTGAAAGGAACATTATTAGAAACAAAAAAGGGTAAAGAAAAGACAGGTGAATATGATCAGAGTACATGGTGTGGGGTTTGGGGTGGGTGCTGAGAAAACTCACTTCAGATTCCGAAGCTTAAAAATGAAAGCTCTGGGGGTTAGGGATTTAGCTCAGTGGTAGAGTGTTTGCCTAGCAGGCTCAAGGTCCTGGGTTCGGTCCTCAGCTCTGGAGGGGGTGGGGGGGGGACAAGAAGCTCTGTTTTCTGAGCTCAGAGAGGCAGACAGTTAGGGATCTGTACTGTGTCCCCAAAGGGAGATTGTACAACATTGTTACAGAATGGGAGCACCAAGCAAGGGGGATGCTGGTGACACAAGGAAGTTACTGTTGGTGACTGGTCCTTATCTGGGTCACCTGGTTCCAGGGTCCTTGAGTCAGCTTTTGCAGTCAGGTCCCCTTCTGGACTCTGACCTGAAATCTAGAGAGAGAAAGGCACAAAGGAATGGATAAACAGCATGTAGTCAATTAAGTCAAGACAGGCTGCACATTCATGACTTCTGTGCCTTAGTTTAGATAACTGGATAACAGCATCTTCCATCTTTACATCCCTTACTGGTCGTGAGATATTTGAAGAAGCAGGATAGGAGTTGAGTTCCAGGGTTGGGAACCTAAACTCAGTTTTGTTCCTGTCAGCAAGGTGGAACACGTTCTAGAGATGGCGGAACTCAGGAACCTCCTAACCTAACAATGAACCTCCTAACAATGGCACGCATGCATGAAAATGTCATAAGAAAAATCTTTACTTGCACAATTAGTATATGTGAATTTTAAATGATGGATGGATAATATGATACAAATATATTGTATGAAGGTATGAAATTTTCAAAGAATAATTTTTAAAAAGAAGAAAAGAAGGAGCATGTGTGAGATTCTAGGTTCAATTCCCAGAAAAAGAAAGCAGGAAAACACAGCAACATGAACACAAAACACAGAAAACAAACAGAGCTGTCTCTTACCTTGGGGCCAACTTTGAAGCAGAGAAATCTTCCCTCAACATATTCTCCAAGGCTTCCAAGCTCTCTCTAAACAAATCACACTTTTTTTAAAATTATTATTATTGTAGTTCCTTCGAATTCTTAAAAGCATAGGTGGGCAGCCTCTAGGATGGAGATGGGTTCCGTCCTGCCTTTGTGCAGTTTCATTTGACTCTCAGACCCAAAGAATCATCAGGCTCCCATAACACCTTGGTTGAGATGAGCTACTCTTCCTGTCAAAGATGACTAGGGCCCTGGTAAGAGTAACAGTGGCTTTGCAGGACTTGAGAGTCAGGGGCTCCAGGCCTCAGCTAATGAGAACAACTTTGGCTTGGATGGAGCTGTCTTCAGTGCCTGCCAACAACACCGCTCCTCCCATGTCTGTCTTGCTTCCACCCGATCGTCAAGGAGGAACAAGAACAGGCAGCTTTTTTCCTTGCTATCTTGGACACACTCAGGTCTAGATACAGGTTCTCAGGCAGAAACAAAGTCCTAGGGCTAAAAATCTGGCACACACAGACCAATAGCCCCAGCCTCGGACCAAAAATGAGCATGTTTTCCCAATCAGCACTATTGTATTTAGTGGCCCTTGGACCAAGTCTCACTACAACTCACTGACAAAGGAGAAGGGAAAAGTTTGCTTTCAAGGGCAGGAAAAGCAGGGAACCAATTGGAAGACTTGAAATAATGCCAGAAGGCTAATCCTCAAACTTCAGAGACCACTAGGGGCTGTTGAAGGTGGAGAGGAATAGGAGGGTTCCCTAGATGGAAGCTCTAAGCTTACAAGAGGAAAAAAAAAAAACCTAAGAAGTATATTCAAGGTCACTGTGGCACACAGACAACACAAATCAGAGTCAGAATCCACCCCCCCCCCCAAAAAAAATTTTTTTTATTAAAATAGCTCTAAGCTCTTTTGCTCTCCAGGGTGTCGTTAGGGACCCTGAACTCTGAGTTTTAAAAAATGCTTTCCCAAGAACCACCTCCTCCCCGAGGGAATCACTGAGTGGGTAGGGGCTGTTTTAAACAAAGTTTTTCCCCCACCTGCATCAATTAATCTAAAGCTGTTGGGAAGTAGCCCTTACTTGACTCACTACTCGGGGCTCGTCCCACCCAATCTCCTAGGACCAAAAAGCTATAAGACCGGAAATAGGAGCTCTTCCAAAGCAGCTTGAAACTAGGTGGAAGACTAGAAGAGTCCCAGCCATCCCCCACGTCAGCATCCTAGTGGGCTCTAAGAGCAGCGGGCGGCGTGGAGCCTGCCGGGAGCTGTAGTACTCAATGCGGCTGTGCGCCTGCGCCCTGGGCAGTTGCCGGTGAGCTTGGGAGAGCCGTGGGCGCAGAGGCGGTGAGTCCCGGAGCGGACAGAGGGCGTGGCTGTCCCTGGGGCGCGGGCGCGGGTAACGGGGCTCTTTTTTGCAAGGCTGGGGCCACACAAACTGGCAAATTTCATATGTGCCCTGGGAGCCAGGCCCCAGGAGCAAAGAGGAGCGGCGGGCTCCTATTCGTTCAGGGACCCCGCCGCCGCTCCCTGCGACCTGGCCAGGCCTTGCTGGGAGTCCACGATGGCAGGGAGTGCCCATCTGGGTGGTCGGACATTGTCATCCAAGAGCTCTTGGACACCACGTCCCTAACACTGGCATGGGGTTTTAAACCAGCTTTTAGGCTTTTCAGGGACATGTCACGCCTGCTGTTTCCCCAAGTGCCCTCTTTTCTTAACGGTGCCTTACGGGTAGGCCCTGTGAGGGTGGATTCAGAGGCAAGCTTGGGGGCGGGGGCACTGTTCCTTAATGAAGTGAAGTTTTTACTATGTAGTGCCCAGGAAAGAAACCTAGAGAATCACTACCCTGGTAGACGTGGTGGAAGGTTTTAGGTCAGCCAGGAGAGGCTTCCCTAGCCAGCTGTGCGACTGGAGCAGCTTAAGTACTGGGTCCCCAGCCAACAGACTGCAGATCCTTGGATATCCTCCAGCAACGGTTCCATGCCTGGGTTCAGGAAACTAGAAGCTTCCTAGGAAGGAGTCTTGACCAGCAATAAACTTCACTTGAGTTCTCGCCTTGTGCCAGGCAGGCTGCTATTCACTTTCTGTGCCATTTGATCCTCGAAGGATTATTTTTTTTTATGACGTTGATGCTATCATTATGTGCTTGTTTTAGACAGAGGCATTTGGGTGTGAGGACTGCACAGCAAATTATGCCTAAATACATTTGGCACAGAAGGACAGGTTACTGTTACAGTAATGGGTGATATGAAGCCAGTTTCAGTCCAGTTGACAGAGTGGGAAGAGGTTCCGGACTCTTTTCCTTGAATCCTCTTCAAAAACCTTAAAGAGGACAGGTATAAGAGTTGTCTCAGTAGATGGGGGGGAGGGAGCATAGTGTATATGCATATTCAGGTCCTGAGCCCTGGATAGACATGTATGTATACAACCAACCCTGTGACCTCAGAGATTGCACTAAAAATATCTTGACACTTTTAGTTATTTCGGAAGTATCGTTTGTCCCTCCTACATTTCTTTTGAAATCTCCATATAGAAAAATAGAATGACTTGGAATTAGGGTAGGAATGGAATTAAATTAAATCAGTGGGGCCTTATGAAAAAAGGCAGGGTTCTTACCTGTCGCTGTAAGATATTAGAGAAGTGCTTTGGATAATGCTATTTACTGAGCCCCTTACATTTATCTGGCATATCGGAGGAAGCAAATTGAATTTTTGGTTAAACTTACAATACCATTTGGTGTCCTTGTCATATAAGATAGAGCTTTCTAGACTCTAGAATTTAGAGGCTATGTGAGTTTCCTGGAGATTTTGTAAATATTTGAACTGTATCTACAATTGATTGTGCCTATAAGTGTTCTTCTGGGAAGTAAGGCCCCAGCTTTGGTCTGATTCTCAAAACCCCCAGAAAGACTGTGAGAGGATCCTTTAAGTCTCTGTGGGAGGAAAGCCAGCTCCGTTGAGCTAAGGACGGTGAGTGTGCCATGTTGTAACCATTGCTCTCTCTCCTTTTCATGTCTTCCTGTCTTCAGCTGTAAGTGACTCCCCCAGATTATTACAGAGAGGAAAAACCTGGACTCTGAGACATAGACCCCAGATAAACTGTAAACTTCTAGAAGAGGTGATGGCTGTGGCCCTGGGCTGTGCAATCCAGGCCTCCTTGAATCAGGGCTCTGTGCTGCAAGAGTATGACACAGACTGTGAAGTTTTCCGACAGCGTTTCAGGCAGTTCCAGTACACAGAAGCTGCCGGGCCTCATGAAGCATTCAACAAACTCTGGGAGCTTTGCTGTCAGTGGCTGAAGCCAAAGATGCGTTCTAAGGAACAAATCCTGGAACTGCTTGTGCTAGAGCAATTCCTAACTATTCTGCCCACAGAAATAGAGACCTGGGTGAGGGAACACTGCCCAGACAATAGAGAAAGAGTTGTGTCACTCATTGAAGACTTACAAAGAGAGCTTGAGATACCAGAACCACAGGTGAGAAAAAAAATGTGGGGTCTCTGTTCTTAGGGGAGCAAAAAGAGGTGCCCAGGCTGTTGGGTCTGTATCCAACATTTGGATTCTGATTCCACAGCCCCAAGACTTCTCCAGAGACTTTTCCAGTGTTCTCTTCTGCTGGAATTAGCATATGGGTCTGAGGTTCTCCAGTGTATCCATATCTAGAAATTTCGATCACAGTTACCAGTGCTTGGCTGTATAGCGTGCTCACCAGCTCCTGCCACAGTATAATTGCCTGTGACCTCTAAGTTCCTACTGTGTCTCCCTTGTTAATGAATTGCTTTTCAAAACAGAAGGAGGAGGAGAGGAAAGAGTTAAGTTCGGCCCACACATTCTAAACTATTTATTATTTGGTTCTTTCCAGAATGATCTGGCTGTCACTGAGTCAAGTAGAGTCTGGAAAGAATGTAAAGGAAGGCAACATAGTTTAGTGTCAACTGATACACATTTTCTACAATATGTCTGTTCTTCACTTCAGGGGAAGACATCATGAAGTGGTCAGACGCCAGCCCCTCTGCTTTCAATTACTGTGTTGGGAGAGGCAGGAATTCTGCCTGCAGTTCCAGAGCTTTGAGCAGTGTTGTCCCCAATGATGTGATTTTTCAAAATAGCAAAAAAAAAAAAAAATGCAGTTTTTTTCTCTGATTTGTGCAAAAGTGATAAAAAATATGCAAAAGTTACTTAGTTTCTACCTGATTAGCAGGGTGTGGTTCTTGCTAGGTTCTTTTCATCTACATATAGGTTTGAAGGAGTTGCATGTTTGGGAGAGTGTAGGAAGAGCTCTGCATTGTAAGCGATGTGCTGCCTATCTCTGACCCATTCAATTCCAGTAGCACTGCATGCCAGCATATTGCATTCTGTTCAGAACTACCTTTTGGAAGCTTCTATTCAGGGAGGGCATAGGTAAGCACAGGGCAAGCTGAACACAGAGCAGTCTTCCCATAAGGATGTAGCAAGAGCTTCCACCTGACAGTCTTAGACCTTGGAGCTTGGGATGGGGTTTGCTGGAGCTGTTGACTTCAGCCCAAGTAGTGGCTTGCATAGGAAGTCACCTGGTATGTGAGTGCTTACAATGTAGCCAGTGGGGCTGAAATTAGCTGTGAGTATGAAATGCATACTCCCTGTAGAGACTTTGTACAGAGGAAGGAGCAGGTGGAATAAGTCGCTAGTAATTATTTGTGTTGGTTACTATTGTATATTCTGTAATAAGCACATCCTAGTATAGTCAACACACTTGGTTGGTTGGTTGGTTGGTTGGTTAGTTGTTTGGGGTTTTTTTTCTTTTATTAAATTTATTCACGTTACAACCCAGTGTCAGCACTTTCTCTCCTCCCAGTAACCCTTCATGTAAGTCCTCCCCTGATTCCCCTTAGAAAAAAACCCTCTCTGGGTATCAACCCCCCACTCTCATCCTCCCACCACCTCCCACTTCCCCACCCTGCAGATCAAGTTGCTGCAGAAATAGGCGCATCCTCTCCCACTGAGGCCAGACAAGGCTGTCCATGTAGGTGTGCAGGATCCACAGGCAGGCAGGCAGGCAACAGGCTCAGGGACAGCCCCTGCTCCAGTTGTTGGGGGACCTATATGAAGACCAAGTTGCTCATCTGTACATATGTGCAGGGGCCTAGGTCCAGCCCCTGCTTGCTCTTTGGTTGGTGATTCAGTCTTTGTTAGCCCCTAAGGGTCCAGGTTAGTTGACTCTGTTGGTCTTCCTGTGGAGTTCCTGTCCTCTTCGAATTCTGCAGTCCTTCTCCCAACTCTTCCTTAAGATTCCTGAGCTACACCTGTTTGGCTGGGGGGTTCTGCATCTCTTTCCATTGGGTGCTGGGTAGAGCCTCTCAGGAGACAGTTAGTTATGCTAGGTTCCTGTCTGCAAGCATAACAAAGTATCATTAATAGTGTCAGGGATGGGATGGGTCTCAATTTGGGGCAGTCATTAGTTTGCCATTCCCTCAGACTCTGCTCTTTGTCCCTGCATATATATATTGTTGTTGTTGTTGTTGGGGTTTTTTTTTTTTGAGACAGGTTTTCTCTGTATATCCCTGGCTGTCCTGGAACTCACTCTGTAGACCAGACTAGCCTCAAACTCAGAAATCTGCCTGCCTCTGCCTCCCAAGTGCTGGGATTAAAGGTGTGCACCACCACTGTCCGGCATTCCTGCATATCTCATAGACAGGACACAGTTTGGGCCAAAGGTTTTGTGGGTGGGTTGTTGTCTTTATCTCTCCACTGGGGGTCCTGCCAGACTACAGGAAGTGGTCACTTCAGGATCCATATCCCCCACTGCTAGGAATCTCAGCTAGAGTCTTCCACTTAGACCCTCTGGGCCCTCCCCCCATCCCAGGTCTCTGGCACATTCTAGGGATTGTCCCCACCCACCAACCAATCTCCCTTCTCTCTCCCCTGCTCCCCCTACATATGATCTCCTCTCCTTGCCCCACTCCCCTCCCCATCCCCTCTTCCACCCTCTTCTTCCCTTCCATTTGTTTCCCTTCTGAGAAAGAGTCAACCATTCTCCTTTGTGTTCTCCTTGTTATTTGGCTTCTTTGGGTCTGCTAATTATCCTGTACTTTACGGCTCATATTCACTTACCAGTGAGTATATACCATGCATGTCCTTCTGGGTCTGGATTATCTCACTCAGAATGATATTTTCTAACTCCATTCATTTGCCTGAAAAACTCATAATGTCCTTGTTTTTAATGGCTGAGTAGTATTCCATTGTGTAGATATACCACATCTTCTATATTCTCTCTTCAGTAAAAAGACATTTAGGTTGTTTCCAGTTTCTGGCTATTACAAACAAAGCTGCTATGAACATAGTTGAACAACTGTCCTTGTGGGATGGTGGAGCATCTTTTGGGTGTATTCCCAGGAGTGGTGCAGGTGGGTGTTGAGGTAGAACTCTTCCCAATCTTCTGAGAAACCACCAAATTGATTTCCAGAGTGGTTGTACAAGTCAGCAGTCCCACCAGCAGTGGAGGAGTGTTTCCCTTGCTCCACAACCTCACCAGCTAAGCTGTCCTTTGAGTTTTTAATTTGAGCCATTCTGATGAGTGTAAGGTGGACTCTCAATCGTTTTGATTTTCATTTCCCTTATAACTAAAAAAGTCAAACATTTCTTTTTTATTTTATTTATTTATTTATTTTTGGTTTTCCGAGACAGGGTTTCTCTGTGTAGCCCTGGCTGTCCTGGAACTCACTCTGTAGACCATGCTGGCCTCGAACTCAGAAATCCGCCTGCCTCTGCCTCCCAAGTGCTGGGATTAAAGGCGTGCGCCACCACTGCCCAGCATCATTTTTATTTTTATTTTATTTTTTATTACTGTTATTTTTTTTACAGCTCAGTTGTTACCCTCCTTCTAGTCGCCCTCTCACAGTTCCTCATCCTATTCCCCCTCCCCACTTCTCCACAAGGATGTCCCCCACCCCCATCCCCCACCCCCTACCTCCCACCCCACCAGACCTCCCCACTCCCTGAGGACTCCAGTCTCTCAAGGAGGACTAGGCACATCTTCTCTCACTGAGGCCAGAACTGGCAGTCTTCTACTGTGTATGTGGCAGGCAGCAGGGAGGGGGCCTCATATCAGGTGGTGTATGCTCCCTGGTTGGTGACTCGGTGTCTGAGAGATCTCAGGGGTCCAGGTTAGTTGAGACTGCTGGTTTTCCTATGGGGTCGCCCTCCTCAACTTCTTCCAGCCTTTCCTTAATTCAACTACAGAAGTACCTAACTTCAGTTCATTGGTTGGGTATAAGTATCTGTGTCTGGCTCAGTCAGCTGCTTGTTGGGCCTCTCAGAGGATAGCCATGTCTTAAAGTCCTTCTAGGCCATTTGAGATTCCTCTGTTGAGAATTCTGTGTTTAGCTCTGTACTCCATTTTTTAATTAGGTTATTTGGATTGTCTGTGTCTTCTTGAGTTCTTTATATATTTTTGATATTAGTCCTCTTTCAAATATTTCCCATTCTGTAGGTTGCCATTTTGTCCTGATGACAGTGTCCTTTGCCTTACAGAAGCTTTTCAGTTTCCTGAAGTCCCATTTATCAACTGTTGATCTTAGAGCCTGAGCCACTGGTGTTCTGTTTGGAGGATTGTCTCCTAGACTGATGAGTTCAAAGCCATTTCCCAGGTTCTGTTCTAGTAGATTAAGTGTGTCTGGTTTTATGTTGAGTTCTCTGATCCATTTGAACTTGAATTTTGTGCATGGTATGGTGATAAATATGGATCTATTTGCATTTTTCTATATGCAGACATCCAGTTAGACCAGAATCATTTGTTGAAAATGTTCTCCCTTTTCCACTGTATCATTTTGGCTTCTTTGTCAAAGATCAAGTGTCCATAGGTGTATGGATTTACTTCTGGGTCTTTGACTCAATTCCACTGATCCACCTGTCTGTTTCTATACCAATACCATGCAGCTGTATGGAGGGAGGAGCAGGTAGAATAACTCACTAATGAATATTTGTGTTGGTTACTATTGAAAGCCTGGTACTTTGTATATTCTATAATAAGCATATCCTAGTATAGTCAACAAAGCTGTTTTGTTGTGGTTTTGGTTGGTTAGTTGGTGGTGGTAGTTTTTGTTTGTTTTTTAATGCATTGCCTACTGGAACCCCTGGGAGCTTTAAAACTATGTGTATGCCTCATGGTACTTGTTGGTGAGGAGTGTCTGACTTTGAAACTAGCCTTCCTTCCAGTGAAGTCTTGACTTTGGAATGATGTGTTCTGGCCTCTCTCTCAGATTGACATGGATGACATGCTCTTGGAAGAACTGGCACCAGTTGGAACAGTACCCATGCCACCCAACTTGCACCTGGAGGAGCCTTCACTCCAGGTGATGGAACCTGTTCAGGAGCCTCCGGTGCCAGATGCCTGGATTCCACAAGCTGGCCCCCAGGATCTGAACTACAGTGCTGATGCTGAATGCCAGTCCTTTCTGGACCCTGGTAAGGCAAGGGCTTTCTTTTCAGTTAAGTGTTTCTGTGTGAGAGCCAAAGAGCTCGGGACTTTCAGTTTGGGTTAGAACTATGAATGCCCCAATGACACTGGCTCACTGACAAAGAGGTAGAGGGCTGAGAACATGAGGAGGAATCCTCTTTTTAGGAAGACCCGGGAGTGAAGCACAATGACTAGAATATCCTTGGGAGCTGGTTATAGTGATGGCCTTGCCCAAGGGGATTTTCACCAAGGATGTGACTTGGGAAAGCCTCTCATGGGAGTTCACAGTGAAGACAAAGTTGTCCACCAAATTTTGAGCCTATGATATGAGACCCAAAGGAACATTTGCTTTTATGGTATAAAAGACCCATGCAAGTAGAATACTTTACAACATGCTCTCCTCTGATCTTTAAAAATGATCTGGTCAGCCAGGCAGTGGTGGCGCACGCCTTAATCCCAGCACTTGGGAGGCAGAGGCAGGCAGATTTCTGAGTTCGAGGCCAGCCAGGGCTACACAGAGAAACCTTGTCTTGAAAAACAAAAACAAAAAACAAAACAAACAAAAAGATCTGGTCATTTATAGGGGGTGAAAAAAGTCAGTGTAATAAAATCCCACACATCAACTTAATCCAGATAAGTGCTACACAAACTAATGTTTGAAGGCAACTGCCTCTGACATAGCAAGGAGTTAGGTCCAGTAGAGAAAGGCAGCTGAACCATGTAGCCTGCATACCTTTGTGTTTCCCTTCCTTTTGGGGTTCTATCACATCATTATCCATGTTCTCTGCCCCATCTCTCCCCTTGCCCCCATGAAAGATTTGGCTCACATGTGGCTAGAACCGTTATTCTCATTGGCACAGCTTCCACATGTTAGCACTTGGACTAAATTGTGGGATCCTGAGACAACAAAAGACAAGCAGAAAATGGAAATTGGTGAGACCAACCAGAGTTACAAAATGGAATGCCTGGAGAACAACTAGCACGGAGCTGAGGCCTAGAATTCCTCTTTACAACAGTCATATGTATGAATTTGGCTGACACTAGGAGAACCTGTGAAGAGCCAGGACAGACTCGGGGGATGTGTTGTTACCCAAAGCAGAAAAGTAGCCTTAGCCATCCTGGAACTCAAAGTCTGGTAGGCAGTTGACAAATTCCATATGTGATGATAATGGTGCACATAGGAGAGTCCCCTTCCCCCAGCTAAGAGGTGACCAGACATTAGCGCATGTAGCATTTATCAGGATTAGGCTGCTGCAGGAGGTCTCACGGAATCCTAGAAAAACTACTCCAGTTTGGAATTGTATTACATTGACATTTGTTCACCCCCTGTAAGTGACGAGATCAAAGGAGTGCATGTTGCAAAGTATTCTACTTGAATGGGGCTTTTTATACCATAAAAGGGACTAGAAGCTCCATATCCAGGAGCTCTAGGGGCAAAAAGAATACCTGAATTTGCACTGTGGAGGGCCAACAGAAGCAGAGGAGTCAAGGTGGGGCTAACTGACCGGAAGAAGCAAGTCTAAAGAACTATGTAACATGTGTGAAACATAGGACTTGCTGACTCAGTGGTTATTGTGTAATGAATAAGAAAGGTGAAGGATGCCACCTAAGATTCTGGCACACAGAACCCAGATGAAGACTGGCTCATAGGTCAAGGTAAGCTGAGAGTTAACCACATGAATTTGTAGAGCTTATGTAATTTCAGAACTTATTTTATTACTTATTTGAGACAGGGTCTCACTATTCAGCTCTGGGTGGTCTAGAACTCGCTTTGTAGACCAGGCTTACCTCAGGCTCACAGAGATCTGCCTGCCTCTGCCTCCTGAGTGCTGGAATCACAGTTATGCAGCACTATACTAGGCCAGAATATTTGTAAATGATGGCAAGACAGAAAAAACACCCTAAAGGCCATACTTTTACATATTTGTTAAAGCAATACTACATAATATTATCATTTATTTTCTAGTAGTTGTATTACCTTCATTTTATATTCTTTTAAGAAATCAAATTTTTCTGTATGTATATTTAATTTTAGAACATGGCCATCATACTCAATTATAAATCCATATTACTCATTCTGAGTTGCATGTGATTTCTTTCTTAATATTGTAGGAAAATAATCACAGAGCAGCAATATTCACATTACCATTCATGTTCATTTTCATACTTTACTCTCTAAAGCACGTTGCCATTCGGTGCATTTTTAAAAATAGATATAATTATTAATGAATTAAGTAAAAATAAAACTCAGAAGAAATTATCCTGCTTAAAAATATATAAAATGCTTTATAAAGTGATACAAGACTTATTATCCCATTATTTAAAATTTAATTAAAGTTTTGCTTTTTAAAAAAAATGAAGGTATCTCAGTATTGTGTATGATATATTGGAAATTAAGTAGAAAATCATAAGAGAATGGCTAGTGAGAAAATAAATGTAAAAATCATATAAGAAATCAGTTTAGTCTACCTTAAAGTGCAGAACATATACCCTGTCAGTAAAAAATTACCTTTGGGGATATATACATATATATATGCCCAGCTATAGTAATGATAACTCATATAGAAGTGGAGCATTCATGACATGATCTTTGCCAAGTGGAGCTTAGTAAAGTGATTCGCTGAACATAGGATGAGAATAGCATCCCTGAAGTACCTTCTTTCTTAAACTCTGGTCTTTTTATCCTTCATATTTCATTCTACTATATGATTTCTTTCACATCACGTTCCACAATTATAAATCATCTCTGAAGTTTAGTAGATTAAAGAAGAAAATGAAGAGGGGTGTTCTTTTAAAAAAATACAATTCCTACAAGTTGGGAATTTCAGAAGTTTTACAGTGTTTCTGGCTTGGTGTCTGAGAGCTAGCAGTACCCTCAATTCCTTGCTAAGGAGACATCTCCATATGTTTGTCCTCATGACAGGCAGCAGGCTTCCCTCATAGGGGAGACATGTGCCCATGATGTTGTTAGTAACCTGGCCACATAACTTCCCTTCTGCAATATTCTCATTAGAACAAAGTCACAGATCCAACCCACACTTAAAGGGGGGAAAGAAAAACTCACTTGATGGAAAGAAGAATGTAAAATACTTCAAGAGCTTATTTTAGAACAACTATTCATTCACCCATTCATGATTGAATTTAAAAATTGTATCAATTTTCAACAATAATTTAACAGGCATTTACTTGTGTGTGGTTAGCTAGGTTTAAGCACATGATTTCATAAAGAGCCGAAAAGTACAAACACCTGTTCAGTGCATTGCATGTCCTCGCAACCTTTGGCGAAACTCGGGTGACCGAAGCTCCATAGGTTTATCATTGATGTCTATTCTCAAGAAAGAACTACTAGTGTTCATTAGTGCTTTCACTAAGGTTTACAATCAGATGGCTCACTGTGAGGGCTTCTGTTAAGTCTAAAGACAGTTTGGAGAATACTGCTATATTAATGATACCACATTTGGTGATGCCTTAACCTGGGATGTAGTTCTATTTACTTGGACTTTTCTCAGATAGTTTGAACAGTGTTTTTATAGGTTTCAAAGTACAAGTTTTATCTTGAGCTTATTAAATTTATCCTTAAATTATTTTGGTCTTAGTAATCACTGTATTTTGGATGGTCCTTTGAAAATATATAGAATTTGTTTTGTTTTCTTTTTTGTTTTTGTTTTTGTTTTTTGTATATTGGACATGTAGCCTACAAACTTACTTAGCTTCTTGTTTATTATGATAGATTCTTTAGGGTTTTCTATATATATAACTATGTCTCTATGGAAGGTAATAATTTTATATTGTATGCTTCAGTCTAAATGCCTGTTATTGCTTTTGTTGTGTAGTTTCCCTGGCCAGAGCCTTCGGAGCAATATTGAGTAGAAGTAGTGAGACATCTTTGTCTTGTTCCTGGTCTCAGGAAAAAAATGTATTTGTTCTTTCATCATTACTTTGGTATTAGCTGTGGGTCTTTCATAAATATCATATATCAAGCTGAGATAATCTTTCTATTCCCACTTTGAAGTTTTTAAAATTTAGGTAGCGATGTTTTGAATTTTGTCTTATTAATGAATTGCTCTTTAACTCACTATAAACTAATACCCTTTTGGTATCATTTTTGTTTTAATATCTATGTTGTCTAGCTGTTTTATGAATGCTATTTATAAAATATCCCCTATCCCAGCACTTGGAAGGCAGAGGCAGGTGATCTCTGAGTTCGAGCCCAGCCTGGTCTACAGAGTGATTTCCAGGAGAGCCAGGGCTACACAGAGAAACCCTGTCTCAAAAAATAAAACAAAAGAGAAAGAAAGAAAGAGAGAAAGAGAGAGAAAGAGAAAGAAAGAGAGAGAGGGAGAAAGAGAGAGAGAGAAAGAGAGAAAGAAAGAAAGAAAGAAAGAAAGAAAGAAAGAAAGAAAGAAAGAAAGAAAGAAAGAAAGACAGAAAGACAGAAAGACAGACTATACAAACATACAAACCTCCAGTCAGAACTCTGCCTGTGCATTGAATTTTTTGGTCCACTCATACGTAGTCTTCTTAGGAGTAGATGGTTGGAATTACATATGCTGTTTTAGTCTTCAATGTCTCCTGACTCTTTTGTTCCTCTCTCTTACTGCTTTCTTTTGTGTTAGGTCAATGTTTATAGTGTAACATTCTACTTGCTTTAATGAACATTCACCATCTCTAAGTTAGTTCCTCACTAGGGGATTACAGCTTACTATTCTGCTTTAACTCATCAGAGTTATACGGGAAGGAAGCATTAGCCCTATATAGGACTATTACTTCTGGTATTATAATCAGATTGTTATATCAAACATGTTATAAGTCCCATAATACATGCTATAATATTACTATACATAGTTCTAGGAGTTTTAAAGAAACTAAAAGGATAAAGGAAATGTACATTACAGCTTTTGTTTTTTAACATTATCATTTCTGATTTTTTTTTATTTCTTTAGATGGATTTGAGTAGGCAACTCTAGTCATTTCCTAGGCATGTATAGATTTTTCTCTCACCCTCTTCATACATGCTGTTATTGACAAATAGATTGCCTTTCTACATGGCACCATGCTTGTTTTCTTAACTCCTTTGAGAGAAAAGAAGCAGAGCCTTTGATTTATAATGTCTTTCCTAATTATATGGCAACTTTTATTTGTGCTATTTTTTCACGTGGCTTTGAGTTACCATCTTGGAGCCTCTCACTTGCATACCTTGCTATCTTTAATTATATAACTGCTTTTAGGCAAGTTGGCTAGCAGTGAATTCTATTTTATTTCTCAGGGATATCTTTATTGCATATTCATTTCTGATTGCATGACAGATGTGTTGAATGTAGAGCTCTTAGTTGACAGTATTCATTTTTCACACTTAGACTGTGTTACCCCACCGCATTTTAGCCTCCCTTGCTTCTAATGAGAACTGAAATTTTCACCTCAAACTAAATTGGTACGATTAAATCTCTAACTATTTTGGGGTTTAATGTTTTACTAAATTTACTCTCTAGTCACTTTAAAACTTTTATTACATTCATTTATTTATATGTATGTGTATAAATATTCCTGGACCTATCACATGTATCCGAGAAGTTGAATCTGAGTTACCAGGTTTGGCAGTAAGGGCTTTTACCTACTGAGCCCTTATACTGGCTCCAGGATGGCCAGGGCTACAAAGAGAAATCCTGTCTCAAAAAAATATGCATGTGAACAGAAAAATATGTACATAATGGAATGTGGACTGTAGCCCAGGCTGACTTGGAACTCACTATGTAATCTATATTGGCTTCTAACAGATAGCAATCTTCTGCCTCAGATTCCCAGGTGCTGCAATTACAGTCATGAGTTGCCACAACTGGTTGGTCATTTTTACTTCATACTTTTAAAAGTAGCTGTTCAATTTATTTGTCCATTTATTGATTGTATTATTTATTCTTTTGTTGTTTCTCTTTTTTTCCTTTTTTCTTAGTTCTTTATATACACACTGGATAGTATTCATCTCAGATGAATAGCAGAGACTTTTTTTTATTTGTCTTCTAAGCTATTAAATTACTCTGTTGTTTCCACTACTGTTCACAACTTTTGTTTTATTTTGTTTTGCATGATAGGATACCATTGGCCAATTCTATTCTTCAAGATATTGGAGTCCTTTTCAGAAATATTTTACTGACACCTATATCAGGAAGTATTTGCCATACTTTCTTCTAGTAGTTTAAAGGAGTCAGATTTAACATTAAGGTCTTTGGGTTTTTTTTGTTTTGTTTTGTTTTTTGTTTGTTTGTTTGTTTGTTTGTTTGTTTTTTGAGATGGTTTCCCTGTGAGCTCTTATGGCCCTCTAGTGTTCTCTTATTCAGAACTGCCTTGATTCTTTTCTTTATTATGCTTCTATATCAACTTTTGGGGGGTTGATTTCTAGTTCTGTGAAAATGTAATTTGAATTTTGAAGATTACATTTAATCAGAAGGCCAATTTGGGTAACAGTGCCATTTTTTACAATTTTTAATTCTGCCAATTTGTAAATGCAGGAAGTCCCTCAGTCTTCTAGTATATTCCTCAATTTCCTTCATATACGTTTTGTAGTTTTCATTATAGAGATATTTTACTTCGTTGGTTAGGTTTAGTCCTGAGTACTTAGAAATATTTTATTTTTATTTTTGAGTATTTGTGCATTGGAGTACATGAATCCAGTGCCACAGGAGGCCAGAGGAAGGCATCGTATTCCCCAGATATCAGTGCCATCTCTTCAGCCCCTGTCCCTACTATGTTTTGATGGTATAGTTGATGGCATGGTTTTTCTGATTGTTTTTTCAAGTTCAGTACTGTTTTATTTTTTAAAAGCCAATGGCTCTTGTCTTGTTTTCATTTTGTATCCTGCCGCTTTGCTTGAATTGTATCAGATCTTAGATTCTTTTCTATCTTTAGGTCTTAAATATAAGAACATACCTGAAAATAGGGCTTCATCCTTTTCTGTTTGTTTCACTTTTCTTTCTTTCTCTTGCCTTGTTGCTCTGGCTAAGATTAAAAGTGCTGTATTTTAAGAGTAATGAGAAAGGACGGAGCAGAGAGCTTTCAGTGGTTTGGGGGAAGTCTTTGCCAGTAGCCAGATGATTGGTGTTTAGTCCAACACTTTCTAGATTCGTTTGTGGGGTTTACTGTGGGTTTCTGGAGATAATAATAATAATATAGATATATTTGAATCCTGAAGCAGTTCAGATAAGACCTTAAGATGGCTTTCCAATACTGCACCATAATCATACAGTGGGAAATAGAACTTTCCCCAATGCCAGTGTACTATGTAAGTTTCATGTTTCACATCTAGGCTGTACTTTAATTAATGTTTTTGTCTTACATTTTTGGTCATGAGCCTAGCCTTTAACAGCTGAGCCATCTCTCCAGCCTGACTTATTCTAAAAAATTTTTTACATCCCAATTGCTGTCCCTCCCTCCCAGTCAACCCTCACAGAGTCCCTCCCCCTTCCCTTTCCCCTTTTCCTCAGAGAAGGTGGTGTCTCATAGGTAAACCCCTTCATACATCAAGTTTCTGCAGGGTTAGGCATATCCTCTCCCACTGAGGACAGACAGGGCAGCCCTGTTGGGGAACAGATACCACAGACAGGCAAAACCTTTAGGGATATTTTGTGCTTTAGTTAGAAGTCATGAAGACCAAGCTGCACATCTGCTACATATGTGTGGAGAGGTCTAGGTGCAGCTGTGTATGTGCTTAGGTTGGTGGCTCAGTCTCTGAGAGCCCCAAGGGTCCAGGTTAGCTGACTCTGTTGGTCTTCCAGTGGCATTCTTGTCCCCTCCAGGACCCTCCGATCTTTCCCCAGCTCTTCTATATGACTTCTTGAGCTCCCTCCACTGTTTAGCTGTTGGCCTTTGCATCTGCTTCAGTCAGCTGCTGGGTGGGGCCTTTCAAAAGACAGTTATGCTAGGCTCCTGTCTGCAAGGATAACAGAGTATTATTAATAGTGCCAGGGATTGGTGCTTGCCCATGGGATGGGTCTCAAGTTGGGCTGGTTACTGGTTGGCCATTCCTTCAGTCTCTGCTCTATCTTCGTCCCTGCATTTCTTGTAGACAGAATACATTTTGGGTTGAAAGTTTTGTGGGTGGGTTGGCGTCCTCATTCCTCCACTGAGGTTCCTGCCTGGCTACAGGAGTGGCCCCTTCAGGTTTCATTTCCCCACTGCTATGCTTCTCAACTAAGGTCACCTGCACACACTCCAGGGAGCCCCCCATCCCAGATATCTGGCACTTCCTAGAGATTCTCCCCTTTCCCCACCCCAGCAGCTGTACTTTTGACCTGTGCTTCTGCATACTATTGAAGATGGTGTTTTTGAGTTTCTCCTTTTGTTGGCTTCAGTCCTCACTCTCTGCTGTGCCATTACCGTGTACAAGAATGTTCTTTCTGGTCGTCTGTCCTATCTCTGTCTATGACATAGCTGGTGGCAGGAGGGCACTGATGTTAGTTCCTCTCTAGCTGTATCAATCCTATCCCCAGGAAAAGTCGGTAATTATTGGGTGGCTCTAATCTACCATCTCAGCATGGTCTCTGAATCAGTCTTGTATAGCTCAGGGTGCTAATCTCAACCATTGTTTCCTCCAGCCGCTTGCTTCTGAGCTTTGACCCTCAGTTTTATTTGATCTAGTCCATATTACCCCTCACCTCATCTCTTAACTTTGAAATCCAAACAAAGATCAAATAGTGAAGTGGGAAGTGTATTTTTCTTTTTGAGGCAGAATCTCACTCTGTAAGCAAGGTTGGGGTGGAATTTGCAACTGTCCTATCTCAGTGTAGACTTACAGCATGCACCATCACACCCAGCATAGAATCCATATGAGTTCCATCTTTCATTTCTTAGTCTTAAAATTGAAATATATGGCCTTTTGTTAAACAAGGAATTTCTGTTGCTCATGTCTTAATCTGAAATACAATTTTTCTTGAATTAGTATTTGCTTGTGTGTGCCATTTTAATAATTCTAATATCTAACCATCAGCCCATTTGTTATCTCAGGTTGACCATTTCCAGACTATATCTTACTATAGAGTAGTATATGTGGCCAACAATGAGGATGTAGAGGAAGAGGCAGAAAAAAATAAGAAGGGTGGATATGGAGGGAAAGCAAATGATAGAAATTATGTGGTTGTACTTAGAGTGTCAGACATAAACACACCTGGCAGTTAATTTGGGTTATTTTTTAAATGCCCTATCTGGACTTCTGTTGATACATAAAGACTACTATTTGCTGCTGCCAACTAAGTTCAATAAAATGTAAATGTTTCTAAGAAGGGTGGAGTGAACTTATTCCAGTAAACAATTTTCTAACACCTATGTTTACATCACTCTTCTCTGACATGTATGTTTATACTAGTCTTCTTTGGTGTGTATGTTTACACTAGTCTTCTTTGACATGTATGTTTACACTACTGTTCTTGACATATGTTTATACCACTCTTCTTTGATACATATGTTTAGATTGGTCTTCTTTAAGCAATCAATAGCAGTATTTCCCAGATTTTGGTATACCAACATTCTATAAAGCTTTGCTCCATGTTTTAGCTCTAGCATACATAAATGTTTTGTCACAATAAATACAGAACTAACTTAGTGCATCACTCCGCCACACATTGATCCACTCACCTGAAAGTGCAGAAGGATGGCTTTCTCTATTGCTGTTTTGTCCTTATCTTTAAGAAATGCCTCTTTATAAGTGATTCCAGATGAAGGAACAGTAATGAGGAGGAAGGAGGCGTGTGTCCATGCAATTAGCCTCTATTCCAGAAGACCCCCTTGGTGAACCACATTGTCATGCTTTTTCCCTTTTGCTTCCATGACCAGGTTATCAGTTACCAAAGCTTGACATGAACTTCCCATTGGATCATAGAGAAGAACCATGGGTAAAAGACTTAGAGGATCCCAAAGAAATGAAACAATTACTTGATTCCAAGATTGGTAAGTAATGATTCCTGTATATTCTGGGGAAGGTGGGAAAGAATCAACGGTAACTGAAAGTGGAGCTCGGAGTTGTGCTCAGGAGTTTCTACTGCTCTCCTTCACTTCTCTACCCCCACACAATGACATCTTTAGTCTCCATTTCTTCTCAGGTTTTGAGATGGGAATAGAAAATGAAGACGATACTTCAAAGGAAAAAAAACTGGAAACTTTGTACCCATTTGTTGTAACTTTAGAAGGGAATGCTCTCCATGGTCCCATTTTGCAGAAAGACTATGTGCAGTTAGAAAACCAATGGGAAACATCCCCAGAGGACTTACAGACAGACCTAACAAAACTCGTAGATCCTCAGAACCCCACTCTAGGAGAGACACCGGAGAGTCCCAGCCTGGAAGAACCTCTCACCCCGAAGCCTCCAAAGAAAAAGAGTCCTGGGGACAAACCTCACCGATGTCCCCAGTGTGGCAAATGTTTTGCTCGGAAGTCACAACTTACCGGGCACCAGCGAATTCATTCAGGAGAAGAACCTCACAAGTGCCCTGAATGCGGAAAAAGGTTCCTGCGTAGCTCTGACCTTTACAGACACCAACGACTTCACACAGGAGAAAGACCCTATGAGTGCACTGTATGTAAAAAGCGATTCACTAGGCGCTCACACCTTCTTGGGCATCAGAGAACCCATTCTGAAGAAGAAACATATAAATGTCTTGAGTGTGGAAAAACCTTTTGTCATGGATCAAGTCTTAAAAGACATCTAAAAACTCATACAGGTGAAAAGCCTCATAGATGTCCTAATTGTGGGAAAAGTTTTAGTCGCCTGACGGCACTTACTTTGCACCAGAGAACACACACGGAAGAGAGACCTTTTAAATGTAGTTACTGTGGGAAAAGCTTTAGACAGAGACCAAGCCTTGTCATTCATTTAAGAATCCATACAGGGGAAAAGCCATACAAGTGTACTCATTGTTCTAAAAGCTTCAGGCAGAGAGCAGGCCTTATTATGCACCAGGTCACACACTTTAGAGGACTTCTTTAAGAACCGTCAAGGGAAACAGGTTCTATCAACGTTAACACTAGCTCAGAAACAGTATAGGCTGCTGTAGCTGTTTGTCTTATAAGCCTTTTGTCTGAACTTGTAAGTGCAGCTTTGAGGGGTGCTATTTTTAAAAATACACCTTTCAAGGTATATGAGTTCTAGAGTGTCCACATGTTTGCGCAGTTTCTCTGAATTTAATATCTTCTGTCTTTTTCTGTTGTTTAATTGCAGTGGAAAGGTTTGGTTCCAAGGCAACCATATGATAAGCATAAGCACAAAGCATATAAACGGTGGCAGTCGTTTATAGGTAGGCCAGTTAATGGATGAGTCCTGATAACGGTTACAGTGCTACCGCACTTGTTTTCCTATGTCATTATGAAAGCAGCCAGTAGATAGATGTGCAAGAAATGAGGCAGTGAATTTTGTCAACACATTAAAATTTTGTTTCAGGGGGACTAGGGTGAAGAGGATGTCATTGGCCTGACGAACAGGCTTGTTTCCAATTACAGTTTTATGCTTAGAGAAGTTGGGATGTTAAGTTTGGAATTTTGTGGAGTTTGCTGGTCTGCTTAGTTGGCTATCTGTGGTGATGGTGATTAGAGTGTGGTGACTAGAGTGGAGTGTTTTCTTTATAGCTGTATGCTAGGTCTAGCAGAAGTAACTTACAGTTGATGTTGTACAAGTAGACTCTGACTGTATTTAGATGGACTGAAGAACAAGTCTGCATGGATTTTCATCCTGCTTCAGGATTCTCTCCGGTTTATTTCAATGCTTTTGAAATTTTATCCGTTCTCCAAGTTGGTGTTTTTCTAAGTATGTGTCATAGAATACTTTGTTCTGCAAGATGTTCTGCAAATAATTTTGGGCATTGCTTCTAGCTGTTTGTCCTTCCTAGAATCATGATACTCATCAGCATATGAGCCCCTGGGAAGGTCTTAGCTTAGAAAGGACGTTCCTCTTGTAGCTCAATGCATTCCAAACTTATTTGACCCTAGAACTTTTTTCATGTACACATAGTAATAACTTGCAGTAGTATTCTGCAAGTATCCCTTGGGACACACTGCCTTAAACCAGTATGTCTATAGCTATCAGTGTAGTCCTGCCACTCTAAACCTAGTTATTTCTAGTTTCAATGATTTTATGAAAAAATATTTGAAAATACACTTATTTTGTATTATATACACATCATTTCAAGGATGTTAAAAATCACTAAGTCACAAAACTTGTGAGTTACTTAGTGATTTGTAGCTTCTGAGTTTTAATTATACTTAGACACACACAACATTTTAAGAGGTGAAGATCACTAATTCACATAATTTATGAATTATACAGTGATTCTTAACCTTTTCGCATTTTACTTTATAATCTCACACACAAGCACACACACACACACACACACACAGAGTTGGTACTTATATAAGTTTTCTCATGTAATCATAGTAACAACTCAGATCTCACAGTAAGGGAGAAAATCCTCATTGAGCTTAGTCCTTGTTATTCGATACAAGAAATGGGACAGTCAAGTATATCCCTTTCTGAAGATTCACAGTCATCTTTAAAGTAGAACTAAGGAAGTTCTTGGGAGTAATCTATAAGTATTTGGCGGGTATGTATTTTGTGCCTAACTTGTCCTGTCCTAGTCTTAATGGAAGCTAGTAACAAAACATAATTCATATGTAAGGCTCATAAAGAGTTTATAATATCTCTACTTAAACAAGAGTTGGGAAACAAATGGAGAACAATACAAGAGAGAGCTTGTGACTAAGTGCCAAATCATATAAAGTGCCAGAGCCAGGATGTGTCATTTTTCTTGGCATCCAGGTCCCTGTATGATGCTGCTAATAATTCTGGGATTAAAATTAGACCCCAGTAACATGGGAGGAGTCTGAATGTAGAGATTAAAAATACAGAATGTAATGGCTTCTCTTTCTCTCTTGTGGAATTGCATTCAAACCAGAACAGTGCCTTAGAATGGATGTGCCCAACTGCTCTGTATTTATACACGGTTTTAATAAAGTGGAAATGTATATATGCTCTTTCTGATTCTTTTACATTAAATAATAATTTGGGGGCTGGTGAGATGGCTCAGCGGGTCAGAGCACTGACTGCTCTTCCGAAGATCCTAAGTTCAAACCTAGCAACCACATTGTGGCTCACAACCACCTGTAATGAGATCTGATGCCCTCTTCTGGTGTGTCTGAAGACAGCTACAGTGAACTTATGTATAATAATAGATAAATCTTTGGGTCTGAGTGAGTGGAGTTGAGCCAACCCTAGTGAGCATGGCTGACTGGAGTGAGCAGAGGTCCTAAAATTCAATTCCCATCATCTATATGAAGGTTCATAACCCTCTGTACAGCTACAGTGTACTCACATACATAAAATTAAAAAAATATATATTTGAACAACTTAGAGCTACTTCCCTAAGCATGGCAACAAGCACCCCAATAGACATCTATATGACTACCCCAAGTTGGAATCACTTTTCAGACTGCAACCCTAGTGCTATGGTAAGGCATTACTTTAGCATATCACACAGTCATCTTTAGCTAGCCTGATTAGTGGCAATCATAATATGAACTTTATCCCTTCCTTCATCTATATCATGAGTACATTTATACAGGGTAGAAACCATCTTCTATTCACCCCTTTGTTACTTAATGTGCCCTGTATAAAATAAAACCATTAATAACCACTCATGGCATTAAGTCAAAAGGCATATGAAGTTATTCTTTGATGCAGGTTACGTTGTTAGTACATGACATACATATGCCTAATTGGGCATATACAGGACTTACCTCCTATCATAAAGTGTTATAAGCAGGAATCACCTCATAAGGATCAGAAAGATGAAATGAAATACATTTTGTTCAGGTCCTACACAGTATCAGCATTAATAAATATCTGGCATATTACACTTCATTTCTTTTTAGTGTAATAATAAAAGCACATGAGTTTGTGTATTTTCTCGTAACTATATGGTTTTGATTACAGTCTAAAATTTTTATACATAACTTTCTTGATTGTAAAATTGTCATGATAATTTTCATTCAATTTCCCCTTTTTAGCCATTTTCAGTTTTAATTTTTGTTTTTGTTGTATGGTAATTGAAAAATAGGTTTTACTTTATTGCTAGTTTAAAACTTCTGTTTGTTTGTTTGTTTGTTTGTTTGTTGGGTTTTGTTTGTTTTGGGTTTTTTTTTTCTTTTTTGAGACAGGGTTTCTCTGTGTAGCCCTGGCTGTCCTGGAACTCACTCTGTAGACCAAGCTGGCCTCAAACTCAGAAATCCGCCTGCCTCTGCCTCCCAAGTGCTGGGATTAAAGTGTGTGCCACCACTGCCCAGCTTAAATATCATTTTTAAAAGACTTGAATTTATAAAATCTGGTAAGCATCCTAAAAGCTAGAGAATACAGGGATGCCATTTAATGGGCATACTATTTAGAGTCCTGGCCTCTCCCTCCCCTGCTTTACTGTCGTTATCATCTTTCTTGTGATGGAACAGGAACGTAGAGATTGGGTTGTTCCCAATTCTGTCTCCATGAATGTCACCTTCCCTTGGTTAAGAGAGAAAAAAATCAATGTCCTATGAAATTATATATTACAATTTGAATACTGCTGGAGTAAACAGCAGAAGTCAAACCAACTACATTGTAGCACTGCTTCCTCAAGGCAGGTTCAGAATAATTACCCCAAGATCCGATGCTTGCCTCTCCTGAGAACAGACAGAACGCACAGGAGTCCCTTTAAGGTTTCCCACAGCTCTTTCCTCCTGAATCAACAGGGCTTGCTTCCTTGCATGCCAAGTTTGTTCATCCAAGGACTACAATAGTGAAACCAGGCCCCTGGCGGCTCACTAAAGGTGGCAGGAGTGCCGCATACTGCCCTCTTGCACTGCAGTCCCCATAGCATTCTGAAGGGTGCCAGTGCTGGGCTCTTCCAGGAAACTGTACAAGTTGCAGTCCTTTGCCTCCTGCCCATCGCCATCCATAGTCATCTGTAGCATCCGTGTATTGGGATGGGAAGGGAATTCAATCTTTCAGCCTTGATAATCTTTTCTCAGTCCCCAGTTGAAGGTACTTAACCACTCCCATTTCTGTGAGGGGCTACGTTTCCTTCTCCACTCAGCGATATAAGAGAAACCTATTTACTCATATTTTAAAAATACATGCTACATATTTTTATCTATATATATTCCCCCTTAGATTCCCTTCCTATGTAATTGTAAAAGGAGAAGAAATCAAGGCCCTTCATCTTGATCTGGACTAAAAGGAAACGTTTGCATTACCTCCAGACACAGCTCATCCTGGGAAAGTTGGAGTCTCTCATCCTAAAATGCTATTTACATGGACATACACGTACACACACACAGACATACACACATAGACACACAGACATACAGGCAGACACACAGACAGACAGATACACAGGCACACACATAGACACACACAGGCACACACAGACACAAACACACACAAACACACACACATACACAGAGATACACAAACACACACACATAGACACACAGGCACACACAGACACACAGATATACACACAAACAGACACAGACACACAAACACACACAGAAACACACAGACATGTATACACACACAGATGCCCAGAGACACACATGCAGATACACAGAAACATACACACAGACATACAAGTGCACACACACAGACACACACATAAACACACACTCATAGAGCTACACAGAGATACACAAACACACACAGACGCCCAAAGGCACACACACACATATACACAGGGAGAGAGAGACACACACACACATAGGCACACACATACACACTCACAGATAAACACACACAGATATATACACAGACACACAGAGACATACACACACACATATATACACAGACACAGAGAGAGAGACACACATATACACACACACACACACAGACATACAGGCACACACACCAGGAGAAGAAAATAGGATAGTGCCCCCCCCATCTCAGGTATCCCCCATCCCAACACATGAAACAAACAAATATTGTGATTAGTATTAAGAAGTTCTATGTTTATCAAACAAATGCCTTGGCAAAGGCTCCAAGGCTTGATCTCTTTTTTGATTGGTTCGTTGGTTGGTTGGTTGGTTGGTTGGTTGGTTGGTTGGTTGGTTGGTTGGTTTTTTGAGACAGTTAAGTAGCCCTGGCTGTACTGGAACTCACTCTTTAGACCAGGCTGGCCTCAAATTCACAGAGTTGCCACCTGCCTCTGCCTCCCAAGTGCTGGGGGATAAAAGGTGTGCGTCACCACCACCTGACAGCTTGAGTTCTTAACCTGTTGTGACAGGTACAAAGCATTTCTGCAACTTATTTGCTATGTTTCCATCAACAGACAAGGTTTCTATCCCTTGTCTTTGAATTTGGGCATGTTTGAGATGGCTACAAAAGGAAAGAGTCTGATAGGATGCTGTGTTCTGAGAGGAGGTCATAAGAGACATTACAGCTTTACACACTTAGTAGAAACTTGGATCCCAACTTATAAGTCTTACTCTTGTCATTCCAGCATTATGAAGAGGACACATTACAGACTCTCAGGTAGCCATAAAGTTAAAAAAAATTACTATACTGCTGAAATTATGATACAAATTAAACTCAGTAGTTCTAAATTAAGACATTGATTAGAATCGCCAGGATAAGCACTGAAAAACCCGTCTAAAACTACAGTTGTTTTTTAGTCTATACCTGATCAAAATGCAGAGAGCAAGTGTCAATCATGGGGATCCCAAGCCCAGTTATTAAATCTCCAATGCAAGTGCTAACCTTAAGGCTCAAGGAACATCTCAAAAGAGAGGGAGAGAATATTTTAAGAGCCAGAAAACCACAGCACCTGCTTCCAGACATAACAGTGAAGTTGAACCAATGAAATCACAACAGTACAGTTGGCTAAACAAAGGCCTGCATAATGACAATACCACAGTGGATGGCTGGACTTTCACAAGGGATTTTTGTCTGCATATATGTCGGTACACCACATGTTTGCAGTGCCCACAGAGGCCAGTAAAGAGCATTGATCTCTTAGGACTGGAGTTACAGAGTCATGAGCTCCCATGCGAGTGCTGGGAGTTGAACCTGTGTCCTCTGAAGAGAAGCCAGTGCTCTTAACCATATCTCTAGCTTCCCTTAGTGGGTTTTTTTTTAAAGTATGATCCAACCGAATAATGTCAGCAAGAGCCACACTTGAAATTTCAATACAAAATAACTGAGAAAGTAGAAGTGTAGAAAGCAGTAGGTTTTAAATGTACGTGTGTGTGTGTGTGTGTGTGTGTGTGTGTGTGTGTGTGTACAAAACGATGTTAATTTCAGAAGAGGACATGGACTTGAGAGGAGAGAACAAGGAATGAAAGCAATGTGGATGCAGTGGTGAGTAGTCATGTCCACAATGCTCAGAAACAATCACATATATCCCTTCAAATATATAATTACTATATACTAGTCAAAAATACCTTTCAGAAAGACATACCAGACAGTAACGTGCTATATTCATGTCAGGAACAATATATGTTTTGTCTTTCTTTTCATTTCTTTTTGAGATAATATAATTACATAATTTCTTCCTTCCCTTTCTTCCCCTCTTGATCCCTCCTTGCTCTCTTTCAAATGAGAGCTCTTTTCTTCATTAATTGTTGCTACATGCATATATGTCTGTGTATATGTAATCTTGATCTGTATAATGTTACTTGTATGTCCTAGTAACCACAATGTTATTTTTCCAGTGTTATATAATCAGTAAATTGTTCTAATATAATAGAAAGTATTTACTCATTGTTGCTCTGTGTTACAAGGAAATCAATGTTGATAAAATAGTCTAGCCAATTAATTCAACAAATAAGCAACAAGAACAGTATGTCCAAGAGGGATTGATGTCTAATGTTGCTACAGTATTATTTAAAGTGTCCATTTTCATCAAAATATGACAAGATTAAAAATAGCAGAGTAGAACTAGAGAGATGGCTCAGCGGTTAAGAGCACTGACTGCTCTTCCAGAGGTCATGAGTTCAAATCCCAGCAACCACATGGTTGCTCACAACCATCTGTAATGAGATCTGACACCCTCTTCTGGTGTGTCTGAAGACAGCTACAGTGTACTCATATAAATAAAATAAATCTTTAAAAAATAAAATTCAGGTCTGGAGAGATGGCTCAGTGGGTAAGAGCACCCGACTGCTCTTCCAAAGGTCCAGAGTTCAAATCCCAGCAATCACATGGTGGCTCACAACCATCCGTAATGAAATCTGACTCCCTCTTCTGGAGTGTCTGAAGACAGCTACAGTGTACTTACATATAATAAATAAATAAATCTTTAAAAAAATAAAAATAAAGTTCACCCTGCTCTACAAAGTGAATTCCAGGACAGCCAGGGCTATTCAGAGAAACCCTGTCTCAAAAAACCAAAATAATAATAATTATTATTATCAATAATAATAATAATAATAAATAAAATTCTCAGCCTTGGGCTGGAGAGATGGCTCAGTGGTTAAGAGCACTGACTGCTCTTCCAAAGTTCGTGAGTTCAATTCCCAGCAACTACATGGTAGCTCACAAACATCTGTATAGATATCTGATGCCCCCTTCTGGTGTGTCTGGAAACAGCTACAGTGTACTCATATAAATAAAATAAAACTTTTTAAAAAATGGCAGAGTAAAAACACAAAGATTTCTCTTCTCCAAAATATCAATAAGATTTTTTATATTGGCTAATCATTGAAATCAGCATTTTTAGGACCATAAAAATAACTCAAAGGCTTACGTTTCTCAGGAAATGAATGGGAGAATATCAGAAAACAGGCAATTGTTATGGCGTTTATACTCGTCTTCGTTCTATCTCCCACTCTCTATTTCTGGCATAGTCTGAGGAAGTAACAGCCCATATTCAGGATATAAACATTAGCCCAGCAGTCTCTAGAGTTGCCAAGTGAAGGGGAAACTTATATAATGCTTAAGTCTCGTAGTCAATTATTATTTGATCCGTTCAGTAGCTTCTTGAAAGACCCCCACTTATAAGCTGACTTATGTCAGACCAAAGTTGGAGGTCACCCAGTAGAGAACTTTATCTCAATAGGGTTATTTGAAGGAAATTTTATAATAAAGGTGCCAATATAACAGGAAGGACAATATACCCAAAACATTTATATTTCAGTTAACTGACTCTGTCCCCCAAGGGTTGATTTTCTAATGTTCAAAAGGAACTAACCTTGAAGAACTTAGCAACTGTCTTCATTAGCAGTCTAAATCTCAGGTGTTACTATGTGGTCCAGACTGGACTTGGACCTGACCTGTCAGGCTGGACTTTGTTCTAACCCAGCCTCCTAAGTTCTGGGATTATAAGCATGCACTACCATGTACCTACTTTTTCTGCTTATTTCTTTTAAATGTATGGCTTGTTTGCGTTTTTTTCTGGGGAGGTGTATTTGAGACAGTTTTTTTTCTGTGTGGCCTTGGTTGTCCTGGAACTCGCTTTGTAGATCAGATTGGCCTTGAACTCACAACTCAAGTAGCTCTGCCTTCCTCTGCCTCTTGAGTGCTGAGATGAAAGGCATGAACCACCACGCCCAGTTGAAGGTTTGTTTTGTTTTGTTTTGTTTTTTAACTACAACCATGACACCAATTCATGTATCTTTGGGTGTTTTATATTTTCGTGCCTAGGTACTAATATCCCAACCTAGTGTTGTAGATTGAAAAGTCTGGAATTGTAATGAGTTGAAACATTTGAGGTTAGGTTGTACTTCACATGCAAATACTACTTGAAAAAAAAAAAAAAGAATTGTTCCACTAGGGACTGGAGAGCTAGCTGGCTTAGCAGTTAAAAGCACTTGATGAATTATGAAGATGTCAATAATGAAAAACGGAGTTCACATCCCAAGACCACATAACAATCCAGGTGTCTAGACAACACCTGTAAGTAATTCTAGTGCTGAGATTGAGATCCTGACAAGTTCTTCCAGCCTCTGCAAGTACAACACACACACACACACATACACACACACACACACACACACACACACACACACACACACACACATACAGCAAGCATGTACCCCTGCAAGGATGCATGTATGGACACTCAAATATTTTGTGTGTGTTTGACATGAGACACTGTTCACTTAAAATAGTAACACAAAAGTAAGGCAAGACTAGGTTACATGATCAGTTTCCGGCAAGTATGGGCTACAGAGTGAGACTCTGGATCAAAAAGTTAGATATATGAAAGGTTATTCTAATAATAATTCTAAAGATATTCAGCATCAGTGACTTAGGAAATGCATTTGTTGCTACACATCCATTAGGGCAGCTAACTCTTATCATTCTGCCTAACACTGTGAGTTCTAGCCACTGCAATGAGACAAGGAATGGATATAAAGATTAGAAAGGACAAAAAGAACTGCCCTAATTCGTACATGATGTGGTATACTAGTTACAAAGTTTCCCAGTGCTGAGGACACAAGATGAACACGCAAAAATTTCTATTTCAACGGTAGGAGGATGGCTCTGAAAGTAAAACACAAAGGGAGAGGACCTGAGTCACATCTGCAGAACACATGTAAAATGTCAGGCATGGAGGAACAAGGCAGGGTTTGTTTGCTTGCTTGCTTTTGGCTTGTTGGACGTTTTGTTGTAGGTGAGGCATGTAGGTAGGCATGACGGCATGACTGGCCTGGGACTTTTTTTTTTGAGACAGGGTTTCTCTGTATATCCCTGACTGTCCTGGCACTCACTTTGTAGACCAGGCTGGCCTCGAACTCAAAAATCCACCTGCCTCTGCCTCCCCAGTGCTGGGATCAAAGGCATGCGCCACCACGCCAGCCGAGACCTGGGATTTGTTATGTACACCAGGCTGGCCAGAAACGTGCAGAGGTCTGCCTGTCCTTGCCTGCAGAGTGCTGAGGACCAAAGGCATGTGCCATTACACTGGGTAGTGGCATATGTTTTTAATCCCAGACCTTGGGGAGGCAAAGACAGGCAGATCCCTGGGGCTCTCTGGCCTTCTGATCCACTTGGAGGGCCCCTGACCCTTAAGAGACTATCCAAAAAACAAAGTGGATAGTCTTCCTTGGTTTATCCTCTTGCCTCTACACATAAGCATGCATGAATACCGACACATGCCTATGTAACCACACAGGAATACATAGACATGCATACACATATACATACACACATAATACATTTCTGTATACTAATAAGGAACAAGCATATGGAATCTGAGATCAAAAGTCCAAAATCATTTATAATGGCTTCAAAGAAAATTAGTATTTTAGAGTACCTTTAACAAATGTATCAATGATATAAAGGATCTCAATGCCAATAAAAGAAATTAAAAAACATCTTGATGAACAAAGACAGATTCTGTTCATCGCTTAGTACAATCAGCATAGAAATGATGTCAGTTTCTCCCCCAAATTGGTCTATTTATTTAACACAATTTCCAGCAACGCCTTTTTGTACTCACAGACAAAATTGATTGTTGATTCTAAAATTATATGGATACGCACAGCCTCAAGCATAACTAAAGATGTGCTATAAACTAAAAATGAGGATGGAGGGGTCACTCTACTCCATATCAATATCTTTGATTTACACTCCTTATATCTAGTTGTTATATCTATTGTAAGTTGAAGACATCCTAAGACACAAATGCACTTACTCTGCCTAACCTACTGAACGTAAGCATCGCTCTGCAATGTGGAACCTTGGCTGTTTTGCCCTCAGTTTTGCAGAGATGACCGAACAGTTCCCTGCATCTCCGGAGATGACCTGGCTTTGGATTGGATTCGGTGGAACCTGTTGATAGAAAGATCAGATGTTAACATAAAAGAGGGACCAGCAAATCCAACAGAAAAGCAACAAAATGCATGCGCCATTGAGTTGATGGCACTGTGTGGGACATTTTAGTACACTAAGAGTACACATTGAGCCACCCATAGCACTGGCCACATATGTGGCAGAGGACATTGTTGGACATTAGTTGGAGGAGAGGCCTTTGGGCCTGAGGGGGTTCCATGCCCCAGTGTAAGGGAATGCCAGGGCGGGAGGATCCTCACAGAGGCAGGGGGAGAGGGGATGGGATAGGGGGTTTCTGAAGGGAAGACCTGGAAAGGGGAAAACATTTGAAATGTAAATAAAGAAATTCCAATCCAAACAAAAGAAAAGAAATTAAAGGAATGTCTTGGGTAATGACTCAATCTGGCTCTTTTTTTAAATGGTTATTCAAAAAGAAGAGAGTTAGAACAGACTAAGAAGACAGGAAAGAGAACTAGAAATCTGGATAACAGACAGTGTGATACAATTAGGTATGAGGACTAAGTTCTAGGTTCCTACAGGACAATACAGTGGCTATAGATTATAACAACCTATTGTGTTTTTATATACAACTGAAGAGAGAAGGTTCCAAACACAGAGAAATAATAAGGTGAGAGGTTAATTACTATGATTTGATCTTTGTGCATTGTATACATGGATTTAATTGTCACACTGTATAACTATGTAAAATTACGCCAATAAAAAGGACCGGAAGAAAATAAACATAAGTAAATAATTGAGATGTTAAGGAGAGAGAGAGAGAATAAAGAAAGGGGCAATGAGTCCTTTGACCTGGCTTCCTGGGGAGACAGTGGAGGGTGTTAGCGTGAGAATTTCTGGGTATAGTTTCCTATCGAAATATCAATAGTTCCCAAGAGCTAGCCCTTAACTCCACCCCCACCCCCACCCCGGCTTAGCCGATTTCCCCAGTGAATCCTAGGAACACACCTTCTAGGCCACTCAGTCTTTGTACACACTAGGAAGAAAGAATACGATGAACAGGTGGGACAAGCACTTGGAAGGTTTGGAACTTCGTGGAGAGAGGGTTCCTATCCATGGGACTGTGTCAGTCCGGTGAAGCAAGTCTGGCCCTAGCCCTACAGCCATTCTGCAGCAGCTGGACCCTGTATGAGTTAATGATACCTGCTGAAGGGCTTCTGCCTCGAGCCTGCATTGAGGGGGCGGAGCTGAGCAGCTGCAGGTCTGGAGAGAGGGCGGAGAGCTACAAAGGCGGCGGTGCTGGGGGTGGAGCACTGGAGGCTGCACGGACCCCGGAGCCCTTGGGCGGGGCTGCGGACAGAGTGGGGTGGCGTGGCGCAGCGTATTGAGCTGGCTCTGCAGCAGGTGAGCGGTGAGCCAGGCCAATGGCGGTGACTGCGGCCCTTTCTGCTGCTGCGGCAGCGGCGGCCCTGTCTGGCCTGGCAGTGCGACTGTCGCGTTGGGCGGCGACACGCAGCTCCTACGGTGCGTTCTGCAAGGGGCTCACGCGCACGCTACTCACCTTCTTCGACCTAGCCTGGCGCCTGCGCGTGAACTTCCCCTACTTCTACATGGTGGCCTCTGTGATGCTCAACGTCCGCCTGCAGGTGCGGATCGAGTGAGCAAACGCCCTCCGCCACGGCGGAGAGGGCCATCCGCGCCTTCCGCGCCATCCTGGCGGCCGCAGGAAGGACAGCGGGGCGCACAGTGCCTCCAGACTGCGGCGGTGGGCGCAGGCGGCACGGCCCGGGCCCCTCCATTTTAGGTCTCTGCGAAAGGCCTGAGAAACCGCATCCCACACCGCAAAAACCTTCACAACCCAGTCCTTTTCCTCTGCATCCAGAGAATCACCAGTCTGGCAAACCTGTTGCCTCCCCATTGGCCAAAAGCGGGAGAGCCCAAAAGAGGGGATGCTACTACCACAGGACTTGATTTACCAGGCTCTGTGTCTGAAGGTAGGCGACCACAGGTTGGAATGGGGGCGGGGGGGATGCAGGTGGGTATGTGGCCACTGCATCTAAATACCCAGACTGGTTTATGGGGAGAGAGAATGCAGCGGGGCACACCGGCTGCCTGGTAGTGTGATTCATGATGGGGCGAGGGGCATCTTGGAGAGTCAGCTCATCACCAACACACTGTCAGAGAACCCCCCGCCCCCACCTTCCAGGCATCCGACCCCTTTTTATGCAGAGGACTCCTGAGATGTCACCTGAACCCTGAATGGGAGAGGACTGGGCCAGTGAGGTCTCAGGAAGGCCCTAGACAGTAAAGATTATCCATCCATCTCTACCTAAGTCAGGTGAGCAGATAAAATGAAAAGATCTTTTTGAGCCAATCCGAAGGCTGTCTCCTTCTTGGCAGGGAGGCCCAAGGATACTCTCTGCAGCTGTGCACAGCCCTTCCCAAATTGCCTGGAGCACTGTTGGGGATGGGGCAGGGGACTGGACTCAGCCACTTATTCCCCTAACCCGGTCTGAGGACATTCCTGAGGCTCTGCATCTGCAGACAGGGAAGAACAGGAAATACTTGGCTCTAGCCATCTCTTCCCCCACAAGCTGCTTCTCCCACCCTTCCCAGGCTGCCCAGGCTCCCTGAAGGACCTGCAGTGACACACTGGAGACCCAGAAGCCCATCTACCAGCCATGAGCAGCATGGCTGCTGTGTGCCACAGGATGTGGGGAAGTGGGAAGGACTCTGGAAGCAGGCAGCTGCTCTCTGAATCGGGTAGAGAAGGGGAATACACAGGAGGCCACCTCTGAAGTCTCTCTCTCTTTTTCAGGCATTGGTCTTCTGGGTGATGGCTCAGCCCTTCATTGAACATTTCAACTCAGATCCTAGAGGTACCATTGTTTCTGTAGCAGCACGGCTAGCAGCTGAGTGAAGAGCCTGCCTAGAAGAAGAAGAAGAAGAAGAAGAAGAAGAAGAAGAAGAAGAAGAAGAAGAAGAAGAAGAAGAAGAAGAAGAAGAAGAAGAAGAAGAGCCTTTCTGGTGAGCCCAGAGGGGTGAGGTGGCTCAGGTCACCTGGTCCCTCCACAGAAAAGGGTGGACACTTGGACACTGATGTCTCCTGGCAACACTGTGAGGGAGATGTGTTCTTCCACCTCATGAACTCCATGGGGCTCAAGGAAGTGCCTGGGGTTTGCCCTTGTTACACAGAGAAGAGAGCTCAGCCTGCCCTGGACCGGCATTCCTCCACCCTTTCTGCAGTTTCTTCATGACCTGGCAGGACATTGGGGTTGGGAGGGAGTGGAGAACTACCAAGGGACCTAGGGAGAAAGAGGGGGCATGAGATAGACGAGCTAGGCATCTGCATTTCCTTGGGGTGGTCTGGAAGACAGGTGAACAGTTGATTTCATAAACAGAGGGGAAGATTCAAGAATTTCCTAAAATGTCTAGTCCCCTACCAGAACCAAGCCCCCCACTTCTCTGGTGCTTGACCAAGGGCTCCTGAGCACTTGTGTGCTAGCAAACTGCAGTGAGGATGGCATTGTGGTTTATAGGGTCATGACGTCACTGGAAGGTTGAGGAGATGTGGGCTGAGACCCATGCTATGGCCCTGTTTCTCTGTTCCCAGGCTTGCAGGCCTGTCCCTGGCATCACATGGGAAACCTCATCCAGATAAGCTGGGGACAGCCTGTCCAGGAGTCCCTATGTAGACTAGAAGTTGTGATCTCTAAATGCCCAAGGATGGCCCAAGGGATACTTTTACTTCTTATCCCACACTCCCCCAGCTCCTCTGGCACTGGTATCTCAAGGTCTATGCATTCCATCCCTGATACGGAAACCTTCAGCATGTCAGCCAGCCCCAGGGACAGAGTGGCCCAACTGCCCACTCAGAGTCAGGGACCCAGATGGAGATCTCAGTTTGTCTCCCCCAAAGGGTACAAGCTGAAAGGTGGCTGCCACATGGCCTCTGCTACTCACCATAGGGCAGGACTGATGACCTCCTTCTCCCAAGTTTCACCGGTAGTCCACGTATGTATGTTGGAATGTGTGTGTGCGTGTGGGCTTGTATGTAAATGTGTGTGATGGGGGTGGATCCGTTGGGTAGGGAGAGAAGCTCCTGAGAATCCCCTGTGTTCCAAGTACAAGAAGGATCACGTGGACTACTGGGAGAAATGAGTATGAGGTCCGAGGCCCCTTCCTCTTAGACCTCACACTACAGGGAAGCCCTTCCCTGGCCATGCTCAGGCATGGGCTATGGTGTGAGATCAGAGACACTGATATTAGGTAGACTTTGGGGCCAGTGGTGTCAGCCAGGACAGGGCAGAGCTAGGACTCAGCAGTGAGTTCATGTCCCATTCTGGTCCTGATTAGTCTGTGGGCTTCTGCTTTCCCATCCCCTCGACTACTTTTGGTCTTCCATGGTGCCCTCGCTGTATGATATCAAGGTACACGCTATTTGCAGTCTGTACTGCAGGCAGGCAGGCAGTGGAGCTTCAACAAATTCAGACTTAACCTGGATGACCTAACATCCTCATGTTTACATTTCCATGTGCGATGGGACTCTGCATGGTCAGCGCTGTCTGGTCAGAGATGTGATTTTTTAAGTTGTCACATGTTGTTTTCTCCCAAAGGTAAAAGAAAATCTGTCCACCGAACACAGCCTGGCTGCCTCCTGTTTCTATTGGATGCCATATCTTATCCTGGGTGGGGAAGTGGGTGGAGCATGGGACAGCAAGCTCCAAGCCAAGAGGGAAGTCCAGAGCTGAGCAGGGAAACTCCCCTTCAGAACCTCCTTCCAGATCACCCTTGACAGGACCACCCTCTGCTCCCTCCACCCCCATGGGCCAAATGGGTAACATTGGAGCTAGGCCCAGAATGTTCTAATTGATCAAGAAGTATAGATCTTCCCTTTGCTTCTAGAGTCTAATGTTTTTTAAAAAAAATGATTAACTGAAGTTGAACTTTGAGGGCTCTATGCCTACTTTCTCTGAGCCTTAGGATCTGACATTTGCCCACTCAGAGTAACACTGCCTTGGGCTGCCCCAGAGAAACCAGGAACTGCTAGGGTTCAGGTGAGAGGGTAGTTGGCAAGCAATCAAAAAACTCGATGAGATTAAGTTGGGGATGCCAGGAGGTGGTGGCTCACAGCTTTAGTCCCAGCACTTGGGAGGCAGAAGTAGGCAGATTTCTTTTCAAGGCCAAGCTAGACTACAGAGTAAGTTCCAGGGTAGCCGAGCCTACACAGAGAAACCCTGTCTCAAAACATTACCCCCAAATAAAAAGAAAGTGGGAGAGGATCGAGGGAGTGGAGCTCAAGGGTAGGTCAGGATAGGGAGGAAGTCAAGATAGGCTGGAAGGGGGAACTCAAGGCTGGTGGAAGAGGCCAGAAGGGAGACCCTTGAGCATATGGAGAAGAGTCCATCATACACTGCTCCAGCTGAGGGGGTGCAGCCTGAGTGGAGGGACTCAGGTTACACTCACTGCATACCTGCAAGAGCTCCCAAGGGGTCAGAGAACCATAAGGACAGAAAGGACTCCTAATACTGCTGCATGTGAGTCCATGTAGCATCCTCCAGATGCATAGACCCCATCCCCTGAGCTCTGCTCTCTTCCTCCCCATTATCCTTAGAGTGCTGATGGTTCTTTCACTCTCAGATCATGTGGCCCAGCAAACCATGAAGTGGAATACCCAACCCAGAGCCCCCTGACATGATAATGGGAGAAGGCCACCTAGGGCTACAGAGGAGGATGGCTGCTTGGAGCTGCAGTGGTCATAGGGATGCCCAGGAAAGCCTGAGCCAAGCTCAGGTACAACAGCGCTAACCACACACAACTTGTATTGATTCATTAATTAACTTTCATGTGCTTTGACATTTGTCATCAGGTCATGGGGCAGCCTTGTTACTAGGAGTAAAAGGAATCACATGATGGGAGCTGACACCCAGGGGAATCTTGCCACACTCTTAGCATTCTAAATTTCAGCACAGTTCCCTTCACACCCAACTGTTGTCCTGTGTTCAAAAAGGTGGGGGGTGTCTAAAATAGGTCATGAAGCAGAAGCACATTTCCTGACCCCTTGTTCCTGTGTAGGAATTGAAAAGTGGGTTGGAAAATGCTGGAATAGCAAAGCTGAAAGGACCTACCTCTCTGTGTGGCATCCAGGACTCAGAAAAGAAAGCCTGGGCCTTGGGAGAACAGGCCTACTCCAAACGAAATTCCCTATGGGGAGCAGCTGGGGCCACATGGAGATGGGACATCATTGATGGGACATCGTCTCTCCTTATCACCTTCAGAATCTTCTAATCTAAGTGACTGAATCAGGGGATAATGAGTTGACTGCAATCAGGCAGTGCTGGGGTAAACAGCAAGTGAGAAGGATGAAGAGCAAAGTTTTATCTTGCTCTGCCATACTGTGTGCCCGCAGAGTGCATAGTCCAAGCCTCTGATGCTTGAATGAATGTGGTGGGGCAGGGACAGAGTGTGAAACTGAGCTGTGGTTAATCCTGCACCTCATTCCTCCCACTTGTTATCCTTCCGAATTATTGAGTTAGTGTCTGCATCCAGAACTGCTCTGGACGCTTGTATGAAGGTATTAGATGCTTCTAGGTGTTTTTCCCTCTGTTGCTATTCACAGCTTTTTGGTTTTGGTTTTCTTTTCTTTTCTTTTCTCTTCTTTTCTTTTCTTTTCTTTTCTCTTCTTTTTTTCTTCCTTCCTTTCTTTCTTTGTTGTTTTATTTGTTTGTTTTTCAGAGGGGGTATAATTTTTGTTTACTTGTTATTAGACAATTTTATAGATGACGAAAGAACAACTGTCATCAAGGATAAACGTGTGGTATATTCATGGCCAGTTTGTAAATCTATGCTTTTCGGTGTGGATGAGAAGCCAGGATAGGCATGGCTTTGGTTTACTCCCACTATTGGGATACTTACTTCCTTTCCTTGACTCAGCTAGGAATGAAAGTCATTTATGAGAAAAGGGTGATAATTCTGGGTCACAATACATTTTAAAGACTCACACCTGTATTCCCCCTAGCATTGGGGAGGCAGAGGCAGAGAGATCTCTTGAGTTTGAGACCAGCCTGGTCTACAGAGTGAGTTCCAGGACAGCCAGGGATACACAGAGAAACCCTATCTGAAAATACCAAAAAAAAAAAGAAAAAAGAAAAAGTAAAGAGTGCTACAGCCTTTCAGTGCCTTAGGCTAGGTGCAGGTCTCTTTCTTTCTTATACCAACAGAATAGTAAATTGAACCCATGACTTTCCTAAAACTATCTCCTCACTATTCGTGGCCAAAGTTAAATCTGGTCTCCTAGTCTCTGTGGACAGAGAGCCTGATCCTTCCCTTCTTGTAAGACTTGCATAAGGTTTCTAAATTTTCAGTTTGATGCATTAAAATGACTTATTTTGAGCATTTACTTTGGATTCTTTTGGATACATATAACGGCAATATGTATTCATATTTCTTTCTCTCTTTTTTCTTTTTTTTGTTGGTTTTTCGAGATAGAGTTTTTCTGTATAGCTCTGGTTGTCCTGGAACTCACTCTGTAGACCAGGCAGGCTGGCCTCAAACTCAGAAATCCACCTGCCTCTGCCTCCCCAATGCTGGGATGTGCCACTACTGCCCGACACAAGCAGTAATGTTCTTTTTAAATATTTTTTTAAGCAGTATGTTTTTAAAAAGAGGAAATGGGGTGTTCTTTTCCATCATTAATAAATGGGAACTAATGTCAAACCAGGGTGTCAGCTTGAACTTGTTCAATAGACAAGTCTAGCTCATTCCATCCTCCACCCTCTGTCTGACACATGGTGAGAATGCATGTCATCACTTAGGAACACTAGCTGATCCCATAAGAGAACCAGAAAAACACTCTGGAATCAGAAACAGCAGACAGAGAGAGTGATAAATGGCTTCCGGTCCTTGGCAGTTAGGAGTGAAAGAAGGCCTAGGAGGCCAGGAAAGCCAGCCAGAAATGAAGAGGCACCCTGGGGAGGGAGGGTGGTGGCTGGGAGGCTGGAACTGGTCTGAGGCACCAGTGGATTGTCTTTCAGGATATCTTTGACTTGCCTACTTGTATGTGACTCACAAAAGTTAATTCTCGTGTCCAAACCATGGCTTGAAATAGACTAGCCATCAAGACTCAGTCCCCAAGAGAAACTTTCTGTTAACCTAGGCTGTATGCTTGGCTTTGAGATGGACACCTGACAAATATAAAGGCTTAGGAATTTACTAGTCATTAAATCTTAATGAAAGACTTACTCAAGTCGTTTTCAAGCACTTTAGCAGTAAGAACAAGAAACCCAAGAGGAAAACAAAGAAGAGTTACAAAAACAGCAAGTAAATACTCACACAAAAGGGGCTTTAGATGGAGCCAAAAGAGCAGATTAGAAGCAAGCAGAACTTACCAGTTTCTTCTTGGCTCAGAATCAAAACAGACAAAGAAAAGCTCAGTGTGGAACAGCGCTGAACATCAATATTATTTTGATGGATTTGGAGGGACCTGGTGATGTTTATAAGAAGATAAAGAGAGGAGGGATGTGTTTTCTGGATGTGTAGTCAGGTATGGGAAAAGGGGTGTCTCCTTGGGTCCATGCTGAGGCATCCCTTCCCCCTAATGGACCAGCCACACGATGGGATGGTGTAGTATAGAATAGAGTTTCTTCAGGGCATGGGGAGGGGAGTTAAGAGGGTAGCAGAGGCAGAGAAAGGCATAGGGAGAAAGAGGGGAAGTAGATAAGTAGATGAATAGAGGTCTGTGAGGCAGTGGGCATGGGGGAAAGAGGGAATGGGGGAAAACCCGCATCCCGCCAGAGTTCCGGTGCCCTGAGCGGGCAGACATATAAGGACTGCTGCACACTTTCCACGCAGTCCCGGGTAAACCCCAGTTCGTCGGAGGGTGGACAAGGGGCAGTCCTAGGTACCAGGTTCTCAGCCTCGGGCATCCCAGACACCACTGGACACAGTGGAAGAGCTGAGAACAGAATGGGGGCCCCAGGAGCGGCTCAGTCAGCTCCCTGGAAGCGGGGAGAGGGCAGGGGGTAAAGGGAGGTGCTGTGTGGTTCCCACGTGGGTGAGAGTCCTTGATCCGGTCAGTGGCTAGAGCGCAGAAAGGCCTTCTGGAGGGAGGTTAGATGTGGCTCGTTAGGAGAAAGCCTATCCATCATCGTTCAAGCACTGCAGGCCTTGATGAGCAGAGACAGTTTATGGTTTTAGAACTTTATTGTAGAAAGGCAGGAGGAAAGAGAGAAGGTAGAAAGAAGGAGAGAGGCCGGCCATGGCCACATGGAGAGAGGGGGTGGGAAGGGAGAGAGAGAAGGAGGGCTAGAGATGAGAGTAAGAAAGGTGAGAACTTAAAAAGAGCAACGAGGGGCCAAGCAGCCCCTTTTATAGTGGGCTGGGCTATAAGGTAACTGTGGGGAGAAACATACCTGACTATAGTCAGGTAACTGTGGGGGTGGAGTCTAGCCAGAATGCCAGGAGCCCCCAGGACTGATAGTCACACACCTCTCCTGTGGGGACTGTGGGGGCAGTAACTTCAACAGGAGCCAGGGGTCCAGGAGACAAGATTGAACACCTTCTGTCCCATGTAGGAGGAAATCACCACCCATTGCGTCTCCCGGGGTTCAAGACCTATGCTCGACTGAAGACCAGGCTGTCTGTGCGCAGCCCACTGCCCTACAGAGGCTGGCCATGAGCATGTGAAGAGAGGGAAGAAGGGAATGGGGAGAGAGAGGTAGCAGGAAGGCAAGAGCAAGAGAGAGAGGAGGGGGCAAGCAACCCCTTTTGTAGTGAGTTAGGTATACCTGGCTGTGGGGCAGAGCTTAAACTTACATTAAAATGCTAACATTCCCCCATTTTGGTTTAATTAAAAAAGAAAAAAAATTAGGAAGAAGCGATGGTGGAGCAGGAATAGGGTTGTCATTGTCATCTTTACTTCCTGCTGACTTTGGGGCAACGTGTCTCTAGGAAACCTAGAAGAGTAGGTATGGGGATGTTGGTCCAGTCTTAGCAGAACTGGCTGTTTCCTTGCTGTCCAGGGTCTATGGAACTGTCTGTGGCTAGATCAGAAGGAAGAAGTCTAGTAGAAGTATCTGTGTCTGTGAGAGGAGATTGGAGCATCTGGAGGTTGCTTCTCTGGAGCTACCCTGGATGTAGTAAGTGCCCGGACTTGACAAGATGCTGAAACTCGCATATATATATATATATATATATATATATATATATATATATATATGCGAGTTTATATATATATTTATATATATATATGCGAGTTTATATATATATATTTATATATATATATATTATAGGCAAAGAATAAGATTAAGTACGTTTGGGAGAAAGAAATCTTTTTTTCTTTAGATGTATATTTGAAATCCAGAGAATTACCACCCTCTGGAATAGGTAGTAGGTGTGAACTATGGGTCATTGATTAGCAGATGTACTTATCTGGATGGAGTCTATCTGGTCCATGAGAGGTAGATCTGAGAGGGTTTCCTGTAGCTTATAAGTTTACAAAACGATAACAGCATGAGTTAACCACATGAACAGCCTTTAAGATGAGCCTTTCCTGGAGCAGAAGGAAGAAGAATCTGTGATTATACAGGTGGATCATACAGTAGAATATGTTATTACATCACAGATGTATACAGTAGAATATGTCATTACATCACAGATGTATACAGTAGAATATGTCACTACATCACAGATGTATACAGTAGAATATGTCATTACATCACAGATGTATACAGTAGAATATGTCATTACATCACAGATGTATACAGTAGAATATGTCATTACATCACAGATGTATACAGTAGAATATGTCATTACATCACAGATGTATACAGTAGAATATGTCATTACATCACAGATGTATACAGTAGAATATGTCATTACATCACAGATGTATACAGTAGAATATGTCAATACATCACAGGTGTATACAGTAGAATATGTCACTACATCACAGGTGTATACAGTAGAATATGTCACTACATCACAGATGTATACAGTAGAATATGTCAATACATCACAGATGTATACAGTAGAATATGTCAATACATCACAGATGTATACAGTAGAATATGTCATTACATCACAGATGTATACAGTAGAATATGTCATTACATCACAGATGTATACAGTAGAATATGTCATTACATCACAGATGTATACAGTAGAATATGTTATTAGTGTTAGGGAAATGTATAAGAACTCGAATAATGTTAAGACAGTGGCATAGCAAGAAGAGGAAATATGAAGCATTTAGTTGATGGCAACTGAGTTTAGGTAAGGAAGTAACAGATTACATCTGTGAAAGCTTACATCTGAACTAGTCAGTGGAAGCTGAGTTTAGGTAAGTGACATTACATCTGTGAAAACTTAGTCTATGAGTAATCTGTCAGTCTTAGCTAGTTAACAAATTTATTAATGAATAAATATACCTTATGGTAAGGAGCTAGGTCTGTTTCCTAGCAGTCCATGTAGTCAGAAATCTGGGGAAGAATAAACTATAATCTAGCAGTCATATATCAATTAAAAATGACAGACAGAGTTCATCTATAGTCCACTAGCTAACAGTTCCCTGTGGTCTCTGTGGTCTCCATGGAAACTTGGGTGGAGTCAGTCTGGCTTTCAAGCCCAGAAGATGGAGAGCTTTTTTTTTTTTTTTTTTTTTTTTTTTTTTTTTTTTTTTTTTAAAGGAAGAGTCCCTTTTTTCTCTGTGGATCAGATAACATGTGAAATGAGAAATGTCTTGGCTCAGACAATTTGAGGCATTTGGCTCTCTGTCTGTCCAGTGTTGATCACGCCTGGGCAGGGCGGCCATGGTGGTACTTTTCAGTGCTTTTCATAGCACGATTCAGGCTGTCTCCTGCAGTTGTGTCCATATCTTCTGAGATCTTGAAGGGTAAACTGTTAGGCTTTGGGAGATTCTGTCTCTCATAAGCTTGGATTAATATTAGCAGACTTCTGACAAGCTTGAGAGCTATATCGATTGGTCATATCTGAATAGAGCACACCATAATTTAATAGCAGTAGCAAAAAGCATTATTAATCAAGACAGGATAGGAACGAAAATCTTAGGTAACTTTAACAGATTGTGTAAGTAGAGAAAAACACATTTTGTATTTGTAGAGGAACACTTGGCTTTGTATTAGTAGAAAAACACTTGACCCAGAGCTGGTGTAGACCAAAATGGAAGAATCAGAGAGCTGACATGTGAGACCCTGAGGACAGAAAGTATGTCCTGGCAGATTCAGGCCTGTGACACGAACTGAGCACGCAGCCCATGAGAACAGGCCAGGGGCATGGGCACGTACCACTGATGAAATGGATTGTAAAAAGAACAGGCCGGTCCGCAGAGCAGACAGGCGTGCACCAGGATGAGGCACCAGGCATACGCACCTGGCTGGCTGCGTGGGAGTCAAGCGCAGCCTGAAGAGCACAGACTGCTAAGCAGCCTGAAGAGCACAGACCGCTAGGAGCCATGAGACTGGCTGTCGCTGGCTTCATTTCAAGACAGCGGCAGCGGTGACAGCAGCAGCAGCAAAACGCTAACACCTAGAGATTCTGGTGATAGAAACAGAGATCCAGAAACAGCAAGGAATCCGCTTTGCTGTGGAAGCCTGGCAAATGAGAGGGTTAACAAAGGGGAAAGAGAAGGTGACAAAGTAGGCAAAACTAAAACAGAAACAAATGCAAAACAGAAAGGCAGAGTGGGCTTAGCTGGCACAGGCCCTTCAGAGAAGGCAGGTACCTGAGAAGTGCACAGAACCATGAAGCCATAAGAGAAGCCGACCTGACAAGGTTGCGCTCAAACTCTGCTTTGGAAAGCATGAGTCCCCTGCACCATTTCTTGCAGTGGGACTCACAACAAGCTTTGCCAAACTGTACTCTACTGCATCTCGCTTGTGGCTCAATATGGACCTAACAGTATTCCACGGAAACAAGTTCACTGAAAATTATGTGCTGTGGGATTTGGGTCAGCAACACAAACAGGAGTAGAGCTCACTCTCCTTTATTACAAGCTGTTGTAGCAGAAGGCCAGAGTCCCCACCCCCTCCCCACACAGTTACCTGGGTGCAGAAGTCCTAGTGGCGGGTGGTGGGAGTACAGGATCTGCTGTGCCTATACCTAAAATCCCTGCCTCGACTCACCCCCAGTAAGGGCTTGGGTCTGGATGCCTGAGATCCTGCTGTGCAGGGTGAGCTTTGTGGCTACGAGGAGCTAATCCGGTTGCAATGAACTCCATGCAGGCAGCTGCTTTGTGCGAGCAAGAAAGAAAACTACTACAGTCTCTGCTCCGAACTTTGTCTCTGTAACTCCTTCCATGGGTATTTACAAAGTGTGGAGCAGAGGCTGAAGGAATGACCATCCAGAGACTGCCCAACTTGGGGATCCATCCTATAAACAACCATCAAACCCAGACACTAGGCAGATGCCAACAAGAGCCTGTTGACAGGAGCCTGATATGGCTGTCTCCTAAGAGGCTTTACCAGTGCCTGACAAATACAGAAGTGGAGGCTCACAGCCATCCATTGAACAGAGCACAAGGTCCCCAATGAAGGAGCTAGAGAAAGGACCCCAGGAGCCGAAGGGGACTGAAGCCCCATAGGAGGAACAACAATATGAACTAACCAATACCCCCAGAGCTTCCTGGGACTAAACCACCAACCAAAGAGTACACATGGTAGGACTCATGTCTCTAGCTGTATATGTAGCAGATGATGGCCTAGTCGGTCAGCAATGGAGGCGAGGCCCTAGGTCCTGTGAAGGCTCTATGCCCCAGTATAGGGGAATGCCAGGGCCAGGAGTGGGAGTGGGTGGGTTGGGGAGTAAGGGGAGGGTGGAGGGGATAGGGAATTTTTGGAGGGGAAACTAGGAAAGGGGATAACATTTGAAATGTAAATAAAGAAAATATCTAATAAAAAATATTTTAAAAAAAGAAAGAAAACTGCAACCATTTGAATGAACTTTCATCTCCCAATACGCCTCCTGTCCACTGCTCTCTCTCCATTAGGATTTTCTTTCTCACTAACAAACTTTGCAAGCGTTCTGGGCCATGTTTAAAAGGACCAAACTCATGGTACTGGAGGAGCTTTACACAGTTAATGGCTTCTAGGAGAGGGAGAGGAGATAGTTTAAGGGTGTGGCCCCTGATAGGTCACCAATGTCCCAGTGGATGCTTCTCAAACCTGGGAGTATCTAGTAAGCACAGATCAGACTGAGTTTTTTATTTTGTTTTGTTTTTTAAGATGCAAAGTTGAACCAGGTGGTGGTGATGCAGGCCTTTAATCCTTGCACTTGGAGGCATAGGCAGGCAGGAGTTTGAGGCCATTCTGATCTACAAAGCCAGTTACAGGACAGCCAGGACTATACAGAGGAAACCCCCGTCTTGAAACACCACCACCACCTCCATCATCTGCAAAGTTGGAAGTGGGTAGAGAAGTCTGGGTGGACGTGAGAGGCACTATGAGAAGGAATGAAAGATGAATCTGATTATCATATGAAATTCTCAAAGAATTAATAAATATACTATACTTAAATTATGGGCAAGTGCTTGTAAGAATGTTGTTCAATATTAAATGATCAATATATATTATTTATTATTCTTAGGGGGAAAAAAGACCAAAATTAAGTGTTCAGGTGGTGGAGATACTGGAAGTATAGATTAAACTCACAGAGAACCTATCTAGTTAATAACAGAGAACTGTTGGGAAACTCATAGATACAGATATCTGAGTAGAGAATGTTTTTAAAACTCAACAAACAAGATGAGTTAGACTTTCTCTGTGTCAATCTATAGTTTATTTTTATGTGTTTCTCAAACAAGAGCACACTCTGTAGCTAAGGCTCGTCTGGCCACACATATCCTCCTGCCTCAGCTTCCCAAGTGCAAGGGTTATAGATGTGAGATGATATCTGTGTTCATAGTACAAGAGTAAACAGAATAGCAAAATCTCAGAAATAAGAGTACCAACTTGGGGGCTGGTGAGATGGCTCAGTTGGTAAGAGCACCCGACTGCTCTTCTGAAGGTCCGAAGTTCAAATCCCAGCAACCACATGGTGGCTCACAACCATCCATAACGAGATCTGACTCCCTCTTCTGGAGTGTCTGAAGACAGCTATAGTGTACTTACATATAATAATAAATAATAAATAAATCTTTAAAAAAAAAAGAGTACCAACTTACTATGAAAAGAAAAGCCATTAAAATAACCACATATGTCTCAATAGACAATCCAAACGCCAAGGGGGCAAGTGTAATATAATTCAAACTTTCACACAGAACAACTGCTAAGCTACTTTACTGTATCCAGCAAAGTTAGTGTTCAAAATTAAGAAAAACTAGGGCTTTTTATCCAAGATAAACTTCAATTTAAGGAACTCATGATCACTAAGTCTGCAGAAATCCTGTACACAAGGAAGTAAAAGATAAACACAAGCAGAAGAGGGTAGCAAATCTCACAGAAAGAATAGATTGGCAAGTGAGAACTGGGAACAGAAATCAATACAAAAACAATGCACTGAAACAATACCCCTAAAAGCAAATTCTCCAGTTTAAAAAGCAAAGACTGGCTGACTTGATTAAAAAGTATGTTTAATTGTTTGCTTCCTTCCAGAAATACATGAGTGTAGGAAATCATAAAAAGTCAAAATATGGAAACTGATAAACTCCAAGCAAATGGACTCTTGAAGTAAGCAGGAGTGGCTGAAATTACTTTCAGCAAAGCAAACCTCAAGTTGAATGTGTGTGTGGGGTGTGTGGGGGGGGGTGTGGGCGTGCGCGTGCGGCCAGTTTTATAAAACAGACTCTAGGAATAAAAGGACTGACAACCCCCATAATAGTTGATGATTTCAATACCACACTCTCATACAGACAAATTCAGCAAAGACATTACAGAATTAACAAACAAAATAGATTTAATGGACAGATACAAAACATTCTATCCAACAAATGTAAAATACACAATCTTTTCATGAAATCATAAGACACTTTCCAATATGATCATATTTTAGGTCAAGCTTTACCAAGTGTAAAAACTTGACATTACTTTTACATCTTATCACACTGAAATGAATTAGCAATGAGAAGAAAAGGAAACTGTGCTAACATTTGGGCATTGAACACTACATTTTTGAATGACCAGAAAGTCGTTGAGAATTAAATGCAATTTGAAAAGCAGAAGGGCTGGGGAGTTAGCTTGAGTGGTTAAAAGCACTGGCTGCTCTTCCACAGGATCTGAGTTCAATACCCCAGCAACCACATGGCAGCTCAGAGCTGTCTGTAACCCTAGTTTCAGGGGATCCAACACCCTCACACAGACATACATGCAGGCAAAACACCAGCACACATGAAAATAAACAAACATATAAATAAATAAATACAAATTGAAGAACATGGCTAGTGGAATAGCTTTTCCATTGGAAGAGCTTGCCAACCAAACCAAATTATTTGAGTTCAATCCCTGGGAAGCACATGGGATTGCATCAAATTAAATGCTTCTGTACTGCAATGGAAACAACAATATGAAGGGATATACAGAATGGAAGAGCCTTCTATTCATCCAACACAGGATTAGTATCCATTATATATAAATATCTGAAAGATTAACACACACACTAAAATTGAAGAATCCAATTTATAAATGGGCAAATTAATTGAATGAGAAGTTCTCTAAACAAAGAAAAGAAGCACCCCCTCCAAATAAAAGAAGACATGGATGGTGGCGCATGCCTTTAATCCCAGCACTCGGGAGGCAGAGGCAGGCGGATTTCTGAGTTCAAGGCCAGCCTGGTCTACAGAGTGAGTTCCAGGACAGCCAGGGCTACACAGAGAAACCCTGTCTCAAAAAAACAAAAACAAAACAAAACAAAAAAAAGACATGGAAATTCTGCACATCATAGGTTGTGTGTGGTGGCACGTTGAGGGTTAATCCCTACACTCAGGAGACAGAGGCAGGCTGATCTCTGTGAGTTCCAGGATAGCTAGGACTATATAACTGAGATAACCTATCTCAAAAACAAACGAACAGCAGATCTTCAGGCATTAGGGAAATGCTAGTTAATACCACATTGAGATTCTGTCCTTTCTGAATCAGAATGGCTATTATCAAGGAAATGAGACAGGATAAAATGCTGACCAGGATGTGGGAGGAAGAGCCCTCTTGCACTGTTGCTGTGAATGTAAATTAGAATAGCTACTATGGAAACCAACAGGGATTTTCCTCCAAAGACTGAAAGTAGAACTGGCATATGTTTCAGCTTTCCTGTTCCTGGGTATAGTCTCCAAAAGGTTAAAGCCAACATACAATATATATACCTGAACACCCACCCATGTACATCACAGCACTGTTGACACCAACCAAGCTACAGAATCAGCCTGGGAACACATAAATGGATGAATGGATAAAGAAAATGTGTAGAACAAAATCAACAAAAGTGTTATTTATACATAAAGAATAAAATCATGACGTCTTCAGGAAAGTAGGTAGAACAGGAGATGATCGCATTACACAAAATAAGCCAGATGGGCATGGTGACACATGTGAGGTCAGAGGCAGAAGGATTTCAGAGTTCAAGGCTTACAAGGGTTACAAGCAAAATGAATTAAAGCAAGCTCAGAAAGACCAGTCTCACATGTTTTCTCTCACATATGTGGCATGTACGGGATGATTGAAGCTTATAGAGAAAAGAGCTCAGATAAACATGGAGAGGCAGAAGAGAGAGTGACTATAATCAAAGTGTTTTCTATGTATGCATGAAAATGTCTCAATTTATCGGTACAGTTAAAATATACTAATACCAGTTTTTTAAAGGGGCTTAAAATATCAGCACATATCATTAGTACACAAAGAAGGAGAAGAATAATGTTTAACATTTTTAGAACATATTTTCTGTTAGGTACAGCTTTAAACACATCCCATAGACTATGTAGTGCAATAATCAGGGAGCCTCCAAGATAGAAACACACAGAGAAGTAAAGCAACTTGCTGAAGTCTAGAGAGATGCTAGAGTGACGTTGTGAGTCCAGGTGGTCTTACACATGGTTTTGGAGGGCTTAGTGCCAAAGTAAAAAGAAAGAAGAAAGATAATTTGCCTGAGATTAAATTGAAAAGTAGTGAACTAATTTCTTTGGTCTGGTGTTGGGAGTACAACATGAAGGTCCTTCTGCCCACACATCTCCAATGAGAAGTCTGTTTAAAACAAAATAAAACGAAACTGTCCTTCCATCCAGAAAGCTGGGTATTGGAAATGATTAACAGCCTGGTGATCTGTGTTATCTGTTGGGCCAGGCCATATCAAGCTCCCACAACCAGTACCTAAAGACTAAATGACCCTCGCATTATCTATATAGCCAAAGGTTCCCACAAACTCCCACATTCCAGACCAGAGATGGCTTCTAGCCTAAATAACTTCTGTGCTGTTTATATGATTGAGAGCAGGCCAGAGCCTTCCTTAGGCCCTTAAGCTGGTATGGGTAGCTTATCTCTAGAGCTCATCTTCTTGGAAGAAAAGACCTGAGTGGAGTTTCAAGGTAATTAAAGCTCCTTCTGGAATAGAACCTGGGGTGGTGCTATACCAGGAAACTTTTTCCCCCAAATAATTGGTGGAGAATAAGCCACCTGGTTTGTGTTTTCATATCTTTGAGTTTTGCTTCCCTTCCTGTATCCTGCAGGCTCCCCTGAGTGTGGGAGATTTAAGACAGCCTAGTATTGATTTTGTAGCATGGTTATTTGCAAGTCTACAAAGAAAAAAAGAGCATGTGGTACAAAAAGAAATATAAAGTGCTTCGTTTGAAGAGAAAAAAGAGCACCAGGAAATTGAATGTTGGAGCTAAGGCTTGTACTGAAAGAGATAAGATTGGGGAAAGCCAAATCTGCTTTGGAATAAGAGAGGCATACCCTTGGGGAAAGACCTCCAACCAGCTAAGCTCCCAACTTGTAAAAGAAGAAGGCCCAAGAATTTCTTTCTTTTCTCTTTAAAAGCAACAACAAGATGTTTCATTACCAAGCTTCATGGCAGTGTGGTGAAATAGTTACTAATTAAGTTGGTTGCCACTCTTATTTGGAAGATTGTTTGGGAGATGTTTCCAAAAGCTAAGTTTCTCCCAAAAGCCAAAGACCTTGGCAGTCAGGAAGAGCAGACATGATAACTCCAAGGACAGTACAAGCTGCCCAGAAAATGCTGCCTTAGGGGCAAATGTTGCAGTTCTAGCTCAGCGTTTGCTCTTGTTCTGTCCTAAGCTGCTAATAGGATGCCCAGATTCTCTTTCTGTTCATCTAAGGAGGCATACATTTACATCTGTTAGCACATCATGTCTTCTACTGTCTGCCTCCTGCTGGATTTGCCCAAAATTCTACTTTCTTTTGAAAATTTAATTCAAATATAATCACATCACTCTCCCTCCTTCTTCCAATCCCCCCTATGCCTCCTCCCAACTCCTTCTCAAATTCATGGCCTCTTTTTCTTTACTATAGTTACATATATGTATGCATATGAATAAATACATATATGGAAAAAATGAGCCTGGTGCCAGTAGTAGACATTATCAGAATAGATAACATCATGTTAGGAGGCTATAAACATGCTGAGAGTAATATGATATAGCTGCATGCAAGAGATCTCAGAAGGGAAACCAGACTCACAGTTTTATAACAACTTGTTCTCATGGAAACCAATCACTTCCTGAGACCAGCATCAATCCCCTCAGGAGGGTCCTCCTGATGCAGTCACCTCCCACTAGGTGACACCCCAAATATTCTTACCAGCTTTAAATAAATGACATTAGGTACCAACTTTCTGAGACCAGATTTTGGAGGGCAACTGTGATGGTTATTCTTGGTTGTCAACTTGACATCTGGAGTGAACTACAACCCAGAAATGGAGGGCACACCTGCAAGAGCTTTATTTTCTTCTTGGTTTGAAGTGAGTGAATCCATTTCTAGTCCAGACTTTTGAAGTAAGAAGACGCGTACATTTGATCCGGATCTTGAGGAGGGAAGACAAAGCTTTAATCTGGGCCATGCCTTCTTCTGGAATCCTATACAAGGACATGGAAGAAGGGAGCTTTTGCTCTTTGTCAGCTGTCCTCACCTTGCTAGCACTTCCATTCCTTCGCTGGCATTGGAGCCTACTTCTTCGGGAGTCCAGTGTCTACTGAAGACCCAGCAAGACATCCTGCCTTGTGGCCTAAGGAACTACTGGATTCTTGGACTTTATATTCATAGCCAGCCCTTGTTGGACTAGCTGCACTGAAGCCTGTAAGCCATTCCAATAAATCCCTTCTGTGTGTGTGTGTTCATTCCTTCACTACCGTGTGGATGGGGAATCATTGTACTGTTGGAGGGGTTCCCAAAACCTGTAGAGCAAGTAAAGATGAAAAGTGTTGACACAGGGAAGAGCTTGTGGTATAACTATAAATCTGGGGACTGGGAAGGAGCACACCAGCTATGTTGTTGAAGGCACTTTGAACAGCACTCACCCTAGGGCATTTACCTGGTGTCACGCTCTGGTAAGGGAGAACTAGATTCCTAAGATGAGTGAGCCTTTCCCACGCTGCCCCCTTGCTGCAAAGGACTCTGGAGGGGCCTGGAGATTGCAAATGGGCTGCAAATTCAGGGAAAAAATGTATTGCTGAAGCCAAACAGGGGTGGCACATGTTTTTGATCCCAGTATTCCTGAGGCAGAGGCAGGTGGGTCTCTGAATTCAAAGCCAGCCTGATCAACAGAGCAATTTCTAAGACAACCTATACAGAGAAATTTTGTCTTGAATTTTAAAAAATGCTGCATAAATGATGTATTTATTTATATTTTTAAAGATTTATTTATTTACTTAATGTTTATGAATACACTGTAGCTGTACAGATAGTTGCAAGCCTTCATGTGGTTGTTGGGAATTGAATTTTAGAACTTCTGCATCCTCAGGTCAACCCCATTCACTCCAGCTGGCCCTGCTCCCTCCAGCCCAAAGATTTATTTATTATTATAAATAAGCACACTGTAACTGTCTTTAGATGCACCAGAAGAGGACGTCAGATCTCATTGTGGGTGGTTGTGAGCCACCATGTGGTTGCTGGGATTTGAACTCAGGACCTTCGGAAGGGCAGTCAGTGCTCTTACCCACTGAGCCATCTCGCCAGCCCTATTTATGCATTTTTAATGACATGAAATGTGGACCTAGTATTGACACAAATTACTCTAAATTTAATGACGGTTAAAGAAGAACAACCCAAAAAATCTAGCTCAATCTCCGGGCTTTACCAAGGATCTCTTTGAACAAGCCACAGGTAAACATGATATTTGGTACTTACGTCATAAAACAAGAAATGAAAGATGTTATGAACAAATACACCTTAGCTATAACATGAGGAGATTGAAAAATTGAAGGCACCTTGTGATTTCCAGTCATACCTTTTTCCCTACTAAGCCTGGGTTAGTCTTGAGGTAAAACTTTGTCTCTGCAGGTTCCTTAAGAGTCAATCAATCTACTGGCATGACAGAACTTGCTGGTGACCATGAGGAATAAGGAACTTAACCAAATGGCAGTGTTGCTGCTTTGGTACAATTGAAAGTCAGGATGAACATGTTTTGTTTTGTTTTGTTTTGTTTTTTGTTTGTTTGTTTGTTTGTTTGTTTGTTTTTAAGGCACCTTCCTAAAGTGGGCTAATAGCAAAGCATGGAGATGTAGGCTTGTATCAAAGACACTTAGGGAAACATAGGCTGTTCTGTTCTTAAAAGGAAAAGTGAAAAAAAAAAAAGCTAAGATTTAGTTCAAGGATGGAGGGTTTGTCTGGTATACACATGACCTGTGTTCAGAAAAAAAAAATTGACTCATGGTCCAAAAAGAACTAACATTCTTAAAATTTTTGAGGGGAACAAGATCTCCATAGTTCATTCTGGTCTCAAATTTTCAAGCCTTTCAAGGTGGTTAAACCTTTCAGGACTTGAAAGTGGCTTAGCCTCTCAAGTGTTGGGGAAATGCATGTGTGCTGCTATGCCTGTCCTTATTCAGTCTCTCAGTAGGATTTACCTGAGACTTAATTTCAAAATATCATTTATAGTTTTTTATTAAAACATTTTCCTGCACATACAAAACGATGTGAGCCGAGGGGGTAGTCTACTGATAGAGCATTTGCCTAGCATGGCTGAGGCCCCGAGTTCTATTTCTGCCATTTCATAGTCTTAGCACTGGACAGGTGGAGAGGAAGAGGACCAGAAGTTGAATGTCACCCTCATGCACAATAGGGAGCTCAATGAGAATTTATTTTATTCTAAAAAAATAATAAAATAAAAGTAAGTTTGAAATGAAAGAACAAAAGAGAAAGCCAAAGGGAAATGCAGAACAAGGAATAGGAATCATTTTCTTATGACCTTTTCACTGGCCTCATAGAGATTGCTCTCCAAACAGAGACAAGCTGAACACTTTCCACTAGGGTCGCATTCACAACATCACACACTTTAGGTACATATCCAAGAGGAAGCTTCAGAGCGTCTAAGGTGAAATAGATGGAGTATTCTATCATTCCACGTCTTCCCTCCAGGGACATAATGTATACCTGCAAGCACACATGACAGAAAAGTTTATGAAGCAGTATAATCTGCACGTAGAGGCTCTGGCCCTCCTCGCTCTGGATCTAACCAGCAGATGGCTGCTCCATGCCATCACTGGTTTCCATCGTGTCTGGAACACTGGCAATACCTTGGTCCTGTGTAAGCCATCCCAAGTGCCTGAATCCCACTTCACTCCAATTAGAAGAAAATCTCTTGGAATGTGCTATGTGGTTCTAAATACTAACCACAGTGGCCATTAACTTCTTACAATCCAGGTTAAGAGGTCAGGACGAATTGACTGAGGAAGGAGCAAGGTGGGGAAGATGACTATTAGGTTCCCTGCTCGCCTGTCACATCCCAAGATAGTGTGTGAGTGTGTGGAGTGTGTGTGTGTATGTGTGTGTGTCTTCAAGCGTTTGCCAATTAGACTACACTGGCTAGCCAGCAAGCCCCATGGGTCTTCCTATCTGTGCCCATAGCCCTGGGGATAGCATGTGTACGTCTCATGTCAGTGTTTTTAAGTAGGTGTTGGGGATCAAACTCAGGTCCTCAGGCTTGCAAGAGATACATTTCATTGACTGAGCCATCCCATCAGCACCCTACACCTGATCTTCTCTGCATCATTGTTGGACTTCGTGGTCTGTCTCCAGTATCTAAACGCTAGCTAACTAGCTAGTACTGGGGAGTTCTGACTTCCCAGCCTTCCACAGGCTACTTCCCTCCTTCCTTCACAACCTGTCTTAGTAGGATGATTGTTTTTCTTCTGATCAGCTGAGAGTAGCCCCAATTAATGTCCCAAAACAAATAAACTGTGTAGCTAGGAGATTACTTTTATGTCTGTCTTGTGTATTATTTCCAAACTATTTTCTTTTGGAAAGTCTTGCCACTTCTATAAGAAAACAGTCTCCTCTTGGCAAAGAATACATGTTTTCCTGCAAACCCAAGAGATTTCCTAGCCCAAGACTCATCATATAGACTCACAGAAATGAAACCCATGTCCAGTGCAAAATAGAAAGTCACCTCATGCCCATGCTTGACTCTTGTCAGCTTTGCTGACCCTATATGGAGCTTTGAAGTCCACTGAAACTTGAAATAATCGACTTCTAGCCAATCGCCTCTATAAGGCACAAAACCTAAAGAAGCAGAGGAAAAAATCGAAATGTAACTCTTTCTGCTTCTACAAAAGTTACTGTGGCTAGCAACTCCCTCTGATGGTTTGGATTAGATGTAAATGACCTCTTGCGCATGTCCTAACAGATGACCTTACCAATCTTCTGCCAGAGGGGAATATATAATCCTCTGGAGTCAAAAGCTTAGACTTTAAGTCTCCTCTCCTCTATTGTCAAATGCAAGCGTCAACTGCCCACAGAGTTTATTACACGTGTTCACATTCAATGCCCTATTCACAAGACAGAGTCGGAGACACAGGTAAAAGCACATGTCTCAGCTGCATCGAACAGATGGAAAGAAATACAGAGATCCAGAGCCAGACATTATGCAGAGAGTGAGAGATTGTGAAACACTTTTCCCTTAATTGGGTTGCCTCCTTCAAATCCCTCCCACTTTAGGACTCAGGGCATCCTGTGGAAGAGGAGGGAGAAAGAGTGTAAGAGCCAAAGGAGATGGAGAATACCAAGAAAGCAAGGCTCTTTAAACCAATAACATCAATGTTCACATGATTCAGAGGCTGAGGAACCATACACAGGGCCTGTACAGGTCTGCACCAGTTAGGGTCCCAGCACTGAGAGAGGAAGTGAATACAATCCTCTATGCCCCCATCCCTAACCCAGAAGCTATCTCCAATTGATAATAACTTGCAAATGAAAATTTAGTTTTCTTTCAGGGAGTCTCAGCAGGAAAACTAACTACTCATAAGGGTTGGCTCGGTGCCTATCAGTAGATGGCCAACAGAATGCGAACTCAATGGCATCTTAGAAGTTCCTCTGGTTCTTTTAAAATTCTGTATTATTTCTTAACACACACACACACACAGAGAGAGAGAGAGAGAGAGAGAGAGAGAGAGAGAGAGAGTTGTATCTCTTTTACTTCACAGGTACTATATATAAAATGGCTTCCAGTTTCGTATATTTATGGGATTCCTGTGTGTGAGAACTAGTGGATCTCTAAATCTAGTCTATATCTGTTCTTGGGCTCTTTTCCTTCTTTTGTTTGTCCTATTCTGATGAGTTTTGTTTTTGTTTTGTCTTATTTTATTTTATTCTATTATTCTCCTTTAGAAGCCCGTTTGTTTTCTAATGACAGACCAAAAGGGTATGGATCCAGATGCGAAGAGAGGTAAGGAGTAACTTAGGGGAGTAGATGGAGGGGAAACCATGATCAGAATATGTTATGTGAGAGGGAAAAATTATGTTCAATAAAAATTAAAGGGGGGAGGGGAGGCTGGAGAGATGGCTCAGCGGTTGAGAGCACTGACTGCTGTTCCAGAGGTACTGAATTCAATTCCCAGCAACCACATGGAGGCTTACAAGCATCTGTAATGGGATCTGATGCCCTCTTCAGGAGGCAGCTACAGTGTACTCCTATACATAAAATAAATAATTCTTAAAAAAAAAGTTAAAAGAAGAAGGAGGAGGAGCTGGAGAGATGGTTCAATAGAACCATGTAGAATAATGGCTGCTCTTTCAAAGGATCCAGGTTCAATTCCCAGCACACACATGGCAGCTCACAACAGTCTATAATTCCAGTTCCAAGGGACCCTCACATCACATGAAATAAAAATAAATTTAAAAAGAAAGAAAAAAGAACAAGTTTCAGGACAACAAAGGCTCTGTAGTTAAGTGGAAGTCCCAAACCCACAGATGAGTGTTGACTGGCCAGCTTCTTAAGTTGTACTACTGAATAAGTCAAATACTTGTTTGACTTAACCAGAAACATGGAGTGACCCAACTTTCTCACTCCTTCATCCTTTCTCAAATCTGAACTCATTTCTTTGTTGTTGGCTTTATGTGGTACCTATGGGACTGCAGCTTCAAAATGTGTATGTCCCGAGGTCTAACCAAACCCACACTGTACTATCCAAGGGCCTATGCAAACTCAACACTCTTAAAGCCCCATTATTGTTGGGCTTCTTGTGTAGCCAACTTGCCCTGAGTCTTCCTTCCATGCTTCATCCTTACTCTGGCTCAAGTGAAAAACTGAAGTCACTGGCAGGAAGCGGATCAATGTGTAAACAAACAAACAAACAAACAAAGATTCTACAGTAGAAAATCTGAGCTTTCTTTCCTCAAATAGGCAACTAGTGTGTAGCTATCCCGGCCTGTCAAGTGAGAGAGTGCAGGGACTCACTTTAAAGCTGCAGCTGCGCAGCAGCAGAAGGAAAAAAGAAAATCAAGAAGCTTGTGCCCAAGGTAGAAACCCTCGTTTCATTTTGCCTAATCCTATCCTCCAGGCAGACACTCCTCAGTGAGGAGGGGACACTTATGGTCCTGGGTTCCTGTCAAGGGGAGAAAAGAATAGAGTGAGTGATGAACACCTCCGGCTACTGGGGACAATGTTTACATAACTGCTTCTGTTTCATCCCAGGTACAATCCTTGGAGAAGACAGGCTGACTGTGTTAGGAGAAGGTTAGAGACAAAGGAGAAGGTGGGGTCATCAGTCTAGAATGAGCTACTCGAATTTCCACTGGCAAGTTTTGCACAGGACTCCAGAAGCCTCTGCTAAGAGGCAGCCCCTAGAAAACCGGAGACAATGGCTAAGTCTCAAAACTTCCAGCCAGAAGGTAAATACTGGAGTGAATTAGAAGCATGGTGACTATTGTTCACCGCAATGAATGTTGGAATTGACTGAAAATGTGGGTCTCATGTGTTCCCACCACACACAAAATAACTGTAAGTAACATCAGGATGAGGCTAGGCAACCAACCAGCTGGGGTCTGCTAATTGTTTCACAATGTGTCTCTGTGTGTGTGTGTCTGTGTATGTGTGTGTGTGTCTGTGTGTGTGTGTGTATCTCCAAATGCAACAAGAAAATGCTAATTATTTGCAATTGTCCAGCAGGCCTCAGTAAAGCTGTGAGGAGACACATAATTAAGAGTTACCTACGCCTTTACACTACTAAGCTCCAAATCTATCCTCCAATATTTGTTTTGTTTTTGTTTTTGTTTGTTTGTTTCAAGACAGGGTTTTTCTGTATAGCTCTGGCTGTCCTGGGACTCACTCTGTAGACCAGGCTGGCCTCGAACTCAGAAATCCACCTGCCTCTGCCTCCCAAGTGCTGGGATCAAAGGCGTATGCCACCACTGCCTGGCCCTCCAATATTTTTTATTACTAACTTAAAAATACAGCCAGCATCAAAACAGTCCTAAGAACCTCCTTCACCTCCGGCCAGGACTACCATGTCACTTGCCTAACCTGTTTCCTGACTCTACCTTTGCTGTGTACAGTGCATCACCCACAGTAGGAAAACAAGTAAACTGCCTGGTGGGGCAGGGCTCATTCTGCCCTCTTTTTCTATGTCTCCCTATTCAAATGTTATCGTTTATTATAGGAAATGATATACATGAATAAGAGAATGATTAACTTTGTGAGAGACCGACCAGACATAATTGGCTACATTTGACTGATGAATAACTAATAAACAATAGCATGGATTTTACAAATACTGCCCTTTCATCTCTTCAGTGCCTAAAGTCCATATCAAATATTGAAGAGTCACTGAATGGAGCCAAAAGAAGAAACAATTCCGGTGCTAAACTATTACCAAGATACTAAGCATCAGATACTCTGAAATATAAAGCATACCTTCCATCACACTGCAGATGGAGACACAAATTCTGTTCTCAGTGTACAAAGTATCTTTCCTTACATCAGTAACACGACCAACATAAGACCTGGACTCATGGTACAATTGACTGGTGATCACAGATTTATCAGGACAACATTCACCTGTAGCATAAGGAAACAAGCACTTAAAATATGATCAAGATAAAATTCATTTACCTAAACACTGATTCTCAACCTTCCTAATGCTGTGAGCCTTTAATAAATTCCCCAGGCTGTGGTGACCCCCATCCATGAAATTATTTAGTTGCTACTTCATAACTGTAACTTTGCTACTGTTATGAATCATAATATAAACATCTAATAAGCAGAAGATCTGATTTGTAACCCCCAAAGGGGTCTCGACCCATAGAAAACCGCTGGCTTAAACATTGCTATTCAAGAAGTACTTCAAACCAGATGTTTTTCATTTTGTGCTCAATGAAATCCTAAGATTCCAGTTCCTAGGATACTGAGTCTGGAGCATCATTTGAACTCAAGCAGTTTAAGGCTAGCTTGGGCAACAGACTAACAGTTTGTCTTAAGAAAACATTTAGCCTGGTGATGGTGACTCACACCTTTAATCCCAGCACCCAGGAGGAAGATGCAGGCAGAGCTCTGTAAGTTCAAGGCCAGCCTGGTCTACACAGTGGGTTTCAGGACAGACAAGGCTACACAGAGAAACTCTGTCTGAGGAAGGGGTGGGGGTTCTCTTTGCTGTATGTATCTAGGACTTGGCTGGGGTTTTTTGTCTTGTTTTTGTTTTTCTTTTTTAAACAGACAACAATACTTGTGCTTCTCTTGTTGGGTGGAATTAAGGCAGGTGGTGGCACATGCCTCTGATCTCAGCACTCTGGGAGGCAGAGGCAGGTGGCAGAAGCTGGGGGAGGGGGGCAGGGGGGAATCTCTGTGAATTTCAGGATAGCCTGGTCCTTGTCCTAGTGAGTTCCAGGGCAGACAGGACAACAGAGAGATTCTGTCTTGAAAAGTCAAAAAAAAAAAAAAGAGAGAGAGAGAGAGAAATCTCAAGTTTTAAATCCCTCAGTCAGGTATGTTTCACATATAAACAACTGGGCACAAACTCGACTTCATATGACTTAAAGCAGAGACACCGATCATTCCAGCAGTGGACTGAACCTCCAATGGCTAACTTGCACCTAAATATCCACTTTCTGCCAAAGCAAGAATGCTAACATGTGTTTCCTGTTGTCCCAGGCACAGCAGAAGACCGACTGGCTGCCCTTCTTGTGTTCAAACAGAAAGTCCATGGAAAGCAGGGCCAAATGCTCACACATACTGGGATGCTTCCTTCTCTGTCTTTATATGGATAGACTTGGCATTGTAGGGGCCAGTTGGTATTCAGTTCAACAGGACTTAGTAGATACAATTGGCTCAAACTTGGGGCATTTGACCCAAGTAGTTTTAGGCCTATATTAAACACAACACTATTTGATGAAAATTATCGCAGAGATAAAAACTCAATCCCATGTGCACAATAACGTTTAAGACATGACTACATTGGAACTCTTTGGACAGTACATGTTACATCTTTCATAAAGGTGGGTTCTATAGATTGAGAACATATGACACCTTCCATACAAAGATGGCTTCTATAGATTGATAAGGGTTAAGAAGGAGGATATAGTGTGCTATCACGGATAACAGGTTATGCATCCTCTTTTAAGGGACAACTCTGTGTGCTTAACATTCCTGGCTCTCCTAGCACTTATCTGGGAACACAAGGATCTCCATGCATGCCTATAAGGGACAATGCCCCTAGAACGTCCATTCAAAGATGGTAACAATGGCTCCTCCCTCCCAGTCATCAGATCTCCCTGAGTGCCTATGCATTTCAAGTGGTAGACAAGAAGATAAGATGAAATACCTTGAAAGCGAGACTATTCCCTTTCCTGCCAGTCTCTCCTACTTGTCCACCTCCTGAAGAAGGCTAACATCTGACTTAGAAGCCTGAACATACTGTCAGCACTAAGGGTCAGCTTAGGTCTTGCAGGTCGTCAAGAAGTAGGTGAGTTCTTGGGACTGAATGCTAAATTTCTGTTTTTGAGCTTATGAAGCCATGCTCCTCCGAATGGGTAATAAAATATACTAAATAAGGACCCATGACTCCTCCCACCCATTGTGTACTACCCAGTAGGAAAGACTCAGATAAAACACTTGGGAACTGATGCCCTGGGGGTCCTCACCATGCTGGAGGTAGGGGAGTGGGAGACAAAATGATGTGGGGGGTTCGGAGGGGGGGGGAATATAGAGACAGAAATTGTAAGCAGTCAGGTTGATGTGGGACCTCAAAGGGCACTGTAAGCTTGTGGCTTTTACTGTACATGTTGGATGAAGTCCCTGAAGAGTTTGGAGATCTAGAAGGATACTTTTTAGATACTATAGTATTTAAAGATCTTTATGAAAATCTCCCTCTCATGGTGAAATTATAAGAGATTCCTATATCTGAAGACACTTTTATATAATTCCTAGGCTCTGCTCCATATGGATTATACATACATTTTGTTACTGCTGGGGTGATTGTTGGTGCACCTTTGCTATCTATCCTTACTAACAGAGGGAAATTGCGACCATGGCCTTGGTAGTGCCCTCATCCTAGCAAGAATATGGATGCTTTGAAGAGACTCTTTGGATATCACACTATTGAAATAGTGGGCTCTGAGAAACTGAAATGTCTTCAGTAGTCTCATGCTGAGAGAACGACAGGGGCCTGGCCCATGGTATCAGACATAGAGCGCACTTGTCTCCTGGAAAGGGTTTTCACATCTTTCTGTCAGAGCACTTTGCAGGAAACAGAGATGTGGGACAAATCTTTGATCAGGGCTGTTTGTTTATTTATGCCTCAGGCCCTCTACTTAAACCTGAACCTCTCAGTAAACCCCCGAAAATGGCCTTGGTGTTGGGGGTGAAGATGGCCCTGGCTGCCTTTTGTCTTCCCAGTTGTGGCAGCAAGCAATAAAGTCCTTTCATCCAGCTTTTTCAGTATAGTTTGTTTATTTCTATAATTGGCCTGTAGAGAATGGGTGGCCAAAGCTAAACTCTTTGATCTGAAAGTGCCCCAGTCTCTAATGTTAATAAATCCACTCACGGTAAGAAAGGAATTATCTTTAAGAGAAGCATTCTGTCCCTCCCTTCAAGTTCTTTGTCCCTCCCTACAGTTATCAGGCCATTGAAACAATGCACTTCAAAGAATGGAAATGAGCAGGTGGCTATTTCAGGGCCTTTCTTCCATCTGTCCTGTAAATTCTAACAGTACTACAGAAGAAGGAGCGGCTTACAAGTCTTTCTTCTCACCCCACCCCACCCCCAGGTATGCCAAACTATAAATCATCTTCCTTTATCAACTTGTCTGATCCTTTTTAAATTCGTGAAAGATGAGGTAGCCAGAACAGGAGGAGCACCTGTGTCCTCACCTCCCTCCCAAATGCCCATGTGCATGTGTAATACACACACACACACACACACACACACACACACACACACACACGAAAGAGAGAGACAATGAGACAGAGAGAGACAGGGAAAGACAGAGAGGGAGATAGAGACACAGACACAGAGACACAAACACACAGACAGAGGTAGGGGAACTGTTGTTTCAGATTCCTTACTCAGGCCCAGCAACTAACAAAAAGCAAGATCAAAGCCAGGCGTGGCCCTGTTTTGCATTTTTCCTCCTCACCTATGCTTCAACCTGTTTGTTTCCCTTTTCCGGTAGAAAGTGTTAAACACTTAAGGAGTGTCAGTGCAGGATCACTGGGATGCCCAACGTTAACTCTTTAAGTCCTGAAGGCACAGAGGCAAGTCAGTGCCCTAAGCTGTCAGTCAAGTCCAGAAGGAAAACCTCTGCGCAGTAAATACGTGAGAACAACTACCTGTGATGGAGAGCCTTCGGCCAGGAGCCAAGCTCTGCCAGCTCGCAGATTGATGCTCTCTAGTTAAATAATGCATTAACAGTTTCAGGAGGCACACAATTTCTTGAGACTTTAATATATATATATATATATATATATATATATATATATATATAGAGAGAGAGAGAGAGAGAGAGAGTGTGTGTGTGTGTGTGTGTGTAAATATGATCCCAGAAAGGACATAAAATGGCAGGCACAGTGATATGTATTTGTGATTCCTTCACTGTGGAAACAGGAATAAAGATTCCTAGAGCTTGCTGGCCAGCCTGCCTAACCTAATTAGTGAGCGCCAGGTCAATGAGAGATCCTGACTCACAAAGCCAGACAGGTTATCCTCTGGTCTCCACAGGTGCACACATATATCCCTTCATACACAATAGCATACACACAAATAAATCAAAGACATCTCAAAATAATGTAGATACTAACAGCTACACATGTCCATGTCATTTTTCCATTTCCCTTTGATTCTAAGAAATTTGTAATATCCCCTGTGATTTCCTCAGTGACCCTAGGATTACAAGTGAGAGCTGCCATACCTAGCCCCCCCTTTTTTGGTGTGAGAGGGTTGGGGGTAGTGCTACAAGAATTTCTCTGTGTATCCCTGGCTGTCTTAGAACTTTCTCTGTAGACCAGGCTGGCCTTGAACTCAGACCCACCTGCCTCTGTCTCTGCCTCTGCCTCTGCCTCTGTCTCTGCCTCTGCCCCTCTGCCCCTGCCCCTGCCCCTCTGGCCCTGCCCCTCTGCCCCTGCCCCTTTGCCCCCCTGCCCCCTGCCCCCTGCCCCTTGCCCCTCTGCCCCTGCCCCTGCCTCTGCTTCCCAAGTGCTGGGACTAAAGGCACTTCTCACTACACCCAGCATCACCAGCTTTTTAAAATGGGTTCTGTGGGTCTGAATACAGGTCCTCATGCTTTTATAACAACAGTTTACAAACTCTTCTATTTCCCTGACCCCACACCCTTTAAAAAATTATATTTGCCACGCATGCGAGCGCGCGCGCACACACACACACACACACACACACACACACACACACACACACACGATATATGCTCTTCTTTTTGGGTTTCCCATTTCAGTGAGCTGAAGCAAACAATCCCTTTCATATGTGCTCCTAACAAGTTCACCTCGCTTTCACTTCCCCCTTTCAGCCAGGCCAAACTACTTAATCTCTGTTCAGGCCTCAGTCAATTCAACTGTTTGGGACAGAAAATTCCACTTTCCCTTCTAGTTATCTGGCTAACTCTTTTCTCATTCTGCATGCCTTAGAGTTATAATCTAATCTGTCTTTTTAAATTAATTATCTTCTATTTTTCTTTTATTTAAAATAGTTTTTCATGCAATATATCTTGATTATGATTTTCCCTTTTCTACCTCCTCCCAGATCCTCCCCGCACCTCTCCCATGTAAATCTCCCTCCCCCCTCTCTTTTTTTCTCTCTCTCTCCTCTCATTAGAAGGTAAAGAGGCATCTGAAAATAATAAGAAATAAGATAAAACAAAACAAACAAAGCCAGAATAGAATGAAACAGACAAATATCTTAGAGTTATGACACCATTTCTTTTTTCCTATTTCTTCTTCTTCTTCTTTTTCTTCATCATCATCATCTGACAATCTGAATGAAAGATCTTGCTGGGTTCTTGGAACTGGATTAAAGCAGGTGTGACCCGAGTAGAGGTAGAAACATATTAGGAGGTATAAGAAGTCGGGATGGCTGGCATTTGGGAAGTGGCCTGATATTAAGGCTCTTGTGGAGATGTTTTTAGACTTCATTATCTTAGGACTGAGGAGGTAAGAGAGGAAGTTTAAGGATCATTATTCTGGTATCAGAATGTGGGATGGGTTTAAAGGGAGAATTGTCCAGGCTAGTTAAAGACCATTCAAGCAAGAAAAAATGAGGGCCTAGGCTTGATCAGAGGAAACAGACCTGAGGAAGAGCAGATGATGATAGGAAAATTTGACTGTTTGTCAATAGGAAGCTGGGAACTTCCCCTCAGAACACTTTATCTGATTTATGCAATTCAGTTTTCAAATACAAATGAAATTGGGTTTACAGTCACCACAAGTGGACCATGTTTTCTCCTAAGGTCCTGTCTTATCTACCCAGACTAGCTTCATTCTTCTTAAAGCTAAGGATGACTTTGAACTTCTGATGTTTTGGCCTCTACCTCCCAAGTGTTGAAACTACAAATATGCATGTGTATGCAACACACACACACACACACACACACACACACACACACACGCACGCATGCGCGCACTCGTGCGTGCGGGAACCTACCCCTTACCCTCAACTGGTGTGATAGGGATCAAATGGGGACTTTATGCTTGCTAGGCAACCATCTACTAACCGAGTTCTTTCCTAAGGTCTTTTGTTTCCTGCTTTCTATTTCTATTTCAAGAAACAAAGTCCTGGAGCCTCTTTTACCAGGAGTCAGTTCATTATGCTGATAGGATTCTAGCAAATTATTATCCAGAGGCTAGAGCCCGGAATGTTACAGGGTTAATGTTTTTATACATTTTTGGCTCCCTTATTTCCTACATATGGCTACATGCATTTTTGATGGTGTGTTTCAGTGACTAGAATGAAAAGAGGAGGAAGGAAGGGGGTGCCAGAGAGACGTTTGCACAGACACTTGAAGATATTAACCAACCTGCAATCACATAAGACCAACCCACGCGTCTGTTTCCTGTTTTCCAATTAGCATCCCCAAACCACACCTTCATTAAGAGACTCTTAAGAGTCAAAGAGCCCCCAGGCCTCACTTCATAGAAGTTCCACAGACTCTCAGAAGAGCACCATGAGAATTGAATTCAAAACATGATCTTGTAGGAGACACTTTATATCATATATATATATATGTGTGTGTGTGTGTGTGTGTGTGTATCAAATATGATATACCATATATATCAAATAATAATAATAACTGTGATTACCTAGGTCTGGGGATTTTTGTAATGATTGGTTGGTAATGACTGACCTTTTATAATCACCTAGTGATTTTTTTTTTTTTTTTGGACTGGAAAGGTGGCTCAGTGGTGAAGAGCAATGGCTGCTCTTCTGGAGGATGCAGGTTCGATTCCCAGGACCCACACAGTGGCTCACAACTGTCTGTATCTCCAGTCCTGGGCATCTAACACCCTCTTCTCCACTCCAAAGGCATAGCATGTACTTGGTGCACAGAAGTACACGCAAGCAAAACACCCACACATATAAAATTTTTTAAAAATTAAAACTAAGAAAAGAAAAGTATGTGTGTGCACACAAACACACACAAAGGAAATAATACACAAAAAGTTAGTCATATATATAACCACAATGGACTGATATGAAGTTATTATTAACAGTGTTTATTTTTCAAATGGTATTCTCCTGCTCATAATTAATAATTAAGATCATCTAAGAAGTTGCTGTTTCAGCTGTCATTTAAAAATATATATTTATTTTATGTATATGAGTACACTATAGCTGTCTTCAGACACACCAGAAGAGGGCATCAAATCCCATTACAGATGGTTGTGAGTCACCATGTGGTTGCTGGAATTTGAACTCAGGACCTTCAGAAGAACAGCCAGTGCTCTTAACCACTGAGCCATCTCTCCAGCCCCCTCAGCTGTGATTTTTATCTTCCCATATTCTTAGACGTGGCCTCTGGAATTAGACTACTTAGACCCAAATATTGGCTGCACATTAGTTTACTCATCTGTGAAATGGTCATAAAATTATTTTCCTCATAGAACCATTGACAGGATTATATGAGATGTTCTCTACATTATCTTGCAGTCTTATGTTTTCCTGTGCATATATTACCTTCCCAGTAGAATACAGCACACATCATTGGGGGAGAAACTGTGTCCTATTTATCAATGTCCAGTTAGTATACATTTTTGGTTAAGGGGAAATTTGACGTCACATTTTCTCTTCATCCATCAATTTTGACTAACACAGGCTGATCTTCCCTATTTCGGCTAGAAGTACGTCCTCTGCCACTATAGCTTTATGTAATAAAAGTAGACACTTCTCACAGTAACCTAATGTGTGACATGAAATGGTGGCCTTTACTTTGAAGAGTTCCTAAAAGGTGCAAGTGTTTTTACCAAAGGAAATTTCTGCAGTTGGCACAGAAGTCTTAAAGATTAAAGACAGGACATGCTGGGCGTGGTGGCACACGCCTTTAATCCCAGCACTCCTGAGGCAGAGGCAGGCAGATTTCTGAGTTCGAGGCCAGCCTGGTCTACAAAGTGAGTTCCAGGACATCCAGGGCTACACAGAGAAACCCTGACTCAAACCACCAAAACTAAAATAAAATAAAGACAGGACATAGTCGAGAGAGCATGTAATTGGTTTCAGGTGGTTCTATCCTGATTTGTTGCCTAGTGATAGCCAAGGGAAGTTACCCTGGGATGAACCACATGTCTACTTACCATTATGGTTTCCTACAGAACAGGCTGTGTTCTAAAAAGAAAGCAGTCCCAGAATGGGTTAATTTTAACTAGGTAATGGGAGCATAAAAGCCTCAGAAACACTAGGTGAAACATTGTTGTTTTAATGTTTTCGTTTAGTAAGTACAATGTCTACACTCACTTCAGGATAGTTCTTATCTATTCCCGTTACTGTGCCCAGGTCATACTTGATGGATTCTCTGCATGGATCTCATTTGTTGGGTGAAACTGAACATTCCAATGTGATGCCTTTGGCAACAAGATGCTTCTGCTTCCCGGGACTGATGCTGTGCATTGCACACTGTGGGATGAGTTAGTGTGGGTTTGGATTCAAGTTTCTAGTTTTGCTTTGTGGAGCCAGGAACTCACAGCCTGGGCTAGCTTCAAGCTCACTGTGCATTTCTTCATAGCGATTAATAACTACCATGGGAAATAGCTAGGCTTGCTGAAAGTGATCATGCATAAAGGCGACCAATCTATTTAAGATACAAGGCCCAAAGGTTAAAAGTAGCAAAGTGCCAGGCGTGGTGGTGCACGCCTTTAATCCCAGCACTAGGGAGGCAGAGGCAGGTGGATTTCTGAGTTTGAGGCCAGCCTGGTCTACAGAGTGAGTTCCAGGGCAGCCAGGGCTACACAGAGAAACCCTGTCTCAAAAAAAAAAAAGTGGGGGCTTGAGAGATGGCTAAGCGGTTAAGAGCACTGACTACTCTTCCAAAGGTCCTGTGTTCAAATCCCAGCAACCACATGGTGGCTCACAACCATCCATAACGAGATCTGACTCTCTTTTCTGAGTGTCTGAAGACAGCTACAGTGTACTTATATATAATGAATAAATAAATCTTTAAAAAAAAAGTAGCAAAGTAACGATCAGGGGTCCAAGGAAAGTTGAAATCAAAGTTGTCAACCATGGAGAAGTAGTGAACCAAGTTTCAAACCATCCTTGATTTTGTTCCCTTTCTCTCTTCCTTTTTGTTTGTCCTTCTCTAACTTTGGCCATGGAGTTCTTAACGACTCCTGAATGATCAATATAAAAGCAACATTCTTCATCTAGAGTTGCACACAATCCTCCTGAGTATGCAATACCATGGAAACATTTCTGGATACATCATATACAGAATGAGCTGTTTGAACACTTTGGGATGGCGCACTAACAGCTGCAGTAGCAGTGGCCATTAAAGTAATCAGAGCTACAGCACTTGCAATAATTAAAACAATCATGTGGTTAGGCCTGGCCAATGCCCTTGTTAACTCTTCAACTACCTGCAAACCCTTGTCATCAAGCCAATCTTCAGTAATATTTACAGGAACCATCACAAAAGCAGATTGTTGTAAAATCATTACAGAATGCTTAGAGGATTATAAGGAATCCCAGTAATGTGGGTAGTATTAAATTGTTAACAAAACATCCCAAATGCTTGACTGTAATAGCAGTTCCATCATCTGTTTTAATCTGACTTGGAATACCCAGTATAGAAAAACAACATGAGCAATAAATAATTACATTTTTAGTTGCTTCTCCTGTTAAAGCAGTTGCAACTAGAGAGCCTGAAAAGGTGTCAATAGTCATATGTATATTTTTAAAATTTTTTAAAACCAGAAATATTAGTAACATTCATTTGCCATAATTGATTAGGCACAAGTCCTCAAGGATTAACAATCAAGATGTGGTACAGGAAGAAACTGAGGACACTGAGAATGTCTTACAATTTGACATGCACATTCTCTAGAAATAACAAGTTGTTGTCTCAAGCTATTACTACTTCAATGATGTAAAGAATGAGATTGTTTGGCTAATTGTTCCTGTAAGGTCTATAATCTGCCTGGGATACAAATCTGCTGTGGCATTGCCCTTTCTAAGGGGTCCAGACAATCCAGTATGAGTTCTTAAATGTCCTATAAAGTAAGGAACAGTACATGCTTCTTTTTTTTTTAAATTTTTAATATTTTTTATTACGTATTTTCCTCATTTACATTTCCAATGCTATCCCAAAAGTCCCCCATAGCGCCCCCCACTTCCCTACCCACCCATTCCCATTCTTTTGGCCCTGGCATTCCCCTGTATTGGGGCATATAAAGTTTGCAAGTCCAATGGGCCTCTCTTTCCAGTGATGGCCGGCTAGGCCATCTTTCGATACATATGCAGCTAGAGACAAGAGCTCCGGGGTTCTGGTTAGTACATCATGTTGTTCCGAAAATAGGGTTGCAGATCCCTTTAGCTCCTTGGATACTTTCTCTAGCTTCTCTATTGGGAGCCCTGTGATCCATCCAATAGCTGACTGTGAGCATCCACTTCTGTGTTTGCTAGGCAGTACATGTTTCTTAAATTAAGCTGTATTTGTATAAATAAATGTAAAATTTGAGAATTAACAATATCTCAAAAAGGAAAAATTTCAAGCAATTGTACACCATGAGCGATGTATTGGCTATCAGTATATAAATTATAAGCTTGATTTTTCAACATTTTAAAGACAGTGGCTACAGCACGTAATTTAATTATTTGGAAAGCACGGGGGAAACTCAAGAGAATAGACATGTGATCCAATGACATATGTTTCCTTCCCATTAGATGAGCCATCTCTAAATATAGTAAGCTCATTCTCTATTGACTGCATGGTAAATTTACAGGAAATACAAATGTAAAACTCAAAGTGAGCCTTAACTACCAGGAGACCTCTATCTGAAACTCAAGAATGGAGTTTGATGCAAAAGCAAGAGCACTCTGGGGTTGTCCTGCACCCAGAGGAGAGGCGACCCCTTCTCTTTCTTTCATAAGCTTTTTATACAATTTTTGAGGGCAGATTATTACAACAGCAACTAGGCACGTAATGATTGGTGGTTCTGGTGACCTTTACATTAATTGACTGGACGGAGAGGAGGACTCAGGGGCCTTCCCTATCTCCAGGTGGCCTGATAATTGGCTGGGCAGGAGAGGGGGATTCAAGGAGCCTTCCCTAAGGTCCGGTGGGAAGTTCCAGGTCAGGGATCTCTCATATGGAGACCAGGATAGCCTTCAATGCCTACTCCTTTTGCCTCTTCCTCCTCAGTGTGGGACTCTAGTGATGCACCAGCACACAGGTTCGTTGCAGGGGTTTTATTGAGTGTTGAACACAGTTTGGGTGGAGACTTTATCTATTATGTATGTCCCCTGAACTCCTTGTTCTGTTTGCTTCACAGTTCACTAAATAATCAGACAGCCTTCCTAATATGTTTAGAGACGAAAATGCTCACTTTGGCTGGGCAGTGGTGGCGCACGCCTTTAATCCCAGCATTTAGGAGGCGGAGGCAGGCAGATTTCTGAGTTCCGGCCAGCCTGGTCTACAGAGTGAGTTCTAGGGCAGCCAGGGCTACACAGAGAAACCCCATCTCAAAAAAACAAAACAAACAAACAAACAAATGCTCACCTGGCCTTTGTTACATTGTCTCTCTGGGAAGGTTTTCTTATGCATTCCTATCATGTGCTTGCTCAGAACGTAAAAACTAGGTAGAGGTAAAAGCTTGGGGTCTTCTAGAGTGTTCTCTGAGAGGTCATCCCTGGGTACACGCATAGGTTTCTCAGCTTCTCAGTTAACTTAGCCATTTTACAATAGCCTGTTTCCACGTGCATTTCTCTTATTGCTCAGCCTATTGGCTCTATCTGCTGCTTGTTCTGTCTCACTCCCAGACCCAGGATCACATGGCTAGTATATTTTCCTTTAAAATCTATTTTTAAAAAAATACATGGGGCTGGCTAGATGGCTCAGTGGGTAAGAGCATTAACTGCTCTTCCGAAGATCCTGAGTTCAAATCCCAGCAACCACATGGTGGCTCACAACCATCTGTAATGAGATCAGATGCCCTCTTCTGGTGTGTCTGAAGACAGCTACAGTGTACTTATTTATAATAATAAATCTTTGAGCAGGAGCGAGCAGGGACTGAGGAGGCGGAGTTGACCAGAGCAAGTGGGGCCAACCAGAGCGAGCAGAGGTCCTAAATACAATTTCCAACAACCACATGAAGACTCACAACCCTCTGTACAGCTACAGTGTGTTCACATACATAAAAATAAACAAATAAATCTTTAAAAAGTACATAATGTTTTTATTGGTTATTTGGGAATTTTACATCATGCACCCTGATCACATTCACTTCCCAGTCCTCCCAGGTCTGATCCCCACTCTTGTGACCTCCCCTCTCACCCATGAAAAAAAAAAAAAAGAAGAAAGAAAGGAAACTACTAAGGCCAGTTTTTATTGATCCTGTCTTCAGGGCTAAGCTTCGGCACACAAGAGAGCTTCTGTTGCCCTTTCCAGGTGCCTCTGTTCACAGTGTGTGTTTTTAGTCATTTTTAAAACTGTTATTGATGGCTGACAACTGTATATTCATCAGTCTCATTATGTGGATACAACTACAGGTATAGAATTAAAAGGAATGGGCAGTGGAATTAAACAGCAGATGCCAGGGACAAAGAATCTATCATTTTGCCTATCTTTTTGTTATATGCTCACAAAATATTAATCAAACTTGAAATATTTTGATAGCAATGAAGTTACCCTCAGGTATCTATGTAGATGAACATCTTTTCATTGTTGCTTTGGTTTGTTGTTTTGTGGCAGTATTTCTTTGTGAAGCCTTGGCTGTCCTGAAAGTCCTTCTGTAGACCAGGTTGGCCTGGAACTCACAGAGATCCATCTGCCCCTGCCTCCCAAGTGCTGGGACTAAAGGTGTATACCATTACCACCCAGCATAGATGAACATCTTAATTCCAAATATTGATCTCAATGTGGCTGCAAGCAGTTTTTTGTTGCACATTTACTATTTTCTGTATTAGGACCTGTGGGAAAGGGCTGGAGAGATGACTCAGCGGGGAAGAGCACTCACTGCTCTTCCAAAGGTCCTGAGTTCAATTCCCAGCAACCACATGGTGGCTCACAATCATCTGTAATGAGATCTGATGTCCTCTTCGGGAGTGTTTGAAGACAGCTACAATGAATTTACATATAATAAATAAATAAATCTAAAAAAAAAAGGAACTGTAGGAAATGTGCTATCTTTTCCCTCAAAGGGTTAAATAAGACAAGCAACCATTCAAATTCTTGTTAAGAAGCCACTTGGCAGTTATTAAAATTCCGCCAGGGTCAGCACTTCTTGAAATGAAAATACATGCTCAAGGCTGCACATTCTAAAAAGTTGCACATTGCTTACCAGCTACTCTATTTTGACTTAGCCAACTGCTGAAGAATGTAGCCAAGCTCTGAGCACTGGGTGAAACACAGAGTTCTTTGGCCTTAGGGATAAAAACCCAGCCCTAAGGCCAGGTGTGGTGAAGCAGGCCTTTAATCCCAGGACTCAGGAGGCAGAGGGAGGTAGATCTCTCACAATCAGTCAGGTCTACATAGAGAGTTCCACATCAGCCAAGGCTATGTAAAGAGACCCTGTCCCCCAAACAAAACAAATAACAGACAACAGCAAAACCCATAGCAGGCCTCCAACTGGGTGCATTTGCCTGACTGATTTGACATTGCTGAGCAATACAAATTGCCCTTAGTAGTTTTCTTTCTTCTTTTTTTTTCTGGGGGTGGGGGGAAGTCACAAGAGTGAAGGTCAGACCTGGGAGGACTGGGAAGTGAATGTGGTTGGGATGCCAAATAAACAACAACAAAAACACTACTGGCGAAAGTAAACTTTTTGCTTTTTGGAACTACTTTGTGTTGTGTTTTATAAGAAAGAAAGAAAGAAAGAAAGAAAGAAAGAAAGAAAGAAAGAAAGAAAGAAAGAAAGAAAGAAAGAAAGAAAGAAAGAAAGAAAGGCCGGGCAGTGGTGGCGCAGGCCTTTAATCCCAGCACTTGGGAGGCAGAGGCAGGTGGATTTCTGAGTTGAGGCCAGCCTGGTCTACAGAGTGAGTTCCAGGACAGCCAGGGCTATACAGAGAAACCCTGCAAGGAACCAGGGATATGTTTGGTGGAGGCACGGTATGGTGAGGTGGAAGGGGGTGTCTCTGTAAGTCCATACTGAGGCATCTCTTCCTCCTGAGGTACCAGCCGTATGATGGATATAGTATGGAATAGAGTTTATTTAGGACATGGGGATGGGAGTTGAGGGGATAGTAGAGAGAGGGAAATGCAGAGGTGGGGGGAAGGCCAGCCTGAGCACTTGGAGAGAGTGGGGAGGGGAATGGGCAGAGAAGGGACAGAGAGGGTGAGAGAGTAAGAGGGTAAGAGGATGAGAGAGAGAGAAGGGGCGAGCAGACCCTGTTAGAGTGAGTCAGGCATACTTGGCTGTTGCCAGGTAACTGTGTGGGGAGCCTAGAAGAAATGCTAACACTTTGGCTTGTGTGGTCATGTTCATGGGACCTGAGATCCATATTTTAAAGATTTGTATTTATTATTATTTTTAATTCTCTCTGCGTTTCTCTGTCTGTCTCCGTCTCTCTGTGTTTATAAAAAGATAAAGAGAGGAGGGATATGTTTTATGGATATGTAGTCAGGTGTGGGGGAAAGAGGTGTCTCATTGGGTCCATGCTGAGGCATCCCTTCCCCCTGAGGGACCAGCCACATGAGGGAGGGAGGGGGAGAGAGAGAGAGAGAGAGAGAGAGAGAGAGAGAGAGAGAGAGAGAGAGAGAGAGAGAGAGAGAAAGTAGAGGCCAGCCATGAGAGAGAGGGGGAAGGGAATGGGGAGAGAGCAGGAGCGGGAAGGTAAGAGCAAGAGGGGGGGCAAGCAGACCCTTTTATAGTGAGTCAGGCACACCTAGTTGTTGCCTGGTAACTAACTGTGGGGCATAGCTTAGAATGCTAACATCTGTCTCTCTCTCTCTGTCTCTCTCTCTCTCTCTCTGTGTCTCTCTCTCTCTCTCTGTCTGTGTGTGTGTGTGTGTGTGTGTGTGTGTGTGTGTGTGTGTGTGTGTGTGTGTGTAGGTATTTGCATATGACTGCAGGTGTCTGCAGAGTCCTGAGGAATCAGATCCTTGTGAATCTATACAGGCTGATGGACTAAGCAGCCTGGTAGGGTTGCTGGAAATTGAACTCAGGTCTTTTGGAAGAGCAAGCCATGCTTTTAACCAACAAGGTTCTAATCAACAATTTAATAGACAAATATTCTCATTTAGAAGTTGAGCTCCACATGAAGTTCGAAGTGAGTCGAGCCAATCTGAGGTCATTGACTTTTGTGAAGACTCTGCACTGGAACCCAAAATAGATTTGGGAAATGAACCTAGGCTGCATGGGAGTTTTCTTTAAGTATTTGCAGGCACCCACTGAACAAAGTCTATACTATGCAGATTCTGCTGATCCCAGTGCACAGGAAGAGCAGTTGGGCTGCTTTGAACTTCCACAGTTTAAACAGGGCAAGGCTCTGGAATTGTGAGGTTTGCAGCAGTCAGCTCCTGTAGGTCAGCAGATCGGATGACCAATGCTATTCAGCAGGGAAAGCTGTGGTCCTGTTACTTTGGAAAGATTAGAAACCTTTCCTTGTACTGTGTCTGGCTGTGGTTCTGACTTCCAGTCTTCCTATACTGTCGCGTCTAACTCAGCCAGCAAGAAAGACGAAACCACTGGTTCTTCTTAAAGCAGTTTTACTCAGGCAGCTTCTCTCTTCAAATCCCCCAGCCTCCCTGGTTACAAGTGTTTTTCTCCACTCCAGCCACAACCACGCCCCCACCAATCACCAAAGGTCACATCACCTCACCAGGCAGGCTTGCTCAGCCAATCAGGGATTAAGGACAGGCCATCCACCAAACATGGGCTTGTTTACAGCCTGGAGCAGATTTCCATAAGGCTGGCTAGGGAGCCCGGAATGGCTTCCCACACTATACCATTTGCCCAGCTTAGGTGTGAGGGCCTTGTTTTTTGAAACCTCATCCCTATCTCTATTTTTGAGTGTTAGCACTTCACATCCCTTTTCTGGTACTTTCTGCGTTGAGTGTTCTACATACTTGGCAGTGGAGTACAGGGATGGGGACTATGTGTGGTTCTATATTTCTGGTGGTCCTTCTGGAGTTTTCTTTGTAGTTAGTCTGGCTACAGGAGGCCATAACCACTACAGGGCTTTGCAGGTCCAAAGTTTTCATGACCCACCCCCAGGTACGCACTCATTCAGTTACATGATCCCCAGATAGTTTTGTTATCTGTGGTTTGAGAAGCTAGGGACAAAGGAACATATTGTAATCCCTTACAGCATCTCACATAGGATTGCAGGAGCACTGTGATGTCAGTTCAGTGCCTTTTACTTTGGGTAGTAAGATATTCAAGGGGAGCTGGTTGGGACTTCATTCTTTGTTCTCCCAGCTAGAACTTCAGTTAGAAAAGGATGTGCATGTATTATCCTCCAAGCTAGCCTCTGACATGGCATGAACTCCACGAATGAGAGGGCAAGATAGAGGTTCTGACTTGATAGTTTCTGTACCCATAAGGGAAAAGGAGGTGGTGGGAAGTAAAGGGTGGGGTTGTCCAGTGGTCAGCAACCCCACCATGATACAGTGAATAAGGAATAAGAGAATCACAGACAGCATCACCTTAGGTCAGATAAAGAGGAAGCCTGTACTGATGTCCAGCATGCTGTTGTAGATAGTGGAAATGCTCATATTTTGGGAACTCTGGTCACTAGGGAATATTATGTCTCCAAAGAGGATATGTTCTTCCCTGAGTAGGAAGGGCAGTAAAAATGGGGAGCATGGTGCAAAGGCCACGTGTCTCATATGTCATCCCATCTTTCAACACTTGTCTAATTTCAGCCCATAACACTAGGTTTTTCCTTTCTATTTTTTTTTAAAGATTTATTTATTTATTATATATGTGTACACTGTGGCTGTCTTCCGACACTCCAGAAGAGGGTATCAGATTTTTGTTACAGATGGTTGTGAGCCACCATGTGGTTGCTGGGATTTGAACTCAGAACCTTTGGAAGAGCAGTCGGTGTTCTTAACCGCTGAGCCATCTCACCAGCCCCCTCCTTTCTATTTTTAAATGTCGTATTAAATTATGCAAACACATGTGTCTGTGTAGGTGCACATGAATGCAGTACCTGTATTAACCAGAGAAGGGCGCCATATCCCTTGAAGCTGGAGTTACATTTTGGCTGGTGGGAACTGACCCCCAGTCTTCTAGAAGAGCCCTAGGTGCTCTTAACTTCTGAGCTATCTCTATAGCCCTAATTTATTTTTTATTTATGCATACATGAGTGTGTCCAAATGGATTTATGTGTACAACACGCAGGTGCCTGTGGAGCTCAGGAAAGGGGTGTTGGATTCCCTGGAAGTGGAGCTGTAAGCATTTGTGAGCAATCATGTAGTGCTGGGGGCAGGACTTCGGTCCTCTGCAAGAGCAACATCATTGGCGGCTGAACACTCTGCAGCCTCTGGATTCTTTGTTACTCTTTCTGTCACATTTCCAGGGCAAGATTGCAGCTTGCTCCACCCCACAGGCCTCCAGTTCTTTGAGTGAATAAATAAATGCTTTTGGGACTCTAAACTTTAGATTCAGGATTAGTATATAAAGATTTGTGATTCTTCTGATTGATGTTTTCCCCTTTCTTCACTTTTTGTTTGTAACTCAAATAAGTCGACCACCCTCATAGAAGCAAGGGAAGAGGGGATGGGATAGGGGGATTCTGAAGGGGAGACCTGGAAAGGGGAAAACATTTGAAATGTAAGTAAAAACAAAAAAATCAATTAAAAAAAGAAGAGAAAAAGAAAAGACCAAAAGGGGGGGGGAGGAAAAAATAGTTTCAGTGTTAAAGGTGGCTTGGAAGTTTGGTTCTATTGGCTAGCTCCCACAGAACTTGGCATCCTTAGTTCTTACACTCACAGGAACACAAAGTAATGTGTAAAAGAGCTTTTGGCTTTGTTTTTGTTTGCTTGCTTGTTTTTCAAGACAGGGTTTCTCTGTGTAGCCCTGGCTGTCCTGGAACTCACTCTGTAGACCACGCTGGCCTCGAACTCAGAAGTCTGCCTGCCTCTGCCAGACTGGGCCTGCCTCCCAAGTGCTGGGATTAAAGTGTGCGCCACCACTGCCCAGCTCAAATAGACTTTTTAAAGTCAAAATAACAGTAAAGTCTGTCCTAAGGCCTGAAAGAAATTTCTCCTAAAAGTATGGTTTAGCCATGTCTGAACTGGTCATATTTTCTTCAGAAATGGAATTTGTAGTCAACTCTATTTTAAGAAATTGACAGTGTCCTTTGTTTTGTTGTTCCATCTGGGTTTTAGCATATTTTATGATGTGAGGAACAGAGAAGAGGTTAAGTACACAGTGCAGAAGAGATTTGTCAGGACTTGGGTCACAATTGTGTGCAGCGAGATACCATTGATAGAAAACCTTCTAGGACCCAAACTGCAGCTTGCCAAGGTGGTAGAAGATACGGAAGTGCAGGTTACACCTCCAGACTCCTCCTACGCTGGGAGCTGAGGACCTTACGGGTTCCTAGGTCCTCCTCGATTGGGTTGGAGTAGATTGCAGGTGAGAACCATGTAGGACTACAATAGGCTCTACATTTCAATGTAGATAAATCTGCATTTGATAGATCTAATCACAGATCACATGGTCTTCAGTGGACCCCCAAGTGCAACACTAAATCATGACAACCGCCCCCCAATACAATGAGCCATGAAGAGCCATAGGTGAAGAACAAGAGGGAATGAGGCAAGGAAAGGAGAGGGGTTGACTAGTGGACAGCCGTGTCCCTCCATAGTGAACCATTTAGATATAATTCCCACAAGAATATATACTGGGTGTTGACAGGCCTTTGGGACATACAGCACAAATGTGTTGCCTCTGTCTCCCAAATGGGGACACATGACCTATTAGCAGATACAGGGATTGTTATGGGAAAGACACTTGTGGCAATATTTACCATACAAGTAAAGGCCTTTCTGGTCTGCCTCTATCTATGATACTGGCCTGCTTGCCCTGCAAAACTGTCAGCTTTAGAAATTCATTGTCCTGGGTGCTGGCATGATAAGTGTTATCTCCATTCCCTGCTCATACCTCAGGTGCAGATACTGGATGCTTTGATTCAGATAAAGGCTCTCTACTTGATAACTGGGGTCATGTACTCTTGAATACTCTATCTGCCATCAGAGGACTAAGCATTTCTGTGAACTGCATTGTCCCTATAGAATAGCACCTTAATGTTCTATTCTTGGCAGGCAAAGATAATCATTGTGGAAAAGGGAGACAGAAAGAATGTAAGAGCCAATGGAGGGAGTGAGATCTAATGAGACCTGTCCTATTTAGCTGAAGTGACTCTATCTGGCATTGAGCCACCATTCCACTGTACTGCATCAGACTGAAACAAAAGAAGCCATCTTTTCCATGATCAGATAAGGTTTGCCCAAGTCAGCTAATCACTGCAGTCAAAGGGTAATGGCATAGTACACAAAACCAGAACTTTGCCAGAGTCAGCTTTATGCCTTGTGCTTCGGGAGCCTTTACTGCTCCAACACTGGTTGCTCTAGGTTTTAAACCCAATAATAGGCTCCTGAGAGGTATGCATTTTACCAAGACTATATCAAAGGCAGCTCACTGTCTGTAGCTATCTACTGTGTCTGTATCTCAAAACAATTTTCGTATTGTATTAACATGAATATACATAAGGCATTTGGGGGGCTGTGTTGTAGTGCACCAGTCTGGGGACAAATAGAAGTTAATTATAAATCTCTTAGCTTATATTTTTTGAGACAGGCAAATGTAGAAGTACTTATATAGCTGAGGACCAACTGTCTGCTATAAATGATGGCACAAAAGAAAAGGAAGGGATGGTGTATTCTTTTGTTTTCATCCCTATGCACTTATCAGAAAGCTGAGCACTGACTGCTGACTACTGACTGCTAGAATGTCCACTGAGGATAACTAATCCAGCGACCCTACTGCTATGGTATGAGCAACACAGAGCAGGAGTGGTTTTGAGGGTCTATATGATCTGCATTTTAAACAAGACTTGTCCAACATAAAGAAGAATGGTGAAAAATCATGCTAATAAAACCTTAAGTATTTTACTCAGTGTGATAGGAAACAGTAAGCAATACCATAGCAAGATTAAAAAAAAAATATGAGAGGTAGGGGAGGGAAATGCTTTAGAGCTGCATACCTTTGAACAACTCCTCTCTCCTGCTTTTTGATCAAGGCTCCTCCCAACTCCATTTTTAACTGAAGGTGATGTAGCTCGTCCTATTGAACGTTTGTGTGATAGCCCTGATACTTTTCTACTGTGTTCACTACATGTTGTGCACAAGCACACTGCTTTCCTTAACCCTGACAGGTTAGGACAGGAGTCAGGCAAAGCACTGAGTCACCCATTGGAGTACACACTCACCAGCCTCTTAGAGATTTTTCTCCTCAAACAGACTAGAGGCTTTGACAGGCCAGCCCGTATGCTTTTCCTTGAAAAGGCTAATCAGTGGGAACATCAAAGTCCTTCCTAGGGCTGCCTGCCTAATGGCTGCCGCCACAGCTTCTAGAACCCCTGGGCCTTAGCTAAACGGCTCTTTGATCTGGCTCAGTGTAATCCATCAAAGTGATACTTCAGTTCAATTTACCCCAAGGCTATCCCATGAACTTGGTGAAGAAGTCTTCTAAAATGAAGCGTAAGTCAGTTATCCCAGTAGGATCACCAGGCAAGTTTCCACAGTGGATGTATTAGTTACTTGACTCTTTACCGTGGCAAAACACTAGGGAAAAGGAAGGCGAGGAAAAGATGGCTTCTTTGGACTCACAGAATATAGTCCATCATGGTGGTGAAGCTAAAGCAGCCGGAGTCTCAGGATGCTGTGTCCCTTTCAACCACACTCAGGAGCTCAGCTTTCTTTCTCAATTTTATTCAGCCCAGGACCCAACCCACAGGAAGCTGCTACTAACATTCAGAGAGAATCTTCCCTCTTCCCAGCCTTCCTAATGCTGCCACCCCTTACTATAGTTCCTTGTGCTGTGGTGACCTCCAACCTTAAAATTATTTTATTGCCACTTCATAACTGTAATTTTGCTACTGTTATAAATCGTAATGTAAATATGTGTTTTCCCAATGGATTGAGTTGCCAGGCAGTGGTGTCGCACGCCTTTAATCCCAGCACTCGGGAGGCAGAGGCAGGTGGATTTCTGTGAGTTCGAGGCCAGCCTGGTCTACAGAGTGAGTTCCAGGACAGCCAGGGCTACACAGAGAAACCCTGTCTCGAAAAACCAAAACCAAAACCAAAAACAGAAACAAAAACACCCAATAGACATATCCAAAAGTGTTTTCATGTTGACTCTAAATTCAGTCAAGTTGATGAAATTAACCATCACAATGGGTGACAGATATTAATACCCCCCACACTGAGGAAGCTCCATCTTGAATGAAATCAATACTGTGGTAGTTTAGACCAGAAGCTTGGGACTCAGTTCAGTGAGATACTAACCCTAGGCCTGCTCTTCTGTTGGAGTGCAACTTAACCTTCTTGAATATTCTTTTCCTTGGATTGTTTGAAAAGAACAAGCTTTTCTAAATGGTAGGTGTTTTTATTATTTCCATTGAGAGCTTTTTTAATATCCAGATACCTTTCTCATACAACTTTATTACTTTAGTATTCCATCCAGCTTGAAGGATTTTTCTTATGTGCCTTGCTCAGTAATTTTTAAATGGGAGCACTTGTTCACTTGGCCATATTTCACCAATGTGTGAAGACATTTTTCATACTATATCCTTGAGATGAAGAGGAGACTAGCATACAATACACAGAGATCAGAGATACTGCTAAGTACCCTACAATACTCAGTACTCACACACATTAAATAATTATATAGTCCAAAATGCCTGTATTGCCAAGGTTGCAACTTAGACTATCACCTATTAGAAAGTACCCTACTGCTTTAATATTTTCAACACTGGAATGGAGATTAACCCCATGACACCCAACTTCCAGAGTTTTCAGAGCTATTAGATCAGGTCAAATTTTGGTCCCTTTATGTCATAGAAAACAATGAGACCATAAATGAATGAGATCAGACCTTAACCTAACATCACTCTGGCTGTCCTGGAACTCACTATGCAGAACAAGCTGGCCTAGAACTTGCAAAGATCTGCCTGTATCTGTCTCCTGCGAGCTGGGATTAAAGGTGTGCAGCACCATTCCCAGCCGCATTCAAAGTTCTTATGCCTATTTTTTGAGACAGGGCTTCACTTTGCAGCCTTGGCTGACCTGGAGCTCAATATATAGACCATGGTGACCTTGAGCTTAGAGATTCTCCTGCCTCTGCCTACAGAGTACTTGGACTAAAGGAATGCCCCACCATTCCTAACAGGATTCCCATGCATTGTATTTAAGATCTCATTCACTTCCTATAGCATCTTCTAGATAATGAAATTGAGGGTCAAAGGCAGACTTGCAATCTATGACATACAACCATAGAGGCCAGTTTCTTGCAACTTGAGGGATTAACTTTGCTAGCCAAACATAAACAGTGTGCTGTGGCATAATTCAACTTGACTGGCTGAGTATAATTTTAAAGTCCTTTATTTCTCTGGTTGTGAGTTACTTGCTTTAAGATCTTATTTTGGCATCACTTCAAAATAGATTTTTAAAAAAATGTCAAACCTAGCTGGGCAGTGGTGGCACACGCCTTAATCCCAGCACTTGGGAGGTAGAGGCAGGTGGAATTCTGAGTTCGAGACCAGCCTGGTCTACAGAGTGAGTTCCAGGACAGCCAGAGCTATACAGAGAAACCCTGTCTCGAAAAATCAAAAAAACAAAAAACAAAAAAAAAAACAAAAAAAAAAAACAAAACAAAAGTCAAACCTGAAAACTATAAAATGTCTAGAGGTGAGCATAAAGACAACACTTGAAGGCACAGACATAGGCAAGCAGATACTGAATAGGGCTGGAGTAGCACAGGAAACGATAGCAAGACTTGGCAAACATCAAATTTCATATAGAGCAAAGAAAAATTTTGCAGACTGATTCTGGAAGACTATAGAACACAAAGGATTTGTATCGTGTGTGTGTGTGTATGCGTGTGGTGCACACACGCAAAATTTCAGTACCAAAAGAACATATATTCCAATCAATAAATGGGAGAAAATTTGAACAAAGATCTTAAAATAAGTAAAAATGACGAACACATACATAGGGGAAATATTCAGTATTTTTATTTATCTAGGAAATGTGCAGTAAAACTATATTGCGATTCCATCGCAGCATAGTCAGAATAGTTGCCATCAAGAAAAGAAACAATAGCCTTTAATCCCAGAACTCAGAAGGCAGAAACAGGGGGATCTCTGTGAGTTCAAGGCTACAGAGTCAATTCCAGGACAGTCAGAGAGACGGGAGGAGGAGGAGGGGGAGGTGGAGGGGGACGGAGAGGGAGAGGGAGAGGGAGAGGGGGAGGGGGACGGGGAGGGAGAGGGGGAGGGAGAGGGAGAGGGGGAGGGGGAGGGAGAGGGAGAGGGGGGAGGGGAGAGGGGAGAAGGGGAGAGGGGAGAGGGGAGGAGAAGCCAGATTAAATCAGTCGGCTTGGAGAGAGAGGCAGAGGTGGGAAAATCTGAGTTCCAAGCTAGTCTGATCTAGAGAGTGAGTTCTAGGATAGGCAGGGCTTCATGGAAAAACCCTGTCTTGAAAAACGGAAAGAAAGAAAGAAAGAAAGAAAGAAAGAAAGAAAGAAAGAAAGAAAGAAAGAAAGAAAGAAAGAAAGAAAGAAAGAAAGAAAGAAAGAAATATTTTAAAATTAATTTTGTTTAAAATAATAATAACAATATATTATAATTGTAATAATGATAAGGTGGAGATAAGAATGAGGGACACATCTGGATGTCAGCCACAGGCTTCAACCTGCAACAGCATGAGCAAGAACTCTTGTGTGGGGGCTGGAGAGATGGCTCAGTGGTTAAGAGTACTGGCTGCTTGCTCTTCCAGAGGTCCTGAGTTCAAATCCCAGCAACCACATGGTGGCTCACAACCATCTGTAATGGATCTGATGCCCTCTTCTGGTGTGTCTGAAGACAATGACACTCTACTCATATACATTAAATAAATAAAATCTTTTTTTAATAAAAGAACTCCTATGTGGACAGGTCCGCCCCGATCCACAGATGTACACAGAGGCATATAGTACACACAAAACACATACATCTTACTCAACTTCAGAATGATTAAAAAGAACACAGAAATATGGGGATGAATGAAATGAATCTGGGTCAGATGCCTTTAGTCCCTGCACACGGGAGGCAGAGGCAGGTGGATCACTGTGAGTGTGAGGCCAGCCTGGTAGGAAGCTCCAGGTCATTCAAGGACATATAGTGAGACTGTCTCAAACAAAAATAATTAATCTGAGAGGCAATTTTCAGCAAGAGTAAGAAGTAGAACGAACTGGATGCAGAAATATATAGCATGCTGGAAGCTAGAGAGAATCTGAATTATTCTTGACAAGGATTCACCCCAAAGGAATCTACACTTCTGATGCTACCTAATCCCAGTCTCTACAGGCATTTCCCTACAAGCTTTTCTATCCATACAAAAGAAGATTCCCGGCGAGGTCCCCTTATTCTCAGATAACAAGCGCTACAATACTTGATTAGCTTTCCCAGGCACCTGGATGGATGAGCACCCTTAACAGCATGCTTCATGCTCAGAAGGGAAGAAGACGCCGTCACGGTAAGACCCAAGACCCGCTTTGAAGGGTTCAAGATCCTCAAAAACTCCACGTGAAAGGGTGCACTCGGGCATCACAAAGCTATTCTGAGTGTCTTGGATAATAATGGCAACCAGGTCTCAGAAAAATCACAGGGAGGAAAGAAAGAGGCCCTTCAGGAAACCAGTTGCCATGTCCGAAATTGGCCACTAGGTGGCAGTACGAGTCCACCTGGAAATCTCCATTCTCGGCTTCCAGCTCCCAGTAATATCCCTGTGGCTGTTGAGAAACAGACTGTTCTCAAAGCATCCCTAGAAGCTGTTGTTCAAGTGCATAATAGAATGCAACTCAGAAGGCACCTACAGACCCTAAGTAACACCCATAGTGGAGGGGAGTAGTAACGCTGTGTGACCAGTGTGTGGAAGGCTGTATTTTCTCTGAAAAGGCAGCGCTTTCTGAGCACCATGGTTTAAAGCATGGGGCACCAACAGAGAGCTGAGGTGTTCAGCTAGGACTGCCTCTGCACTTCTTACTTCTAATGCCTAAAGCACACCCCTCAATATAGTAAGATTGTTCTAACATTTATATGAAAATGTAAAGGACCCAACTTTGACAGGACAGTTTGACAGTGAGTGGGACTTCTAGTACAGTTTGAAATATTTACTGTATAATCCAATGCGCTGGTGGATGTCTTTACTCTCAGCACTTCCAAGTCTGGGGGGGCAGAGGTATAAGTGTGCTTTCAGGCCAACTTATGCTGCACAGTGAAATCTTGTTCCTAAAATGAGTTCTTGGGGCTGAAGCAATGTCTCAGTGGGTAAGTGTACTGTTCTATCAGAGGGCCCAAATTCAGTTTCCAGTATACACACACACACACACACACACTTTAAAAATAATCAAAAGAAGTCGTAAAATGACTTCATAACAGTTTATCATAAATCGACTCTAATCGGGACACTTTTTTGATGATACCTGCTTAGCAGAGACTTATGTATGGATTGGGGCTCAGAAGGAGTTTATCAACAAAATATCTAAGGCCTAAACCTTCCCAATAACTTTTTTCTTGCACTCCAAGTTCCTTGAAGACACAGGGGACAATGAGGCCCATGTAAGAAGGAAGGCCTTGCATTAGTAAGCTTTCTCCAGAGAACAGAATTGATTTCCCACTGGAGAAGTATTTCCAGCCTCGGGCATTTTGCTGCTGGGCTGCTGCTGCTGCCGCTGCTGCTGCTGTTTTGACAGAGTCTCGTGTATACTAGATTGGCCTTGAACTCACTACGAAATTGATGATGACCTTGAATTTAGGGTCCTCCTGCTTCCGCTTCCCAAGGACTGTGATAACAGATTTGCATCACCATGTCCAGCTCGGATTCCTCATTTATGCTTTTTTTTTTAATTTTTAATATTTTTATTACATATTTTCCTCAGTTACATTTCCAATGCTATCCCAAAAGTCCCCCATAGCGCCCCCCACTTCCCTACCCACCCATTCCCATTCTTTTGGCCCTGGCATTCCCCTATATTGGGGCATATAAAGTTTGCAAGTCCAATGGGCCTCTCTTTCCAGTGATGGCCGACTAGGCTCATTTATGCTTTTATAAATATAGTACAAATGACTATTTCTACTGAGTTTGTATTGTACTAGGCAATATACATAATCTAGAGGTGATGTAAAGTCTTCAGGAAAATGTGTGATTTTATATATGAATGCAACGTCATGTCATACAGCAGAGATGCATTATCTGCTTTTTCTCATCTTAACTCATATATAAATATTTAAAATTATGCATATGGATGGAGTACCAGTAGTGTGAGTGTGTGTGCATACATGTCCACAGGTGCACATGCCAGTGAGGATGTGGGCACATGGAAAACAGCAGTCAATGTCAGATGTCTTCCGTGATTGCTCTCCATGTTTTTGAGACATCATCTCTTGTCGAACTTGGGGCTCATCAATTTGGCCAGAATGGCTGCCCAGTGAGCTCCAGCAATGCCATCTGTGAGGTTGCAGGCAGGCATCACTGTGGATCATAGATAATTTGTTACTGAAGAACTTCCATACTGCTCCCTGCAATGAATGCAGTGATTTACACTCTTACAGACAGTGCTGAAGAACTTCCTTCTCTCAAATCAGTGAGAAGGCTCACTGGAGGCAGGCCCTTGCTGTAGCAATGTACTAATAATTAATTAATCTAAAGTAATAAAAAAAAACAAGATTGCACATTCCCAAGCCCTTAAGTATTTCCCATATGTTTTTTTTTAAGATTTATTTATTTATTATATGTAAGTACACTGTAGCTGTCTTCAGACACTCCAGAAGAGGGCGCCAGATCTCGTTAGGGATGGTTGTGAGCCACCATGTGGTTGCTGGGATTTGAACTCTGGACCTTCGGAAGAGCAGTCGGGTGCTCTTACCCACTGAGCCATCTCACCAGCCCTCCATATGTTTTCTAATAGTTTTACATCTTCAACTTAAATCTGTAACCCATTTAAGTTATCTTTGTATGTTATTATAGAGATATGAGTCCAGCTCCAGTCTTCTTGTGGACATCCTATTTTCTAAGAAAGCACCATTTGAAGAAAAAGTGCCTGTTTGCCACTGTGTTCTTAGCACCTTTGTCCTGGAGCAGCTAGCTGGCTGTGCTTGTCTGGGATTACCCCTGGATATTCTAGGTGCTTTTCTGTGACTACTAAGCTGTTTGGAATCCTATGGCTTAGTGTTGTACGTGGAAGTCAGGTAGCATACTGCTTCTACTGTTTTCTTCCCTTCTTTTTGCTGAGGAGAGAAGCATCCACTGACTGTTTCATCCACTGACTTTCACATCCTTGGAAGTTCCTGGAGTCGAGACTCATGAATACTAAGGGACAAATAAAGTGGTTCCAAAACTGTGCCCACAACTTCTCTGATAGCATCTCCCTTCAAGAGATGCGGCTTACTTCTCTTGGGGACAAACCAGTATTAACAATTTATTTCCATTGAATAGGATATAGAAGGACTGATGATGTAGTACTTCCAAGATGACGTCTTAAAGTATATCAGAGCCTCCCTAGAATAGTGTCTCTTTGCTTGCTCTCACTCTGAGAGAATCTACCATAGCAGGGGGGCACCCAAATAGCCCTGTGGATTGATCCATAAGACAGGGAACTAGTTTTCTTTAGTTCTGTATCCATACTAGAGAGCCACCTTATAATCAAATCCTCTACTCTTAGGTCATCAGATGTAGTCCTCGGTGGGTCATAACAATAGCTTCCCAAAAGACCATGAGCCAGAACCACCCACCCAGCTAAGCTACTCCTAGATTACCTAGTCTACAGAAACTGTGAAAGAGTAAATATTTTATTTTTACCTTTTTACCCCCTAAGGACTCATGAAATATATTCAACTAGAATTATTTTTGATAATAAATAGAAAAACAGTCCATATTTATTTATTTTTATTTTTACATATATGTGCTTTGTCTGCATGTATATCACATACATGCAGTACCTATAGCGGCCAGAAGAGGGCGAGAAATCCCCTGCAACTTAGGTTTAGATGGTTTGTGGATGCTGGGAACTAAAAGTGGGTCCTCTGTAGGAGAAGAAAGTCCTCTTAGACACTGAGCCATCTCTTCAGTCCCAAGATTAATTTTAAAATTATTTTATGTGTATGAATGTTTTACCTGCGTGTATGTCTGTGCATCACTTATATCCTTGGTATCTAGGAAGTCCAGGAGAGGGTGTTGAATCTCCTGGAATTGTAGTTATAGAAGGTTGTGAGCCACCACGTGGGTGCTGGCAATCAAACCTGGATCCTCTGGAAGAGAAGCTAGTGCTCTTAATCACTGAATCATCTTCCCAGCCCTCCAAAATGAAAACATTTAAGGATGGAAAGCAATACATAGAAGGATAAATAAATAAATAAATAATAAAAGTATGTGAATTTGGAGGGTAAAATGACTAAAGAAAGAAAGAAAAAAAAGGAAGGAAGAAAACTGAAAGGAAACTTCATCTCATCATGGTAAAGAATGGGTCACACTGAGAGCTAACGGGAGTCAATCTAGATGCCCAGTAACAGAAAGCTGAATAAACAAATTGTGGCAGACACAAACAATAGAGTGCTATTCAGTGATAGAAATGCACACATTCCTGATGATAAACAGCATTGGACAAATCTCAGTAACATTCTAAGGAATGAAAAAGCTAGACATAAAGAATCCACACAGCATAATCCTGCTTTCAAAGGGGATATAGTTCACTTGTAGACTTTTTGACATTAATGCACAAGGCCCTGGGTTTGAGCCACAGGATTGGCACTGCGTGAGTGTGTGTGTGTGTGTGCGCGCGTGCACAAGCATGCAAGTGCACACTCTTTATGTATGATCCCATTTATATAAAGTTTAGTAGCAGGCATGAATAGCTGAGTAATGGAATTTAAAATGCAAAAGGGAAGTGCAAGGATAACTCCCCCTGAAGTTATTTAGTTAATGATATCATGGGTGTGTACATTTTTTGAAGATTATAAAGCTGTACATTTAGGATCTGTGCCTTGGGCTTTGGGTGTGGCTCAGCGGCTGCAGAGTATTATCCTAATATGTGTGAAGCCCTGTGTTGCATCCCACAGAGCGGAGATAAAAAGAGCAAGAGCCTAGTTGTCATTGTTTTAACGCCACATACTTAATTTCTACCCAAATAGTCTCAAGTGAGACTATGACCATTTGAGGGGAAGAGACATCTTTCTCCAGCAAGTCATCCAGAACTCATTCACTTTTTCCACCTCCACTGCTCCATCGGGATGCTCCCACACAGAATCCCCGCCTCCAACCCTGCCTGCCACAGTCCTTTTGCTGCAAATCAGCTATGCCAATCAGGTCAGAGCATTCCCTGCTTAAGCCTCTCAGTGCTTTCCTAGCACATTAGAAAAAAATGCATGGTTTTTCTTTTGTCCTACAAAGCTCGACATGAGCAGGTCCTGCCCTCTTCACTATCCACTTTGTCCCCCTATCCTGTGATCTAGCCACTCTGGCCCTCTTTCAGCTCGAAAGCACCAAGCACTTCCTGACTCCAGGCATTGATTGTCCAGAAAGCTCTTCCTTGTTCTTTCAACTGATTAACTCTGACTCTGTCATTCTTTGCGAGAAAGGCCTCCAAAGTCCACATCTGTTAGGTTCCCTTGGTTTTTCTTTTTCTTTTGGCTTTTGACATGAGGTTTCTCTATGTAGCCTCCCAGGTGCTGGGATTAAAGGCATGCACCACTACTGCCTGCTGTTACATTCTTTTTTAACTTATTCTTTTTTAACTTACTTTTTCTTATTTTGAGAATTTCACGCACAAGTACTGTATCCACATCAATTCACCCTTCCATCTCCTGTGATCTTGCAACTCCCTCTCAAATTTATGATCTCTTGTTCTTTAATCATTGTTACACACACACACACACACACACACACACACACACATCCTACTGATTCCAGTGGTCTTGTTATGTTTTTAGGGCTGTCTACTTGGGATTAAGTAATCTATGAATGAGTTTGCCCTTGGAGAAAACTGATTCTCCCTCAGCTCTTCATCTAGGGGTGGAACCTTGTGAGCTTCCTATGTTGGCATGTCAAGTGCTGTTGTTTAGACAACTGTGATGGCTAATCTCGACTAAATCTGACTACATCTTGAATTAAGTGGAACCCACGTTGTCCAGCATTCCTGTGAAGGAATTGTCTTAATTAGATAATTGAAGCAAGAAGGTCTACCCTAAATCTGGGCCACACCTTCTGACGTTAGCCCAGGATCTGCCCACACCTTCACTGGCAAGGTTTGCTCTGTTGCTTCACCCAGCACTTAATCCAGAGCCTTCAGGATCCCAATGTACACTGAAGACCAGCAGCTCTCCAGGAATTCTCCAGCACTCCAGCACCAGAGTGAGGCTGCAGAGACAGCCAATCCCCTAGGCTGAACAATTATTGGATACTCAGCTTTTCCATCATGATACAGCCATTGTTGAACTACCCAGACCATATCCTATAAGTCAGTCTAAAACAACCCCATATACATATACACATACATAAACATACATATACACACATATGTATGTGTAGAAATGTATGTATAAAATGAATAGTTGTAAACACACACATATATGTACTTGTTCTATAGGTTCTATTCCTTTAGAGAACCCTGGCTAATACTATATTGTTGAGAATTCGTGGGTGCAGCTTCCTCGACGTCTAGAAGGCATAATCTAGCAACTAGACTTTTGGTCCTCTGACTTAACAATCTTTCTTTGTTTTTGAAACCTGGTCTTCCTGTTTAGGCCCTATTGGCCTAGAACTCACTATGTAGGTCAGGCTGACCTTAAATTCACAGAGATGTGCCTGCTTCTACCTTCTAAGTGCTGAGATTAAAGGCCTACACTACCACATCCAGCTTTTTAAAATCTGTATTGAAATGTCTGTGTCGTTTGTCTATATGTTTTACTGAATTGTTTTGCTTTAAGTTTTTGAATTTTGAAAGGTAGTCTATATACTGGTCTTTTTTTGTCCAATATTTTCCAAATATTTTGGTATCTGTGTGCACATGTGCATGTGTGTGAGTACATGTGTTTGTGTGTCCTTGCATGTGTGTGTACACATGCATGTATACATATGTGGTTGAGAGAGATCTGTTACTCTCCACATTATCTTTATTTCAAAATCATGAAGGCTATTGTTCCATGACTTTGGTTCTTACATTATCTTTGCCTGGTTTTGGGATCGTGTCATGGTACAATTGAAATGATAAAAGAATTCTAAAAGCACCCTTTTCTTTTTCAGAAAGATATATTGGATAATTAGTGTGAGTTGTTTGTTAAAAAACACTTAGCAAACTTCTGCACTGGCACCATCTAGGCCAGGAGCTGTCTTTTTAAAGAATTTTAGAATTGCGAATGCTTCATAGCATAGCTCATAGTTGCAGTGCTGGTTCCTATTGGCCAAGTTTTACTAACTGATGCTTTTTCCAGGAGCTGATTGCTTTTCCTCTGTTCCCAAATGTGTGTGTGTGTAGAGTTGTTTGCAGTGTGTCTCTGTATAGTCTTCAATGGCTACTGTCTGTTGGGCTACACCCGTTTCATCCTTGGTATTAGCAATTTGTTCTCTAGTGGCTATCTGACCTTGAGTTCAAATTCCAACAGCATCACCTTTTGAAAAAGTACATCCTTATTTATTTTGATGAATGTGTGTATGTGTGCAGGCACAAGTGCCACGGTGCATGCATAGAGGTGAGAAGACAAGTTCGGGGTTGCCAGTTCTCTCCTTTCTGACTCAGATTGTTAATTTGCTTTTTTCTAACCTAAGTATTTAGTAAATACCTTTTCTCTTTAATTTATAAAACTATGTTCTACGGGCCCTGAAGTGGGTAAGAGCTCCACAGGAAGACCAACAGAGTCAACTAACTAACCTGGACACTTGTGGCTCTCAGAGACTGAAGTACCAACCAAAGAGCATACACGGGCTGAACCTCTGCACACATATATAGCAGACGCACAGCTCAGTCTTCGCGTGGGTCCCAAACAACTGGAGCAGGGGCTATCTCTAAAGCTGTTGCCCATACGTGGGACATGTTCTTCTAGCTGGGCTGCCTTGTCTGGCCTCAGTGAGAGAGGAAGTGCCTAGCCTCATAGAGATTTGATGTGCCAGGGTAGAGGGATACCCAGGGACCCCCTACCCACTCAGAGAAGGGGAGAGAGAGGGGGTGACTGGGAAGGGGGCCAGTGAGCAGGATGTAAGGTGAATACATAAATTAATGGAAGAAACAGGTCCTACAAATAGTAATTTGCTTGACTTCATTTGAAATCAGTTCAGGTTTTGTTTTGGTTTTGTTTTGTTTTGTTTGTTTGTTTGTTTGTTTTTGGTTTTTTTGGTTTTTTGAGACAGGGTTTCTCTGTGTAGCCCTGGGTGTCCTGGAACTCACTCTGTAGACCAGACTGGCCTCGAACTCAGAAATCCACCTGCCTCTGCCTCCCAAGTGCTGGGATTAAAGGCGTGTGCCACCACTGTCCAGCCAGTATTTTTTTTAAAAAACATGTTTTGAGGTTTTTCTTTTGATGTGTGTGTTATTTAGAAGAATGTTTTGTATTTTCCAAATGCTTAGAAATTTCCTTGTTCACTTTAATTTATGAACTGGCTCTTGGCCTTTTGGTTACAATCAAGTGGAGATTTCATTATGGTTGTTAGTAAAATGTAAATTCTTCCAATTCTATAAATTTGAGATCTGATGTATGGCACAGAGTGTGATCTATCATAGTATCATGTTCCGAGGTTATATGAAAAGAATGTGCACCCTGCTGTTGTTGCATAGAATGTTCTATAAATGCTAAGATCCTTGGGTTATGGTGCTGTTGACTGCATTCGTTTCCATCTGCTGATTTTCTGTCTGGTTTCTCTGTCCGTTGTAAAGGGAGGCATTTTGAAGCATTAGCCACAGTTGTGGGTTTGGCTTTCTCCTTCCCACTATGCTAGTTTTTGCTTCTCAGAGAGTTCTGCTCTGCAGTTCAGCATGCATTCATATAGGATGTGGTAGACTGGTTCTTTTCTCATTATCATTTTATTTTATTTATTTATTTTTGTCTTTTATCTTTTAGCATTATATCCTCTGTCTCTGATCTTTTGCTTTTCCTGGTCATAAAACATTGTGAAAGCCTGCTTTTGGTTGTCTGCAGTACATTGCTGTTTATCTCTCCCTGCAGCTCTGGTCTGTGGTTGCTCTAGGCATCAGTCCATCCATATAACTTAGGATTGCTGTCATCACTGCAACAATTTGGGTGAAGTGTTGAAACGGTCCCTTCCAGTACACTCGCTGCCTTAGAATACAATTATCTTTTTGTGTGCTGTTAATTCTAAACCGAGAGTTTTATGCTCATTAGGCAAGTGCTTTACCCAAAAGCTACAACTGTTAGCCCCTATAATCGCCTTAAGTAGTTCCATCCCTCATTATTGAGTACCAGCTCAGGTACTGCTAGAATTTTTGCTTCAACATAAAATGTGATTTAGAAAATTCAAGAGAGGACAAAAAAAAAAAATACTTATCCTATTTTTGTGCATTCTAGTCTTTCTTCCTGACAATGATACTTATTTCCGTGTTTCCTGTCTATTTATAGAGGTTCCTGTGAATATTCTTTCCTGCTGGCCCCAGAGTCCTTTAGTTATCTTCAACTGAGAATGTCTTGATTTCACCTTCATTCCTGGAGAGAAGTTTGGAGTTGGCAGTTATTTGTTTCAGCCCTTAAAGATATCACTTCCTGACAAGCATAATGACATATAATTGTAATCTCAAGGCACTTTGGGAAGCTGGAGCAGGAGGATCAAGTGTTTGAGCTCAGGACCATCCTCCACTACACAGCAGGACCCTGTCTCAAGACATCAAAAAGAAAAACAGGCACTTCCTTTTTTTCCTTTCGGGTTTCTGATGAGAAAATAGCCATTATGCAAATAATTTCCCCCATGCACAGGGATCAGAGTTCTCCACTAACTTATGATTTTCTTTTTGTACTTAGTTCTCAGATATTTAAAAAAAACAATTTACTGTTTATTACTATTATCATTATTATTTGAGGGAGGGTTTCTATTATCATTATTATTTGAGGAGGGTTTTTCATTGAGACAGGGTTTCTCTGTGTAGTCCTGGCTTTCCTGGAACTCATTCTGTAGATCAGGATGGCCTTAAACTCAAACATCCACTTAACTCTGCTTCTAGAGTGCTGGGATTAAAGGCGTGTACCACCACCAGCAGCAGCTGGCTCGTTAATTATTTTTAAGTTGATGTATTTATGCGAGACATGCTCAACATACTGCACAAGTCAGAGGACAACTTTCTAATCTCTCCTTATATCATGTGTGGAATCAACATAGAAATCTACCAACTGATGAATGGATATTAAAAGTGTGGTAAATATGCACAATGGAAAATTATTCAGCTATAAAGGAAATGAAGTCATAAAATTTGAAGGTAAAAATGGATGGAACTGGAAACAAATTATGCTGAAAGCAATCACCCAGGCTCTGAAACACAAACACCAGATGTTCCGTCTTATATGAGAATCCCAGCTTCAAATCTTTTGTGGATTTGCCATGGAGTATATAGGCTCTAGGAAACTAGAATAGGGCCGTTGATGTTAAGGTACATTTAGGGGCGAAAGATTAGAATAAAAGTAAAATTAAAGTAGAGGAGGAATTATTAAGGGTAGAAGAGTTCAAGGGGGTAGTGGGGTGCTGGGGATAGGAAAATGAGGAGTCAGGGGAAGCCTAGACAAAATGAGGTACACAGAAAGAAGCTACTAAGGAACATATGATCTTGCAATGAAAGTTAAAAGTACAGTAAGAGAGGAGAGTAGAATATGTGTAATATGAAAGAACAGAGGGAGAACACTGGGAACTGACAGAGTAAGCAGCAGAGAGAACAGTGGGTAAGGGACACAGAGGTAGGTGTGGCTGAACGAAACTGAGAAGCTATGAAGAAGCCTTATTCAACTTGACTAGTTTGTAGGGTGATACAAATATCTTTTTCTAAAGAAGTTGAAACAGTTTAAAATTACTGACATTAGTGGACAATGCTGCTTCCAGAAGACATGGGTTCTTTTCATGAAAAATCTCCATTCCAGGCTCAGGTTACCTTCCTACAAGTTATTGATCAAGGAGGCCATTATTCTTGGTTGCCCACCTTAACGAGATGGTAAGACCTTATTCCTGCAGATACCATATACTTTGGTTGCAGGATGCAGAGAAATCGATCTTAAACTTAACCAGGAAACTCTCCTTGCTGACTAATGCTAGAAGGTGCTTTGATGTATCTCAGTAGGAGTAAGAAAGGACAGTTTTAGTTTATTCTAAGATGGCTAGTTTTCATAGTGCTGCTCAGGCTGCTGCAGAAGAAGACACATCAAAGGTATCATCCAGAACTGGACCCTGTACACTACAACAGTGTCCTTCAAGGCAACACTGATGTAATAGTGACCAGGCTGTTTATGGATACAATCAACTACTCTCTTAATAGGATTTAAAGCCTGCTCCATAGGATGGGGTTTGTGTCTGGTATTGTAAATGTGCTCAAAAACCATGGCCTGGGAACTCATAGGCCCTAAGGGAAAAGTGTTAATATTGTTTTGCTAACGGGTCTTGTGGTCAAATCATCTTCTAAGTATTTATATTTATAGCCATAGATGTGTTCTGCTCCCGGCCTTGATTGGAGAAGTTTATTGCAGTGGATAGTGATTAACATAGAGACACACTGCTGTTTAAAATGCAGACAATAAGCCACTCTGAATGTTCAGCCATAAATGAGACATCCATACCAGCATACCCTACCCCACGTCACCCATGACCACCAAGGATTGGTAACTTCACGGAAGAGGAAACAGAGTACAGAGAAGCCAAAGGATGAGGAGAAGTGCCGTGAAATGTCGTCCTTTGGGTATGACACGCTGCTGTGTATATGAACTGACATCATCAGCAAGGGTTACCTCCAGAAGACCTGTGCAAGGTCAAGCCAATGAACTATTCCAGCATGGTCTTGGGAGGGGCTCTTGAAGTCCCACTTCTTGGTGAGGATCTATTGGCCATTCATTACTGTCATCTGAAGGAGAAAGAGTGACTTTTCCTTAGATGTGTAACCACTGGAAATTTATCCACATCAATTGGATGCTCTCCCACTTATGCACATATTGGAATACTAATTGTACTCAGTGGGCTGAAAGGATAACAAACAACAACATGAATTTGGAGGATGTGATGAGCGGGGTATGGCATGAAAATGCACGGATGACATGTTCAATACATACATTGAAATGAAATGAAATGACAAGGACAGCCTTCAAGATGACTCAGCTAGTGCAAGTGGCCAACTGCAGGCCTGCTCATCTGAGTTTGGTCAGGGGATCCCACAAAGTGACAGAAGAGACCTGACTCCTTTTGACCTCCCCTCCACATGTGCAATTGTCTTCTGATCTCCACACACCCACAAAAGTAAACGAAAGTCTTGTGGTACATTAGTTCTCAAACATAAATTGGCTGAGAGATTAATATGAATGTCTGGGTTCACATTTAAGATGTTCTGATTGGTTAGAAATACGAAGAGTTTGGAGAAAAATCTCCATTTCTAACCATGTCTTGGACAATGCTTCCAGTTCAATACAACAGTTTTACTGAACTGCCTTTAAATAGCTACCCAATTGTTCTGAACTGACTGCTCCTTAGAATTACCAACTGGGGGCTGGAGAGATGGCTCAGTGGTTAAGAGCACTGACTGCTCTTCCAGAGGTCCTGAGTTCGATTCCCAGCAACCACATGGTGGCTCACAACCATCCTTAATGAGATCTGAAGACAGCTACAGTGTACTTACATATAATACATAAATAAAATCTTAAAAAAAAAAGAATTACCAACTGAGTTTAAGGACTCAAGAGAATGAATACCCACGTGCTACCCAGCCCCTACTGCCAAGCTGTTTTGACTCTAGTAGTCTGGGATGAGGCTAGAATATTCAGCACTTTTAAAAGTTTCCCTGGAGGTCATTTCAAAAAGTTTTTATTGGACTGTAGACAGAAGACCTAAAACTGAAGGTTTCTCCAGGATGCTCTAGATGCTCAAGCGTCACCTATTTTCCTGTTGGAAGGGGTAGCTAGAGAGATAGGTTAGCAGCTAGGCACACTTGCTGCTCTTGCAGAAGACCCAGGTTCAGTTCAGGTTCTCAGCATTACAATGGCAGTTTACAGCAGTCTGCAATTCTAGTCCCAAGAGACCTGACATCTTTTTATGTTCTCTGAGGGTACCAGACACACATGTGGTACACAGATACACATGCAGGCCAAACACCCAGGTACCTAAAATAAAAATGAATTTAAATATATTTAATTGTTGATAGCAGAGGGTGGTGATAAATGTTTGTTCCAAAGTCTAAAATAGTTTCCTAGACAAAAATATTCATAGTAGCATCATTCAAAATATCCCTAAGAAACAACTTAACTAAGTGTACAAAATGGTCAAAGAATGTCAATTTGTTATATCCAGGTATAAAAAGGAGTTAAATGTTCATAGATTGTACAGAATAATGGGCCTTAAAAATAGTTGATAAATTGAATAGAACCAATCACAAAACACTACACATTATGTGACCCTAATCAGAAGTAGTGGATAGGGCTGCTGACATTTGGGGGAAATGGGTGGATAATAGCTATAGAACTTCTATTGGGGGCTGGTGAGATGGTTCAGTGGGTAAGAGCACCAACTGCTCTTCCAAAGGTACTGAGTTCAAATCCCAGCAACCACATGGTGGCTCACAACCACCCATAATGAGATCTGATACCCTCTTCTGGCGCGTTTGAAGACAGCTACAGTGAACTTATAATAATAAATAGATCTTTGGCCAGAGCAAGTGGGGTTGGCCAGAGCAAGCAGAGGTCCTAAGTTCAATTCCCAACAATCACATGAAGGCTCACAACCATCTGTACAACTAAAGTGTGTACTCATATACATAAAATAAAATAAAAAAGAACTTCTATTGGGGAGGGATGAAATATTATGACTGTGATGATTGTATGATATATAATAAATATACTGTATACAATAGGATTGGAGTCTTTAAAATGGATGAATTTCAGGGCTGGGGTTTAAATTGGTGGTGTTGTTTGCCTTATGTGCCTAAGGCCCTGGATTTAATCCCTAGAACTGCAAAGCAATTTAAAAAAAATTAAAAGGATGAATTTTATGGTCTATGTATTCTATGCCAATAAAAACCCTCACCAAGTAATATCCAATCCGGTATAGTAACTAGTACTTTAATCGTGTCTGCTGTGTGTTCTTGTAGCATTACCTGAGGTAACTATGATATTCAAGAAATTTAGTAAACAGCCTTGGGTGATAAGGAACAACTAAAAGTTTTCTCTCTTCTCTTGTATTAAAAATATGTTTTTTTCCCACTGTGGAGGTTCCTCAACAAATTAAAAATGGAATTGTTATATGACTCAGCTATATCACTCCTGGGCATATACTCAAAGGATTCTGTACTGCCACAGAAATACTTACATATCCATGTTTATTGCTGCATTATTCACAATAGCAAGGGAATAGAAATGGCCAAGTTGCCCATCATCAGAAGAAAGGCTAATGAAAATGTGGCATATGTATACAATGAGATTTTATTTATTTAGCCATAAAGAAAAATAATATTATGCAATTTGCAGGGAAATGGATGGATCTGGAAAGTATTATATTGAGATGAACCAGGTTCAGAAAGACAAAAATCCCATATTCTTTCTCATAGGCAAATCTTAATTTTATTTCTTGACTTTGGCACACTTATGTATGGTGTACTGTGATTGCATGCACCACATTCCCTCTTGTATGCCCCTCCTTTCCTGTCTTCTCACCTAGTCCCCCTCTTGGTGGCTACATTAGTGAAAGACCCCCTCTCCTCCAGCAGCCATCAACAATCATTAGCTCTCTTTACCACCGTTCTTAGAGACCTTTTGTACCTTGGTGAAAACTGGCAAACAGAACCTTTCAGTGTTTCTATGTAATCAGAGAGTGTATGAGAAGGTAGATAGACTCTGAAACTAGATGTAGTCAACAGAGGGGGAATGAGAAATGATGGGAGGCAGCCAAAGGCATGTGGCACAGAGTGGAAAGGTCCTGGGAGGGAAGGCACAAGGAGAACAGAGTGGGGAGAAAGTGGGAAAGCAAAACAACTAAGATAAGTTTTATTTGGAAAATGCCATAATGAAACCGACTCTTTGTATGCTAATAAAATAAATGCCATCTCCTGAAACTTTTTGGCAACTTATTAGAATACATTTAATTTAATCATTCTCTTGATTTAGCATGTTTGTCAAGCAGCAACTAACTCTTCACATATTTGATCTGCTTTACACAGTAGGAAATGGTTTGCCTACTTGGTTTTTATGTTTTGTTTGGTGAGGGTTTTATTTGTCTGTCTTGAGACAGAGACTCACACTATAGCCCTGGCTGGCCTAAAACTTACAATATAGCCCAGGATTGCCTGAAACTTTGTGCTGGCCCCTTTGGCTTTTTCCTCCCCAGTGCTAGAATTAAAGGTCTGTACAGTCTCATTCAGCTAACAGCTGTGATCTGTGTTCAATGTTTGGTTCCTTGTGGTTAGCAGAAGGGAATTTGTGTGAACTGCACATGTCTAAATCCTGTCTCATTGTTTATTCCATTTCATTCCTTGTTCCTGACATTTAAATGATTTACTCCAGCTTCAGCTTACCCAGTATTAATACCTGTTGACACTATGGTATATGGATTTTCACACATTTTATTATATAGACACACAAAAATTGAACCTAAACTAGCTTTTCTGTCTCTTTTCATATACTATTGTGAAAGCTTTTTATCTTCAGAATGGCCAAAATGACAGTTCATTGTAATGTATAAAGTATAATTTATATCGTGTCTTGTTTTGAAAGACTTTTAAGTCTTTGTAATCCATTTCCTTTCCATGGTTCTTGCCTTTGGAAGACAGATATGAACATTAAAAAACAAAACTATGAGTGTACTAAGAGGAAAGATTTAATTCGTTTATGACGCCAGAGTAGGAAGAGCTTTTAACTCCTGACAAGAAATTCAAAAGTCATAATGAATATGAAAGTCAAATTTAATGGTAGAAAAATTAAAAATTTTTACTGGCATTATAAACAAAGTTAAAATGTGTATTAATAAATTGGATTAAATAGTTACAACACATAACAGGAGCAATAGTGTTACTGTTTAATAAGCTCATGGAAAATATTTTTAAAATTCAAACGTCAATGGGAAAGTGGATAAAGGATATGAATTAATTTATAGGAAATTAAATACATCTGGCCCATAAACTTATGCAAGCAGTTTGGCTACACTAATTAAATAAATAAAAACAAAACCAAGGATGAACAACTTTTCCTATTAGCTTTGCAAGATTAAAAAAACAAAAACAAAAGGAAACTTGTTTGAACTTACATATGGAAGAGAGATTCAAATGCAGCAACTATGATGGGCATTGATACAAAAACATCAAAAAGAGAATTTAGGGGTCAGGTGTGAATCTTGTAAGTTTCAGAAACTCCCTCAGACTTATTTACCTAATTTCTGAACCTTTATGAGCCTCCTTCCAGAAGGGTTTCTTTCAATTTTCAGGAAGTATCTATACAACCTTGGCAAGGATTTAACCGAAATGGGTGTATTAGTCAGGGTTCTGCTGCCAGGTGAAGCCTCTCTGATGATGACTAGACAAGGCACCCATCTATGAATATAGCAGAATAGCATTAGGAATCATTTTTTTTTCTTTTTTTTGCCAGTCGTGTTTGGTTCTACCCTAGGTCTCTGGGTTATCCAGTCTCCAGTTCCTGGCCCTCCAGGCAATGTAGGGCATGGGGTGCCCTCTCATGGCAGGGATCTCAAGTAAAACCAGACATTGTTTGACGACTCTCACAAGTTCTCCACCACCATCAATACCCCAGGAGAGATTGTAGGTGGAGGTTTTTGTGGCTGGGTTGGTGCCCAGGTTTCTCTTTCCATAACCTGCAGAGTACCTTCCTGCTCCAAAGAGACGAGAACTTAGGGCTGAAGGCTTCACACAGGGACCTGCTCTTCCTCTCTACTTCAATTAGTTGTGTGGGTGTTATCCTTGGCAATGGGACTCCACTGTCAGGTTTCAGAGAATGACTTTCTGCCATAGCATCAGACTGGGATCGCCACTCAACCTTTCGGACAATAACTCAATGGAAGGCAACCCAGACGCTCCACTGAAAGCCTTGTGTGCTACAAAAGTTGGCCAGTTCAGACTTGGTATCCTCCATTACAAGGAGTCCTCATTAAGGTCACCTTCATATAGGTTCCAGGAACCTTCCACTGCACTAGGGTTCTATAGCAACCCCCCAAATGCCCTCCATTTATAGACATCTCTCCCTGAACTCTCTCCCCTCACCTCCTCCACCTGATCCCTCCCACTCCCATTCCCACCCATCTGCAGTCCACCCAAAATCTGTTCTATTTCCCCTTCCCCGGGAGATCCACGCACACACATCCCCAGCCCTCCTCTATACCTAAGCACTCTGGGTATGTGGACTGTAGCTTATCATTTACTTAATAGCTAATGTCTACATATCATATTTGTCTTTCTGAGTCTGAGTTACTCAGGATGATTTTTCTTTCTAGTAGCGTCCATTTGCCTGCAAATTTCATGCTGTCGTTGTTTTGAGACAGGGTTTCTCTGTGTAGCCCTGGCTGTCCTTGAACTCAGAGATCCACCTGCCTCTGCCTCCCAAGTGCTGGGATTTCAGGTGGGTGCCACCACTGCCCGGCTTGTTGTCATTTTTTAACACCTTAATAATGCTTCACTGTGTAAAAGTTTATCCACATTGTTTCTTCTTTGGTTAAGAAACATCTAGAGCTAGAGTTTCTCTCTTTTTGGTTTTCTCTTTCTTTTTCTTTTCTTTTGGTGTTTGTTTGTTTTTTCAAGACAGGGTTTCTCTGTATAGCCCTGGCTGTCCTGGAACTCACTCTATAGACCAGGTTGGCCTCAAACTCAGATATCTGCTTGCCTCTGCCTCCCAAGTACTGGGATTAAAGTCATACACCACCATCGACACCACTACCACCTGACTAGGGCCAGTGTTTTAATACTCTGACTTTTCCCTCATTCCTGGATTTAATCTTCTATCTAGTCTTTGACTCGCCTTCCTTTCACCGTATGTTAAGTGTACAGAAATTTATTAAGCACGCTCTCCTAGTCAGCTTCTCTACAAGCAGAATCCAAGTTAGGGATCTGGGTTTTTGTAATTTGCTACAGAAAAGCCTTCCAGAAGAAGGAAGCAAAGGAAGCAGAGCAGGGCAGGGACAGAGCTGAGTAAGACTGTGGGTTTCAGCCCGCATCTCCAAGTCCCAAGGCAGATTAACACCACGAAGCAAGGGGTTGCTTGTGGCAAGCTGCTGGTATAGCAATGTTGAGTGATCTCCAAGCAAGCAGTTTTTCAGAGACGACGATTTGGGTCACATTCATAGTAGCTGTGGGATGATAGGTGTACTGGCTAAGAAAGGAAGGACTGAAACTTCAGGTAAGTCCTGCCTTTATATGCCCCCCTCAGTATGTATGTCGGTCCAGTATCCCTCCTAACATCTCTCCCATCCTCCCAAAGGATATGGAAAATGATCTGCTGAGCTTTCTCCAGTGGAGTAGTAGCTCACCAAGACAGGAATCATGTCCTGTCTGTCTTTTTACCAAGCATGGAGCAAATGCCTAAATAAATGTCTGATGAACTGAACACCCACAAAGTGGCTTCCCGTGTCTCCATGTGGCCATGTCAAGACACCAAACCCTGCTGCCAAGAGCACTTCCATCTCCAAGTGACAAGGGAGAAAACTAAAAGACATCATTTGAGACTTACATTTAAAGTTCATGTTATAACATGGGCTAATAGCAGTGTTCGGAGGTGAGGCTTTTGGAAGGTGGTCACATTATGAGTGAATTAATTCATATATGAATTCATAGCTTATCTAGCCCTAGGGGAAGGATTTAGTTATAAGAATCCTCTCCTCTCCTCTCCTCTCCTCTCCTCTCCTCTCCTCTCCTCTCCTCTCCTCTCCTCTCCTCTCCTCTCCTCTCCTCTCCTCTCCTCTCCTCTCCTCTCTGTCTCTGTCTGTCTGTCAGTCTGTCTCTCCCTCCCTCCTTCCTGCCCATCATGAGTTGACCTTCTCATTTGCCATATCCTTCACCATTAGGTACTGCCTCCACTATCTTAAAACCCAGTGGACTAAGTCACCACAGACTGACACTTCTGAAACCATTAACCTAATTAATGTTTCCTCTTGTAAGTGGATTTCTTTCTCCTCTGTTCTCACAACACTGCAAAGCTGCTGTATGCATACATCCTTTTCTGGGGAGAGATGGATACAGGTGAATTTACCCCTGTCAGGGGACCAAAGGAAATATTCCACCTACATCTGGTATACTGAACCAATGAATTCCTTAGGGCTCCTTCCAGGAGTATGGTGACACAAAAGGCAGCTGCATCACCAAAAAAGCCCACCCCAGTGTGAGTGATATTCTTGGAGTTCCCTGCATGACTTGCAGGCCTCTCAGCTTGCAGGGATCAGCTGCTCAAAAAGTAAAGGATGGCAAGAGTTCCTCTCCCAGCAATCCTCCCTACTTGTAAAACGGTGCGGTGGTGGGGACGGGGTTGTGGATCTGAAATATTTGTGGTTTCTAAGTTTCATCAGCCTCTTTTCTGCCTCCCTACTCTCCCTAGAAGGGACTGTTTTATGCCAAGGATTATTGCTACCCAACACTGGACACTGTAGGGAAGCAGCTTTCATGACTGGTTACCCATGCTGGGACAGCTTTTTGGTGTCTCATGGTCCTTTAAGTAACTCTTCACTCATACATCTGTAAGTACGCAGATAAACACACGGGTTCGCTGAGACTTGGGTGGGATCACGTCTCTGGTCTGTTGTCAGACTCTTATCTGGGGTGAGTACTCTTTTTCTTCATATCTCCCCAGGAAATGTCATACAACAGAAGCTGACTAAAGCATGAGGGCCAAGGAACAGAAGGAGATGGATTTGAAAAATATCTAAAAGGCAAACATCTGGCAGGATTTGATAGCCTTGTGCATGTGGGGAAAGAAAGAGCAGAAAGGAAGTTCTGAATTTCTGGAAGCAGGAAAAAATGGGGTTGCCTGTCACAGGCCTCCCCAATGTGCTGCATAGACTATGTGTCAGGTGCCCCTCAGCAGCACCACCACAGAATATGGATTCTTTTGCCTCCTGTGTGCTTGCTCCTGTGTAACCGTAGGAGACATGCTGCTGCCGTCTCAGGGTAGGAGCTAGAAGGAGGATATCAGAAACAAAAAAAAAAAAAAAAAAAAAAGGAAGATGGAGATTTCAAGGTTTTTGCCCAGAGGCTCCCACACCCTACTTGTGACAGGAAGTAACCCAAATGACAGAATCCGCTGGGAAGCTGGTGTCGGGTCTGTACTGGGCCAAGTTTCAGCAGCAGCTATTTTTATTTTTAGCCTATGCCACATCTCAGAGCAATCGGGTCTATAAATGTCCATACAGCTTGCCATGCCAGGCCTGCAGGCAGAAGGGAACAGCTAAAAAAGGATTGTGCTAGGCCTTGTCATGGGCTCCTAAATGCCCTTCATCAGCAGATGCTTGGAGTTTTCCTCTGAATTTCTGGGTTCCCTTTCCCCAGGCCCAAGTCTCTTCTCATCCGCTTTCAGAAGATGCTTCTACTAGCACAATTCGATCTCCAGGTAAATTACAAAAAACCCAGGTCCCCCACTGTCCTACAGTACAGTGCCAACTGAAGCCTGGGTGCATGCACCCTTCAGTCTCTGACCCCTGCTCCAGCCTGTTTGCTCCTGCTGTCCTGGGCTCCCCTGCTGAGCTTTTTTTTTTTTTTTTTTTTTTGGACTTTTCTTCACTATTTGTTCTATTGCTGTTATTAAGAAGCAGGGAAGCTTGGGTTTGGAGGGAGGCAGCTAATCAACTTAGGGGCCTCAAGTCTCCTCACCTTTACCTCCGGAAGAATAGGCCCTTATCTCACAGGACTTCGACACTGAGAAAAAAATGCACCGAGCAAGAGCTTTGTCTTGCTTATGCTCAGGGGATGAAGCACTTGCCATCCATTTGATCTCTTCTCTGGGCAGCTTAGTTATTGTCTGAAGTTTCGTTTTAGACTTGTTCCCTGATCATTTCTCCTTAAGCAGCCAACACATGATTCAAATGCACCTTGTCCCCCTCACAGAACCTGGCCCTCTCTACCTTACTCAAGTTTTTTCAATACTTTTGCCGCCATCTAACATACTAGATAGTTTCTAGTTTTAAACCCAAAGACAGGGATTTTGACCTGTCTTATCTGCTGATGGGTACGTCACTTGTAAAACAATGGAGAGATGACTCAGTGGTTAAGAGTATTCCCTGCTCTTTCAGAAGACCTGGTAACAGTTCTCAGCACACATATGTCGGCCTACAAGCTTTTGTAACTCCAGTTCCCACGTGACCCAATGCCTTCTTTTTGCTTCCTTGGCACCAGGCCCTCCATGGTGCAGACATGCAGGCAAAATACTCATTCGCATAAAATAAATGGATAAATAAACACCGCAATGCTGGGCACATAGATGCTGCTAAATAAATATTTGTTGAATGAATGCCCTCTCCTATGCAATTACTGCCTTATCGCCCAGTGTTAGCCCCATGTTCCGTCCAAAATTAAAACTTCATATTCTCTTGTTCCAGTGGGCCTAGCACCTTCAACCCTTCTTCCCAATCCTGAGTCGCCAATTCATCACGCCAACATTACAGAAGTAGCTTGCCTAAGTCTTCAGTATCCCACTTGTACTCTCACACAGATCACTCCCCATACTGCAAATGGAAGGATATTATCAAAGTACAACGCAGTGATCATTCTTCAGTAGTTCTCTTGTGCCTCCAAAAGGACAGTAAGCTCCTAACAGGGCCAGGCAGTCACTTCACATGGCTCCTCCTCTTTTTTTCCAAGTTCATTTTGAGCTCGTCTCTGCCCGTTCTGCTCCCCTACGCTGTACAGGACAGCCATGTTTTTTTGAAGGCTCTACTGCAACCTTTCTCCCTGTCTGGCTCCTCTTACTACAGTCTTTCTCCCTGGAATACTACCTGTATTAGTCAGGGCTCTCTAGAGTCACAGAACTGATGGGTAGTCTCTATAGTAAGGGAATTTGTTGGTGACTTACAGTCTGTAGTCCAACTCCCAACAATAGTCAGCAGCAGCTGTGAATGGAAGTCCAAGGATCTAGCAGTTGCTCAGTCCCACAAGGCAAGCAGGTGAAGAAGAGAGAATCTTCCTTCTTCCAATGTCCTTATGTAGGTCTCCAGCAGAAGGTGTGGCCTAGATTAAAGGAGTGTGCCGTCACGCCTTCAATCCCAGATGATCTTGAACTCAGAGATCTCCTTGCCTTAGTTTCCTGGGATTCATAGCCACTATGCCTCAAGATCTCCATGCCAAGATCCAGGTCAGAAACTTGTATCTCCCAGCCTTCAGATTAAAATCACTGGTGAGCCCTCCAATTCTGCACTGTAGTTCATTCCAGATATAGTCAAGTTGACAACCAGGGATAGCCACTGTACTACCCTGCCCTCCTCTGCCCTGTTCCTCCATCTCCAGCTATCTTCGTTCACATTCTGTGTTCATGCCATTGAAAGCTTCAAAGTCGGATCCTTCAGGAAACCCCTGTTCCCACTTCCACTTCTACAGTATAGGCTCCTCCTCAATGCTTCCAGAACATTCTGTATTTCTTCTCTCACAGTACTTATGATAACACTTCTTTTCCTCTTTTATTTATTCCTCCACTGGAATATAAGCTTTGTAAGGACACAGGCTATTTCTATTCTTGTTATTATTGAGTATTTACATAGCATTAACTTTTTATCATTTTTTCCAGTACTGGTGACTGATCCCAGTGCCTCCTGGTCTTCTTTTCCCACTTACCCTCAAAAGTCTGTTGTTATTTCTACAATCTTTATTCACTTAGCAATTTTTTCTCTTTTATTTAAAATTTCTAAGACTTAACAGCAGACTAAGTGAGGCAGATTATGTTTCCATGTCAGTCATATTGAAAACAAAATTTTAGTCCATAGCATAGGATGACTCTAGAAGAAATGGAAGGTGGTGGACCAAGATGTATCTCAATAATATAGTACTATCTTAGCATTTACTATTATGTTTAGTCCTGAGTACATCCAAAAATATGTCCATGAGGCAGGTGGATAGGGTCGGGAGCTCAGGAAGGCAAATGCCAAATAGTTATGCTACCAGTGGAAGATGCAGGCCAGAGTATCAGACTTGTCCAGAAATAGGCCACCGAGGACATCTAAGCAGTTTCCATAGATTTCTGGAGATAGAAAACAGACTGTGTGGGTTTTAGGAAGGCAAGAGTTTGGGGAAACATGCAGGGAGACTTTATTAGTCTCTGAGCCACGGAAAGTAGATTGGGGAAATTCCAAGTCAGATCTTCTCAAGATGTGATGATTTGCTGGGCAGTGGTAGCATACACCTTAGTCCCAGCACTCTGAAGGCAGAGACAGATGTATCTCTGTGAGTTCGAGGCCAGCCTGGTCTACAGAGCAAATTCCAGGGCAGCAGAGCTACACAGAGAAACCCTGTCTCAAAGTACAAAACAAACAAACAAAAAAAATGTAACAATTAGGTTGCGCATAGTAGCTAAGGGTAAGGGGGTGGAATCCTTAGAAAGTGAGAAGTGAAATAGGCCTTCTCTGAAACAAAGTATCACATCTATATAGCAGCAAACACACTAAGGCCAAGCATATAAAATGTAAGAGTGACACAAGGCCTGCCAGCACTTGGGTAGAGGAAAGGATGGCCAGAAGAGCAGTATTAGGTAAGAATTCCTACCTAGGAAGTCTCTGGTAGCACAGACCTGAGCTAGGAAGATCTGGAATGAGAAAGTATGATGGGGGAATTAAAATACTTTAGGGCCCATAAGTGAATAAAAAGTAGATAATGGATGGAGATATGAGCAAAGAGGAAATGATTTTCAAGAGCTCACAAGTTCAAAGACCAGGAGAAGACAGGAAAGACTGGATGGACAATTCAGGTCACAGAGACACAATGAAAAAGATCCACTTACTTGCCAGAGGTACAGCAATGAAAACAAACTAAGACTGAGGAATAGTAGGAAAGATTTGAGTGAAGGAGACAAGCACTGTGCTATAGATCCCTCAAAATAACAACTTTGTAAGCAACGTAAAGAAGGCTGCCAATTGGTCTGGAGAGGAATACCGGGGCCCAGATCCAGAAGGTCCTGGATCTACAGGGACAGAGAAAAGAACCTACTATCCTCAAGTGGAGGATGGTGGGGAGGGGACAATGATACTGGGCTGGATAGCCTTGGGAAATGATATTCGACACAATGCCCAAGCACTTGAGAAGATAAGGAAAGAATGGAAACCATGATGAACTTGATAATTTCCTTTTAACAGACATTTATTAAGCAAGTAATTTGCACCAGGCATCAGTCATAGACTTTGAGTGCTTTCACAAAGTTCTTACACTCTAGTAGGAAGGACAAGTCAATCCAAGCCACTTAAAACTTCAACACAGGAGTAGATGGTCTGTAGCTGAGAGAGGCACAGAAAGGGTTTTAGTGTTGATGTATGGCACAGGGGTTTGTACAGTGTACCGTATTAGAGCTCATATGGAGAAAGCCAGTTGGGGTTTTTGGCTTTATCTGAGTAAGTATATAAATCTTCTAAGTTGCGACTTTTTTTTTATATCGTCAGTTTTGCATTTTATAATGAGATGTGGACATTTTTCAGATTTTAAGTTTATATCACTGAGGTTACACTTGAACGTACACCAAAAAGAATAAATAACATGTCTTGTTTGGAGGAAAATGGATCTATTATAAGGCGTTTGCCTACCAGGGGGGAAATCTTACCTTGTGGGACCTGCGTGTCCTCAACTTTAGAGAATTGTGCAGCTGAAGCTATTTGTGCTTTGTTAACGCTGGCAAGTCACCTTCGGGGCTGTTTTTTGTAAGACTCAGCATGTATTATTTGAAAGAGAGATTCTTTCCTGATTGTAAAAGTAAGGTGTAAGCAAAGTTGGGAGAAAAGTATCAGAGATCTTGCAAGACTCCCCCCCCCACACACACACCCTGGATTGTTTTTATGTGTGTATTTCTGCATGTGGGTTCATGAGACACCAGATCCCCCCGGAGCTAGAGTTACAGGTGGTTATAAGCCTGAGATGAGGGCTTGAGACTGAGCTCAGGTCCGCTGCAAGAGCAGCGGAAATTCTCACCACCGAGTTATCTCTCCAGACCCTAAAGAAGATTTTTTTAAAGTCATCTTAAAATATCATTTGTGAGCTAGTGACCATTATGGCTCAACAGTCTTATATCCAAATAAATAAAGAACGTGATAACAGAACATGAAGTCCTCCTGGGCAGTACTGTTCAAACAAAAGATACTAAACCAGTCCAATGCAGTTATTTGGCTAGATAAGAGTGTCATAACAACAACAACAGACTTTAATGAAAATTATAAATTAGGCAAAACTGGTTTCTAGGTAATGCTCCTCCCCCACAAGCCCCTAAAGTTGTACAGAATTCTCATTTGGGCCCTAGGGTTCTATACCCGTGCTGTATAATCCCTCTCCCTTAAGTATGGTTGGGACCTCTGACTTGCTTCTAGTCAATAGAATATTACAAAGGTAATGGATGTCACTGTCGTGATTATGTTACATTATATAAGGCTCTGTGTCAGCAGATTGGAGAGAGAGCTTTCCTTGCTGGCCCTAAAGAAACAGCTGCATTATGAACAGGTGATGGAGAGGCTTGTGTGGCAGGGAACATTAGCAGCAAACAGATTTGTGGGTGGCCCTCAGCCTTTTCACATACAGTCACAATGAGATGAATTCTGCCAGCAGCCTTCCTGAGCTTTACCGAGCTGATTCTTTCCCAGTTGAGCTCCCAGATGAAAAATGTGGCCTGGCCAATTCCCCGACCACAGCTTTGTGAGATGCAGCAGGGAATCCAGCTAATCAGAGCATGAGATAACATTTAAGTACGTGCTAAGCTGCTGAATTTGTGATAATTTGCTACAAAGCAACACAAAAAACTACCATACAGGTACCCATTGGTCATAAACTTTTATTTAGCCCATGTAGATACGATCTTTCTTCAGTAATATTTAATGATTTATTTTTATTTTGAATTATATGCATTTGTGTGTCTATCTGTGGGTTTGTTCATAGTACCCACAGAGGCCAGAAGGCATTCGATCCCCTGGACCTGGATTTCCAGAAAGTTTGACTCCTTCTAAGTAAGTGCTAGGAACCAGACTCAGTGTCTTCTGCAAGAGCAGTGAGTACTCCTATCCAAAGAGCAATGCTCCTAGCCCCTTCACCACTAATATTTAAAACGGAAACAGGGACTTTTGATGTCTTTCCATCTTTAATTCCCAAGTCATTCTATATATTTCAGTAATCTGGCCTTCATCACACATAGAGTGGTCTCTGGCGGACTCCTGTTCACACCATTCCTCCTAAGCCAGATTCCCTCTTTTACACCTTGTTCTTTGCCCATGAAATCTTCTGAACTTCTAGACCACAGGCGAGTGCTGCCTCGCTGTTTTTACTTGCATCACCATTTTTGGTCTTATTTCTGAGAAAACATAATATATATCAATCACGTAGAACATATATACAGGATATCTACAAACAATATAGAAAACATTTGCAGATATATATGTGATCTTCACATTGTATTAAAATTGTATACTCATTGAAGCCCAAGAGTCCAACTTGTATACAGCACATTGCTAGAAATACTCTGTATCATTATCATCATTATCGCCATCATCAGTGTTGTAGGAGACTCGAACTCAGCGCCTCACAGGAGCTGGGCAAACATCGTACTCCTATGCTGCAATACTACCTCATAGTCTATATTAAAAATAATGTCATAGCAGTTGGCGTAGCACACGCTTGTAGGATATGCTGAGGAGTTCAGGACCAGCCTGAGATACAAGTTTAAAAATTGAGTCATATGCAGTGGAAAGCCAAGTATAGCTGACCAATTACCAAGTACTTACATGGAGCCAGCATTGGCAACTTCCCTCTACTGAAAATTAAATTTCAGTACCATCGACCCTACATATTTCAGTGATTGAACGCCTACTCCAGGTGCCTAGCACTTTTGTGGACATTCAATGAACCTGAGTTGAAGCAGGATATCAGCCATGGATAAAGGCCGCACAAGTCTCCACAGGGGTTTAAGTATCACAGGCTGGTCAATGTTTCAAAGCCCGAGAGAGCCTGTCCTTACAAAAGGACAGCTTAGGGTAACGTTTCCGCGGCAGCTTCCTTTTTAAGAAGCTACTTGCTGAACCAACCAAGAAAACGCCATGTAAACACTGATCAGGAAGAGGGACTAATCTAAAGGAATTTGAGCAAGTCTGGCCAGGAAAGAAGTTTGCTGCTACTGAAATGTTTTGGTCTTAGCCACTGGCAGGATTGATTGATTGTAGTTATGTTTTGTGTGAAGCCTGCCTAAACATCTGTTTCTATGCAACTGTTGCCCAATTCTCTTTTCCTTTCGAATTACCATCTTTGAAGCACGAAAGAAAATCCATCCAAACGACCAAACAAATTACCCTAAAGGCTTCTAAATCCTTTAAAGGAGAATCTGAGCTTGAAGAAGGTTCTTTACTCCCCCGCCCCTTACCTCCAGCATGGGTTCCAAACTACAACCCTCAAGCTTGGCCCAAGTCCCTCCCTTTACCCAGTCATCTAATGAATATGTAAATTAAACATAATTGGCAGCCAATGGCGTGTGTTCTAGTCACATGGTGCTGATGGTAGGTGAGCAGACAGAAGTTGTGTCAGTGAACAGAGAGGGCTCTCAGTCTGGGGCGAGCGCTCTAGTGAGCGTGGACGGATGCTTAGGGAGTAGTCCTGGCAGCAGCAGCGGCGGCGGGCAGTAGTGGTGGCAGAAGAGGGGAAGAGAGACGGCCCGGAGACCGACACACTCACACTTTCAAGTTCCCTTGGAGGGAGAGGAGTTGGGGCTGCAGAAAGAGGCCAGGAGCGGTCCCATCTATCCCATCCCGTTTCCCACTTTTCCTCTTGCTCCCTGGCTCTGCGAGAGTTCAGGATTTGGGTAGCCATACGTGGCATTGAGGGAAAAGGGATCGGGAGAGTGGGGACCAGAACCAGTGGTGTAGTGGAAGATGCCCATCCTGCTGTTCCTCATAGATACGTCCGCCTCCATGAACCAGCGCACTGACCTGGGCACCTCCTATTTGGACATTGCTAAAGGCGCTGTGGAGTTATTTTTGAAGGTAAAAGGAGGGGAAAGGAGATGAAGGGGTCGCTTCTGTGGGATGGGTGGGTTGGATTGAGGTGCTTCTGTAACGTTTGTATCGCTTCCCCTCGTTTCCTACGCGACCCCTCCGTCATCCCTCGCCCCGCAGCTGCGCGCCCGGGACCCAGCCAGCCGCGGAGACAGGTACATGCTGGTCACCTACGATGAGCCTCCCTACTGCATCAAGGTAAACAGGCCAGCGGGGGAGCGGTGGGCGGGAAGAGCGTGCGCGTCCACTAGCCTGGGGCTGCTGATCCCTTTTGCCTCCACCCGTGGCGATCCTGCGTCGCCCTGCAGGACGGGCTGCAGTGAGGGGCGCCGAAGGGCAGGAGGAGCAGGGCGGGTGGCGGCGGTCGGGGGTCACAGAGAGGGGCCCGGAGATGAGCAGCCGGTGTAGAGAAGGCACTGGAGGGCCGAGTTCCTAGCACGGCTGCAGCAATCGTCTCCGAAGATGGCGGACATTTTGCTTTTGTATGAGGCAGCCAGAGGCAGGGTGAGGGCGCTGCTGAGATGGAAAGGAGGGAGGGGAGGAGGCCGAGGAAGGAGGGCTCAAGGCCCTTGGTGAGGCTGCGGCCCCTTCGCCTGGGACTCCGCCCCGATGTTCTCCTAGCCCCGCGCGGGCTTTGCTGCCGCCCGGGCTCCTCCTCTGGTCCCTCCTTCCATCCCTCGGCCCGCCCCGCCTGGGCTTCCTCTCCCTCCTCCTGCTCTGGTCCGCTTCTCCTTCACCGCATCTTCCCCTCCTCTTCCTGCCAAATGCCAGGCTGCACTAGCGCTGGCCTCTCAGAGCAGCTCCTTTGCATTCGAGGCCCTGGCCCCCGCCCCTCCCGTGCCACCACCAGCTCGGAACTGCTTAGCCTATGCAGCTCCCAGACCCTGCACGCTCAGTCAGGTTGAGCCCAGCTCTCAGTTACCTTAGCGACAGTTGCTGTTTCATTGGAAATTCCTGCGAAGCAACCACAGAGTGTTTGGGGGAGGGGAGGGGAGAGGGCGCGCGCGGGGGGTGGGGGGGTTGGGAGGGGGTGCCCAGGCAAATCTTCTTAGGGAACTGGTTTAACAGGGGCCAGAGTGTTTTAGGGAGCAGGCCTACCTATTTGCATCCTAAATTAGGTTTGCACTTAGCTGCTTAGGGATTTGCCAGGGGGCGTTTGGACTGGGCAGATGCACTAGACCAAGTCAATGATTTGATTCTCAGGGTCTGACCCTTAGTCTCGGTGGGGTAGTTATTTGTGTTCCCATGGTGAACAGATAAAGAACTGGTTCGCCTGCAGTGGCTTGATAAGAGGAACTCAAACTGTTAAATCATCCTGCATCAGGATTGTGCTTGCATGTTGAAATATTAGAAGGTTGTTACCATTATCCTTGATGTCTTTCATTGATACGTCATCCATCCGTCCCCCCCTCACCCCACTCCCGGTCTAACTCATCTCAGTAAATTAACAGGAGGTTCAGTCTGGATGTTGTAAGCCCTGGTTTAGTGAGTTGTTACCTCTCAAAGTAAGTTGGCCAGAATGTTCTTTCAGACATAATGAAAGCGAAGATACTGATTTGTTAACTCTCTGCTTTGATTAAAAGTTTAAATTGCAGGATTTTCCTAATACTATTCTGGTTTCAGCTCGTTTGTTTTCAATTTTTTATTTATCTACCAAAAAATCGTATTATTCTTGTAAATATCTTATGGTTTTAGAAATGCCAGTTTTCCAGGCTAGCCTGGGCTAACATATTGAGACCCTAGAGCTGGAGATGTAAATTTCAGTAATGGAGCACTTACAGATATGAAGCTTTGCAAATATTCTATCCTTAGCATAGAAAAATAAAATAAGATCCAGAGGCTGATTGTTTGCACCTCTTGACTACTAATGATAACAGTAAGAGCCTACCTTTTGTAGTGTGCCTATTTGAAGACATACTCAGGAATTTAAAGCCGTGGAGGGATAAGCTCCAAAATCAGTTCCTACCTATCGTTTTCTTTCAAGGGACAGCATTTTGCAAGGACTGATGGTAGTTCCTAAAATAGTTTTTTGAGTTATAGGAATTATGTGACAGTCTGTCCTGGTATTACATGCCTTTAATCTCTAGTATACAGGAGGCAGTGAGAGAGGTGGACCTTTATAAGTCTGAGGCCAGCTTAGTCTACTCAGCAAGTTCTGGGCCAGCCAGGGTTCTATAGTGAGACACTTTCTCAAAAGAAAGAAAGAAAGAAAGAAAGAAAGAAAGAAAGAAAGAAAGAAAGAAAGAAAGAAAGAAAGAAAGAAAGAAAGAAAGAAAGAAGAAGAGAAAAGAAAAAAGAAAAGAAAAGAAAAGAAAAGAAAAGAAAAAAGAAAAGGAAGGGAAAGGAAAGGAAAGGAAAGGAAAGGAAAGGAAAGGAAAGGAAAGGAAAGGAAAGGAAAGGAAAAGAATCCATGACAATATTAACACACTCCTTTCCTTTGGCAGGAAGAGGTTTTGCCCCATTTTAAAAGTCATTACAGTCATTATTACATCTTTAATCCTAGCACTGGGAATCCATGGCTCATACTATTTCTTTTCAGTGCTAGAGATACAACTCCGGCTTTTCTGCATGCTAAGCAACTGTTCTGCTCCTGAGCTACAGCCCAGCCAGTGTGCTTATTTAGATTCAGTTTCCCCCACTTCTTTTATTCAGTGAATTACCCTGAGTGGCCATGCATGCTTGAATGGCTGGGTATTTTAGCCACATGTTTATGAAGCTTTCGATATTTGTTTGGAAGAGAAGAAAATGTTCAGTATTATATTTAGTGGAAATTTTATTGTAGTTCTTTTTCTCCCGCTATGTTGCATCCTACAAGAAGTATTCCACCACTGATGTCTTTCACACACTTTCTTCTTTAAAGTGTGTGAAGATACGTTGTGTACTATGTTTAATTGTTATTTTTTTTAATTTTATGTTTGTTGGTGTTTTGCCTGCCTGCATATCTGTGTGAGGGTGCCAGATTCCTTGGAACTGGAATTACAGACAGGTGTGAGCTGCCATGTAGTTGCTGGGAATTGAACCCAGGTCCTCTTGAAGAGCAGCTGGGTGTTCTTAACCACTGAGCCATCTCTCTAGCAATTAAACAAATTAAAAAAATTAAACAAATCTCTATGTTTAATTATTAATCACTTAGTCTTAGTTCTTCATTTTACCTACGTAAAAGGAAAGATTAAGTATCTAGTAATATTTTTGTGCTTTCCAAACATTACTATTGGTAGACCATATTTAGGTAAGAGTTTTCTGAATTTCCATTTTGGACTTTACCTTTCTACCTCGCCCAACCTTCTCCTCTGCCTGTGATAACCTCGTTCATTTGCTTTTTAGGTTGTAGCTTGCTTAGAAGTGCTGGAATTTTAGAGCATCTTGTGATAGATTTCTTAAAATTCAGGATAGATTTTCACGTTCTAGTAGCTGGGAGTCCTATAGGACTGTTTTCGGTCACACATGCTATCAAAATAGGTCTTTCTTTGACTGTCAGCTGGCATCTTAGTTTCTACTTAAAACTTTATTCTCTCTTAGGGGCCCAAGTGATGGTTTCCTAGTATTTTATTGGTAGCAAATTGTTCTGCAGAATAAATAAAGTGTCATTTTCACTTTCTCTGAGGCTGCAGAAACATTGCAACATTTTACTTCTCAGATCTGGAGTATATCCAACTCCAAATGCTTCCAAATGAATTTTATTTTGCTAGTAGGTCCTCTTCTGTTCCAGCTGTAATAAGCATGAGTTGTGCATTTGCTTAGGAGATTTCTTTTTAACAGGCATGCAGCTCTTCCCAGTATATCCACTTACAAGCTTTGACAAGAAATCTTGTGCGAAGTTACTGCAGCAGGAATTTTTCACTAATGTATGTGGTTGAGTATGTAAATATAGTATTTCACCAAAGACTTAGTGACTCTCTACTGCATACTTCTTTGCATATAGTTGTCTACTCTTTTAATATTAGTCATACCTGTTCCATGCTGTGCCATGTGTGTTGATGCAATTAAGTTTCATTTGGGGACCACATATGAAATGCAAACATTGTGTGTTAAATCTCTGTTCATGTTGCTTCATAAATATGTTTCATCCATGGAGTTACAGTATTAATGCTCTCTGTATGCACTGCACTTTCAGTGACCATAGCTAGATACTCCGGTTTAGTATTGTATAATATACTATATATACTATACAGTGCAGTATATACTATATACAGTGTGTCCTTAGAAGATGAATGCAGTACAGGGCTTTTAAAATGTTGTGTGAGAGCTTTGTGGCAATAATTATAGTTCTCAATAGTCTTGGCTGAGATTCTGCTGTCTTGTATGTTTTGTTTTGTTATGAATCATAATTTCCTTCTATTCTGTGACTGGGAGGGGCAGGCTTGTCAGAAGAAAGTAAGCCACTAGCCTGGGTTCTCTCCTAGTATAAGTATTAAAAATGATTTTATAGTTGAAACCACTTTATTAAAATTATTTTTATTTAAAGGAGGTTTTTCAAAAAATAACAGAAACATCTTTCAAGAAATAGTTGAAACGTGAATAAATAGTGGTCAGAAGTGTTATAAATAAGAGATAATGTTTCAAAGAAACTCTCTAAGCTAGTAATTTGAAAACATAAACCGTTTGAAAAAGTGAGCATCTCTCTTGGATGTTACTTTTCAACATTGTGCGGCTACTTTTGATTACTAGTGTCTGCATGCCTTTACCAACATGAGCCAGAAAGAGAAAGAATTCTGGCTTACCAACTGAGGAAGTAAACTCAGTATTTTAAAAACTGATACATGTAATAGACATCTATTAGAATTTTGACTAAAGTATTAAAAGAACATTTGTTGTTGTTTTCCAGACAGGGGTTTTCTGTGTAGCCCTGGCTATCCTGGAACTCAAAGAGACCCACCTGCTTCTGCCTCCTGAGTGCTGGGATTAAGGTGTGCACCACCACTGCCTGGCTAAGGGAGCAACTTTTTTTTGTTTTGTTTTGTTTTTCTTTTTCCGAGGTAGGGTTTCTCTGTGTAGCCCTGGCTGTCCTGGAGCTCACTCTGTAGACCAGGCTGGCCTCAAACTCAGAAATCCTCCTGCCTCTGCCTCTCAAGTGCTGGAATTAAAAGAGTGTGCCACCACTGCCCGGCAAGGAGCAGCTTTTAATGGAGTCCTCCATTGTGGTTAAGAATCCATAGAAATGCTCTGGTTATCCTGAAACTTTCTGTAGATCAGGCTGGCTTTGAACTCACAGAGTTCATGCTGCCTCTACCTCCCAAGTGCTGAGATTATGCCTGGCTTGATTTTGGCTTTCTTTCACACTTCCCCCTCCTCCCTAGCTATTTGAAGCATCTGACAATAGTCATTGTAAATTATCAAAAGAAAAGGGGATGGGATGGAGACTTAACTCTAGAAGGCTATATCTCTGGCCAAGGTATAATGGTCTGAGTACAATGTTGAGATTAGGGATCAGCAAGAAGATACAAGGAGAGCACTGATGAAATTGTAGAGATCTACCTTCTATCCTAGACCTCTCTTACGTATATCTAGCCATTCTTTAAATGTCAACGTTTGCCACTTGTCACCAGAGCCACTGGTGTGGCTGACATTCAGCTAGTCTTGTCCTCTAGTCATTTTTCCCTGTTCGTTAATCTTTAAATAAAGTGAAACAGTCATTTCGTTGTGAAAATCCTACAGGCACCGGGCATGGTGGCTCATGCTTGTAATCCCATCCTGGCTTTGCATATTGATATTTTGTCTCCAAAACAAAACCAAGCCCTGAATGATGGTTTCCTCATGGGATTCTAGTACTTGGAAGTTTGAGGCAGGAGGATTGCTATGAATTCAACTATCCTGTGCTACATAGTGAATTCAAAGATCCTGGGCTGCAGAGTGAGATAGTATCTCCACAAAAAGTAAATAAAGAGAAATTAAAAAAAAAAAAGGAAAAATCCTTCAGGATTTTCCATCAGATGTCAGAATAAAGTCCAAACACCTTGGCCTAAACACTAGTCATGCATTTATCTGGATGTGTGTTACCTTTCCAACAATGTCTGTCTATTTTCTTCTCACATGAACCCAGGCTCCAATCAGCAAGAGAAATTAAGCCCTTCTTTCCAAAGTGGTTATACCTCTAACTTCTGTGTCACTGTATATACATTGTTCTCTGTAGCTTGGACGTACTTCAACTCATTTTGTTTTGTTTGATCCGATGTATTACTCTGTAGCCCAGACTGACTTTGAATTCACAGCAGTCCTCCAGCCTCAGCCTCCAGAGTGCTGAGATCACAGACTTGTACCACCATGCTGGGATTTGTTTTTCTCTCTAGCCTCCTGCCTCAGGCTTCTGCATGCTAGAATTAAAGGTCTATATGCTGCCACACCCATTCAGCTTCAACCCTTTCTTGTACATTCTCTGAAGTGATCAGGCTCCTCTTCCCCACTTCCACTCCAAGGAGTGTAGCAAGTTCCCTTAACCCTTTCTCCACCCAGCCTCCCCTGCCCCCCACTGCCACAGCCTCTGCATTTAGCAGTTTATTACTGTATGTGTGTTGATATTCTTCTGGGATACTGAATCCACAGCCTCATAGATGCTAGGCAGTTTTACTCCTGAGATAAACCCACAGCTCCTAGCATGTTAAATGTAATAGTACTCATCTTGACCTCCCTAATATGAGCATCTGAACATAAGGAAGGATGTTTTTACCTCTAGTACTAGAGAGTGCCTAGACCTTACTAGGTGTTCAACAGGAAAAAATATTTCTGGCCATGTGTACATGCAAAAGCTACCCCCATCCCTACCAGCATCCCCATTTTCAAGATTTTTTGCTCCAGATAGTAATCACCATTAACCATTCTAATTTTCCTTTATCTGTTTGTCATCCCTCTTTCTTGCAGGGAAATGCAACTTTTATTATTGCTGTGATATGATCAAAATGGTGATTCCCCAGGGTGGTCTGACGGTGCCTCCCTATCTCTGCAGTCTAGGCAGACATTTATATTTATTGAGCAATGTCTGCGCACTAAGCTTTGTTATAGAGACCTAGGGTAATACCAGGAAACACCCAGCTCAGGGGGAAAACGGGAAGGAGTCTAACAAGACTCTGAGAATGCAGGTTATTTCATTACAATTGGGAGTAGTTCAGACAGAACACAGGAGACTTTTGAAACTGACAAGCTACAGTTTGTGTATTTCTTTAATGGAGGTGTCTGAAGTGGATTTGGAGAGATGTGGGGGTAGGGTTTGTCGTCCGTGCCTGTTTGGTTATGATTTTACAGCATTCGTCAAAGTGGGCCAGGGTGGAGAGGAAGTGTGGAGGTGGGGTAACGCAGAAGGTTTAGTGGAAGTTGTCTTCTCTTTAATTAGTGCTAGCTACTTGAAAGTGTTTCATCCTGGCACTGGGACTGGGGATGTAGAAGGCCAGGTGCAGGGAAGGAGAAGGCAAATATTTTCCTTTTCAGTTTGCCTTTGCTTCTGGAAGAGAAAATGAGCTGCTGAGAACACAGGGTTCTTAGTTTCACAGTGACCAAACAAGGCAGCTGTTCTATGTCTTGGGGTGAAATGCGCTTTCTAGGGAAGGGCCAGATTGTATGGGTGGGGGTGGGGTCTGAATAAAGAAAAATTTAACTCCTTTAATTTGGATCCTTAATCGAGAGAGTCTCCTGTTCCCTTCCCTCTAGTCCAACAGCATGGATACGCGTTGGAAGCCTGGGATACTTATCTCATGAATACAGGGTTGCAAGTAGTGATCGACTTTCCAGGGCTTCCTTCCCAGGCAAGCCGTTTTAACCCATAGAGGTCACTCTGCCACAGAACTGCTGTGTTTATTCTCTGTTGGTAAATGGATTTGCGTTTCCAGTCTAATTTATTAAAAACACATCCTCTCAAGCCACCGTTTTCTTCCTCAGAACTCCCTGTCTGTGCTGTGTGAGGATTTGGAAAAGGCTCCGGCAGAGACAGCAAGGGACTGAGGGGGTAGAGGTGGTTGGCATGTCTTTCAGATGTTTACCCTCCTTTGTGTGATCATCTTCATGTGTCACTCTGGTGCATGTGTAGAGGTCAGAGGACTTCTCTCCTTCCACTATGTAGAACCAGGGATAAAACTTAGGTCACCTAGCTGGGGTCGAGCACCTTTTCCCACCGGCCTGTCAGTAGTTCTAGATTCAATATTTTTCTACTGTTGGCACAGCAGTCATAGCCACTGAGCACTTTGAAAGTGGATGGTTTATAAGTGCGCTGAACAATGCAAAATATAGTTGGTTATATTATGTTAAGTAAATGGCATACAATTCCAGTTGTTTGTGTGTTTGTGTGTGTGTGTGTATATATATGTATGTATGTATGTGTGCGGTCTTACCATATTGAGCAGGCTGGCCTAGAATTCCTGAGATCAAGTGACTTTCTTACAGCTAGCTGCCTCTTGAGAGACTGGGACCACAGGCACATGCTACCAGTCCTAGCTTTTATAGTTTTTAAAATGTGGTTGCTTGGAAATCTAAAGTTCCATGCATGTCTCACACAGCAGTTCCAGTGAGCAGTGAGTGTCTCTCTGTCCTCTTTCTGAAGGTAGTTACTGAGGTTCAGACCCTGGAAATTGTTTCTGAAGGAGGCTCTTTTTCTCTCAGAGTCCTGTTTAAAATGAACAGCATCATAAAGGCCTCATTTATACATGAAAGGTTATCTTACAGTTCAGAGATGATGGCTCGATAACCCTCAACTCTGGGGCAAAATATGAAAGCATCCTATTCTTGGCTGGACTGAAAGCTAGTTTGCTTGCTTAGGCTTTTGGATGCAGTTGCCGATCCAACTGGTTGGGTTAGAATTTTTTTCCCTGGGCTAAGTATAATATAGTATACGTGTGAACGAATCTAACTGTGATTGTTCAGGATTCCATTTCCAGCATGTGTTCATTGGTAGCACTCAATGTTTCAGGCTTTCAGTGTTATTAAAGTCTTTACTCTGTCCTTCCTTAGATTCCCCTAGCTACTTGGTCCCAGATTCTCCAGGAACCGCTTTCTGCAGGAAAAGTTCCAGCTCACATAGTACAAACGTAAGAAACAAAAGGGAGTTTGAATTATTGCTCTCACGGAAGTTTATTTTAATGCTCTTTGCACAGCCCTGTCTTATCATGGGAAGTCATCAGAGCCTTAAAGAGGAATGCATCGTGGTGGTGGTGGGGTTGTCCACCTGACAGGAAAGCGTCGAAGATTCTTATTTCTGGGGGATTCAACTTCCTAGTGGAGTTTCTAAGGCCAATCTGATTGCATTATTACTATAAAGGCTCCAATTTAAAGAATAAATGTGTAATTATAAAGATGCTAGCACAGATAAGCCTGTTAATAACATGCAAAATATGTGGGAGTGGCTAGAGCGTGGCTCAGTAGTAATTATTTAGAGTATGTGAAGTCCCAGCACTGTAACAAACCCTTTATTTTAAAGACATAGATCATTTAATAGCCACATTTTGGGTCCTCCTAAGTCTTATTTTATGGTCAAATGTATTGTCTAGACCTTATCATATGCCATATGCTTCACATATGAATTGACTCAGATCTGCTTCCTTGAAAAAAAAAATGCATGTTTGCTTTCTAATAATAGCAACTGACAATTATTGAGCAATGCTTATATACAGGGCAGCTTGCCAGTGAATATAAAGTGTTTATTTAGTTTATCTCTCCAGTCAGCCTATGTCATAGGTATTATTATCACCACTTAATAGATAAGTCAGAGCCATTTATCTGGGGCCCAGAGAGGTTAAGAAACACAGCCGATAGCAAGCTACCTCTATTCCAGAGTCTTCTAATATGATAGTGCATAGTAAAGCAATCACCCAGCGAGGGAAAATTAGTACTGCAAAGGTTTTTTTTTTTTTTTTTTTTTAAAGCTGGCTGTTTCTAAGTGAGTACCATTTTGCATTTCCATGTTGGATAGATCTCACGGCTGGAGCCCTGTTTAGCCCAGGTGTAGAGCGATTCTGGTGCTGAGGGGACGGGACTTGAGATAGTACATATCTAGTATATTCTGTCAAGTGGGGAGGCTGAGTAGACCTGTAAGAACAGTACCAGGTTTGGCAAAAGCAACCGGGTAGTTCTTGGTTACTCAGGGATGAATAGAATGACTATTTGTTTGCCTTACCAATCGCTTGATAACTGTTTCTTCTGTGGAAAAGAAAAGGATTTTGTGCTCTCCACAGAAGCCATTTGGTATCTTCTAGTCTGCAACCTGTAATTGAAACAGGAGGTGCACGCCTTTAATCCCAGCACTTGGGAGGCAGAGGCAGGCAGATTTCTGAGTTCAAGGCCAGCCTGGTCTACTGAGTGAGTTCCTGGACAGCCAGAGCTATACAGAGAAACCCTGTCTCGAAAAACCAAACAACAAAACAAAAAGAAATAGGATTTTTTTTTTTTGATTTTTCAAGACAGGATTTCTCTGTAGAGCCGTGGCTGTCCTGGAACTCACTCTGTAGACCAGGCTGGCCTCGAACTCAGAAATCCACCTGCCTCTGCCTCCCAAGTGCTGGGATTAAAGGCATGCGCCACCACTGCCCAGTAAAACAGGATTTTTAAAGTTCTACATGCACCAAACTGTGTATGGCTGGATCTGTGTCTCTCCTGTTGCTTGTAAGGGCTACATGTCATCCAGTGTTCCCATTCTCCTCAAGCCGTGGTGAGAGAGTTCTCTCTTTCTTACTTGGATGACCTGCAATTTAGATGGATTTCAAAGGTCTGGATTCTGGCATCCAGTTCTTTGAAGTCCAATGTTCTCCCATCAAGACCTCAGTGGTCTTGATGGGAGAAACATTGCACGAAGACTTTTGTGGCAATGTGCTACACGGCCACAGAAAAACCTGAGCTTTGTATCTTAAATCCTATTCTCCTGGTTCTACAGTTTATCAGGACTCACTATGCTCTAACCCAGCAGTTTGAAAGCCATGGGCTGTGACCTCTTTGGCAAACTGTTTGTCCAAAAATGTTTACAGTTCCTAACAAAAGCAACATTGCAGTTATTAAGCAGCAACGAAAACAATTTGATGATTGCGGTCAGCACAACATGAGGAACTATAATAAAGGGTCACAGCATTAGGAAGGCTGAGAAGCAGTTGTTTAATTACTTATGTCCACCCCTTGGCTTGAATCATCCAGTAAATTTTGTACCAAAAGCCAAGCTTTGGGACTTGAATGCTATTGAAGAAAAGACTCGACACTTTCATCTGTACAGCTGAGGAATAGTACTATTGAGAAAATATGGCTTACTACAGTCTTCGGGGTTCTTTCCTTTGCGACTCCCTGGGCAAGGCTGAAATGATGGGTCACTGGGTACCAGCAGTGGCCTCCAAAGCCTGGCAACCTGAGAATTATCCTCAAAAGCCATGCAAAAGTGGGAGGAAAGAACTGGACTCACCAAGTTGTCCTCTGCCCTCTGCAGCTGCACTGAGTCACATGGGCCCACACACCCAGTACACACACGCACAATAATAATAAAAATACCAGTTGCTTGAGGTTTTACGTTTCTTTGCAAGGAGTTTCCTAGTGTTTCTTCCCCTTGCCCTTAGTAGCTAGGTTTGAAATGAACTACCTCTTCCTTCCAGAGGCCCGTTACTTCCTTTAGAAAAGGCTCTGCTTTGCTGTCTTCTCATCCTTGTCCTAGCTTCTTCTAACTTTTTTTTTTTTTTTTTTGAGACGGTTTCTCTGTATAGCTCTGGCTGTCCTGGAACTCACTTTGTAGACCAGGCTGGCCTCGAACTCAGAAATCTGCCTGCCTCCGCCTCCCAAGTGCTGGGATGAAAGGCGTGCGCCACCACGCCCGACTTCAGGGAGGACATTTTATAGTCCTTTGAGATAGCAGAGTGAAAAACAGAAAGGGGAGAAGCATCCATGCAGACAGAATATGTCAAACTATGAAAAGAGCAGGATGCATTCATCAATGGAAAAAACTTAAGAAGCTAGGACAAAGCTGGGCGCTAGGACAAACCGGGCATGGTGGCGCACGCCTTTAATCCCAGCACTCGTGAGGCAGAGACAGGCGGATTTCTGAGTTCGAGGCCAGCCTGGTCTACAGAGTGAATTCCAGGACAGCCAGGGCTACACAGAGAAACCCTGTCTCAAAAAAACAAAAACAAAAACAAAAACAAAAACAAAAACAAACAACAACAACAAAAAAACAAACCCAAAAACCAAAAACAAACAAGCAAGCAAGCAAAATATCCTCCCTGGCTAGCTGCTCATCATGGCACAGTTACGGCGACCATGGATTGAGTCTTCCTGTTGCTTCAAATCGCGTAGGATTTAAAGCAAACCACGATGCAGCTTTGATTCTTTCTTTCCATCTTTTTTCTAAGGCCTAGCTGGCGTCCCTTTAACAGGCCTCCTACAGTCTTAGCTTCAACTCACTTTTGCTGCCCTCAATGTTGTGATGCTTTGAGCGTTATACCAACCTTGTAATTGGTCTTCCAGGGACCTCCCATGTTCCTACCATCCGTTCAAACCAACCGTTCATTCTCTTTAAAATTTCATTTCCTCACATCGTTCTCCCCATGAACCTTCAAAGACTCTCCATACCTATGGAGGCCAAGTCCAACTTTCCCTGGGTTTTTAGAGCTCTCTGGAACCTGCTCCATGTGTCTCTTTATAAATGTATACTTCATCATTTGTGGCCTAACATCAGCCAGACCTGTCTCTTATACCTGCTGGGTGTGACTCTCCGACACTGTCCACAACCCTTAGAACCTCACTTAACAAAGGACCTAAGAGATCCACAGCCTGGCAGCTAAAGGACTGGGGTGGGGGAGGGATCAGGAAGGAAGTGAACTGAAAGGTTCCCATTAAGGGTGTGACTTGAGGGGATGATGTGACAGAAGGTGCTTTTAAACTGTTGTTATACTGGCGAGAGGCTCCAGGGAATGGGGGAGGGAACTGGAGTATGACCTTTAGAGGTTTATTAGCCTGAACCAGAGCAGAGCGCTTTGGTTTAAATTGGCCTGAAGTTGCCTAGAAGCACATTTGTTTAGTGAAAAGGCCCAGTCTCTGCATTTCTGTCGCCGTGGAAGTGGAAGAGAGCCCACATAGCTAGGCAATAGACTGTGGGATTCTTGGGTTCATATCAAACATTTAATTCAGCCATGGCATTGGAAAGTAAGGACTCCCTTCTGCTTCATTTCTTAGAGAAGAATGTCAGTGATGTATAAAGCAGATCTCTCGTTTCCATGAAAATTTCCACACGTATATAAACACTGTAAATTTTATTTCTCTCTCTGTCTCTCTCTTTCCCTCTCTCTTTCTCTGTCTCTCTGCCTCTCTCTGTCTCTGTCTCTGTCTCTCTCTGTCTCTGTCTCTCTCTCTCTCTCACACACACACACACACAGAGGTTTCTCCATGTAGCCCCTAGCTGTTGTGGAACTTGCTCTGTAGACCAAGCTAGCCTGGAACTCACACATATCCACCTGCCTTTGCCTCCCAAGTGCTGGGATTAAAGGCAGGAGCCATTATGTCCTGTGTGAACCTCATTTCAAAGTAATGCTTTTAAGCTATATGTTAAAAGTGGATTCAAAAACTGGGCATAGTCCATCCTGTCTGCAAAATGAGCTTTCCACTGCCTTGGCTTCCTGCATGATGTGCCTGAGCTGCAAGGGTGGGAGACCTAGGGTTTTAACATGAGTCTGCTACTAATTACACCCATGACCCCCGGAATCTTTTATGGTGTGAGTTTCCTCATCTGGTAAACGACAGGATCAGACTGGATTATTTCCATGGTTCCTTCCTGAAGGGAGTAGGAGAAAGCTATAGGGCTGAAAGGCAGGAAGCGGAATAATTGAGGAGTGGAATTCCATGTGATTTAGAAATCACTTGAAGTTTCAGAAAATAGCTTACTCAAGTTGGTAAGTGCCACCCCACTTTATAGTGCTCCTGTTTGCTGCTACAACGCTTGCTTTTCCCAAGTCGTCTGTCAATGATTACTTCAGAATCCAGGTGCTGAAGGTTGAGCGAACAGACTAGCTTTCTTTTTATGCGTGGATTTTCAACAGTGAATGAATGTTACTTTTATTTTGTGCAAATCAACTCAAAACTTATTTTGAGATAATTTTTTAAAAAAAAAATTAGTCCTCTGGGAAGAGATGCTGTGTGATATTAGAAAGTCATAAATGACCATCTTGTTCGCATTGCTGAGCGTCATCCCTGACCAAGGGCCAAGTGTGGTTTTCCCTAGGCCATTTCTGTGAATTTTTATCTTGTGTATCTGTCCACAAAAATGTCTCACTGTACCTAGGTTCGATAACATTTGGATTCATAGCAGTCAGAGGCTAAGGCATAAGGCTAGTGAGTTTGAAGCTAGCCTGGCTATATAGTAACACTCCTCAAAAAAACAAAAACAAACCAAAACCCAAACCCCAAAACAAAAAACAAAAAAACAAAAACAAATCTCATCTTAGACGCTAATATTGAAAAGAAAAATCTGCACGGTAGCTTTTTAAAATATATGTTTAGTTATTTATGTATATGTGTGTATGTATGTGCATGCACCCATTGAGGCCAAAGGAGGCTGTAGGAGTGCCTGAAGCTGCAATTACAAGTGGTTGGGAACCATCTGATGTGGCTGGGTGCTGAGAACCAAATTTGGGTTCTTTTGAAGAGCTATGAGTGCTCTTAGCCACCAAACCATTTTCCTGCCAACAAAAGAGCTTTAAAAAAAAAACATAGATATCCAAGTTTTGTTCCATTATATGTAGCAGTGCGATAGACTCAGAGAGAAGATGAAAGTCTCTAAACTGTTCATTTCTACATGTGCCCATCCACTCACTGCTGAAGATCAAATTTCCTCTGCTCTTACCATAGTTTCCACTGACTGTTTGTTTTTTGCTCAGTTCACTTAACACATGTAATCCTGTGAGTCTCTGTCAGTCCCTTGGAAAACAATTCAACAGGCCATAGAGTGATAAGTAAGCTTTTGTAGTAATATATAAGGGAACCACTTTTTAATAAAGTGGGTTTTGTTTTGTTTTGTTTTAGTGTAGGAGACAGTCTTGTTCAGTTATACCTCCTGAAGCACAGGGATGGAATGGTAGCATTCCGTGTCCACAGGCAGAGAGATTCTTTAGTGAATGAGAATGGATTTTGCAGATTTTAGCAAGTTCAAGATGCAAGGGCCTTCAAGGAGTAACTCAGAGAAATGGGAATCGGAAAAACCATGTATTCCTCAACTAAGTGTGTTGTAAGAAAGAGCTCTACTGATCAAAAGACTTACAGAATGCATCCCTTGAGCCTCCCAAGGGTGTAGCAGTACCTTTAGTCAAATGCCAAAGCCAAGGGATACTTCTCCATGGGCTTAGGCTGTTCTACATAGCAGTTTCCCAGCCAGCCAGGGCTATGTCTCCATAAAATAAAATAAGGAAAAAAAAGTGAAAATATTCACAAAGGAAACCAAGTTAAAATTTTCCATGTTGGGGGAAATAGGAGAGGGCACACAAGGCAACCGTTTCATTGCTGCAATGCTATGGCATATTCTCAATGTGTCCGTCCTAATGCTAATACCTTCTTTCAGAGTTGAATTAGATAGAAATAATCTGAATGGACATTTTAATGATTTCATCTGTCAGAGTGTTCTATTACTATAGAGATTGGAGAGCAGACTTGTGTGTGGTGGCTCATGTCCATAAACTCAGCACTTTGAAAGCTGAGGCAGGAGGACTGTCAACGAGTTTAGGACCAAGACAGTCTATATATTGAATTCCAGGGCAGTTTGGGCTACAGAAGGAGAGTCTACCTGAAATAAAAGCTAAAGGTGGGGCTGGAGAGATGGCTTAGCAATTTAAGAGCATTTGTTGCTCTTGCAGAAGGACTAGAGTTCAGTTCCCAGTACCTACATGGCAGCTCACGACCATCTGTAAGTACAGTTCTTGGGGACCCGGTGCCCACTTCTGGACTCCCCAGGCACTAGGTGTGACCATCTGTAAGTACAGTTCTGGGGGACCTGGTGCCCTCTTCTGGACTCCCCAGGCACCAGGTATGCATGCGATACACATATACACAAGCAGGCACAGGCACACACACACACACACACACACACACACACACACACACACACACAAGATAGAACAAGTCAGTTTTTAAAATATAACTGAAACCACCAAACAAACAAACAAAACAAACAAGCCCCCAAAATTGGGAACAGGGATGGGTGAAGAATTGAATTGGAATCCATTTTAATCACAAGGAGGAAATTCTTGACATTGAAAGCTTTAAGTTGCACAAATATTTGGCATAAGGCTAAGGACAAGGACCAAGAGAAAAGTCATTTGTCTTGTGGAGAGTCAGAGTTGATTGGAAAAGCTGGGCATATTTTTGTTCCATCATTCCATCTTGCTCATCTGTTTACTGACATAGACCCGGTTCTTGATGACAAAGATGAACAATGTCAAATTGAAGAAGAAAGTAAACTGGTTAAAAAAATACTGTTGAAATTGCTTTATTTCAATGGTCTGGGTTGCTACAGAGAAAACTTTCCCTAAACTTATGGAGAGCAGATGGAAAAAAGAAAAACTGTTTATCCTTCAACAAGAGAATTGATGGCCCTACTATATTTAGACTTTAACTTGGGACATCTGGGAAAATGTTCAAATCCGTTAATCATCTAGTTTGTAACTATCTACAAAAAAAGCTCAAGGTCGAGATTAGCCCTTTAGCATAGGCTTATAAAGAACAAATACTATCAGGCTGCTTTTATTTCCTTTCATGCAAAACCAAATGTGTGTTGAGGAGGGAAAGCAACATGTATTGTCTCCCGGACATCAACAGCAGCCCTTGTTATTCAGTTGCCATGCCCAGCCTCAGCTGGGATGACTTGGACTGTGCAGCTATCAGGAGAATGTCAAGATAGGCTGAGGAGCAACTGTGCTCCCAAATGAGGCATGCAGTGGCTCGGCACTAAGTTGGGGACATTGGAAGCTCTGCTATTCAAGAAAAAAGATCACAGTGACTGGTGTGTAAGAGAGGCTGGATCGTGACAGTCTGTAACATGTAGTGATTTATTTTTATTTTTTATTATTTGCTCTTTGAATAGATCCACTGCTGTTACCTTTTAATAGCTAACCATGCTAGAGAATTTCAGTCATCTATTTTTTTTTCTGCTTATACTCAATTTACGTACAGTTTGTAAGGAACATTTAGGTGCAGCTGTCCTAAATACCTTTATGCACGACTTTGGATAGGGATGTTAATACTGTGTTTATTAAACATTTGAATTATCTTAAGTCAAGCAAGGTCACTAATATTTTGGAAAAGGATTACAAATGACCTTTAGAGCTAGAGCAGAAAGGGCTCTAGCACTACTCCCACATCCCTCCCCTTCGAGCACTGTGGATCTTCTATCTCCTTTACTTGTTTAGAATTCCTGCCAAGGTTTAATAGAGGGCAGAGTTTCTCTATTAAAAAAATAAAGAAGCCAGGTGGTGGTGGAGCACGCCTTTAATCCCAGCACTCAGGAGGCAGAGGCAGACGGATTTCTAAGTTCGAGGCCAGCCTGGTCTACAGAGTGAGTTCCAGGACAGCCAGGGCTATACAGAGAAACCCTGTCTCGAAAAGCCAAAAATAAAAAAATAAAAAAATAATGAAAAACCCTACATCAGAGAACTGGTCTCTGGGAAATGGGATGATGTATAAGATGCTGAGATTTGGGGGTGGGCGGCTGCTAAATATTCCTCCATTTGAAGCCAGTGGAGAAATAGACACAAGAACCAGCTAGAGTCCCTTTTGTTGTTTATTTTTTGAGACAAGGTCTGGTTTGCCTCCAACTCACTCTTCTCCTGCCTCAGCTTTCCCGAGTGCAGAGATTACAGGCATCAACCATGAGAGTCAGATCAGAGTTCTAAATAACACCCTTCTTCCTCATGAAGGCTTGACTAGGGATCCAATCTAGATGTATGTTGGTCTGTTTAGGACCAGGACTACCTACCTCAGAAGCACTGCCGGTCAGAGAACAGGCAATTCAAAGGGGCTTTAGCAACAGTCTGGGAAAGACAGTGCTGGCAGATTGGCTCTAAACTTGGCAGTTAGGGTAGAAAGTACAGATGGTGGTAGTAAGAAACCTTCATTGGAGGCTTCCCACCTCTGAGGAGACTCTCTCTACTGTGTACTGGTGTAACTGGGGAATACGTAGCTAGTGGCCAGTTAGGCAGAGCTGAGAACAGAATGGGTCACCAATCTGCAGAAATCCCTGTGTTCTTCTCTTGATACAAAATGGTATTTTGAGTGGGCTATGCAAATTTAAACAAGACCAAAATTAACATACTTTATAAGGCAGTAGGTGTTTTTCTTCTGTAGGTCGGTTTTACTTGAATGACTATTATAAGACTTGGAATTATAGGGTAAGTAAATGTTTCTAGAAGGATTGTTATGGGGTGTAGAATTATGGGATATGAAAATTAGAAGGGATGTTAAGATCTTAAGAGCCTCACTATGTAACCCTGGCTAGCCTGGAACTCTCTATGTAAACCTGGCTAACTACAATCTCCCATTGATCCGTCTGCCTCTTCCTTTAGAGTGCCAGGGTTAAAGGCATGTGCTATCATGCCTGGCTTAGGGCTGGTTTTATAGCTCTTTCATTTCTTGGATGAGGAAATAGTTCCCCAGACACTTATTCTGGACTGTGCCAGGTTAGCTGGTGACACCCAGGACTAGACCAGGGTCATATAATTTTTAAATTTACTACCCAAACCCTAAGTGTCCTGAACTTAGCCATCAGGGAAAATAGGCTGAGTAACTTGAAATTTGAAAACTACTAACCTTGAACTTAGACATTAATCTACCACTTAGAGAGCATGCGTGAGGGTAGTGAAGTGGTTTTAGTGGGAGGGACATGCCCTAAGATTTAGGCTCCCTTCCTTCAAGATCCTGGATTGGCCTCAATACACCTCAGTGTCTTCATCTAGAAAATGGATGTAACAATAGTAGCCCCTTTCTGTGAGCTTCTGATTCCGAGGCTAAGATAAGAATGATATATCTTAGATTCTGTGCTTTGCATAGGCGAGTTCCCTGTGAATGAGCACTGGTAAATACGGTCTGCCATTATTCACCATCCCCATCACTGAGACACCTTTCCCGCTTGATCCGTGAAAACAACAAATGCTTCCTTTCGGACTTTGCACATCCCGGGTTTACTTCTTGGCCCTAAACCTCCCTTCTCCGGATCTCTTATCATCTTCCCCTTTTAGGCCTGTCCTCCATGACTGAGTCACAGCTTGTACATTTCAAATGTTTTTTTCAGTTTACTCTGCCTTCATCCTGTCGCTATTCTGGTCCCGACTGCCCCAGTCCTGGATTACTCCATAGTTTCTTTTTCTGAATACCGTTTTCCTTCCTCTGGTCTGTTTTGGTTGTTACTTACCAGACTGATCTTTCAGAGGCATTGTTTTATCTTGTTTCCCCTGGCCCTGAAATCTCTAATGGCTCCATTGTCTGTTCCCTCAAAGGCCAGCCCTCATGTCTGACTTCCTTGTCCTTAGCAGATTCAGCGACTAAAAGAAATAATACAAGGTCTGCCATACACAATTTAAAATATTCAAGTTGCAATGTTTTAAAAACACTCATGTGAATGCACACACTTTTAGTCCTAGCACTTGAGAGGCTGAGACAGAAGGAACAGGCATTTACCTGGACTACATATTACACTACACCCAACTACTTTTGCTAGTATATATTTTTTTAAGATTTATTTTATTCTTTAATTACATATATATGGGTACATGCATGTGAGTGCATAAGCCCTCAGAGGTAGAGGTCTAGAATCCTCTGGAGCTGGAGTTAAAGATGGTTGTGAGCCACCCTGCACTGGTGTTGAATCCAACTTGTATCCACTACAAAACCAGGATGTAATCCTAACTGCTCAGTCAGTTCTCCAGCCCCTTATTAGTTCATTTTAACTGAATATGTCTCAAAGAGTATCATTTAAGTATAGTCAATATAAAACAAGTAGCAAAATTGTATATGTTATTTGGGGAAGGAGTCTACATGCTCAAACTCTCATGCATAGAGCTAGGGAAATAATTCTGTGGGAGACCTTGCCTAGCATGGGAAGAGCCCTAGGTTCTGTCCTCAGCATCACGAAAAAAAATGTCTACATGTTTTCGGTTCTTATATCACATCTTCATTTTGACTACCCACATTTCAAGTGTTTAATAGTCACATGTTGCTCTACTTATTATTGCTGTCACTTCAAAAAAAAACAAACAAATCTCACTTCTTCCTTGCTTGTTCAAATAAAATAGAATGACAGGGGACCTATTTGGTTGGGTTATTCTAAGCCACTATGTGAAGTGTGAACATACTTTATAAGTGTAATTCTGCAAGAATGTGTGGAAGATATTGTCTCATAGGAGAGTAGAATGTCTTGGAAGTAGAATAATTTGAAAGAAATACCTGGCTCCGAGTACAGCTCAGTGGTAAAATGCCTGCCTTGAGGCCAGAGGTCAGTCCTCAGTCCAGATAAAAGAAACTCTTCTGCATTAGTGGCTGGGACTGTAGCTCAGTGGTAGAGTGTGTGCTTAGTATTCAAGAGACCAGAAATTGAATATCGGTACTTCTAAAAAGAAAAAGTACATTAGCTGTCTTGAATTAGACTGTGAAAACTGTAACCTCACACAATGAATGGAAAATATTAACATGTCCTTTTGCCTACTGTTCCATCATAATGATTTTTAGGAAGAAATTAGTTACATATTATTAATGTAACCTTATTATTTCCTATTTTTTTTTGGCTTTTTGAGACAGGGTTTTCTCTCTGTGGTCCTGGCTGTCATGCAACTCACTCTGTAGACCAGGTTGGCTTTGAATGCAGAGATCCACCTACCCCTGACTTCCAAGTGCTGGGATCAAAGGCCCATACCACCATTGTCTGGGTGGTTCTATTTTTTTTTTAATTCTATCTCCCAGTCCTTCTTCCTTATGGAAAATGGAAATAGGGTCATTTACTTTCTTTCTTAAAATAGGACCCAGGCTGCTATCAAGAAAACCATTGCTTCCCACACCCGGTTGTACTCAAGTATAGAATGACTTAAAACTTTTTCATGTTGTCCAATTCAACATAAAGGCTAAGAATCTACCTAAAAGCAGATGCCAGATATTTAGATGTTGAAACCATTTGTAAAATGTTTTCAAGCTGTGCTATTAAAGGACATTTTAAGGAGTAAGTGTCCTGACAAATTGATGGTTAAGACTGGTAAAACCCAGGATGCACGGAGTCCTTTAAACACCAATGAGTTAGCCCTCTCTGACCCAGTGCCTGGTGCATGCTAGGCAAACACTACCACTGTGCCACACCTCCATAGGTTTCTTTTCCTAGTTTGTTTTTGTCCGGCTGCTTTTGTGAAAAGATCTCAGTGTGTAGATTCAGCTGGTCCTGGTGTTGTTCAGGCTGCCTTTAAGCTTTCAGTCCTTCTGCCTCAGTTTGCTAAGTGCTGGATTTCAGCTGTGCACCACCATGCTCAGCTGCTCGTTAAACATTATGAATATTTATTGGTTTATTTATGTATTTACTGTGTGCATGTGGTGGGTGCGAGCATGCCCCAGAGCATGTGTGGAGGTAAGAGGCCAATGTTCAGAAGCCGTCTTTCTCTTTCCGCTACATGGATCTTAGGGCTGGAACTCGGGTCAATTTATGTATCCTTTTGTGTGTATGTGCATCCGTGTGTATGCATATGGTCATGTGAGCCATGTGACACATATTCAGGTTAGAGGGCAAATTATGACAGTCAGTTCTCTCTGCTATTGTGGGTACAAGGGATTGAATTCAAGTTGTCAGACTTGATGGCACACACTCTTACTCTCTGAGTCATCTTGCCCCCTCCTTTTGAGATAGAGGTCAGGCTGGCTGGCCTTCAGTTTCATTTGGAGACAGGCTGGGCTGTCTCTACCGTATGAGCGCTGTGTTTACAAAGAAGGTGCTACCACATTTTAAAAATAGTTTGTTCTTTAAATTCTTTTCTTTTAAAAGATTTATTTATTATTTATATGTAAGTACACTGTAGCTGTCTTCAGACACACCAGTAGAGGGCGTCAGATGTTATTATGGATGGTTGTAAGCCACCATGTGGTTGCTGGGATTTGAACTCAAGACCTTCGGAAGAACAGTCAGTGCTCTTAACCGCTGAGCCATTTCTTCAGTCCCCTGTTCTTTAAATTGTTAAACCCTTCTTGATTCTTTGTGAATTTCACATCATGCAACCTCCCCCAAAGAAAACAAAATAAATGTTAAAATAAATATATAAAAAGAAAAAAGAAAAAGAAACCATCTTGCCACGGAAGCTGCCGTGTGTCATGCAGTCTACCCTTTTGCCTCAACAGCTTTCCTTGCAAATGGTCATTGGTCTGGTTCAAGGCCGATGGCTTCTGCTACACTATCAAGATTGGATCTCACTGGGACTCCTCTCAGACAATCCTGTAGTTGCCCTAAGGTGTCACTGTGTTTAACAACGTTGATGAGTTTTTAAAGCGATTCCCAAATAGTACACTCATTTCTCTTTAGTCATTCCCTGACCTGTCCTATGGCTCTTTGGGAGTTCAACACTTAATATAAGTGTAAATGTAAGTTTATACTGTGAAACTAACATTGCTGAATGAAGGATTCCATCATTCATAAGTTTTCTCAAGCCAGAAACTCAGACCTAACACATGACTCCTTCTCCCTCCCTCATTCTGCTAAATTAGGTGTGGTATCCATACAATTCTGCCTTTTGAAGTACTTCACTGGTTTGCAATAGGCTCTCATCCTTGCCGCCCTAGTTCGGGCTTTCATCATTTTCCTCTTAGCTATTGCAACAGTCTACAAACCAGTTTTCCTGCCTTGAGCTTCAGTCTGCCCTCCACCCCTCAATTTAGTCTCCAACTCTGAGCAGAACCATCTTGCTAAAATGCAGATCTGATCACACCGCTCCCCTAATTAAAAAGAACAGGGAGTTCTTCCCAGGGCTGCAGATACAATCCAAACTTCTGAGTGTGCTGTACAAAGCATTTAATAGTCAGAGCCCAAATTATCCCATTAGCCTTGACTTCTGCCATATATCCAGAGCAGTAATAATTTTATTAGTGGTTCTCCAGTAAGACTCGTCCTTTTAGGAACTGTTCTCTTCTTTCTACTTGCTTCAATGAGACATGTTATCTTCAGGCTTGTTCTAATGTCCCTTCATCTCCACACTGGTCATTTATACTATCCCTTGTGTCTTATTGTTCATTGAGAGACCGTGAGACTAGAATACTATTTGTTGTAGTTGTATTGATAATGAGCATTATGATTTTAGCTAAACATGAAATATTAAATGACTGAGCTCATCTCTGCATTACTTGCTCTTTTTGCTTCCAACTGTAGTGCCCTGGTTGGTGTACCTTCAATGTTCAATCTGTTATCTTTGTCCTCGGGGTCCTCCAGGCTCAAGAAACTGATGCTTCAGTCTTCCATGTTGCCAGTCTGTGCTTTCTGCATTCACTGTTGCTGACAAGCTCACTCCTTTGTGGCTCCCTGAAAACTCATGACATCTTTGTATTTTTCTTCTTGTGTCTCACGTTGCTTTGGTTTTAGATTCACTGCTGACCAGACAGTACAATCCTTTCCTTCCTCCAATTCTACAGACTAATGGCTCTCAGCAACAGTTGGCTGTTAACCTTGAGTTTTTGGTTCTTTGCTGCTATTTATAGCCTCTGGGGGTGCCTGGAATCTGTTAACTCAGTGCAAATCCTTTTCTTTTTCTTCTTATTCTAGATTTGGGACCTTCTGAAGTTTAATAGTGCCAATAGTCTCCAAATAAATAGGGCTCTGCTTCATCTATCATCTATCTATCTATCTATCTATCTATCTATCTATCTATCCATCCATCTATCATCTATTTATTTTAGCTATATGAATGTATGTGTGCTTGCTTGTCTGTATATGTACCACATGTGTTCAGATATCCTAGAGACCAGAAGAAGGTGATGGTGTCTGGGAACTGGAGTTATGGGGCAGTTGTGAGCCACACAGTATCCATGTGCTGGGAACCAAACCAGAGTCCTCTGCAAGATTAGCAGATGCTTTTCTCCACTGTGCTATCTCCCCAGTCTCTCTATGTGTATAATTCTTTATTGTCATTTAAAAGGGAAACTATTGCACAAGAAGAAGCTTGGGTATCAAAATTCATGTATGTCAGACTCTCAGTGTTTTGTTTTGTTATGTTTTGTTTCTCTATCCAGGACAGAGCATTTTCAAAGTAGTTGTTTTGTTTTGTTTTTACTCTCACATCACTCCGTGCTCACCTGCTCATTGCCACTAGTAAGCTGAGGGAGTCAGCGTGTATGGAGGTTAGGTTAAATCTCAATATAGAATACCGTCTTGAAACAAAGCCCTCCTGCCTGCTGTCATGAACAAATGCATTGGTTGCTTGCCTTCTTTGCCTTTAATCATTAAAGCCGTACTTTTTAAAAGTGACTGCTTTGGTTCCACTTGAACAGTCAAGATACAGACAGAGTGGAATTAGTTTAAAGAGGGATTAATTTGTCAGATGTTTGATACTGTGTTATTTAGTGCTTATTTGCCCTATATATTATTCATTGTATAATTGAGAATTTCTTTGTCAATGTTTGCTTTTCAGGCTGGTTGGAAGGAAAATCATGCCACATTTATGAATGAACTGAAAAATCTCCAGGCTTCTGGACTGACTACTCTTGGTCAGGCTCTAAGATCCTCCTTTGATTTGTTAAATCTCAATAGATTAATATCTGGAATAGACAATTATGGACAGGTAACAATTTTTGAGTGAATATAGTTAATTTATTTTGATGACTTGGAGTAAGAGCGCAAAATTGGGCAAGATTTGTGGTACCCTAGAGTATCAACCAAAAAGAGGTTCATGTACCTTTTAGATGCACACTTCATAAAAAAGATTAAACAGACCCAACTTTTTCGGTTCTTATATATCAATTCATCAATCAATGGTTTAAATAGTAAATGAAATTCCTATCATTTAATCATCAGAAATTTGACAATATAATGAAAAAGGTACCTCCGGGCGTGGTGGCACACGCCTTTAATCCCAGCACTTGGGAGGCAGAGGCAGGTGGATTTCTGAGTTCGAGGCCAGCCTGGTCTACAAAGAAGTGAGTTCTAGAAAAGCCAGGGCTATACAGAGGAAACCCTGTCTCAAAAAACCAAAAAAAAAAAAAAAAAAAGGAAAAAAAAAAAGGTACTGCAAAATGTTGGAAGAAGACAGTTGGAGAGAAATCTTCTGTGTCTTTTCTTCTCTCCCTTTCCCCAAAACTGATAACGTTTTTTTTAAGCACTAGGAAAAGGGGGGGGAGGGCAGAGAAGCACTTGCTCCTGCTCCCACTGTCCCTTTCTTCCTCAGTCTGTGCCAGAATGTTAACACAGGTGAACTAGCTCACAAGTATGGGGGAGGCTTTTATTTCTTATATACCAGGGAGAACTTGATCATGTTTGAGGGGTCATTAGTAAGGCAAATGTAGAAGTGTAAGAACAATTATCTTACATTACACAGCTCTAATGGTTTGTTTTTTTCAAATATATTTTAGGGGAGAAATCCATTTTTTTTAGAGCCGTCTATTTTAATTACCATCACAGATGGAAACAAGTTAACAAGTACTGCTAGCGTTCAAGAAGAGGTGAGATATAATTTTAAAAATTTCATTTAAATAGCAGAGAACATACAGCTATTTCTGTGAGAGGCATGCATTTCTAGATAAGAATAACATTTGCAGCGATCTAGCTCAGTAACCCTTACTTCTGCTGCCTTCCAGGAAAGCGAAGGGAGCCAGTTAACTCTTTCTTTGTTTAGATGTGAGTTGTGATACTGAACCTTTTCCAATCTTGCCTTGTCAGCTTCATCTTCCTTTGAATTCTCCTCTGCCTGGAAGCGAACTAACCAAAGAACCTTTTCGTTGGGATCAAAGGTTATTTGCCTTGGTGTTGCGTTTGCCTGGAGTGGCTTCTACTGAGCCAGAGCAGCTAGGGAGTGTCCCAAGTGATGAATCGGCCATCACACAGATGTGCGAGGTCACAGGAGGTACTAGTACTGTGTCTTCTCTCTGAAGGAAGAACTGTGGGTAGGAAAGTCGAGTTCTTACTAAATGCAGTAGCTTTTGCCTTTGCCTGCTTGCCTTCAAAATCCGTGAACTCTGCCGCTGAAGTTCAGACCACATTCTACTGCAGTTGTGGTGATTCTAAGTTGGATTTTAGGGTTTCAGATTCTTGTGTTGGGAACCAGTATTTGCTTTGATCAGACAGTGAGCTCTTTATTTTTCTCTCTGGCATAGGTCGCTCCTACTGTGTGAGAACACAAAGAATGTTAAATCAGTGTTTAGAGTCACTAGTTCAAAAAGTACAGAGTGGTGTAGTTATTAATTTTGAGAAAACAGGACCGGATCCACTTCCTGTTGGAGAAGGTACGGTAATTGTTATGTTTTAATCATAAATATTGTGGGGAAGAATGATCTGGGATTGAAAAGACATTACTCATGCAATAGAATCTTCAGTAGCCATATGCATTCCAGTCAAACAACTAATGGATGCATGTGTCACGTGGCCAAATTCTAGCAACCTTCATTTCATGTCAAACAGTTTCCTAAGAACATGTTTACTTTCTCTGACCCCAGTCATTCATTCCTTCTCTCTGCTCCCGAAATGTTTGGCTGTCCACTATGGTGGAGTGCTTCAGTAAGCGGATCTCATTCGGGGCTTGTGATCACCAGCTATGCTAAACTATCTTTATGAATGCAATCTGTGTTAATAACCACCCCACAGGAAAAGAGTGTGAATGTTTATTCAGGTACTTACAGTATTCTGTAAGGTCATTTATTGATCTTTTCTTGACCATTCTTTAACTACACGATGTTTTGATATCTGAAAATACAGAAGCCATAGCTCATTTTGCATAAGGAGCTTAAACCATAGTGAACCTCCAGATGGTCTGTCAAGTGGATGTTTCTGAATGGCTTTCAAAGGGATCAGGGGAACGAAGTTACACCATAGTAACACACAGAGCAGGACTTCCTTAAAGCTCTGTTCTTTGTTATTGCTTCTCCTTTCTCTCAGCATGTGTGTGCACACACACAGAGGGGGGAAGGGAAGGGGAACAGGGACAGGGAGAAAGACTGAGATTTCACCATGGTGTTTTGTTTGATCTGACTCCCTTGGGTAAGGCCAAAGGGACCCCCACTATATACACGGCAGAAAGCGATACATTTTTGTCAAAAGCAATGGATATTGTCTTTCTTTAACTCTTGTATCCCTTTGAGAAATTATCACAAAATATAGATTCTTTTGCCTGGAGAAAAAGACTTAAGTCACACATATATAGTTTTATGCCTAACTTCAGGAGTTTTTTGGATTCCTAAGTTAAGAATATCTGCCAAAGAAGACTGGAGCCTCACAGTATTTGTTTGTTTGTTTTTCGAGACAGGGTTTCTCTGTGTAGCCCTGGCTGTCCTGGAACTCACTTTGTAGACCAGGCTGGCCTCAAACTCAGAAATCCACCTGCCTCTGCCTCCCAAGTGCTGGGATTAAAGGCGTGTGCTACCACTGCCTGTCTTGCACTGCATATTTTAAATCAACCATATATAAAGGGTGTGTTAGCAACTGACTGCCCAGACCATAATTCTGTGTTTATTACCTCAGCATGAATGGGAAACTTCCAGGTAGAAATACTAGTTGGATTTGCTGTCATATAAATAGCTCAGATATTTTTCCAGCTCCATTTTTTTCTCTTTGTCCAGAGTATTTTTTTTTAACTTTGAAGAATCTGATAAAAGTCAGTAATACTTAGCTCAGAAGGATGGTCATCACATTGCCAGTAGTGTGAGCCCAACTTTCGAGGGGTTCTCACATGTATTTACATGTTTCTCCTGGAGCCTGTGAATCACTGAGAAATCTGCTGGCCTCAAGTAATTACTTGTTGAAAATAATACCAAAATAAGTAAATCGAGTCATGTAATTTAAGAAAAATGATATTAAAATGTCCTTTGTAGTTATAATTTAGATGACAAATCATGGCATAAGGGTTTTTTGTTTTTGTTTTTGTTTCAGACAGGCAAAGAAGTAAGCTTGATTTAAATAATTAAAATGCACTAATTATATATTACGATGCATTATATACAGTGGCCAGATTACAAAGAATGTTAATGGTGTATGGAAAAACTGGGGTGAATTCTTGCACGACAACCTTGAGACATTGGCTTTATATTTGCTATCCCTATGTATACACAGATTATGTCACAGAGATGTCCTCTATCTTCAAATGAATTTGGAATGTGTGTGTTTTGTTTTTGAGGTCATTGGGTGTAGAGCAAAAATGTAAATGGAATTTATAATCTATTTTGCTAGATCCCCAAAATGTAAAGACTATCCAGGGAATAAATTATTTAATCTGCCTAATTTGGCAACTGAATTCTTGAAAAATGACCATTGTGTTGTGATATGTTTAATTTATTTGTGCTAGTTTTCCAAACAACTTCATATTCCCCTAGTAGATTAAGAATGTGGGAGGCGTTGAGTTAAAGGGCAAATTAGATTAAAATTGTCTCTAGAGAGAAAGCAGAAATCCTTGGGCGGTCACTGTTCTTCCGTCCTTTTACATAAACCATATTTTTTGTTTTGTTTTGTTTTAATTTGTCCTTTGCCTGAAACTGAAAATCGTGTACAAGAAGATAAAGAACTGTAAAAGCAGCCATGACTTCTGACACGTATTTCTCTTGTAGACACACTGATGGAGTTGTGCAGGCCAAGCAACCTATTTGCTGCTCAACCGTGGCATAGTTGTCATAAACTCATCTATGTGCGACCTAATTCTAAAACTGGTGTTCCTGTTGGACACTGGCCAATTCCAGAATCGTTTTGGCCAGAACAGAATTTACCTTCACTAGTAAGTGTTATAAATTAAATGGGTGAACACTGGAGTGGGTTTTATTTTTAAAAGATTTATTTATTTCATGTATGTGAGCACACTATAGCTGTCTTCAGATGTGCCAGAAGAGGGCGTCAGATCTCATTATGGATGGTTGTGAGCCACCACGTGGTTCCTGGGATTTGAACTCAGGACCTTCGGAAGAGAAGTCAGTGCTCTTACCCGCTGAGCCATCTTGCCAGCCCTGGACTGGGTTTTTAATGATATGACCGTGAGGATTTTAAAATACCTTTAAGGCTTTTAAGCTGTGCCTGATGCAAGTAGACACCCTCTCTTTTGGTTGCCATCTCTTATTGAAAGGGTAGTTCTGTGGCGTAAAGCAGGGGAGGAGAATGGTTTTTATTTTGCACTGTTGCCTTTGCCATGTGGATATTAAAAAGCATTGCTTTTATTTTTTTTTACATTTATTTAGTGTGTGTGTGTGTGTGTGTGTGTGTGTGTAACCAAAGCTTGCATTTATTTATTTATTTATTTATTTATTTATTTTTCAAAACAGGGTTTCTGTGTGTAGCCCTGGCTATCCTGGAACTCTCTTTGTAAAACAGGCTGGCCTTGAAATCACAGAGATCCTCCTGCCTCTGCCTCCTGATACCCGGTGATAAAATCACTTCTCTGTTGATCTGGTGTGGTGCTCCAAACACTCAGGCCTTTGAAGTTTCACCAAAAGTACCCTCAGCTTTAGCTATTCAGAGCAAACCTGCGGGTATGAGCAATGCTGTAAAATCCCTTTGAGGCCCCGGAAGTTGTGACCAGATCATTCTCACTGTGTATCTTGCCCTTCCATACCTTTGCTCTCTTTCCTTTTGCTTCTCAGTGGCTTAACCTCTGCCATTACTTCATTAGAAAAAGACAGAGGTTCTCCTTGCCCATTGGTATCTCAATTTCCCACCCTATGATACAGAAGACTGGAGCGCAGGGAATGCTTAAAGGCCACAAAAATGGATTGTAAAGTGAGAGGTCATCCTATGGATCGGAAGGGTTACTTTAACCTAAGTAACATAGTTCATGTTTCACTGAAATTCTAGCTCTGGGTTACCTTATTTCCCTCCTCCCAGTGCTAAGTAGAAGTTAGAGATGAAGAGTTTGAGTCGCCGCCCCCATGGAAGCCACCGGGGATTCTTAAAGCTCTAAACACTCTTGAATACTAATCTGTAGCTTAGTAATGGTTTGACAAAACAATAATAGGGCTTTCAGAATGGTTAAAATTGTGAGCTTGCCTGATATCCAATCATATTCCCTCTCCCTCTCTCTTTTTAGCCTCCACGAACATCACATCCTATTGTGAGGTTTTCCTGTGTTGATTGTGAACCAATGGTTATAGACAAACTTCCCTTTGACAAATATGAACTTGAACCGTCTCCCTTAACTCAGTACATCTTGGAAAGAAAATCTCCTCATACTTGCTGGCAGGTATTTATCCTTTCCTAGTAACCAAAGGTCTATAATTCTTCTGGGATCTGGGAATTGTTTTTAAATGTTTCAAAACTGGGGCGAGGGGTGGTCTAGACAGATAGCTAAATGGTTAAGAATGCATACTGACCAGGCTTGGTAGCATACACCTTTAATCCTAGCACTTGGGAGGCAGAGGAAGGCTGACCTCTGAGTTCTGAGGCCATCCTGGTTTACATAGCAAGTTCCAGTAAAGCCAGGGCCACACAGAAAAACAAACATAAAATGCATACTATGGCTGGAGAGATAGCTCAGTGGTTAAGAGCATTGGCTGCTATTCAGAGGTCCTGAGTTCAATTCCCAGCAACCATGTGGTGGCTCACAACCATCTGTAATGGGATCTGATGCTCTCTTCTGTCATAGAGACATACATGCAAATAGAACATTGATATACATAGATAAACCTTAAAATGCATAATAATCTACAGAGATCCTGAGTTCAGTTCTGTTCTTCGCATCAGGTGGCTCCCAGCCTCCGGTGATTATAGCCCCCGTTGATCTGATGCCTTCTTTCTGACCTCTGGACTTCACATGCATGCACATAATTAAAAACAAAAATAGGGCCTAAAGAGATAGTTCAGCAGTTAAGAACACTTAATGCTTTTGTGGAAGATACAGATTCAGCTTTAGTATTCATGTGGCATGGGACCACTCACAGTTATCTCTAACTCCAGTTCCAGGAATCAGATGACCTCTACTGGCCTTTGTGGGTACCAGGGATGTATGTGGTGTACATACATGCATACATACATACATACACACATACATACAGGCAAAACACTCATACATAAAATAAAAATAAATACATTCTTAGAAAATTTAAGAAAACTTCTAAATAAAATAAATTTTAAAATGTTTCAAATTGGTGGTAATTATAGTGTCTTTTAAAAATGCTTTAAGATAAACAACACAGGCAAGCAAATAATTTTAGAAAGGTAGAAAACATTAATGTACTGTATATTGCCATTTATGGAAGTAGAGTCTGAAGAAGTCATGTATTTGAGGATTTGTGGTTAGGTAGACAAGTTCATATCTGTTCCCCAGGTTAAGACTCAATCAACTACAGGGTGTGATTCAATTCACGTATGAGCAAGACTCTCGGCTTTTATTTTGAACTTGACAAATGAGAAATCCTGAATATTTTGGGCCAAGAACCAGAACGTCTGAAATTACTTTCTGTATGAGTATAATGTGATTAAAATAGAGTTTTGTTGCTCCAAGCTCCCCTGATGTGTAGACTGGGAATTTGCTTGGATGAGATACCATTCACTAGTTTTTCCAAGTACTGTACCGCAGGAAGAAAGACTTGCTCATTACTTAGCAAAGTAGCCTATGGCATTTGACTTGTAAAATTCTAGATTTGACAGTCATGGCTTTTTTATTTGGATACAGCAAAAAAGTCTTACATTATAGGAATGTCTGTTCCATTACTGAATGATAAGACCACATACCAGGCAGTAAGTTTGGGTTCTGTTGACACAAGGGAACTCTTTCAGACTCCCATCTGTTTTGTTCTAAAATGTGAAATCACTAATGCATAGTACATATTGTTCTACTTGAATTCTTTCAAGATGCTAAGGCGAGTTCAAAAGAAGAGGAATGGGGTTAAAGCAGATGGAAAGAGTTAAGAACCAAAATTTCAACTACAGAACTGAACAGAAGCCAAACAAGAAAGATTACATATTGTATACATGTACTTTTCTATATCCAGACAGCTAAAATTACCTTCCTCTGTCAGAAGTCAGAATAATGTTTCCTCCTTCAGGGTAAGAAACCAGAAAGGGACACGATTGGGTTTCTTGTAATGTAAACAACACCCAAGTCAAGAAACAGAACAGGACCAGCAACTCCCTCCTGTCCTTTTCTGAAATACTAACCAAGCCATATACTTGTTTACCCCTAAAATTTTAGAAACATGGACAATAGAAGACTAACGTAACGATAGGAGGTTTGAATTTCTACCACAAAATTAAATAAAATTACAAATCACACTTTTTCCTAAATACATTTTCTTCCCACCCCCTTCACAGCATCCTGAATGGCGTCCTCCTTGTCCTGACCTCATACTAACTTTATCTGATTGATTTGTGTTACTGAAAAAAAGAATAAACCAAGACCCGGGAAACTTCTCAAAACCGTAGTAGAGAAGGTGTTTGGATCGAGCTGCGCATTCACGAGGACTTCAGTTCAATCCCAGTACCCAGTGTTAGAAAACCAAAGGCCCTCCACTAAATGTCCCTTTAATTCTAGCATGGAGAGGTAGAGCAGGAGGGAGCTTACTGGCCAGCCAGGGTAGCTGAATTGTTGAACTCCAGGTTCAGTGAGAGAGTATGTCTCAAAATACCAGGTGGAGAGCACTCGAAGTCAGCACTGAACATTAACCTCTAGGCCTATACGCATGCATATGCCTGTACGCCTGTGTATACATATGCACCTGCACACACACACTCACTCACACGCACATAATGTGACAATTTTCTTGATGTATCATTTCTCCTTGTTCTTAGGAAATAAATATGCCCTTTTTGTTACAGTTACCTGTTTATATTAAAGTTGGAATTGCAGCAAAAATCTAGAAGAATCGTTTTCAGCACTGTTTGTGTTTTATGGAGTCATCAATTACAGAAGAGAAATTTCTTTTCTTTTTTCTTTTTCTTTCTTTCTTTTTTTTTTTTTTTTTGGTGGGGAATTGTTTTATTGTTTATCAAGACAGGCTCTCTCTGCATAGCCCTGGCTGTCCTGGAACTCACTCTATATTTGGCCTGAAGCTCACAGAGATCCACCTGCCTCTGCCTCTGCCTCCTGAGCATTGTGATTAAAGTTGTGCACCACCACACCATACATTTTCATAACTAAACTTTAGAAAACTCTCCTGAACTCAGGTGATAGTGCTGTTAGGAAGAGCCAGTGTGGTGAATGGCTGTTGTTAAGGGAATTCTACCAAAGGCCTTTGGGAAGGGATAGTTCATACTGGTGTCCTCATTTGAGCCAGAGAGTCTAAAGAAGGAACACAGATAAAGCATGGTGTCTGGAGGACTCTGCCACAGTGCATCAAGTGTATGGAAGCTGACAAGGTAATACCTACCAGCTGAGAGAGAATCAAGACTACAACTAACACTCTAGTCTTTTAAGTTTGATATAGCCAGGAAAATTCCAGACTGAAAGAAAGCATTTCCTAGCTGCCTCGGAAATTTTACAATAGTTTCTGTCTACTAATAGGTTAAACTCTACTTATTTATTGAATGAAAATTTAAGACGATGGGAGTATGTGTGAGGACGGATTATATAATCACATAAATGGCCTTTCTTTTTGGAATACTATTTCAGCATACTAACCAAGCGAAATTTTCCGTCTTACTGATGTATCCTGGGATCTCTGAGTGGTTACCGTATCATTTAGTTTCACTTGTAATATAATTATGGAGTATCTATACTTTGAATACTCATACTTAAGCATGTTAGTTTTACATAATCCTATGCAAAAATACCTAGTCTATTTTTGAAGTGCTGTGCCACAGGTGTTGCTGTGGAAGGTTGATCTGTGTCTGACTTTATGTGAAAATGATCATTGCCATAACTGTACATTGCTCCACGTTCTTCTTAGGTGTTTGTTACCAGCAGTTCAAAATATAATGAGCTTGGATATCCATTTGGTTATTTGAAAGCGAGTACTACTTTAACTTGTGTAAACCTCTTTGTGATGCCTTACAACTACCCAGTTTTACTTCCTCTTTTAGGTGAGTAAAATATGTGCTTCTTAATCATCTTTAAAATATGGCAGAAATGCTAGGTAGATAAAATATGAATAAGCATTTCAAATTCCATCGGGGGAATAACCAATACCAGAATAAGTAAGTGTGCAAAAACTGATTTGGAAAGATAAGGCTTTATTCTTTTCAAATTTTTTTTTGTTTGTACATCAAATAGAAGAGATAGATATCTGCTCTTTGCTGTTCTTCAAAGTGCAAAGTCTATTAATCGTCCTCCCTTCTCCATGTTTGGCTTACTTGTAGATGTGTTTGGCTGCCCTAGAAAACATGTGTGTGTGTTACATGCCCATGTATGTACATATTGTGAAGGCCATAGGTTGATGTCAGATATCTTTTGGAATCACTTGAATAGCTATATCTATTTATAGTAATATCATACTACATGACATCCTAGTTGTAAAGTTTTGAGGGATTTTTTTTTTGTGAGAGTTTCTAAATTTTTGCTTAAAAGATGAAACATTTACAAAATTTTATCATGGTACTACTATTTTTTGATATTTAAGAAACTTAAAAGTAGAACATCATAAATAAATCAGCATGGTTGCTCTGTATATTTTAACTACTTTATTTTTCAGTCCAGTCTGAACATATCTTCTTTGTAAGAATTGCTACTAGTAGGAAGTATCTGATCTATGATAGAGGATACTAAGATTACAAATAAAGAGGCTGGGGACTTGCTGCTTTTCTAGAAGATGCAGGTTCCCCAGCTTACAGCTATCTTGAACTCCAGTTCCAGGAATATGTCACCCTCTACTGGCCACAGAGAGTACTGCATGAACATGATGCACAGACAGACATGTTGGCAAAACAGTCGTGCACATAAATAGAAATACATAAATCTTTCTCAGATTACTAATAAATTATCTTTCTGTTTTGAGTAATCTCTTCCCTATCTTAAATAAGTCCTTATGATATCAGTTTCCACAAAGATATAATAAAGAAAAAATGTGTAATTTTTAAAATATTTTTTATTACATATTTTCCTCAATTACATTTCCAATGCTATCCCAAAAGTCCCCCACACCCTCCCCCCCACTTCCCTACCCACCCATTCCCATTTTTTTGGCCCTGGCGTTCCCCTGTACTGGGGCATATAAAGTTTGCGTGTCCAATGAGCCTCTCTTTCCAGTGATGGCCAACTAGGCCATCTTTTGATACATATGCAGCTAGAGACACAGCTCTGGGGGTACTGGTTAGTTCATAATGTTGTTCCACCTATAGGGTTGCAGATCCCTTTAGCTCCTTGGGTACTTTCTCTAGCTCCTCCATTGGGGGCCCTGTGATCCATCCAATAGCTGACTGTGAGCATCCACTTCTGTGTTTGCTAGGCCCCGGCCTAGTCTCACAAGAGACAGCTATATCAGGGTCCTTGCAGCAAACACTTGCTAGACTTTAAACAATGTCAGAAAACTATACTTTTGGCCCATTTTATTGCACTAGGATTGATATACAAAAAGCTATACATAATGAAACAACTCTAAAATTTATGTTCTAAACATGGCTTATTCATGTCTTTCAAAGGTTTCCATTATTGTTGTTGTTGTTGTTGTTATTGTTGTTGTAACAAAAACATTTGCCATAGGATCTACTCCCTGAATAAAATTTCTGTATACAAAACACTGTTGCTAATGGCTGGAGCTTAGGGACTCTTGTGAAAGAATAGGAGGAAGGATTCCAGACCATGAAGGGGATAGGAACTCCACAGGAAGACCAACAGAGTCAACTAACCTGGACCCTTGTGGCTCTCAAAGACTGAACCACCAACCAAAGAGCATACACGGGCTAGAGATAGCCCCACCGCTGTTCATATGTTGCAGATGTGCAGCTTGGTCTTTATGTGGCTCCGGAACAACTAGAGCAGGGGCTATCCCAAAAGCTGTTGCCTTCGGTGGGATATGTTGTTCTATTAGCTGGTCTGCCTCGTCTGGCCTCAGTGGGAAAGGAAGTGCCTAGTCTGGAAGAGTCTTGAAGTGCCAGGGTGGGGAGAGAGAGGAGGCTTGGGGGTGAGAAACCAACTCAGAGGAGAAGGGGAGGGGGAATGGGTGAAGGATTGTGGGAGGGGACAACTGGGAGGCAGGCAGTGAGTGGGATGTAAAGTGAATAAGTAAAAATAAATAAATTAATAAATTTTAAAAAGACACTGTTGCTAAGTATAGGCACTGTGTTGGAGGATGTTACACTGTAGGAAATGAAGGAGACATACAAGGACAAATAAGGACACTCAGCCATCTTTCCAGCCCCATCCTTACTGATTCTAACAATGCCAGACGCTTTGTCTAGAAGCTGATTTAGTCTATTTCTTGTCAGTTCTTTTTTCAGATCAAACACAAGCTCTTAAGCAAACTAGGCAAGTGCTCTCCTACTGAGCTATATCCCAGCTCTTATAGACTTCCGCGTAATTGTCAAATGACTTCAACAAACAGCACAGTATAGCAGGGTTTCACTGCATCCTGTTAAGATGGGAATGGGCTGTAAAGAGCCTGAGGACTTCAGTCAGGGATGGCGGCTGATCCCTTCTGCTTTCTTCTACCCTATAGGAGAAGAACAAAAGACCTGCCTTTATGGCTTTGTAAATTTATTGAAATTTTTTTCATCAGGAGTAAATGATTTATTAGGGCAATAAAAAGAAAAAAGTATACAATTGCTTTTCTTAAGCAAAGTGCCTCCTAAGGAATAGACCTATTTGTAGAGAATATATATATATTGTTTTCTAAGTAAAATATTTACTTTATGAAGTTTAAAGGCATAGCAGAGGATTGGTTGGTACTATGCTGCCTTTATAGTCAGTGTGGCAGGTAGATGTTGGGCTAGGGAGACCAGTTGGAATTATTAAGCTAGAAATCTCTCACAGTGGAAGGGAATAAAGAGGGTGTTTGGAAGCTTTCATGCAGTATGCATAATGTGTGTATTTAGGTTTCTAAAATAATTGTATTCAACTATTAAAAGATAGGGAACATCTGCATATTTAAGGTAAATACCTTGGCTATGTGGATGCAGATGGTGTTCAAGAGGCCTGTAATCCCAGCAATTGAGCAGCTGAGGCAGAAAGATGGTTTTTTTTTAAAGATGTATTTATTTATTTCATGTATATGAGTACACTGTAGCTGTCAGACACATCAGAAGAGGGCATTGGATCCCATTACAGATAGTTGTAAGCCACCATGTGGTTGCTGGGAACTGAACTCAGGATCTCTGGAAGAGCAGTCAGTGCTCTTAACCACTGAGACATCTTTCCAGCCCATTACATTTAAACCTTATCTAGGCTACACAGTGAGACCTTAGCTCAAAAAAAAAAAAAAAGTCAAAACAAGACTGGGAGTGTGCACACGCCATGGTATTTGTTTTCTTCCTTCTACCATGTGGCTCTGAGGGATTGCTTGACTGCAAGCACCTACCTGCTGAGCCATCTCACTGGGCCCCAGCCTCTATGGTTTTTCTTTGTTGGTTTGATTTCCCCCACCACCCAGACAGGATTTCTCTGTGTATCCCTGGCTGTCCTGGAACTTGCTCTGTAGATCAGGCTGGCCTCGATCTCAGACATCCACCTGCCTCTCCTGGGACTGAAGACCCGTGCCATAATGCCTAGCTCACCCCCTGGTTTTAAACCAAAGAAAACATTAGTTTGTCAAGTAGTGACTATGGCTCCCTCAGGCTAAAATAATTATATTAGAATTACTAATGCATAGCATAGCAGGAAAAATATTTCAAATGGATCCAAATCAGTATTATGTTTTAATATTATACCATATAAACTTAGCAAATGGAAGATGGATGTATAATTGATAATCTATTTCATTATTTAGATAAGTACAATAGATATGCTTCTTGCCTTATAATGGGGTTAAGTCTAATAAACCATATCTAAGTCCAAAAGTGCCTCTACTACCCCTAAGATCCAGATCATCATTGCATAGCATTGGAAGAACGTTCTGTACTGTATATCACTAGGCTGAGGAATGACTGCAACTTAAAAGTTGAAATGTGGTTGCTACTGAGTACATTACCTTCCTCCCATCTTTAAGTTTTCTTTTTAATCTTAAATTGACCTGTTATAAGTTGGAGACCATCTTATATAACTTTGGTAAGCATAACAACCAGGAAAGACGATCAGGTAAATGTCAATGAAATAAATGTTCATCTAATGTGAATAAGATCTGATTTCTAGATGTTAGCTGTTGGATTTTAGATCTTGCAAACTGTTTCTGGGCTAACATAATTATTTGATTTTGTGTTACAGATGACTTGTTTAAAGTTCACAAGCTTAAGCCAAATCTGAAGTGGCGACAGGCTTTTGACAGCTACTTAAAAACTCTGCCTCCATACTACTTAATAGTATGTATTTTTTGTGTGTGTATATATGTTTATGTAAACTGTAACTGATGATTCTTGTTGTAAGGAATAAGGAATCAAAAGCTTTACCCCTGCGAGAAGATAACTATCTTTTTACTTTACAAACATTTGTGTCGTCATTGTCTTCTCAAATTGTATGCAAGAGTTTAGAGGAGACATGGCGGCACAAAAGAGCATTGTCTTTCTCTGTTTCCTTTATTTTTAACTGCCATGGTCATTGTTCTCAACACATCTATGTTTTTCTTATTACAACTAACCTTACCCAATTGTAATTCTGGAATGTGAGAACAAATAATGTCTCAATTCATGCACACCAACTTCCCTTTTGAACTCTAGAAGCTCAGTGTGGCATTTCATTCCTTAAACAAAATTTGGAAGAAATCGTAGTTCTTTATTACCAGTTAAATGCATCCTTGACACAACATGATGTAAACCATTCGCATTAGAGAGCATCTAAGGAAGAGAAAAAGTGGCTTGGCTTCCTTCTGGTTTTTAATCTTTTGAGAATACTATGCGTAATGATTCTGAACCGGTCGCGTAATCAAGACGATCAAGGCCATATCTGAGGTCGTTGTCATAACTTAATGCCACCTTTCTAGAGGTTAAAAGGCATAGTCTTCAATGGGACCATTGCTGGGAGGGGAAGTGGGGTGTGTTCCTCTTTACCATGGCAAGTGTGGGCTCTGTAATCCGATGCAGTGGGAAGTGATTTGATGATGGGATTAAGACTGAAAGCAATGTACTTGTTTGCATTGGCTGCTACTGGCTCTTCTTACCCACTCTCTTCTGATTTTTTTCTGCTCCTTACTTCTCTGCTATTTTCATTGCCACTTTTTAATGTTCCATGTTTGGTTTTATGTGCAGCACCTTGACTTCTAAGAAATGAATCATGTCCCCCTTGCCCCTTATAACTGAACTTTTGAGTATTTAAGATTTATTCTATTCTTACTGTTGTGTATTTTGTTTCCTTATAGCCATTAAAGAAAGCACTAAGGATGATGGGAGCTCCAAATCTGATATCAGATAATTTAGATTGTGGACTTAGTTACAGTGTTATCTCTTACCTTAAAAAACTCAGCCAACAGGTAGTATTGGTAAAATCGAACAAACCAAAATCCTTTGCCCTCAGAAGTGCATTTCCTTATTCTTTAGTGTAATTGTAACTTTTCAAATTAAATGTGTATATATCTCTACACTTTATGGATTAGTAATAATGTGATTCTCTATGGCTTCTAGCTTTACCATTAAATGCAGTTAAGGGTCTGTCAGTATCATTGGATGCTGTGCCGTCTCTCCTTCTGCCTGCCAGTTTGTCCTGCCCATATGCTGGCTGATATTTTGTGGCTTAAGAGGGGCAGAAGCTTAACAGGATTCTCTTGTGGGTCCCATTTTGTCTGTCCTCCAACTAGTTTCTCCTCGATTCACTTGGCTAGAGCATCCCCCTTTTGTGAGTCAGCACACCAAGGTCTGGTGGGATTCAATGTTTTGCCCACTCTTCAGGCAGCATGTAAAGTTCTTATCCTCACATGCTAGCCCTTGGATAAATAGCTGCCTGCTTTACCCTGGAGAAGGGGGCACATGAGTACAGTATTCTTCAACCTGGAGGGCAATAGACCTTCATCTTTCCCTTTAGACCCCGCCTCATTCACCATTATTCAACTTGTCCCTTGCCTGCCCCTCTCTATTAGCACCTCATCTTCCACTCACCCCTCCTTATCATATTTCTCACTCTTACCTAGACCATTCTTGTAGGATGGAGATATTTGGAAATTACTATGCAACGGCCATACAACTGTGTGGTGTGATAAATGAATGCAGCCGCTTTACGCTCATATTCACAAAGGCAGTTTTAGGTAGGGAGTAGCACTTGCAGCAACCACAGCATTTCAAGCTGAGCACGTTTTGCAAATTTGGCCTTTAGAAAACTGTCTTAAGCAAACTGTCAGCTTTCACTAAGGGACCTGGAGGGCTCCATAATTGGGATGCTGACACACCTTGCTAGGAATGAGCGAAAGCTTAAACCCACATTCTAAAGCTCACAAGAGCGTACTAGTCTAGCATGCTCATAAGTGCAAAAGAAAACAAAGTCAAGCCCTGACTTTCGACCTAACGAGTCCCCTAACTCCCAGGCCTCCCTGCTAATAGATTGTTGTTGTTGTAAATACCTTGGCTATTTATGGATCTATTGATCTACTGATATACATATATATATATATATATTTTTAATTTGATGTTTATGTTGGGCCTTTAAGGCTTTGTCAAGGTATGGCCAGAAAGGAAGAAAAGTGCACAGAGTTGAAACTAAATGCTGGGGCCTTGTGGGACACATATTCTTTTATTGAATGAACTTTCACGGTCATTCAAGAAAACAGACCCCTTATCTACTTCTGTCTCATATTTCATGACTTAATTTGTTTGAGTTCATATTTATATGAGTTTAAAAATATATTCCAAAGTTTGTTAGGGAAAATAAATACCTCTGGCCAACTCATAAAAACTAAAAAAAAACATTATTGGGGGCTTATTGAACATTAATGGAATTTTATCTTTTAGAAAAAGGAAAGATTGTTACTAATTTCTTATTCTCTAATTACTAATTAAATATCTATATCACCATTGTTCCCTGAACCATCTTAGATGTATCTAAAACACAAAATATGCCAAAATTCCTACTTTCATTCATTCAAACAGAATCAAGTGTAAAATGTCTTTTAAGGAGAGATTTCCTAATGTTTGTTAGTGATAAACTTACTGAATAGACATTAAAAGTCATTTGCTTAGTAATATTTGTTCAATTAAGCTTTAGTTTTATAAGACTTACTGGATAATCTGATTTTTTAAAATAATCAACATCATTTTTAATGTTTTCAGATATAATACCAATCTATATATGATCTGAATCTAAACAATACTTTACATGTATAAGTACAGACTTTTAAACCTTTCTGTCTGGATCAAACCTCAATCAGTTGATTTAGATTGGATTTTGCAGTAATGAGATATAGTTTTTCATGTCTATGAATGAAATTCTTGCCCATGGTTTCTATTTTCTCCATGAGTCGTTCATAGTTTTGACACTCCAAGAGACACTTTGCATGAAGTCCTCTGTCTTTCCAGTCCCCTCTGTGTTTGCTGTGGTAGAACAGAGAAGCATAGGGGAGGTTCCCTTACTGTTTTTCTGTGATTTGCACATGAAAACTGTTTGGTGGGGTTCTTAAAAGTATTTTTTCTTAAAAGAATAAAATGATGATATGGTAGATATTTTCATAACATATTCTGTACTTCCCTTTTAGACCAAGCTAGAGTCAGACCGAATTCTAGCATCAGTGGGGAAGAAACCTCCCCAGGAAATTGGTATCAAAGTGAAAAACCATTCTGCATGTGGCCTACCCTTGGCTCACAATAAAAGTTTTAGGAAACTGTTAAAAGAAATCATAGGGGAAAGTGCACCAAGGCTCACAGAACTGAATCCCAAAGAGTTTGCTGGCTTCCAAGTGGGGCTCTTAAACAAGGTAAGTTGTGCCCTTGAAAGGTCAGGGTCCGCTCACTTTGCCTGGTATATGTGTTGTTTGAAACAATGGCCTATTTGGGGAGTTTTATTAGGGTTGTTGTTGTTGTTGATAATAGTAGTAGATTTTAGGTTTTTGTTTGTTTTTTCGAGACAGGGTTTCTTTCTGTAACCCTGACTGTCCTGAAACTCACTCTATATATTAGGCTAGCCTTGAACTCACAGAGGTCCACGTGGCTACCTCAGCCTCAGCCTCTGCATCTGCCTCTGCCTCTGCTAGGATTGAATATATACACGACCAGGCACGGCTTGGAGTTAGTAATTATTAACAAAGCCATTTTAAGATTATTCTGAGAGAAAAAAAAGATTATTCTGCCAGCACAAACAAGCATGAAATTAAATGTATGAGATACATTGGCTGGTAGGAATGGGCAGTAAACAGCTGTCAAAAGTAAACTGGAAAGGAAACTGCAGTGGGCAGGCAGATGCTCCAGTCCCGTGCAGATCTAGTACCTATGACAGAGGAAGTAGTAGCAAGTGGTGCGGGGATGAAGAGGCTCTGCACAGCTTGGAGAAAGCCTCTGCCAGACCACACGACACCTCTGGCCCCAGGCATTCTCTTGGAGAAAATGAAGGTGCTCAGAGCAGCTGGGCCCTCCACTCTGCACATCTCAGCCCCTGGCTGCGAGCAGCCTGACTCATATTCAGGCTGAAGTAGGCTCCAAGGGCACTGCAGGTGGGCCCGAAGCCAGTTTCGCACAGTGTGCAGTCAGCAGTTGCAATGTTGTAGGGAGATGGCTGCATTCCGCCTCATTGTCTGCTGCGGAGAAAGATGTAGGTTACAAGCAGTGGTACTGCAAGGCAGCTACAGGTACAAATACATCTTGGATTCTGGAGTTTTAAATAATATACTCGAAAAGTGATATTCCCAGTGGCTTTAATGACTTATGAGCGTGTTAGCATTCAGAACAATAAATAGAAGTTTTCTTCTGGAAAAAAAGTGGCTCCACCCAGTTGTATTAAATATTGTTCTCTTCAGTAAGACTTTAAGAGGGTATTACATTTCTTTATTTAAAAGCCTTAGTAGTAACTGAGTTATTCTATTTAAAATAGGATTTGAAACCTCAGACATATAGGAACGCTTATGATATCCCACGTAGAGGACTTTTGGACCAGTTGACCAGAATGAGATCCAATCTGCTGCAGACTCGGAAGTTTATTGTTGGCCAAGATGAAGGTAACTGACCAGTAGCCTACCTTTCATTAGAAGAAAAGCAGACACGACTCCCACGAAAGTCTTTACTGCAGAATGATTTTGTAATGTGTTAATGTGTACAAAGTTCGCATTCACTCAAACCCCACATCTGTTTTCATCCCTCTCAAGTTTCAAGGCAGGTATGCATTAGTCAGCATCTGAGACCACTGGTGCTGTTATCCTGTGTGGTCATTCAAGCAAACCGCAGAATCTCCACAGATACATACTGATTTAAGCCCACTTGAAGAGCAAGCATTTTAATAGCTTGCTTGAGCAGGTTTAGTTTGCCCACTGGAAAGTGCCAGAACTTAGGTCTGTCACATTTCCAAACCTGTATACTCAGACATTGATTGTGGCCAGCCTGCTGTGAAAATGTTAGGAAAAACCTGCTCTTCGTGAGAGCAATGAACTCTAGGAATGTCCAGGGATATTGTGGCTGTTTGCAATTTTTCTTTATCCTATTTTGTTAATTTTGAATGGGGGCTGGAGAGATGGCTCAGAGGTTAAGAACACTCACTGCTCTTCCAGAGTTCCTGAGTTCAATTCTCAGCAACCACACCGTGGCTCACAACTATCTGTAATGGGATCTGATGCCCTCTTCTGGTGTGTCTGAAGACAGCCACAGTGTACTCATATACATTAAATAAATGAATAATTTTTACAATTTTTTTTAAATTTTTTAAATAGGGGTCACCGATCCACAGAGATGAACAAAAAAAAACCAGTTCTCTAACATTATACATTTGTGTGTGTGTGTGTGTGTGTGTGTGTGTGTGTGTGTGTGTGTTTGAGAAAGAGACAGAGAGGGACACAGAGAGACAGAAACAGAGAAAGAGAGACAGAGAGAGACAGAGACCTCATTAACCAAGATGCTGTGTGTGACAAGACAGTACCATAAAGAACTAGACATGGGCATGGTTGCTTAGCACTCAAGAGTCTGATGCTAGAGGAGTCTACACATTTGAGACAAGTCTGGGCAACAAAGTGAGACTCTTTCAGAAAACAGAGAGAGGGGATGTAAAGGTGGCAGAAGTTAAGAATATTGGCTCCCCTTAGGAGAGACGTGGGTTCAGTTCCCATTACCTACAATGGCGGCTGTACATGAACAGTTGTACTGTCCATGACTTCAGCTCCAGGGAACCTGGCACCTTCTTCTGCATTTTGCAGGCAACAGGCATGTATGTAATGCACATACGTGCTGGCAAAACATACACATAAAATGAAAATAAATCATTTAAAAAAAACAAAGAACACCGGAACACCATGGAGTCTAGGTGTTTCAAAATGGAGAAAGTATACAGAGTTTTGAATTCAAGTGGTGGTGTGCAGGAAGCCAGCTCCTGCTTCCTTACATGGTGTCGGGAAGTAAAGAAGTTGCTCTGGTCCTTGTGAAGTGAGCCTGTAGGCACGATCTAACTGTAGATCCCTGATTAGTATAAACAAGATATGCTAGATGCTGGGATACGAGTTTTAATCCACATGCTACTGAAACAGCTGTGATAATATCCTTTCAAAATGACCATATACTTCAGCTCTAAATATCAGTTTCTCTGCTGGTGATTTTACAGATTCACTTCATAGTGTCCCAGTTGCACAAATGGGTAACTATCAGGAATATCTAAAGATGCTGGCTTCTCCACTACGAGAGCTCGATCCAGATCAACCAAAACGACTGCATACTTTTGGCAATCCATTTAAGCAAGATAAGAAGGTAGTATACCTATTTCCATGTCTGTCATATTTTTTGCTATAACTCTTTCTGTTTTAGCCAGATGTATACAAATCAGAAGTAAATATGACACCAAAACCTGTGTGTGGATTGAAAGTGGAGTCTCCTTAATGCAAGTTGTGTCAGTTTAATAAAATACTAGCTGTCATTTGTTGAATATGTTCTAGGGCTTGGGGTTTAAAATGGTTATGTTTGCACCCATAGGTGTTTTGAAAACTTGCATCTGCGCTATAAATAAGAAGAAATCTAGGCTTAAATTAGCTGTCAGAACACTGATGTGGCTGACAAAACCAGGATTTGAGCCTATATATTTCTGGATCCACATTCTATATTCATTCACACTACCCCACACTAATTCTTTTGATATAGAGAATACCAACTGTTCCCTCCATTTCCATGATCAGCTCTATACTGTTCTGTTGAAATAGTGGTGTGCATATCTCTAGAGCTATAACTGTATTATTTGGTGTCACTTTGAGTTATTATAGAGTTTTAAAGATGATGCAAGTATATGTGTGTTGTGCACGACTGACTTGATCATTTAATGATGAAGAGAAATGGAATTATAGCTACACACTTATTTTTATAGGTGAACTTGGATATAAATCATGGATATATTATTCTCTATCTCTGGTTCTCATAAAACTTAACTAAAAAGTATTCCAACTTATGCCAATCTTTAGTTAACTGAAGATTTTTATTTTTTTTGTTGTGCCTTGATTTATTTTCATGTAAGACTGGGGATAATAAATGCACCAAACTGACAGAGCTTTGTGGGATATTGAGTTAGACACCTACACTCTTTAGAATATTACTGAGCATATACTAAACACTCAGTAAAAATGCTGTGTCTTGGTTTGTATGGATAATGGGGGGAGAACATCCTTTAGAAAGATATTTTTGCCATGCTTTTTTCCAAGTTATAAGGCACATTATTCGGCTGTCTATGATGATAGCAGGTTTTACCTAAGATAAGGAATTGCTGGTTCTCATTTTCATCTGTTCTCAAGAGTAAACAGCCCCTCACTTTCTGATGAGTGCCAAGGCAGACAGGCATATTTGAATCTGCATTTGAGGTTGCGTCTGAGGGAATTCTGTTCTCACATCTGCCTACCATTCACCATCTACATGCATTGCTCTGTACAGTAATGATCAGTGTTTCCTAAAGCTTTAAAACAGGCTAGTACAAGATGGTTCAGTTTTTGTTGCTGTCATTAGTTTGTTTGTTTGTTTTTCGAGACAGGGTTTCTCTGTATAGCCCTGGCTCTCCTGGAACTCACTCTGTAGACCAGGCTAGCCTCGAACTAAGAAATCTGCCTGCCTCTGCCTCCCAAGTGCTGGAATTAAGGCGTATACCACCACTTCCCGGCAAAATGGTTTTTATACTATTTTAAAAAGGTTGACTGTGGCTGCCACGAAGATGGCTCAGCAGTTAAGAGTACTTGCAGAAGACCCAGGCTTAATTCCTAGCTCCCATATTAGGTGACTCACTACTTCCAGAGGGATCTGATACCCTCTTCTGGGCTCCCTGGGCACCTATACACACTGTGCACACCAAGCATGCATGGGTGTACACACAGACATTTCTTTGAAAAGATTTTTAAGAATGACTATGGTTTTCTCTCATTTTGGTCATTTTTGAGGCTCTCTATTAACTGTAGACAAAAAACGTGCATGTTAGTTTTCTCCTTGTTCCACTTCAACAGGATTAAAATTGGGATTCATTTTCTGATAGCAGAGCTGCTATAGGGTTTATAATTAAGGCTAATCTAAATGATGCAGTGCACGGCTAAGGAAGTGTGTGTATGAAAAGTGCTTGAATGATTATTTTGTTTGTTTGTTTTTTCAGAGTTGAACTTCTGTTTTAAATGAAATATGTCTGAGTGTTTGTTTGTTTTTAGGGAATGATGATCGATGAAGCAGATGAGTTTGTTGTAGGGCCACAAAACAAAGTGAAACGTCCTGGAGAACCCAACAGTCCTATATCATCTAAGCGAAGGCGGAGTATATCCCTGCTGTTGAGGAGAGCACAGACAGCACCTACTGTAACTAACCATGTGGGTGGGAAGGGACCACTCTCAGCCTCGTGGTTCCCATCTTGTCCAAGCCTCATAAAACACACCTTTGGACATCCAGGTATAGAGTAGTGGTTGTGATTTCCTTATGGCTCCATTTTCCTTTGTACTTCTTTCTATGTTCATTTTTTGTTGTTAATAAGCAAACAAAAACATTATTAAATAATTATTAAATATGTAATCATTTAAAACATAATTAAAGCATCTATGGTAGTAGTACAAGAGACCTTATAGGGAACAGAGACCCTGATTCAATGATCTTAGCCATATGAATGGAGGAAAAAACCCTATAATTACATAGTAATTAACAATATTAACCACATAATTAGTGATTAATACATGCTTAGTAAATATTATCATAGTGACTAGTACAAAAATGAGGAGCTCTGAGCATGTCTGCTTCCCATTCTTGTTTAATTCCTACCTATCTTCTCTCTCAGCTTGAAGGCAGAGTGAAGGTATCAGCAGATGAATATAGCATGCCACATCCATACAGAGAACACATCCTCCCTATTCCTCAGCACTCACAATACAGCCTGACCACTAGCCCTGGTCCACATAGCTCTATGTGGCCTGACACCACAATCCTCTCTCATCTCAAGTTCCAATGATACCCTTATCACCCTTCACTCCGCTGCCCCTGGCTTAGCCCCCTGTATCTCCTGCTCTTGATACAACCTGGTATCCTCCCAAAAGGTCCTACCACCACCACCTGGTAGCCCTGGAGGCTCCCTCCGATGCTCCCACTTTCATCCCCTACTTACATCTTTCCTCAAATGAGAGCAGATATGAGTGTGTTGTTGCTGACTTTGTAGTTCCTCTCTGTTGTCCCCATGACACTGTGGGTTCTGTAAGAGAAGTGTCAGTTCCTTTGCTTCCTGGTCGCTGCTGATTCCCAGCTCCTACTCTGGAGCCTGGTACAGCAGAAGTTAAGTTATTGGCATAGGGGGGTTGGCCTAAAACTAGAAAAATGACTCTGACCCAAAGGGGGAAATAGGCAGAATCATATACAAAGAGGCATTTGCTTAGCAGGTCAGGAGCAGAGTATTTGTTCAGTCACTGTAGGCATCTAAATTTGCTCAGGCTATTTGGTGTATACAGGAGTCAGAAAGGTAGTATTCATAAGTTGTATGGATTTAGATTCAATAATAGATAGCTATTTACATATGACTGAAGCATACAGGTTGACATTAAGCCCTGAGCACCAAGGATCTATGAATGTGTATTAGTATATTGGTTTCTGCATTCATCCTGGAAGAGGGAAAAAGGTCTTGTGTTACATTCCTATGCTTGATTTGAATAGTCTCAGACCTCTGTCTGTTCTACGGTTTTCATCAATGAAAATCAGTCATTTCCTTGAAACTGAGGAGCACAGAGATGTACTTGTGGGAACAACATGATGTACCCACTTGTGGGTTAAAATGGTAGCCCGTGTCTGGCCTGCCACATGGCTAGGGCCACTCATGGAGATGGAGGCGGGAAGTTTGACTGTGTGCATCTCACACTGCTGCCACGCAGGTGTCAGGCTGTGAAAAGCTGCAGAACCCTGCTCCAGGGGTGGGGGAGTGCAGTCTGGGGTCCCCGCAGACTACCAGAGTTGGCTCGGGATCCTGGCCTGCACGGAGGCCCGGATGGATCTCACACACAGACGCCACTAGATGTCATGGAAGAGCTGAGAACAGAGTGAGGCTCGCGTGGCTGGCTCTGGCCTGGGGCAGAAATGAAAAGAGGGAGAGGAGAGAGCTCCATGGGCACGAGAGTGTTGTAGGCTTGTTCGGTTGGCTTGGCTTGGTGGAAACTGGCTGGAAGTGCTGAGAGGCCTGCGGAAGGTTAGATGCAGCTCTTTAGTGGAAGACCTGCTCCATTGTTCCCCACGGCAGATCCGATGGGAAGAGACAGTCCATGGTTTTAAGGTGTTCATTGTCATGGTGGAGAGTTGTGATGAGTGAAACGTACCCCACTTTCTCAGGGCAGGCAAAAGGGTTAAGTACCTTTTGCAGGGAGGAGTGTCTGGGAAGGGGAGCTAAAAGGGTAGTAGAGGCAGAGAAAGGCATACAGAGGGAGAGAGAAGAGAAGTAGGGGGAAAGGGAATGTGGAGAGAGGGGGAGCAAGAGGGCAACAGAGAGGCAGGGGTAAGAGAGTAAGAGAGGATGGGGCAAGCAGCCCCTTTTATAGTGGGCCAGACCTACCTGGCTATTGCCAGGTAATTGTGCAGAGGACCATACTTGGCTGTTGCCAGGTAACTGTGGGGGTGGAGTCCAGACAGAACACCAGGAGCTTGGGGCATTACCCCATGTGACTGATGGCCACAGAATTATGGAGCTGAGGCCTCAGTGTCAGGAGCCTGGTGTCTGGGGGCGTGACAAACACCTTCTGTCAACACCTGCTGGGTCTCTGAGGTTTAAACCTAGCTCAACTAGAAAACAGGCTGCCTTTCACAGTACCACAATTCCCCCTTTTCTTTTTTTAAAAGAGAGGGGTCACTGGAGTGACTGTCAGTTGTAGTGAAAAATTTGGGTGGGGAGGCAGTATCAAAAGAAAACAAACACTACACAGGCCGGAGGGGTAACACAACTAAGCCAGAGGGGTAAGGAGGGTAAAGGGTGGGGGTTGGGAAGGCAAGGGATCATTGAATTTACAGTTTGAGGGTAATAGCATCAATTTTAAAACAGCATTTGATTACATAGACATCATGTTTTCCTTATTACCATGTAACTTCCCCCAAGTTCAGTAGCCATTTGACTTTGGCAAAAGAGTTCATCTGTAGCTGGAAGGTCACAAGTCTGTGTCCTCTGTGAGGTTCAACACATGTCTCACAGGATGCCTTTCATGGTCCCACACCCACTTGACAGCTCAACTTCTTAATTTGTTTTCCAGACACCACTGTCATTCATGAAACCCATGAAGAGAAGATGGAAAATGGGCAAAGCCCAGCTGATAGCTTCTTATTAAAATCTGCTCCAGCAGAGTTTATGAATGTGTCAGGAGAAAGCTTTATATCCAGCCAGTTGGATTCTCTATCTGACGACTTTACTGGTCTCAGGAAAGATGGATTCATTCACAAACCTGGTAATAATATACTTCTAGGAGGAGCCAAAACCTGCAGTCTTTCTGTAGATGACCAAAAAATCACAATGGCATCTGCTTTGGAAACGGTGCCAAATTCAATGCAAATCACTCCTGCAATGGCTCAAGGCATCAATGCTGACATAAAGCATCAATTAATGAAGGAAGTTCGAAAGTTTGGACGAAGTAAGTAGGGATGGAATATCCATAGATAATGCAAGGGACAGTCCCACTTGTATGATTCAGGGATTTTTGCAGTTGATTTTGAGACAGTTTCTCATACAGCTTGGGTTGGCTTCGAACTTACGATATGGTTCAGACTGGTGATAAAAACTGATCTTCCTGTCTCCACCTCCATAGTGCTAGGATTACAGGTATGTGCTACCACAGCCAATTAACATGGGGCTAAGGATTGGACCCAGGGTTTCATGCTTGTTAGGCAGGCACTCTATCAATAGAGTTACATCCTTGACCCAGTCTTGACATGCATTTCTTGGCTAATCGTGGGCTGTCACATAACTTAAAAGTGATTCTTCTGGCCTTAACTTACAGTAATTTCATTTTGCTGGTGTAACAAGTTATTAGACAATCCATAGCTTCAGACCACACAAACTGATGACAGCTCTGGAGTTCAGAATTTGGAATACATTTTCACTGGACTAAAGTGAAGGCAAGCTAGCAGGGTAGTGTTCCTTTTTAGGAATAAAGGTGGATCTGTGTCCTTGCCTTCCCTGGGTTCTGAAGCTGTGCTTCTCTGTCCTGCATGGTGTCCGCAGCACAACCCATCTCTGTCCCCTTTGCTATCCACTTCTGTTACAGACTCTTTTTCTTCCTGAGCTCTAATATTCTTTTTTTCATTAATTCTTAAAGAGATCTCTACAATATATTTTGATCCTATTCACCCCAACTCTCTCCAAACTCCTTCCTAAGTCCTCCCCAACCCCTATCCCTCAACTTTCTGTCCTTTAGTTTTAATAACTAGATGAACCCACCATGTACTTGTGGGTTCGAGGCCATCCAGTGGAGCATTGTCAACCTATCAGGAGCCACACTCTCAGGGAACACCGATTCTCTCTCTTCCAGAAACCATCAACTGTTCATACTCCTTTAAGAGGGATAGTTGTGGTTACATTGGACCCCTGGGCATAATCCTGGAAAACTCAATATGCAGAGCCTAATTCTATCAGCATATAATACATATATGATCACATGTTCACAGGCTTCATGGATTAGGGCAGTTTGGGGCAACCAGTTTTCAGCTTACCTCATTTGAATACTGTTTATAAGAATTTCCTTCATAAATATATACAGACATTTTGACTTTTAACATACCAGCTATATTTAGGACTTTCTACCCATAAAGGATGATTTCTGAGGATGTATGATGATTGAACTTTATTTTTCATGTATATTTTTATAACACTGAATTTTTGTAATATCATCAGAGTATGAAAGGATTTTCATTTTGCTTGAAGAAGTGCAGGGACCTCTAGAGACGAAGAAACAGTTTGTTGAATTTACCATCAAGGAAGCTGCAAGGTAGGTATAAACAGCACTTGCAAAGGCTTTCTAATTGCTTTGGGTTCTATTTGTCTTTGTTTTAATTTAGTAGTAGGATCCAATGAAGGATAAAGAGAGGGATAGGATCTATTTAGATAGGTTCTCTCTCTCTCTCTCTCTCTCTCTCTCTCTCTCTCTCTCTCTCTCTCTCTCTCTCTCTGAAAGCACTTGTTCTACTCATAGGTTAGGGTGCTTCCTGCAGTGTTTGGATGGATGCTACCAGAGTCCTGGGTCATGGGTTCTAGATAATGTGTATGTGTGCTCATCAGATTGGCATGCCCCCTTGCTCAGCCCTGCTCTTTCCATGAGGATGACTTATGCTCCCTTTGGCCTGCAGGCTGCATAACACCTGGCACACTGTAAAGTTGTCTATGGCACTTATGCTTACTATCGCTTTTTCTCTTCAGGTTTAAAAGAAAAGTCTTAATTCAGTACCTTGAGAAGGTACTAGAAAAAATCGATTCCCACCACCTTCTTAACAATGTGAATCACATCAACAGCAGATCATCATGTTAATACCAAGCCAAGTGAGGAAAAAGAACACCTTTTATGTGCTTTCAGATGCAATGGGATGTTACTGAAGCCCTATAGAATGTTTGAGTGACAGAGCGACCTAACTCAGGCTATGAGAAAGGAGTTGACTTGAGCTTTTAACGATTATCTGGAAGTAAGATCTGGGCTTTTGCCTTAAGAATTATTGAAAATATTTTCTTTTCATTTCGTTGTTTATTTTTTCCAATTAGGAAAAGAGATGCTGAATCACAGAGCACTGCTGCTCCTACTACAGCTAGTAGAGTTCACTCATTTGGACCTTGCCATTCCAGGCGGTTTCAGAGTGAATAGGGACTGGCCACATCCAAGGCCAGCACTACCTACTGTCCTCATTGTGTCCTAAAGAACACGAAAGCAGAGAGAGTCCACGTGGTGATCTTGTGCTCAAAGAACTCTTCAAAAATTTCTATCTGTGCCTTTTAAACCATGCAATATTCAGGATCGTTGGAATCAAAGAGTAAAAAGCTGCTATTTCGGTAACTTAATTCTCTCTGGGAAAGGGCAGGGGGAGTCAGCAAACAATCTACCTCGAGTGCTCTTCCACTTTGACTAGGACCATTACAAAGTGTATCTGAGGCTGCACTAACCTCTGACATCTGTTCTTGCATGTGACAACAGAAAGCTTTCAGGTGGACTTGTACATTTTTGTGCTTTGGAAGCACCAAAAGGAAAAATAATATGTATATTTTCTTTGAAGTTTATACAGAAGTTTATATGGAGCAGTATTGTTGTTTTTATTTGTAAAAATGTAAGTGATCAAAGAGATTTTCACTTTGCATATATGAAATAAAATCATTTTATTGATTTTTGTCAAAACTACATTTCTAGGTGTATGTCTCTTGTGTATATCCTTTCAGAAACAAATTTCACACTATCAAACAAATGAACATGCTAACAAGAAGACCCATAAGACAGCTTAGCAAGTACAGGCCCTTGCCACCTAAGTTTGATCCCTGGGCTGCCCATGGTGAAAGGAGAGAACCAACTCCCAGAAGTTGTCTTCTGACTTCTACACACACACACACACACACATACACACTGTGATACAAGCACATGTGTGTATATGCATAAAGAAAAAATGTTTTTAAAAAAATGTTAACAAAAGTAATTGAACTTAGAAACTTAACTCGCAGGACTGAATGGTGTTATTAGAAGGCTGTGGGGAGGCCAGACCCTTCCAAATACGAGTATCTGGGGAGAGAAAACTGCCAAAATCAAGTTTACTGGGACTCTGAAATATAGCCAAAAGGTTTGTCTCTGCTTTTGCCCATTGAGAATTTCATATATGTATTTTGAACATATTCATCCCTCCTTAAGTCCTATTATTGCCTCTCCACCCACCATATGTTGCCAAACAATTTTGAGGTTTCATTTTTTTCTTCTTTACCCATCAAGCCCAGTATGTGTTACCCAGCTGGTCATGGGAGTAGGGCCTGCCCTGTTAAATGGTCAACCACATCATTAAAGAAAACTGCCTTTTCCTCTGCCAGCAACTAGCAAATGCCAGTAGCTTCCCAGCTAGCCATAGAATTCCATGTCTACCTTTGTCCCTCTGTGCTGGCATTTTTGTCTGGTTAGAGCTTGTACAGGTCTTCCGGAGTCTGTCACAGTTGCTATTAGCACATATATGTCTGCCCCATTCTGTCTGAGAACAGTTTCTTTGGTATGATCAGCCATATCTAGCTCTCATAGTATTTCATCTGATCCTTTCTTCAAAGATCCCTGAACATTTTGTTCAGGGGAATTAGGACTTAGCACTCCGGTCTCATATTCTTTGCTTGTTAATCAGTCGAGTGTTTCTCTGTGAAGTGCCATCTATTGAGATATGCTTCTCTGAAGAGAGGTGAGAGATGTACTGATCTATACTACATGTTAGCAACGTCATTAGAAGTCATTTTTTTTACTGTGTCCATCTAACAGAATAATAGTAATCAAATCTTCCCTAGGGCCTCTCGTCTATCTAGCCACAGATTCTTGGCTACTTGAACAATGCTGGGTATGGGTCCAATTCTCATGGAATAGCCTCAGATCCTATCAGAAAGTGATTGACGGCTCCCATACCATGCTCTTATTGCCCCAGTGGGCAGATCTTGCCAAACCAGTTCTTGTAGTTTGCAGGGTTCACACCTAAGTGAGATTGATGATGACTTTTCTTCTCCAGCAACATGCATAGCATCTTCTAGCACTGTGAACACTAGCCAATAGGGATAAAGCTTCCAGGTGAGTACCAGCTTGATTTTTCCATGTTCTGTTGTGACTTTAGTGATAGGATCTTACCATCAAGTTCTGGAGGATAACATTATAGACCATAGTCTATACTACTTGGAAGTCTATGTCGCCCCATTGAGCAACAACTCAAAAAGAGGTAGCTATTGTTTGATAGTTTCCCTCTAGATTGAGAAATTCCATCATGCAGGGAAGCTCTTTAACAGAAGTTAAATAACTCAAAAGAGCTTCAGGAAGTCCCCCAAACCGACCAGATTCACTAGGCTCCTCCTTCAAGAGTAAACAAGACTTTTGAGAGTCACTCTCATACAAGACAAGCTGCAAAGAAAACCCTGAGACCAGACCAATTGCCTGGAAGAAGCTGAGATCAGCTTAGCAGCCTGGAAGACATTTAGTTCTCACCCATGCTAGGATGGGCTTTGGTGATGCAGCTGCTGTTGTCAGTACTGTTCCTGTATGTAACCTCTCACTCATATTCCTGTAAGTAACCACAGTAAAACTCATTGGTTCACCAAGTTGAACTTCAGTGGTACCTGTACTTTGGTCTGTCATGGAATCCCTATCTGGGGTGAATAGATATGTGTGTAGCATCTCCCCAGGGAAAGTCTTGTCACACAACAACAACCCATTTCTGGTACTAGAGTTTTGATTTGTTACTGTGGGGTGTTTGGTTGTAGAATTTTCCCTGACTTAGAGTAACCAAAATGAATGTGGAATAATGTGAAAGGCCTTGAAAACAGTAGGAGAGCTTTGTGCTGTTTTAACCTACACTTGACCAAGCCCTTTCAAGATCCAGCCATGGTTTAGAAGATGGCACAGTAACTGGATTTATTACATCAGTTGTCTTAGATATCAAAAGAGCCAAAGGAAAGCATGCATAAACAGTCCAATCAAAGCAGGAAGGTAAGGTGTAAACAAAGATAAATAGGAATATGTAAACATAATGAGAGGAAACAAATATAGATTATGAACCTGAAAAGTATAGAAACTGACATGGGAAACCCCTAAGAGAGTTCAATAGCAGATTTTAGCAGACAAAGGAACTGTGAAGTTGATTGAAATTATCCAATCTGAGGAGCTGAAAGAAACTGGGAGTATGAAAGTGTAAAGAGCAGAGGATATAGCTATCAAGAGACCTGGATTCTGAGCCTTAGCACTAAACCAAAACCAAGACCAAGAAGTAGAGTTTGAGAGACTCACCTTAGCCTATGGGCCACCACCAAGCATGACAATGTATATGTCTTAGTTACTTTTCTATTGCTGTGATAAGACCTTACGAATGAAAGTGTTTATAAGTGCTTACAGTCTCAGTGGATGAGTTTGTGACCATCATGGTAGGGAGCATGGCGGGAGGCAGCCAGAGAGCTTACAACCCTTAGCTGCCTTAGGAGGCAGAGAGCTGAGAATGGTGTAGGCTTTTGAAACCTAAAAGCCCCACCACAGGGACACACCTCCTAATCCTTTCCAAACAGTTCCACCAACTGGAGCCTAAGTGTTCAACTATATCAGGCTATGAGACCATTCTCATTCAAAACACCACAGTATACATAGTAGGATCCCTAGAACAAGAGGTGAGAAAGCACTGTGACAAGTATGGAAAGAGACTATTTAAAGACCCAGTAGTCCCAAGCTCTTAAACTCTATAATAAATGTGTATCCGAAAAGCCATCCAACTCAAGAAAGTGCAAAGCAGATAAATAGAGAATCACTGACAGAATCAAGCCGATAAGAGACAATGAAGATTCTGAAGGCAACCAGAGTATCTTGTTACATACAAGGGACCCAACTCCTAAGTTTGACATTTTGTTTCTTATCAGAAGCATGAAAAGACAAAAGGTAATATAATAGCACTGAAAATGCTAAAAAGGAGTTGTGGATGTAGCTATGGTAAAGTACTATCTACTCTGTACAATGCTCTGGGTCCCCAGCACTGTGCAAGAAAGGAAAAAGGATGGATTCAAATAGCAGAAGGGAAGTGCTGTCAATCAAGAATAGTATCTCTGGTCACTAATGAGGGAGAATTTAAGACTTTCTCTGAGAAACAAAAACATTAGGAGGTTCATCACTATTTGAGTTCTACTGCTTGAACCACTCGTCCTCCAGGCTAAAAGGAACACACAGCAGTAACTGATACAAAGAAACAAAGAGAAAGCATCAGTGAAGGTAACGGCATGGGTTACCCTTAGGTTTTAGGTTAAGTCTTGGGAGATGAGGATAACATAGTTATTAATGATTACAGAGTTTCTCTTGGTGGAGCAAATAAGTTTGGAAAGAGTCATAATTACTGCAGAATCTATGCACACTTAATATGCATGAAAATAATTTATGTTATACATATTTAAGCATGACTTTAAAAATGTCAGCTACCAAAAGCCACTAAACTGTAGCCTACAAGGGATGAATAGCACTATGTGAGAGTTATATGTCAATGTTTGTTGAATATTGGGAAGACAGATTTTGAAAGAACATGATGTAACTATATGCTCTGTGTGGCCACAGGCAGATTGAAAATGAAAAAGTAAAAGCAGTTACTCCATGCAAATGATCACCAAGAATGAGATTGGTGACAACATAAGACAAAATAGACATGGAGCCAGAAATAGTTATGTGAAACAAATAAAGACTTTATGTATTGTGATAAATGAGTCCATTCATCAAGCTGTAAAAATGATAATGTACAAAATGAGAAAAAGTAAATGAAACAAAAATTGAGCAAATGGGAAAATATAGAACTCCACAATAGTTGTTGAAAACCATAAAGTAGAACTATTCAGAAGATGAGTAAAGAAACAGAGGACTTGAAAAATGTTAAAAACCCAACTATATCCAGCATATCTATAGAACAATACCCATTGCGTTTGCCGTATTTTGTGCATCCGTAGGATGAGAGCTGATTTTGCTCACCAGCTCTAAAATCACTCTTGTCCTGCTCCATGGATATTCTGATTCCTTTAAAGGTCTTTTTCTTGCTACCATTGTCACTGACATCTGTATACAGAGGACTCCTGGACAGTATAAAGCCCAGCTTCCTGTTTCTCTGGGCTGGTGGCAGCCAGTTTTCCTGATCTCCAGGCTTGTGTATAGCAGATTCTGGTTGGTCCCCCACAGATCCATGAGTAATCTGGGGCAAGGTACAGGCCCAGCAGCAATAGTGGTCATTTACTTCTTTTTTAGTCCTCTCAGCTACTAATAAATCAGATTTCTTCTGGCAAGTCTAGTGCCCCTTTATTTTATTCAGTTCCAGACATTAGGAGAACATTTTCCAGTGGCCAGTACTCAAAGGACGGCTTTCTACAATGTTCCCAAGTAATCACACTATACAATCACTAGGCTTCCACAACATCAGGATTGCAGCACTGAGATGCATATGGGTGAATGTTCTCATTTAGCATGGAAGGCAACTCCAAGTTGGGCATTCTCAGTGTATCGTGGGGTCCTATTCCACAGGATATTTAGGATGGCTCTTCAAGACATCTCTGATAGGTGGCTGTTTGTTCAGAGGTAGAAAATGGATTTCTTGCATTCTCAACTGTTCCAACTGTTCTCTAGACTAAAGCAGGCTTCCCTCCTGTAGGGTTCTACCTCAGTTCTCTGGGGGACTTCTGCCCAGCCAGTAACTACTCTGCTCATGGTACACAACTTTTATGCGCATGCACAAAGAATCCTGGGGAGACTAGAATCCTGTGAAGTTGGGAGGAGAGCCAGTGAGGCTCAACGGGTTCCGTTCTCTTCAGCAAGATTCTTGATCTTTTTCCTGTGACTCCTCTGCTACTTTTGAAGCTGGAAAGGGTCCCATCAAGTGTAAGTCTCTGCCTGAAATTAGGTTTCTAACAGTCCTCATGTGAGGATAAATCCTCAAGAACTGGCCTCATCTACTGAGAGGGAGTGGCATTGTTTGTTTTTCTGAGTCAGCCATTTTGGGCTGGGTCTCATCATCTCGGGGGTGGGAGTTTTCCTTGTACTCTCAAACTCACCAGGCTAGGACCTGGTCTCAGCTATAGAGGGGTGACCGCTTTCCTTATATATTGGAACTGAGCCGTGTTAGGACTTTGGGGTGGCACGTTTTCTTGGGTCATTGGAATCAGCTATGTTGGACCTCAACTCTACTGAGGGGTAGCAAATTTCTTTGAAACTTAGCCAGGCTGGAACCTGACTTCAACCCAGGGGTGGTGATTGATCTTGGGCCCTTGACTTTTTGATGTTGGGAGATGCTTCAGTTGCCCATAAATGATGGTTTTGATTGGATTCTTGACCTCAGTCATGTAGGATACTGATGCATGCTCTAGGGGAATGGTTTAGGTGAGCACTTTTCCTGAACATTGGTGGTATGTAGAGACACCAGGATGATTGGCTTGAGCTATAGGGTGGGAGATTCTACCTGGATCCTTTTGTCTTGGGCACCTGAATCCAATAATTTGGGAAACTTCCAGTTGAACTATCTACATTCCCCAATGTGAATTTTTGCCACTCAAGTGTGCAGGGCATATAGATCACTCACTGTGTCTGGGCTTGTATTTCTCTAATGACTAGCGACATTGAGAGCCATTGTGTTTCTGACTTCCTGCACAAATTTGGCCGGGGTGTTTGTATTTGAAAAATCACTTTGCAGTTCTGCATAAATCATGAATTCTACTCATTTGTAGTTGCTGCTGCTGCAGCCACTGCCACTGCTATTATTGTCATTTTTGATACAGGTTCTCATATACACCAGGCTGGTCTCAATTTTGCTTTCCAAAATACAGCTAGCTATGCATTCCTCTCCTGTCTTAGCCTCCAAGTGCTGGCGTTACAGGTATGCACTACCACAGCTGGACAATTCCACTCTTTTTTTTTTTACACATATATGCACACACAGCAGTTCAGAAATTTAAATTTTCTCTTTGTTTCCATTCTATTTCAAACTTTTTTTTCCAGTTTGGTTCTTGCTGTGTAGACCAAGCTAGCCTCAAACTGCATCTTTCTGCTATAGCCTTCCCAATGCTAGGATTGCAAGAGTGTGCCACCACACCCAACAATAACACTTGGAACTAATGTCTTTTAGTTGAATGGAAATTAAAATTAAATAATCTTTGTGGCCAGTAGTTTTCTTCTCAAAGAAATCTTTAGTTAAGATTGCCTGGTGATACAAAAGTATAATCCTATCTACTGATACAAGATATTGCAAGCTGAAGGTCTACATCTGGGTTACCTAGCAATAGTGAGACTTGTGTCGATCAATCAATCAATCAATCAATCAATGAATAAGAAAGACTAAAGAGGCATCTCAAGGTACAAGGGTTGCCTAACAGCTTTAAGGTCTTGGTTTCAATCCCTAGTTACTACAGAAGCAAACAAAACTAATCTTTGCCTGCCCAAATATCCACAAATATAACATCCTAAGAATACTTACACATCTCCCATGAACTAGAAGCTAAAGGATAATTTTTCTGCCTCTATAACACGAAATTACTTTTATTATATTTCCTATCCCCTGAGTCCACTCAGATCTTCCCTCCCTAGCCACTCCACTTTATGTTCTTTCTCTCCCCCCACCCCCGCAAAAAAAGAAAATATAAAACAAGTAAGATTTCCTTCAAAAAGCCAAAATAACAGGAAAGGAAACAAAAAACAACCCAGATGTCCCTCAACAGAGGAATGGATACAGAAAATGTGGTACATTTACACAATGGAGTATGACTCAGCCATTAAAAACAACGACTTCATGAAATTCTTAGGCAAATTGATGGAACTAGAGAATATCATCCTGAGTGAGGTAACCAGGCACAAAAGATCACACATGGTATGCACTCAGTGATAAGTGGATATTAGTCTCAAAGCTCAGAATACCCAAGATACAATTCACAGATCATATGAAGCTCAAGAAGAAGGAAGACCAACGTGTGGGTGCTTCACTGCTTTTTTAGAAGGGTGAACAAAATACTCACAGGAGAAAATATGGAGACAAAGTGTGGAGCAGAGACTGAAGAAAAGGCCATACAGAGACTGCCCTGCCTGGGGATTCATCCCATATACGGTCAACAAACCAAGACACTATTGTGGATGCCAACAAGTGCTTGCTCACAGGAGCCTGATATGGCTGTCTCCTGAGAGGCTCTGCAAGAGCCTGACAAATACAGAGGCGGGTGCTTGAAGCCAATCATTGCACTGATTTTGGGGTCCCCAATGGAGGAGTTAGAGAAGGGACTGAAGGAGCTGAGGGGATTTGCAGCCCCATGGAGGGAGCAACAGTGTCAACCAGCCAGACGCCTAAAGCTCCCATGGACTGGACCACCAACCAAAGAGTATACATGGAAGGATCCATGACTCCAGCCACATATGTGGCAGAGGATGGCCTTGTCGGACATCAATGGGAGGAGAGGCCCTCGGGTCTGTGAAGGCTGGATGCCCCAATGTAGGGGGATGCCAGGGTGGTGAGGCAGGATTGGATGGGCGGGTGAGGGAACACCGTCATAGAAGCAGGAGAATTGGGAGTGGGGAATAGAGGGTTTCCAGAGGGGAAACCAGGAAAGGGGATAACATTTAAAATGTAAATAAAGAAAATATCCAATCAAAAAACAAAGTCAAAATAACAGGAAAGGAAACAAAAAAGTCTCCCTCAAATTATGGAATTCATTTTTTGCTAGCCAACTATTCCTAGGCATGAGGCCTTCCCTGAAGTGTGGTTGAGATATCCAGTGATACTCCATTGAAGAAAACCAACTGCCTTAGGGTTTTACTGCTGTGAACACACACCATGACCAAGGCAAGTCTTATAAAGGACAACATTTAGTTGGGCTGGCTTACAAGTTCAGAGGTTCAGTACAGTATCATCAAGGTGGATGGCAGCATCCAGGCAGGCATGGTGCAGGAGGAACTGAGAGTTCTATATCTTTATCTGAAGGCTGCTAGCAAAATACTGACCTCCAGGAAGCTAGAATGAGAAACTTATAGCCCACACCCACAGTGACAGACCTACTCCAACAGGCCACACCTTCTAATCTGGAAACACCCTGAGCCAAACATATACAAACCATCACACCAATGGTTTCTCATTGCTAGAGAGTATCAGCTGCAAATAGCTTCCTGATTAGGAGTGAGGCCCCATGTCCACTTCATCTTCTTAGTGCTGGAACCCTGTCTTGTCTGAATATGTGCAGGTCTTGTGGGTCCCACTACTGTCTCTGTGCATTCATATGTGTGTCAATCATTTTTTTTCTGTTTTCTTGGAGTCATCAACCACCCCTGGCTCTTACAATCTTTCTGCTTCCTCTTGTCCATAGACTACTGAGCCTTGAGGGGAAGGGTTTGGTAAAGACATGCCATTTAGGATTGAGTGCTCTAATGTCTCTCATTCTACACACTCTCCAGCCATGGATGGGTCTTTGGGTTAATTCCCATCTACAGGAAGAAACACCATCTCCAACTTTTAAGCTTCCATTGCCCATGCCACAGTCTGAATAATCACAGAGGTTAGGTACCTAGTAAGGGAACTGTGGGGAGGAGAGGATCTCAAGGAAGGGGAAGTAGAACAGAGTGTTGTGAAGACATAAAAGGAACTTTATTCTGCTAAGGGGGTAGAGCAATAAAATATCTCCTAATGACATGCTGCTGTACCAACAGGTCAGCTGTCATCAGAAAAGCTTCTCGAAGTTAGTGTGTTTGCCAGAATGGTTTGCTGGCCTGGGTGCTATACATCTAGTGATTTTCTTTCCATCCTTGTTTCTAGATCCTAGATCCTCTCCCAGTGCCACATTTTCCCATCTTTGCTCCAGTAGCATATGATTTCAGCTATATTGGCTTTTAAATGTGTGGGTTATATGTGGAAGCATGTGCATGTGTGTACACACACATGTGGAGATCAGAGGTTATCACCTCAAGTGTCATCTTCAGGGCCATTCTCCACCTTCTTTGAGATAGTCCCTTATGGCCTGAAACTTATCAATTAGGATAGTTGGCCAACAAGCCCCAAGTAGCTGCTCTGCATCTCTCTGCATCCCTATTGCTGGAGTTACATGTGAACACCACTACACACAGCATCTTTATGTGGGTTCTGAGATTCAAACATAAATACTCCTAGTTTCAAGGTAAGCCCTTGACTGACAGCTATCTCCTCAGCCCCGCTTTGCTTTTAAAACTGCTATGTGGGAATGTTTCTTCTAATGGGGTTGTTTGACTTAAAGTCTCGATAGAATAGTCTAAGCATTTGACATTCATACTCATTATCAACTTGCCATCTTTCAAAGTCAATTAGAATAGTGGGATTTTGAATGAAAGTGTTATTATCTTTCTAGAAAGAATTAATGTTGATGAGCTTTAAAAACATGACATCTGCTTCTTGGAAAACCTATTCTTTTCAATTTCCTGAAATCTCCATTTTCTCTAGATGATCGTCTGTATTTTCTGCAATGTAATGCACTAGCCTGTGTATCCCTAGGTGTTCAAGGTTTGAACTGTGCTTTCACTGATATTTTGAAGTTTATTTACTAATTATTTGTGCTTACTGTTCAGCAATATAGTGGCTTGTGATTCTTGGCCCTGGGTCTAGAAACTTGACTATCGTCACTTAGTAACTACAATTGTTTTGCACTGAGTGTTGATTGGCCTAACGTGGCCTTGCCTTTCTGCATTGAATTGTACCGTGAAAGCAGCATGCTTTCCACCCACCTTTGATTTTTGCTTGATAATGTTTTATTTAAGATGTTTCTGTCTATTTTCAGAGAGATTGTGTATCCATAGTTCTGTTTTCTTCTAAACTATTTCTTATAGGTTGTCATCAGCTTCCTATTGGCTTCACAGAATGCTTTAGAAATGGACCTATTTTTTTTCTTTTTATGACAGAATTTACCTAAGATATTTTACTCACTCTGTAATGCTTAGAGGACAGCTTAACAAAAGCCTATGGATAAAAAGTTTCTAATTTTACTTTAAGAAATTTTACTAAGTATAAAGACATCTTGATTTTTCTGTCCCAGAAGAGGCAGCTTTTATTGGGTTACAGTGAATCTATTTTTATCTCACTTCAAAAACCTAAAGTGATATGTTTAATTTTTAACCCTTCCCCTTTTCTCCCACTTCTGGTTCCTTGGTTACCTAGTCTTTTCATCCTTTTGGCTTTTTACGCTTTGCTTCTGAGCATGGTCTCATTCTGTCGAGTGGGCAGAGCTTGAATTCCCAGCAGCAATGCTGCTGCCTGGGGCTCTCACCTGCTGCTGTAATAAGCATGAGCCCCACAACCAGCTTGTGTGTTCTCTCTTCACCGGAGTAACTGTTTCCTTTGCTTTGTCTATTGATTTCCTACAATTGCCATGTGATAAAACATAACATTTTTATCTATTAAAACTCACTTTGGGGCTGGAAAGATGGTTCAGCGGTAAAGAGCACTACTGCTCTTCTGAAGGTCCTGAGTTCAAATCCCAGCAACCACATGGTGGCTCACAACCATCCATAATGAGATCTGACTGTAATGAGATCTGAAGCCTGCTTCTGGTGGGTCTAGAGACACCTGCAGTGTACTTGCATATATAGTAATAAATAAATCTTTACCAAAGAAAAACTCACTTTGCTACAGAAAATGTGACCCGTTTTGTGGAAAACTCTATAGGCTGCTAAAAATAATCCACATTTTATTGGATAGAATGGTCTGCAGATGTCTGCATAGCCAGTTTATACCATGGTATAATTAAACACTGAAGTTTCTTCATTTGTTTTCTTATTTGGAGGATCTACTGATTGATGAGAATTTGGTATTGGAAATCTTTCCATTATATGTGAGCCTATCTGTCCTTTCGTGCCTAGTATTTTGGGGTCTATGAAATTGAGTGAGCTAACATTTGCTGTGTGTCTTTACAATTTGTTATATCTCTTTTGATGGATTGTTCTCTTTCATAAGAGTCAGTGACCTTCTTTATCTCTTTTCACCTTGAGGTCAGCTTTTTCAGATCTGAGTACTCCTGCCCTTGCTTGCTCATAGATTCTGTTTGCCTGGGAATTCAATATTCCACACTTTCACTTTTGCTGAGTTTATTTATTCTTGACCATGAAGTACCTTGAGACAGGAAACAGTTGAATCTTATTTTTAAGTCCTTTATCCAGTCTGCATATTGTAGTTGGAGAATTAAGTCTGTTTATATTTAAAGGTATGCATAAATTTCTCCTATGTCCATCCTAAAGCTTTGCAAGTTTACTGAGGTAAAAGTATTTGTCCCTTTCCAAATTTCCACTTAGCAATAGTTCTATTGTTCTGTGTTTAATATGCTATTAACTATCTTTTTTGGTGATGGCTTAGTAGTGATGAATTGCTTTAGGTCATCTTTATTACGGAAGGATTTTATTTCTCCTCTGATTTTTAAGGATAAAAAATGCTGGAAGAGTAAACCTGGTTGTCACTTTCTGACTTCTCTCCTCTCCTCTCCTCTCCTCTCCTCTCCTCTCCTCTCCTCTCCTCTCCTCTCCTCTCCTCTCCTCTCCTCTCCTCTCCTCTCCTCTCCTCTCCTCTCCCCTCGTCTCCTCTCCCCTCCCCTCCCCTCCCCTCCCCTCCCCTCTCCTTCCCTCTTCTCCCTCCCCCTCTCTCTTTCTTTTTGCTTTGCTTTTTTGAGATAAGGTCTCTCTATATAGCCTTGGCTGTTCTGAACTCGCTACATAGACCAGGTTGGCCTAGAATTCACTCTTCTTTTGCCTCCCAAGTAATGTTATTTAAGGCATGAGCCACCATGCCGAGCTAGTTACTAACTTTCAAGAGCTGAAATAATGGCCAGAGAGCTATGTCAGTAGGCAGAGATGCGTGCCTCCAAGCTTGACGACCTGCGTTTGACTCCTGAGACTCACCTGGTGGAAAGAAAAAAACAACTCTCATAAGGCCTTACATTTATCAGTGTTTGAACTCCTGGCTTTAGGGTTTCTTCACAGATGTCTTTTGGTTCTGATGGGTGTGCCATTGTGTGTGACTTGGTGCCTCTGTCATGTATTTTTCCAGTATTTTCCCATAATGCTTCCAGTATTTTTCTTTCGTTCTGCTCCCTCCACATTTGAACCTCAAGATGGCATGTAAAGGTGGTTTTCTGGTCTTGTCTACTTGGGATTACAAATTCCTCCTATACTTACATAGCTACATCTTTTCCCCAAGGTTTGGGAAATTTTCTGCCGGACTTTCACAAAATAGAGTTTATGTGGTTAGACTAACTTGGTTCCTTTTTTAAGCAAAAAGTTCATAGGAATAGTCTCTTTAAAAATATTTATTTATTTATTTATTTATTTATTTATTTATTTATTTATTTATTTATGTGTGTGGATGTTTTACCTGCATGTACTTATGTACATCAGGTGTGTGCCTGCACAGAGGTAAGAAGATGGCATTGTATTCCCTGGCATTGAAGTTATGGATAGCTGTGGGCCACCACATCTGTGCTGGAAATCAAATCAGATCCTCTGAAAGAACAAGTTTGCTAGATAGCTGAACCATCTCTCTAGCCAGGATTGGTCTCTTGAACATGGCCCAGTGTTCCCCGAATGCTGTTGTCACAATTGCTATGGTTCTTATTTGTGAGTGCAATAATTCCTCAGTCTTGTATTTAATTCCTAGAATTCCTTATCATACTTGGTCAAGATACTTTCTGTTAAAGATTTTCCTAACCTTTGCATTTCCAAGATATGCATCTAGCTCTTCCTCCTCACCCCAAAGTAATCTATGTCATTGTCAACATTTTCACCCACTTTATGAATCCTCTTCTTTCCTTCATTCTTCCATTTTTGGTGAACCCTTTGAATTTGGAGATTATTTAACACTCTGACCTTATGATTTTTTGCACTGAAAACATTTAAATATTTTTCAGTTTATTTATTAAAGAGTCTAAAGTGTTTTTGTTTTGTTTTATATGTACTGGTTTGTATTTGCTGGTATGTCTATGCAAGGCTGTCAGATCTTGGAGTTACAGACAGTTGTGAGTTGCCATGTGTGTGCTGGGAATTGAACCAGGGTCCTCTGGAAGAGCAGTCAGTCTTCTTTACCACTGAGCCATCTCCCCTGCCCCAAATCAAAAGCTTTTGGAGGAGTCACATAGCCTTGTTTTTTCACAGTTTGGACTTGCTGTGTTTTGCTGACTTTTCTCATTGTGGAACCAGACAGATGAAACTTCTAAACTGCAGTCTTACCCTAGAAACCTTGCTTTATTTTATTTTGTGTGGGAGAGTATTTTGCTTGCATATATTTTTGGATACCATTTGTATACTTGTTGCTGGTGGATGCCACACAAGGGCATCAGATCCTCTAGTTGTGAGACACTATATAGATGCTGGGAACCAAACCTAAGTCCTCTGGAGAAGCAGCCAGTGCCGGACTTACCTGTCCAGCTTAGAAGGTCCGCTCTTTCTTTTCTTTTTTTTTTTTTTCTTTTTGCAATGTTGCATAGTTGGATTTTGTCATTAATTACATAAAGATGTTAATTTTTTTTCTACACATAGATGACGGCTGAAGAAGGCAAAGAGCTTTCTATGTACTATGAAAAGGAAGAGGATAATACTAGAGAAAATGTGGATCCTACATTACCCAAAATGAAGCACATTATGATCATGGAACCAATGAAGAAAATAGAGGGAGATCCTCACCTTAAGGCTTCAGTCATTGTTAAGGGAGAAGGTAATTTGATTCCCTGTGGCTAGATGGATACTAGCATGTTTGCAAATGGAAGGGATCATATGTAAAAAGATGAAAATGATGGCTGTGTAATGAAGCATCACAGGTCTAAAGCAGCTTCCTGTGAGTGGATGGGATAAGCTCTATAACAGAGGGTAGAGGGGCCGTCTCCCCTGACCTATGCTCAGCACCTGTTTGTGTGTCTTCTTTCCTGTCCTCAGCTCTCTTTCATATAGTACTTCACATGGTCTCTTGTGTCTTTCATACCTGAAACTTCAAACCCGATGATGTGGAGAGCATCAGTGGTCTGAGATGGAGTTACCGTTCGTTCATTGCTGAGCATTTTTCATTTGTTTGTTTTGTTTTGTTTTGTTTTGTTTTGTTTTGTTTTGTTTTGTTTTGTTGTTGTTCTGTTTGTCAAGACAGTGTTGTGCTGGAACTCAGTCTGTAGACCAGGCTGGCCTCGAACTCAGAAATCCGCCTGCCTCTGCCTCCCAAGTGCTGGGATTAAAGGCGTGTGACACCACCAGTTGGCTAACTGAGCATGTTTTGTTGCCTCTTTTTTTCCCTAGGCTTTGCTCAGAGGACCACTCTTAAAGGCTCCTTGGTCCTGTGGTTTCCCTCTGTTTCTCCTTTACACATGTATGCTCACGTCATCAACACCAGAACAGTTTTGGACTCCAGATAGCTGAGTGTGGTCCCTCCTAATGTTCCCAAGGCACTCTGAGTTCTGTTAGGGCAAGGGAAGATCTTGTCTGTCTACTTCACTGCTCAGCACCACTTCCTGGCTGGTGCCTGGTGCAGTGGAAGATGAGCCAGTGACATAGGAACCTCAGGGAAAATGATTCACATAGCAGAGAAAGAAGAGTGACATCATCATTCACAGATTGGGATTTGGGGTGAAGGAGTAGCAATATCTTTTTTAAAAAGATTTATTATTTTAGGGGTCTCTCTCTCTCTCTCTCTCTCTCTCTCTCTGTGTGTGTGTGTGTGTGTGTGTGTGTGTGTGTGTGTGTGTTTGCATGCACATGTGCATGCACGCAGGTAATCCTGGAGGCCAAAAGACTCACATCCTCTGAATGTTGGGGATGTTGCATGATCACTCTTTGCCTTCTTTGTTGCCACAGCATCTCACTTGAACCCAGAACTGGCTAATTCAGCTAGTCTAGCCAGTGGGCTTGATACAGAGCTCTGTGTTTGCCTCCCTTCCATTGAGATTGTAGGCAGGCCAATTTAGCTGCTCAGTGTGGGTGCTGGGGACTGAATCTCAGGCTCAGCAAAAGCAATATGTACTCTTAACTACTGAGTCATAGCTCCAACCTGTAAAAATACTGTAAGTGTCCACACCATCTGACAGTTCCATTCTCTAAAGTACATCAAGGTGAGACAAAACCATACATATCAGAGATCTGTACATGTTTGCTTCTTCATTGTCTTGTCCAACTAATCTGTGTGAATGTCCATAGATCCAAAGGCACGCTGTCTCCTGTGGCCAGTTTATCATGGGTGAAATTTCTCTCGGATATACTGTCTACCTCTGAAATCATTTTAGATCCCAAGGAGCACCTTCTTCTCTTTGCTCTCCAGGTACTACTGCCAGCCTAAAGGCTCAGGAGGGAATGATGGAAGGGAGTCCCAGAACAACTCAAGGCTCCCCAAATGGGTTCTGAGTAGTAGCGTTCCAGCTGACAAATCTCCTTATCTTATCAATGCAGGGCTACTTCCTGAAGGTGGTGATGCCACATTTCCAGGAAGGATTGTTAGCAGTGAGACCCCCGCAGGTGTCCCCAATGTTGTAGCACTGACTGCAGGTGAAGGCATGTCCAGAGGGTACACAGTAAACCATGCAACATTTAATGCTGATATAAAACATCAGCTAATGAAGGAAATTCGAAGATTTGGACGAAGTAAGTACGGGTACTGTGGGTACTAACAGAAGGGAAGTATCTCTAAAGTTTCTATTAAAAATGTTTTCATACAGTATATTTTGATCATAGTCTTCCTCCTCCCAGAATCTTCTCACTTTCTTACCCACCCAACTAAATGCTCTGATTCTCTCTCCTTCTCTTTCAAAAATAATAAACAAAAACCTAAACAAAGGCAAGCATGCTCATATACACAGATACACAGAAACACAGACAAACAGGGAAATAGGCAGACAGGCAGGCATGCATGTACACACACACACACACACACACACACACACACACACACACACACACACACACACCATACCACACCCAAACCAACAAACCAAACAAACAAATTGTAAAAATACAGGATCTATTTTAGGTTGGCCAAATTCTCCCGGGCATGGGGCGTAGTCTGGGGTGTGATTGATATACTAGATGACACTCAATTGGAGAAAACTGATTCTCCTTTGCTAGAAGGCACTAATTTCAAATAGTTTCTTTGCTAAGAGTGGAATTTTATGTCTCCTTATCCCTCTCCAGACAAGGATGTTGTCTAGTTTGAATGTGTGCATATCTTATGCATGAGACTATATGTGCATCAGTCCTGCTGTGTCTGAAAGACTGTTTTCTTAGAGTCATCCACCATTTCTAGCTGTTACAATCTTACTGTCTCCTCTTCTGCATAGATCCCTGACTGAGCCTTGAGGGGAGAGCTTTGATGAAGGCATCCCAGACAGGCTGAAAGCTGCTGAGACTGTTACACTGCACATTGTCCTCTTGTAGGTCACTGTGTTGGTTCCTGTCTGCTTCAAGGAGAGATTTCTTTGAAGCTTCTCCAGTTGTGTGACTAAAATAACCTGAAACTGCCTCTAGAGAGAGGGCCTTTGCAAGAAGCAAGGTTTTCCATATAATCACTTTTAACTCAAACTAAAACATCTCAGCAGACCCCATCTTTCATCTGTAATGTTACTGGGTTCATAAGAATTATATTAGTATCTGCATAGGCATTCAGAACACATACCCACCCACTGGCATCCTTGGCCAGAAAGTCTGTTACCGAGCAACACACAGATTCCCCCACATCCACTTCTATTTCATTTGTAAGAAATACTCGAGTATTCTTATATTTTCTTCAGGATACGGAAGGCTTTTCAAGATCCTTGAAGAAGTGCAAGGACCTCTGGAAGTCAGGATACAGTTAGCTGAGTTCTCCATCAAGGAGGCGGCAAGGTGGGTACAGACGTGTGGGACTGCACATCTTCAAGCTGTTGGGTCACTGCAGTGGTTGAGTGAGGAGGGGGTGGGGCACACCTGCCTTGAATCTCTCAGTCCCTGGCCCTCACCTTATAGTGAAGGCTGGGGACATAGACACTCAGGTTGACATCACCTGTGTTTGACACTTCCTTCCAGGCCCACTCAATGCTCCTTTGTCACTGTAATACTGAGCTAGACACTGACCCTTAGCAGACACTTCATATTGGCTAGAGTACCTGGTGTACCTGGGGAGCACTTACTATGGTGACCCCTGCTTTGCATCACACTGCACATGACATGTAGTTGGGAAGCATGGCTCACAGGTTAAAGATCACTGGTTATTCTTTCAGAGGACCATGGTTCAATTCATCACAGCTCACAATAGTCTGTGACTCCAGTTCCAGGGGATCTGACACCTTAACACATACATGCAAGCAAAACACCAATGCACATAAAAAATCAAAAGGAGTCATTTTTAAAATGACATGTATTTTTATTTTCAGATTTAAAAGACATCACTTAATTCAATGCCTTGAGAAGAAACGTGAGAAATTCTTGACTGAAGACTTCCACTACCACAAATAACCCCTGCTTGATATGTAATGCTGCTGTTACAGGAGTCATTAAGATGCAACAAATACTTTGTGTTTCAGAATGCAACAGGAAGATGCTGAAACCCATTATTTGTTAGCTAAGATAATTACCTTTAAGAAAAATGGTTTTAAACTACTCTAGTAAAAGACGGGCTTTTGCTCTTTGTGTTTTGAGTGGTGGTTTGCCATTTTTTTTTCTTTCTGTGCTGTAATTGTGTCATAAAGTAAGTAAACATCATGAGAACCCTGTATTCTGCAACAGGTCACCTGTGTCGTCTCTCATATTTAGAACCGTCTTCTTTCTCAATCGTTTCCTATTCCTATTCCCGAGAGATATCCTCTCAATAGGCCGTGATGATGGCTTAATGGGATGTTTTTACCTTCTTTACTGAACATGTGGGCTGAGCCATTGCATGTCTTGTGTGAATCATCTCTAATCACGAAGCTTCACAGTCCTCTTTATTTCATTCTACAGTCACATTCAGTTTTATTTGAAAACAAAAAACAAAAAAAGTTTTTATCACTCCATAATTTACAGTAATACATTTGTGCCTATGATTAAGATAGATTGATTGGGCTCAGATGACAAAATGTTTAGATGACATGTGCAATTTCCAGTTCTAGACTTCTTTTTTCTTTTTTCTTTTTCTTTTTTTTTTTTTTAGATAAAATCACACTATGTTACCTAGGCTAGCTGCGCTCAAATTAATAATTCTCCTGCTTCAGTCCAAGTGCTGGGATCCCAGTCATACTCTCCCACAGAGAAATCCATGAAAGTCTTTTTAATTTCCTTGGTGAAAATATTTATTGAAGTAATAACCAATTATTGGTCTACAAAGCCAAAATTAACTTAAATTAGCAACTGATACATATCAAAGCCAGGTGTGATGTTCCATGCGTGTAATTCTAGCATTTGGGAGAACAAGACAGGGGGATCAGCTTGAGTTTGAGTACATGAACTAACACAAACTGGGCGCTAGGAAGGGACTTTCACTTTCCAGTTTCTTTCAACTCTGCCCCTAAAGGCAAAACTAAAACTGAAGTGTCAGAAGGTACCTCCATGTTTACACTGAGCTGGCCGGGTCAGGATTATTATGGCAACAAGATTATGACAGCTGGCAGCAGGAGCTCATCACTCTGCTCCCACATTTAGACCTCATGGGAAGTGGTACAATGAAGAGTATCTTGAGGGTCAATACCACATTTCTAAGACCACAAGTGGTTTTCTCATAATACAGAGGATGGGAATTAAAGTTCACACCCCAAAGCTGGAGGGGGCGACTGGGTGATTAAGAGCACTTGCTGCTCTTCCCAAAAACCCTAGTTCAGTTCCCAATACCCATGTCAGACAGCTCACAACTACCCAAAATTCCATTTCCACAGGATTTCCCTCCCTTCTTCTGGCCTGCATGAGTACCCACATACATGTCACACACATATATTTTAAAACTATAAATGTTGGCAAAAAGGAACTTCATAGTGAAAGGACAATAGAAACCCCATTTGTCTCCATCTAAGGACCCTGTTTGTCTCCATTTAAGGACAAGGCCTGATTTTGAAAAAAGGCCCCAAGACACCAGCTCCAGGGACAGACCATAAAATCCAGAACAAGATCATAAAACTCACTCCCAAAGAATAGCCTGGGTATAACTGCAAAAAATGGGGAAATATCTTATCTCAGAATGGGCATTCCTATCTCATCCTGTGATTAAATGTTCATGACATAGGAATGCAGACCACTGACTACCTGTGACCCCCTACCATCCACCAATGAAATTTTAGATCACCTAATCCTTCTAGAGAGTTTTCCTTGGTTCCCTATAAGAAGGCCTGTGTGCCTTTGTCTAGGGTTGCCATTTTGGAGAATGGTTGACCCTCAAATGCTGGTTGTTTCTGCAGAATAAATACTCTTTGTTTTTGGATACTGAGTCTGGGGTTTTCCTTCAGCGATTTTTGGACCCTTATGTCAAGAATTAATGTTGATTCAAGTGTAAAGATGTCAAGTGATTCCTTTTACAGAATCAGACCAAAGTAATCAACCTTCTACTAAGAAGCTTACTAAGCACTCGGGGCCATGGTGCCATCTGTCCAGGTCAGAGTTTGGCTCTACCTCTGGCATATTGAAGATTTGGCAGTGACTATGCCAACATCAATCTTAGTGAATACAAGTCATTTCCTGTGTGCCTATGTATCAATTACCTCCATCTCTTGCTATGTGTACCCTTGCATCTTAGAAATGGAAGGGGTGTACTCAAGGAGGTGTAAGGTGGGTTCTAAGGACATAGCATGGTCTAAGGTGAAAAGGGAAAGAGACAAAGAGCACAAGCCTTAAGCAAGGCGACCTGTCTGGTGACAAGACAGAGGCAGCTTCTCCACATGTTTTAGTCATTTTCTTCAGAAATAGAACAAAAATGGTCTACAGAGCGATGTGTGAAAAGAGAGTTATTAGGGGCAGCAAGTCTCAACCTGTGGGTCACGACCCCTTGGGCAAACTTCTCTATCTCCAAAATATTTACATTATGATTCATAACTGTATCAAAATTACAGTCACGAAGGAGCAATAAAAATAATATTATGGTTGGGGGTCACCACAGCATGAGGAACTGTTTTAAAGCATCACAACATTTGGAAGGTTGAGAACTGCTGATTAAGGGCACTGACTCTCCTATTTGTGGATGTTGAAAAGTCTCACAGCAGGCTATCTGCAAGACGGAGATCATAGATCCAGAGAGCATGGTTCGTCCTAAGTCTGAGGGTTTGAGAAGCATGGAAGCTGAAACCTCTTCGGCCAGGATCAAGGGAAATAGAGTCTGACTAGAACAAGTGTATCAATGAGCCTGGACTGTAGTGCTCAGAAAACTTGAAGTTCTGACTTCCAGTGGCAGGTAAAGAAGGTTGTCCTAGCTCCAGAAGACAAGTAGGTCACTTTTCTGCTATTCCCCACCCCTCTCTCCTCTCTATATTCCCCCCTCTTTCCTTCTCCTTCTCCCTCTCCTGCACCCCCCTCCCGTGTGGGTGTGCGAGCACATACCGAAATATCCCTATAGACACACCTAGAGCATCTTGAATATTCAAATACAATATCAACAGAATTTGGAAGGTATGAGGAAGTGAACCTCTGTCAGTTCTAGGCTGGCTTTGTCTACATAATTACTTCTTGACCAGCCAGGACTACATACTGAGACCTTGTCTCAAAACAAAACCCAAATAAAAATATCAAACTATGTGGATTTCCATTTCAGCAAGGAAGGGGTGGGCTCTCTGCTTATTGAAGCACTGAGAATGGTAGTATTTGCTATTCTAAGTGTTCTGTAAGCCAAGTTGACACCCCAAATCAAGCAGAATACTGAATATACAGTTAGTCAATGTCATGGTTAATAAATAGCTTAACACTGATTTTATGAGACTTTAGGCAGAAGAAATATTTGATCTTGCTCTGATATCTGACCTATAGAACTGCTTAACAACACATTTATGTTCTTAAAGATGCTGAATTGGCACCATTTGTTTTGTAGTAATAGAAGCCTAACATAAGAAGCGTGGGTGGCCAGGCCTGAGGGCTCAGACCTATAATTCCAGCTACTTGGAGGGAAGAAGCAAAAGAACTGAAAGTTCATGGTCTGCCTGGGCAAATCAATGAGATCCTGTCTCTAAATTAAAAAGTAGGAAGAGGGCTCAGTAACCCAGTGTTCGTTCCACATGCATGAGGTCCTGGGCTCTTCCTAATACCACAAAGAAGAGCAGACTGCAGTAAGTTAAAATTCTGAAAATCAGACACAAAGTAGTAGAGAATATCATGTTCACACTGTCAGCAGTTTCTACTAGGCCATCTTCTCTTGGGTCCCTCACATCTATTGCTAGCAGTTGTTACTGGGCTGTATCAGTTTATTCTGGACCTTGAAAGCATTATTTGAGCAGGTCTCAGAGCACTTGACCATTAAAATGTTCACTCTCATATAAGGTCCTGATTTCATGGAGGATTGATTTCCCACATTTTGCCTTGCAAATGTCTTGCCACTTTGTCCGGTTACTTTCTACATCTTCCTCAGTTAGAATCGTGTCATCAGTATGAAAGAATGATGTCCTGTGTGGTATAGGATCAAGGCCTATTAAGAGTCATTTAAGATCCAAGCCTGGAGAGTTTATATGACCACTGTATAGCAAGTGGCGGTGTACTGTTGTCCTTTCCAGGTGAAACCCAAACATTCCTTATGGTAACTGCTAAGGAGAAACAAGCATGCCTCCCATCCATGCACTGTGGGAGACACTCAGGGTTGTGTTCATCACCAAAGCAACAAAAGTACAAGTAGGGATGCAGGTGTAGCTGGAATAACCATCCGTTTGTGGACAAATAGGCAAGATAGATTGGATGATAAAAGAAGTATCTATATCCTCCAAGTCCTTGGTGTGACCAAATCAGAATAGAGGTGGCTGCAAATGGAACCTTTTCTTTTTTAAGAGGACAAAGGACATGGCTTACTGTATAAGAACTGGAAAATTTAATCAAGGACCAAAGGGGAAGAAACAGTAAATGAGCCCAAAGGCAGAAGGATGTAAGTTGGTCCCCTACATTTTCAAGAGCTCAGCCAAAGGGAAGTAAGCTTTATAGCACCACTTTCATTTCTGGTCCAGTTGCAAAGTGTATTCAATGATATTGCCTGCTTTGTGTTTACTCCAGACCTACATGCTGTTACAGAGACTTGATCTTTTTATTCCTTCATAAATCTAAAACTGCTGGTGTGGTTGGGGAATGTGTGTTAAAAATGACAGCTCAATAGTAGAGTTATGAGAACATTTGGGACACCAATTTACTACAAATTTCATCTGAGAATATAGAATGTTCATAGTGTTCAAAATTTTCCCAAGAAGTACTAACAGTATTTATACTCAAATGCACTTATACCTGATTTTTCCTGGGAGATGTTGCTACATATGAAAACAAAGTCACTCAAAATGTCTAAGAATGCTATATCTATTCAAAGTTTTGGCTATAAATACCCTCCTTCTATTGTGTTATACCAGCAACTCTCAAACGTATTTGTCTCAGAACCCTTTTCACATTATTGAATAAGAATAAATCCCTTGGGAGTTTTGTATCTGTTTTGTACTACAGGGTGGCAACTTCATATGACCTATGAAAATTATATTTATACATTTATTTATTTTAATTAATTCATTTTTCTTTTTTTAAATTGGGTATTTGTTTCATTTACATTTCCAATGCTATCCCAAAAGTCCCCCACATGCTCCCCCACCCACTCCCCTACCCACCCACTCCCCTACCCACCCACTCCCCTACCCACCCACTCCCCTACCCACCCACTCCCCTACCCACCTACTCCCCTACCCACCCACTCCCCTACCCACCCACTCACACTTCTTGGCCCTGGCGTTCCCCTGTACTGAGGCATATAAAGTTTGCACAGCCAATGGGCCTCTCTTTCCACTGATGGCCGACTAGGCCATCTTCTGATTCATATGCAGCTAGAGACACGAGCTCCGGGGGTGTTTTGGTTAGTTCATATTGTTGTTCCACCTATAGGATTGCAGATCCCTTCAGCTCATTGGGGGCCCTGTGATCCATCCAATAGCTAACTGTGAGCATCCACTTCTGTGTTTGCCAGGCCCCTGCATAGTCTCACAAGAATTTGGAATACCCAAGACATAAGATACAATTTGCTAATTAATTTTTCATATGTGTGGGTGTTGGCCCACATGTGTTTCAGTGTACCGTGTCCATGCAGTGCCCTCAGAGGCCAGAAGATGGCATCAGATCTACTCGGCTCTTCAGAAGGTTGTGACAACTGTGTGGTTCTGGAAACAAACCTGTGCTGTCACACAAGCAGCCACTGCTCTTAACTGCTGAAATACTGATCCAGCCCCCAAAACTGTATTTAAAAAATAAAAGCAAAAAAAATACTAAAATAACTGAAAATAATTGTAACTACACTGGCAGGAGTGGGGATAACTCAAAAGAGAGACCCCTGTACCCCTCCCTTCAGCTATCGTTGAAGCACTGAACTCCAAAGACTATAGGTGTCATCCAGGAACCTCACACTAGTGGGAGGAAGGCTGAGGAAGTAAACCAATGACTAGTCAGTGTCACACACTGGAGAATTCTGAGCTGCAGGGTGACATTCCTGCTTCTCTGATCCTTGGCTCTCAGTTGCCTATGAATACATGCTGATGGTAACTGAAAGGGGCTTTAGGGATTTCTACACGACCTTGTTTGGGAAGAGCATTCTAGTTGTTGAGCTTTCTAATTTGGACAGTTGATTTTCCATAGTTCCACATTACTTTGTTTGGGGCTCTGGACCCCAATTTGTAAAGGTACAAATAAAAGGCCTGCCATTTTAGAGCCTCTGTTTGTTGACTGTGTAGTTACAGGACAAGAAAGTTCAGATTTTGTTTTACAAATCTTTTGAATAGAGCTTTAAATATTTTTAAACCTTTCTTTATTTTGTATTTTGTGTGTACGGGTGTTTTGCCTGCACATGTGCACCACATATGCATGCAGTGCCTGTATGTCTAAGAGATTTAAAATTACTTTTATTTTTTAGGACAATATGCTACTTGTATACAGTGCACTGTGGTCAAGTGTCTAAACCTCCCTCATCCCTTTTCCACTCTTGGTCACTCCCTTCTTCCCAACTAGCTCCCCTGCTGCCATTGTGTCTATCCTTTTCCTATCACCACATCTACATCTATTCCCCCCTTTTTTTTTTCAAGACAGGGTTTCTCTGTGTAGCCCTGGCTGTCCTGGAACTCACTCTGCAGACCTGGCTAGCCTCGAACTCAGAAACCCACCTGCCTCTGCCTCCCAAGTCCCGGGATTAAAGGTGTGCACCACCACTGCCTGGCTGTATCTTTTCCCTTTTTAACTTCAGGTCCTACTCAGCAGTCACAGCTGCCAAAAGACTTCTCTGACCAAGACTGAGACTTGGGACTTGATACTATGTCTGTTTAACAAAGCATCAGTAGTAGATTCCATCATAGGGTCCATGACCTCTCTAGCCATAGGATTTTGAGCAGTTTGATGGTGCCAGGCGTATACTCCTTCCTTCTCATGGAGCAGGCTCAGATCCAATCAGAAGCAGCTGGTCACTTTCAGAGCAACGCCACAGTTTTGTCAGGAGGTGTATCTTCCCAGGAACTTCAGTCTTGAAGCATGCAGAGTCTGCAGCTGGGTGTGGTCACTGATGACTCTCCTTCCAGAGCCCGAACAGAGTTTACTTTAATCTTTATTTCCATGTTTGGGAAGTAAAAGCCATTTAAAAAATACTTGGGGGGGCTGTTGAGATGGCTTAGAGGGAAAAACACTTGCCATCAAACCTGGGGCCTCCATAATGGAAAGAGGAAATCAAATGTCCTCTGATCTCCATGTGTGTGCCATGGTTCGTGCCCTTACACACGCACACGCACACACACACACACGCATATACACATACACACCACACTACACCACACCACAGACACTAAATAAGTGTAATAATGTATAAAAATAAACATGTATTTAGGGGAAGGGGCATGTCCCACAGTGCATATGTGAAGACCAGGAGACAATGTGAATGAGCCAGGGTTCTCCTTCCATCATGGGAGTTCTGTGAGTCACACTTAGGTTGCACCAGGCTTTGTGACAAGCATACTTACTTACCAACCCATTGAGCCACCTCTCTGGCCCCAGAGTCACTTTGTGGGAGCAGTTGCTATGAGATAAATGCTATATGTTGTCTAAGGCCCCAATCATCATTTAGTTGCTGCCTATGTTGTGGGATAAGAATTAGTATTCTTACGTCATGGTGTAGAGATGTAGGGCTGAAATCTCAGCACTTAGGAGTTAGAAATGAGGGGAGCAAGAATTCAAGGTCATTTTTAGCTACACAGAGAGTTCAAGGCCAACCTGACATAAAGGAGATGGACACAAAACAAAACAAAACAAAACAAAACAAAACAAACAAAACAAAAATAGTATTAGGTTATGAGTATTGGTAATATTAAGGATCTGGAAAAGCCTTTACGTAGCATGTAATTTTAAAAGAATCCCATGCTCTCTCTGTCTAGATGTCGGCATTGGAGGTCTCACCCATCCCCCGAGGCCAGCTCCAAGTGGCCATTTGGCCCTGGTTCCCTTGTCTCATCTACAGAATGCCAACCACCATTTTGGTCTCACTCAGCTCCCTCTAGCCTCACAAAAGGAAAACATTAGAGACTTATATTTATATCAGCAAATCTCCAACACCAATATGCCCATGCAAAGAACACACAACTCAGTTAATATATTTACAAGCTGTATGCCTAAATGGGGCAGCTATTCTACATCACTTTATTGCCCAGCTATGAAATCCCTAACTACTCACAGCTCCTCCAGGCCACATGGGTCTATTCTATCTTCCACCTCTTCTTCCTCCAGCTTCTTCCCCTCTGTCCTCCATCTTATCTCCTTCCCCTCCTCTTTCTCATTCTCTAAAACTTCCAGCCATGCCTTTCCCTTCCACTGACCAATCACAGGCTCTAGCCTTTATTTTTAGTTAAATTAGGGAACAGGCTCACATGAAATCACCTAAGTACGTGATCCACTCCTCTTCGAGGACAAGATTAACATCAAAATACAAACAACACCATGATAATCCACAACAGCTTTATATGGCTGTATATGTGATAGACAAAAGGACTATCTTCTTAGGTCTTTCTAACAAGATACTATTTGCATTTAAAGGTTGAGTGAATAGGCTCAGAAAATTAACAATCTGCTTTATAATAGGGAAACCAAATGTAAACTTAAACCACAAAAATTAAGATACCAGCTTATATGCAAATACTTTTGAGTGGTGTCTGGGCTTTGCACCCCATGAAATAGACATACATTTGTATATACTCCACAAGCACGAGGACCACACTTGGGATCCCAGAACCCACTTTAAAAAAAATGGGCAGGCATGACAAGTCCTTAGGAGGCAGAGAAACTGAAAATTGGCTATCTAGCCTTGCTGGAATTGGTGAGCTTCAGGGTCAGCAAGAGAGCCTGCCTGCCTCCATCAATACAGTGAGAAATAATTGAAAAAGACATATGGTATCAGCCTTGCACTTATACACACGTACATGCATAAATGTACACACATAGTCATACACACAAAAAGGTCAAAACCACAATACCAATAGGATGATGTTTCTATAGAGCTATATATATAAGTGTGTTATACATAAGTGAGTACTCTGTGTGTGTGAGTGTGTGTGTGTGTGTGTGTGTGTGTATGTATGTGTGCTTATTAAATGTAATGAAAAATGTATTTTAGCTTTTAGAGTCCAGCAAAGCATTTTCTTCCAACCTCAATGGCACGTAAACTCTCAGGTTCATACTGTCTCTCCAACAGCAGCCATGTGGCTGCTTTTGGATCATGAATGGTTAGGCTGATTAAGCAAGAAGTAGCAACTTATTTAGATGTCCTGGCAACACATAAATAGGATATAATTTGGGTATTCCTCCCCCTCCACACACACACACAGGCAGATCAAGAGTCTTTCAACCTGGGTCAAGCATTCTGGGAAACTAGCAGTATTGAAAGGGGAATGGCAAATAAGTGTTCTCTCTGCTACTGAAAAGGACAGAAGAGTAGGCGTTCTATGCCTGGGAATCTTTTTTTTTTCACCTCTGGGTGCTTTTACGACTTATTTGCCATGCATTGGAAAACCCTTTGCCTAGAAGAGAATACCACTGTGCCAATACATACCTGTGTGCTCATGGGGGCACTCCTTCTAACCAAGTGCTGAGGATACATACAACTTGGGCCTGAGCTGCAGCCAGGACTACAAAACAGCTAGTCACCAGGTGCATTCTTTTATACTGCTGAACAACAGTGACCACGTAGTCATGGATTTAAACAAGTCAAAAGACCAGGTGGTATTATAGCTCATCAGGGGTATGTCACCAGCCCGAAAGCTCTGGTTGGATGGCCTCTCTCAGGAACTCCTCCCACTGGTGTTCATTCGGCTCTAGTTTCATTCAGCTCCTGCTGGCTGTCAGCTGGGTGGGGCTGACCTAAACTCCGCAGCCACCCTACTTTATCCTTGGAGAAAATGTGCTGCATAGCTTCCTTCTGGAGCCTTGATGCTGTGTATGACCTCTTCTGTTTCTAGGTAGGACAAGAGACTCCCCTTAGAAAGGTGGGTCCACCCACCTCATCTCCCTAGCCTTTGAGCCAACTGATTTGGTACCTTAATTAGGCAGGCAAAAAAAAAAAAAAATCCCACTGTCATAGTATTCAATAATCAGAATGCATTAGCTTGAAACACCACAACAGTAGAGCATAGATTGGATGGGTTGAGCAAAATAAATTTATAATAAGGGTATTTCTCCCCATTCTGGATGCTAGGACATCAGCATGGTAAAGTTCGGGTGAGGGCCTCTTCCTGGCTTGCTGTTAGCTATTTGTGTCCTTACAAAATAGAGAGAGGGAACAACAAATGTTCTTGGAAACTGAAAAAACAAATCCTCATCTAAACCTAATTACCTCCTTACATCCAGTCACATTTCGGATCAGGGTTTCCACCCATCACACCTTCTTATCATGCAGCCAAAAGTGGACAGCATGGCAGGCCCAACTGGTGATTCCTCTTTCAAGAAAAGCACGTAGTCACTGTCTGGATTGAACACCAGTATCCTGGGGACATGGGCATCCAGGGCAATGTGAATAAACTGTGATCCTGGTATCAAAAGACTCAGACTAGAGTAGTGTCAAAGAAGCCAGATTCTACAGCCAGAAAATCTGTTTCTTAGGGACTGTTTCACCATGAGAAGTCCTTGACTAGAGTTTTAATTTTTTTCTTATGAGAACATAGGACCAGTGAGATGGTCCTATGGGTAAAGATGCTTGCTTGCTATCATGTCCTCAGGATTCACATGGTAAAGAGAGAGCCAGCTTCCACAAGTGTTCTCTCTGCATGTATGCAGCGGCATATGCGCCGCCCCCCATAGAAGTGTTAAAAATAGACTTTACCTCATAGAATGGTTCTGGGAATTTAATCTGATGATTCAAACCAATAGTTCCTAGTAGGTACTCCTAATAAGTAAGTAGTATTAGCTATTATTTTGTTTAACAACCACACTCCTAAATCAAAAGAGTCTCCACATTCCACCAACACAGGCTTGCTGGTGTTATATTTACTCTGCTAAACAGAATGGATCAAGTTAAGTTGTATCGTTAGGAATATGGAATAGGAACAGGGTATGGTGGTGCATGCCTGTAATCCTAGCACTTGGGAGGTAAAGGCAGAAAGATTTTTAATTCAAGGCCACCCATGGCTACATATTGTGTGTGAGGGCAGTCTGAGCTACATTAGACCTAGTCTCAAAAACCAAAAGAGCAAAAAATGGAAGAAAAAAAAGAAAGGGGAGGGTAAGGAGGCCTCAGCCAAAATTGCCAAATTAAGAACAATAGAAGAAACACTTACTGTGAAGTGTATAGAAACCAGTGGGTTCCTGCACCCTAGGCAAATGTAAAACAGCTATAATTAAAATTCGTAAGGCACTTCATGGAACTCTCTCTCTCATCAGAGACCTGCCTTCCAATCCCTTCCCCACCCCAAGGGAACAAAAACAATACAATTGGGAGAAATCCAATTCCCATCTGGGAGATGATGTAATATAATCTAGATTTTAATCTTTATCCTTAAGGAGGGCTGCCCAAGGGACTAGTTTCTCCCATGACTAAATCTTAGCATGGATGAGAATAATGTTCTAGTCAAGGAACGAAATACAGGTACCAGAGTGCCCAGGAACACTAGGTGGCGGTCCAGGACCATGAATTAGTGCAGCATTTTGGCAGCTACAGCATCACAGACAGACAAGGGGGTGGGAGGGAACCCCATGGTAGTAGACTGCAGCAAAAGTGTTGTCCCTCACAAACCCAGAAACGTTGCAGAAAAGGCTTGAGAGATGTCCAGGAACTACCTAGAATGAACAGGTAAATTGTTCCCTGTATAACCCCAGAATACAAAGTCCTGGAGCGGTGGTGATTATTCCAGATGCTGAAACTCTAACAAACCTAAGATGACAGGTAAACAGTAAATATGATGCACTTAGGGTCTTGTTCAGCCTCTTTTCTTTTCTCCCTCCCTCCCTCCCTCACTCACTCTCTCCCTCCGTCTGTAAGTCTCTAAAGTCTCTATATCTGTGTGCCTCCTCTGTCTCTGGCTAGCTCACTATTGCATCTCCCCGCCAACTCTTTCTTTGCTTTTACTTTCTTCTTTGTTCTCTCTCTCCCTCTCCCTGTGAGACAAACCCAAGGCCTGACACATAGAAGGCAAACACACTGAGTTACATTCCAACTCCAAAGCAATAAATGCAACCTCTAAAATAAGAACTTAGAAGGGGAAAAAATAAGGCAGATATGAGTTGTTTGTGGAACAATACAAATAACCATCATGATGGTGCTTAATGAATTAGAGACACAAAATAAATAAAATCAGAGAAATGATATATAGACAAGAAGAGACTATTAACAAAGAAATGAAGACTATGAGGAAAACCACAGAGGGAGGAATTTATGGCTACCACTCTAAACTTAGCCGTAGTAGGGGGATCATAGGCAATGTGGGGGCTACTGTAGTTGTTTTGCTAACTGGTGACACTATCAAACAGTCTCCTAAACATTTCTATTTATACCCATAGACATGTGCTGCTTTCAACCTTGGCCAGAGAAGCCTCTTTCTGCAGTGGACAGTGGTCGGGGCAGAGAAGCATAAGTAGTCAAAGTGCAGAGGATGGAGAGCTCTCAGAAGAACAAAACAAAACAAACCAACAAAGAAAAACACACTGACTGAACTATCTTACAATCCTGCAATCCAACTACTGTGTCTCTCTTGGCAAGACACATCAGGGTGGCATTTTTTTATGATAACCAAGACACACAATCAGTTCAGATGCTTATCAGCAGATGGATACAGAAAACACGTACACATGTGCAGTGAAATTTGATTGTGAATTTTTAAAATAAGGAAATTTGGCAGGGTGCTGTAATCTCAGCAGTCAAGAACAGGAAGCAAAAGGATCATTGAAAGTCCAAGGCCAGCCTGGGCTATAGAGTGAGAGGCTGCTTTAAAAAAAGAAAAAAGAAAGAAAGAAATTCTGAAAGAACAAAAAGAAAGAAAGAAAAGGAAATTCTGTCATTTGCCACAATATGGTCGAACATAAAGGCTGTTGTGGTAAACGATAACAAGTATAGCATGAACTAGCTTCCAGGTGAATTCTAACTACACACTAGCATTGAACTCAGAGAAGCGGAAAGAAGAGAATGGTGGTTGTAAGGACAAGGGGCAGAAGTTAGCAGATGAATGCTAGTCACACCATACAAAGGTGGTTAGCTAGGAGGAATACACACAAGAGTTCTAATATGTAACCTAGTGATAAGGCATTGTAATAACAATGTTATATACACCTGAAAATTGCTGAGTATTGTTTTTGTTTTTGTGTTTTGGAGATAAAATCTGAGTATACAGCACAGACTGGCTCAAACAGGAGATCCTCCTGCTTAAGTTTCTGAATGCTGGTGTTACAGTCCTGGATAACTATGTCCATCTTTGAGAGTAGATTTTAAACGTTTTTACCACGCTCCCTCAAGAATGTAAGGTCATAGATACCTTCACTTAATATTTTCCAAATTGGTACATGTATACAGTTGCATTGTACATCATAAATAAATATAATTGTGCTGGACAATCAAGAATGATACATTTAAGGCTGGGTATGATGGCACATGCCTTTAATCCCAGAATTCAGGAGGTAGAGGCAGGCATATCTCTGAGTTCAAGGCTAGCCTACTCTGTAGCAGAATTTTCCCTGTTCAATTACTTTAAATATTAATACAACAAGAATCCTGTGGTTGGACAGGGAAAAGGGAGGCAGAGCTAAGAGTTTCAGAGACAGGGACAGGGAGAGGATGAGAGGAGAAGGAAGGAAGATGGAGGAAGAGGAAGATGATCCAGATTCCCCATGGCTTTAAATAGCCACAGGTAGTTATGAATATCATAAAAGGATGGAATAATTGCGATAACTTATCTAATATAGGTGGGCAGCTTGTATCATTATCAATTGGCTCTGAAATTATTGTGTAGTCATCTTGTGAATTGAGAATTTATTGATATATATATATATCAATCTGACTAATTGATTATAAGCTTCTAGAGTTTTGATTTACTGGGTTAAGGGGATGTGTGACAACTAGCTGCAGGAGGTGGATGGATGAGAAGGTATAAGCGGCTCTGAGGCAAGTGAACTGAACTGGAGCAGGGAAGACTGTGGAATGGGGCTAGCCTAGAGGTGGAGAGACCATGGGCAGAGAGTAGCTGGGTATAGCGTGGGTTGATGCAGATTTTTTTTAATATTTCCCACAACACTGCTCTACAGAGTAAATTCTGGGACAGCCAAGGATACACTGTGAGACCTTATCTTTTTAAAAGGGGGATTACAGGGGGTTGGATAGATGGTTCAGAGGTTAAGACTGCTCTTCTAAAGGTCCTGAGTTCAATTCCCAGCAGCCACATGGTAGCTCACAACCATCAGTAATGGGATCTGATGCCCTTTTCTGGTGTGTCTGAAAATGGCTACAATGTGCTTGTATACATAAAATAAGTAAATAAATCTTCAAAAACGGAATTACAAAAATTAATTCAAAATATATTTTTTTAAAAAGCTGGCCTATGAACAAAATCCTTCAAACCAGTGTTTCTCAACCTGTGGATCATGAAATCTTTGACAGTCCTCTATCTTTAAAAATATTTACATTATGATTCATAACAGTAGCAAAATTACAGTCGTGAGGTAGCAACGAAAAAACTGTTATTGTTGGGGGGTCACCACAGCATGAGGAAGTGTATTAAAGGGTCGCAGCATCAGGAAGGCTGAGAACCGCTGTTTCATATATTGGAGTGGAACACACATACCCCCAACTCTGTGGAAGCTCAGTCTCTTGACTGCTAAGTATTCTAGTGTCTCGTGGGCACAAATGCAGCTTTGACTCTTGTCCAAGGAGGTCACCTCATTATCTGAAGAATCCGTATCTGCCTCACAGGAACGAGAGCTCTTGCCACGCTCTGGTGATTCTTGTTAGAAATGGCAGGATACCCCCCCCCTGTTCTTTCATCAGCCCCCAGGAGGAGTTCCAGCATTTTACCACATGAGCTCCAGGACTTCTCTCTTTATGTTTAGCTGGGACTCCAGAAGATCCATGCAGGCATAGATCTTTAAGGGTGGTGTATGAAAGTAGAAGGAACATGATGTTTAACAAGACTAAACATGTTGATAGAGGCTTATACCCAAGGGGCATAATATCAGTGGTTTTGTTTTAGAGGTTAAGGGAGTTTCTTGCAGCTTGTTCAGATAGTGGCCTGAAATACTGCCCAAAGGTGATTTATTCTAAATTAAGAACAACTCTCAGGTCTTGGCCTACTCACAGAAAGACATCTGAAGCCGAAATGAGACTGCAATGTTACAGTGAATTAATTAACTAAAACAGAACAGTTTGGCCACCTCAGTAGGTCCTGAGGACATGGCTTTGTAAATGATTTTCTAAGGAGAGCCCAGGCACCTCTCTAGTGACTGCTCTGTTTGCCAGAAGCTGCCGTGCCTTTGGTCCAGAGAAAGAACCATGCATGCTTCACTGTAAAATGACTACTCTGTTAATTGTTGCCCCAACCTTTGTCAAATGAACCAGTGATCAGCTTCAGGTGTAATGGTGAACTATTGCATAGGTTGGTGGACTATTCTGTTTTCTTCAGAGAAATAGAATCAAGACATGTGAATATTCTAGGTGTCAAGGAATCAGGGACAGCCTTTCCATAGGTTCATACTGAGGACCCTTCCTGTCTCCTCTGAGACCTCTAAAAAGGGGACACCTTACTCTCCCTTGTAGGCCTAAGCTCTTATTAGAGCTCCCACAACACTGTCTGCCTATCTATGGTATTGGGGCTGATCCTTGCTCAGGCCCTGGCTCTGTCACCAGTTGTCTGTATGTCCATAGTATTGATAATTCTCTTAATAAACACAATACTCAAAAAATGCTCTGCCATGGGATCCCCCAGTCATGAGCCCCCAAAGCCAAGACTTAGCAGATTGGATGACTCCAACACGTGCCAAGAACGTGCTAGAGTTTGGATATGTCCCTTAAGTTTCATTTCCTAATGCAACAGAAGTGAGGGGTAGGACTTGACAACTTTTTTTTTTTTTTTTTTTTTTGTCGTACTGAAGATAGAACTGAGGACCTTGTACAACTGAGCAATGTCTCTAGACCAGAGATGTGGTGCTTCTAAGACATGATTATATCATGAGGAATCTCCCTTCATTGTTAGAGTAAGTTAGTAATCACCAGAACAGGTTTGTTTGAAAAGTGAGTTTGGCTGGGTGGAATGGCATACACCTTTCGTCCTAGCACTTAGGAGGGAGATCTTTGTGAGTTCAAGGCTAGCCTGGTTCACATAATGAATACCAGGCCAGCCAGGGACACAGCATGAGAGTCTGCTTCCATATAGTGAAGTAAAATAAAATAGGTGGGGGTTGGCCATTGTTCAATCCTATTAGCCACATGCTGCCTTTTGACATGCTATGACACAGATGTGAGCTCCTGACCTTGGACTTAAGTCTCTAGAACTGTAAGAAGACAGGGGCAATCCACTTGCTAATCTAGAACAGAACTGTGACAGATATACTCAGAAATAATATTGAATCTGAACACCCCCACAGTGCAGTAAGATAGAAGCAAAGTTATCATAGTATGTCATTAGAATTCTGAGATTATTTGATACCATCCCTGAAGTAACCCTCATTGGGTCAGAGGAGAGTTCATAAGATCAGTTCAGCTTTACCTACATCTCTGAGTGGTTCCTGAACTCACCTGTCAGCTATTAGTAGCCTGAAATTCAGAAAGTTACCATTAGAATAGACTTATTAAACCAATGCCAAATATACACTGATTCTCCAACCCATGGGAAAAGGTCTATTGTAGTATGAAAGGACAAACTGAAGCCACTAGTAATACATATCTATGGTAATGGCAAAGCAAAAATGACACTCCATTCATAGAGGGACTGTGATGATTTGTGGCATCACTGACAATTAAAAATGCAGGTTGTTGATCATCACATCACACATCTCGGAGAATGACAGTGATGGTGAAAATTGTAATCGGATGATTATTCCAAGAACAAATGTGATTGTATATGAGGATTCCTTGGTTTTACAATCCATGTGCTCCTGAGCACCTGACTATCAAAAGGATAAGCTTGAAAAGCCAGTGTAGCCGGGCGGTGGTGGCACATGCCTTTAATCCCAGCACTTGGGAGGCAGAGGCAGGTGAATTTCTGAGTTCGAGGCCAGCCTGGTCTACAAAGTGAGTTCTAGGGCAGCCAGGGCTACACAGAGAAACCCTGTCTTGAAAAACCAAAAAAAAAAAAAAACAAAACAAAACAAAAAAAAAAAACCGAAAGAAAGAAAGAAAGAGAAAAAAGAAAATAAAGAAAAGCCAATGTAACATCACTTATGTGTGTGAAGTATGTATGTACATGTTCATATATGTGTCTCTTCCTCAATTACTTTCCACTTTATCTTTTGTGAGCATCTCTCAGTGAACTTGGAGCTGGCTGGTTCAGTAGGACTACCTAGCCAGAAAGCCCCAGGGTAGTCCTACTTCCACTGCTGTAGCACGGGCATTATTGGTGCGAGCCACCGTGCCTGGCTTTTTGTGTTGGTTCTGGAGATCTGAACTCAGACGTTCATGTTTGCACAGACATCTCTTCGTCTCCTAGTGCCATTTCTTACCTCAGGCTTATATTCTAAGGTAGTCTTTGGGGATCTTGATTACCAGCACATTACACCATTGCATCATTTCTTTGCACTGGTGCCACTGTTGTCACTGACTAGGAAATGGAGGCCAATCCAGGTACCCCGGCAGCATGCTTGCTAAACAGAACATGAAAAATCACTTCTGAACAAAACCAGGGCTCTTGAAGTGAATAGTACTTCGGTGATCTCATAATCTAAGGCATGTCAAGATTGTGCTTGTAAGATGAGAAAATACCCTCATCTTGGCTTTAAAAAAATAACATTGGGGGGCATAGCAACAAGTTATGTGTGACATACTAGAGACAGACTTTACTTCAGGGTTGGGTGCTAGAGTGTTGAGCAAGAATCTGCTAGTTTGGAGTAGGGCCCAGAAAAATAAAGAAGTTTTTCTTGTCTAGCATCTGTGGCTTCAGGAATAGTTCCCTCTGTCCAGTTGATAAGGAAAACAAGAAAACAAATAAGCTAAAAAGAATCATGTGTGACTTTAATCACTAAAAACATGTAGGCAGCACCTATATTAGTTTCTTCACTGCTGTATAACAAACTTTTCTCACCCAACAGCTTAAAGCAACAAAATATGGAGTGTTGCCTGTGTTTCTACTTTGGAGCACTGTCTGTGATTTGGATCAGTAGGATGCAACTCCACATGCTACTCCTAAGGATATAACATCACACCCATGTTTCATATCATGACAGTTTTAGACACTACTAGATCACCTTTGCAAGGAGATCCTAAAATTAATCAGCTGGCATGGAAGTGGAACTTCCAAGTGGAAGTTGGCTTGGCAGGATAGAGACTGCATCTTTTTCAACCAACCACCATATGTGGCATATGTGGAAGGATTCTTTAATTTCTGGAGTAGAGTACTTGCTGATCAAATGATACTGGGATGCACTACATAGGCTAAGAAGGACAGTGTGGAAGGTGTGGTGGCCTTCTTAGTACTCTTGTGCTTTGTCATTAGCGGTGATGGACATTTGCAGCAGCCTAATTCACTCAGGACATGGAATGGCTCAGCCCAGGTGGTTAAGTAAAAACACTTGAGACAGCTCACTAAGCCAAGCACCATGACCTGTTAAACGGCTATCTCTGGACAAGGGGAATAAAAAAATGGTGGTAGCAGCACACAATTTTAATCCCAACACTCAGGAGGCAGAGGCATGCAGATTCCTGTGAGTTCCACACAGTGAGTTCCAGGCTAGCCACAGTGAGACTGACTTCACAAAGGCAAAATGAAAACAAACAAGGCAATGCTTTAGAAAGACGACAGTTCTAAATACCAGGGATGACACTTGTGATCTGTTGCAAAATACAGGCTTGCCATGTTTTTGTTTTTTGGTATTTTGAGACAGTGTTTCTCTGTATAGCCCTGGATGTCCTGGAACGCACTCTGTAGACCAGGCTGACCTCAAAATCAGAGAGCTACCTGCCTCTGCCTCCCAAGTCCTGGGATTAAAGGCGTACGCCACCACTGCCCCTTGTGTTTATTTTTTTTTTAAGATTTATTTATTTTATGTATGTGAGTACACTGTTGTTATCTTCAGTCATAATTTTTACCTAAGGAGACAATAACAGCAGCCAGCACAGGGGGAAAAAATCAAGAAAGCAGTAAGAAGTTGTGTTTTCAAACAAAACACAGGGCAAAAGCCAGCCATTTATTGAGTAGTTTAAGACAGTTTTCTCAGGGGTAATTATTTTAGCTAACACATGCTAGGAGGTCTCAGCATCCTCCTTTTACATTGTAATCACTCTGAACTATTTGCTGAATCTTGCTGACCACTGTAACAGCAGGATCACACTCTTGAGTGTAGATCACTCATCATTGTTGGAAGACCTTTCAGACTTTAATTTTTCCAGTATCTTCTCCAGATACTGGATTAAATGGCGTCTTTTAAACCTGAAAATAAACATACACATCATGTAAAAAAATAAAATAAAAATATTCCCAAAGAACCTGTGCTATAGGAAGTGCAGTGTGATGCAAAGAATAGCTTCAACACATCTGCGGAAATAGTAAGTGTGCCCCAGGTACACCAGGTACTCTAGCCAATATGAAGTGTCTGCTAAGGGTCAGTGTCTAGCTCAGTATTACAGTGACAAAGGAGCATTGAGTGGGCCTGGAAGGAAGTGTCAAACACAGGTGATATCAACCTGAGTGTCTATGTCCCCAGCCTTCACTATAAGGTGAGGGCCAGGGACTGAGAGATTCAAGGCAGGTGTGCCCCACCCCCTCCTCACTCAACCACTGCAGTGACCCAACAGCTTGAAGATGTGCAGTCCCACACGTCTGCACCCACCTTGCCGCCTCCTTGATGGAGAACTCAACTAACTGTATCCTGACTTCCAGAGGTCCTTGCACTTCTTCAAGGATCTTGAAAAGCCTTCCGTATCCTGAAGAAAATATAAGAATACTCGAGTATTTCTTACAAATGAAATAGAAGTGGATGTGGATGTGGGGGAATCTGTGTGTTGCTCGGTAACAGACTTTCTGGCCAAGGATGCCAGTGGGTGGGTATGTGTTCTGAATGCCTATGCAGATACTAATATAATTCTTATGAACCCAGTAACATTACAGATGAAGGATGGGGTCTGCTGAGATGTTTTAGTTTGAGTTAAAAGCGATTATATAGAAAACCTTGCTTCTTGCAAAGGCCCTCTCTCTGGAGGCAGTTTCAGGTTATTCTAATCATACAATAGAGCCTTGCTTCTGTTACTAACCAGTTTGATTACTTACGTCGTCCAAAGCGTCGGATTTCTGTCATCAGGGCACATTTTATTTCGTTATTGGACAAATTTGAACTCAGTGAAGAAACATAGGGCCGAGCTTCTGATGAAGACATTGCTGGAGCCTTGGAAGTGCCTTCAGAGGAGTCACTGTTAACACTTCCCCCCACAACTGTGTCGTGGCCACCATCCTTGCGATGAAGAGAGTCTTCAGGCCGAGAATCTCCTGGCATGGGGAGAACGGCTTCTCCTGCCACAGGCATAAGCTGTTTGGAAGCACAGTTCTGTGCGCAGACTTTCGGATCAGCCTCCACCATCCCCACCTGGGCCTTCTGGCTAACAAGAGCACCTGGAAAGCAAAGCAGCCAGCTGAGCTGTGACAAGGCTGAGCTGTGACAAGACTGAGCTGTGACATGGCTGAGCTGTGACACGGCTGAGCTCCGAGGCTCCACCTGGGCACCCTTTTTTGCTCTTCAAGGTCAAAAATTCTTTCAGAGGAAGAGAGTGCACAAGAGAGAAATCTTAACCATGACAAACTGACCTCAGGACACAGCATACAAAACCAACACCTCCTACCTTGTGGCTTCATGACCAGATGCACAAATTAGTTGAACAGGACAGAGAAGAAACAACATAGATAGCTTAGTGTCATCTTGATATTCTTTATAAGTCTAAAAGCTGACAGTGTCACAAGGTATACACCTTCACTAAAAATAAGAATCTATAGGATTCTTGTTTTCTCTACTAATCTTTCACTTTGGTTCCAAGGTGAATCCTTTTCCCTCTCTGTGTAAAACTTTTGTGTCATTTGCTCATGTTCTGTTGCATCTTCCAGGTGCTTGGATCCACATAAAACGTGGAACACAGGAACTGCTCCTGTCCCTATGGAAGTATGATGTGGAAACATCAGAGAGGAATCACACAGTGGGGTTCTCGTGTTGGCGAAGAAGTCAACAGACATGTGAGAGAAAGCAGCAGATGGTGCTCACAGGGCCACCAGCTTATCATTCCCTTTTGGGAGGTGTCCTCTGTGCAAAACAGAGGAGGAGACAGAGGTAGCCTGTGTAGATGTGAAGAAAATAGGGAGGGAAGGGAAGATAAGATTTGTGTAGTAAATAATTGATACAGAGTACGAAGGTGACCACTGGGACCCAGATAATTGTCAGTCGATGAGAGCAGGTGATGCAGAGCCTGATGAACCACGGACAAAAGTTGGGTTGCGTCTTGCATGCTTGGGAACACAGGATGGGTTTGGTTGGTTGGTTGGTTTTTTGCAGCATGAATGTGGCCAGCTATACCTACTGATATCCTTACCGTGGCTGTGAAGTGAAAGTGGCTGATAGGAAGTGTGTACAGATGGAAAGGAGACTGAGCAAGATAACACTTACTTTTCTGCTCGGTGGGAATTAAGTTATGGCAGGAGTGAACAAGCATGAACAATTTCAATGGCCTGATTTAGAAACTAGTACACACTCAAGCAAAACAAGAAAATAAAAAGGAGGGAAAGAAGTGACAAGGCTTCACCAATGAGGAGGAAATGGAAGCAGATTGCGGAGGACAGACATCCCAGGCAGTTGGGACCGAGGAGATGGCTCTGTGGTTAAGAATACTGTCTACCCTCCCAGAGAACATGGACGGATTCAAGTCCCCACATTCACAAGGCAGCTCACAATCATCAGCAGCTCCAGTCCCAGGGAATCCCAAGCCGCCTTCTGGCTTCTGTGAGCAACAGGTCCACAAGTGGTACATAGATACACATGCAGACAAAACACAACACACACTACACACACACACACACACACACACACCAAAATAAGAAATCCCCAAAAGCTGTTGTGAATAAAAGTAGATGTCTAGTCTACAGCAGCAGCTGCTGAGAAGGGAATTCCAGTGTCAGTGCAGACCTGGTCTGCACAGCTCTTGCAGGGTTGATGACACAGAAGACAGGAATCCAGACGACATTCTCACGCAGCGGAAAGAAGAGGATAGGTGAAGGAGAAGCAAGGCTAGGTGAAAGAGGTCTGCCTCCTCTTAGATCCTGTCCTACGCTAGCTGCATGGAGCTGGTTTGAACCTGTTGCTCTCCCTGCAGCAACTCCTAACGCTTTCATCATTTCGCCTGTGTTTTCTTCAACTTGTAAACACGTCAGGATCTGTCCTCCCAACAATGATGTATTTACCTTCTCCCTTTGCCTCAGCAGAAGCTTCAAGAGATTCATGTGACACCATGTCCAGAGTATAACTTTTCTTAGGTGGACCCATGGCTTCTCCTTCTTCAACAGGGCTAATTTTCCGTTTCAGCATGGTATGCCCCTCTTTGTCAGGCTTCTTATCCTAGAAAATAGTTATGAAAATAGAATATTATTTCCCAGGCATGGTGGCACATGCCTTTGATTCCAGAACTGGCAGGCAGAGGCAGGCAGATCTCTGTGAGTTTGAGGCCAGCCTGGTCTACAGAGTAAGTTCCAGTATATTTGGGGCTATGTAGAACAAAACAAAATGAACAAAAGAGATTCTAGCAAAAGATGGAGTTAAGAACTTTCCTCCAGTTGACTCCACCATGAGAAGAGTCAGGAAAACGTAGCAATCTAAGAACTGTGTAAAAGCAGATGTGGCCAAATCTAAAAATACCAAAATGTGTGAAATGACAAAGAATTCAATGGTACAGTTTTAAAAATTATCCCCATGCTTAAAGGGCCAAGTAAGAAATCAAAGGATGAAAGAAAGGAATGAATTCATAAAACAGATGGGAGAAAAAGCAATTGAAATGGCGATCCTGGGGAGCCAGAGGCCAACAGGAACCTTGGAAAGGCAAAGGTCAGACATCAGACAAAACAATTAACAGAAAGCATCTGGACAAAAAAAAAAAAAAAAAAAAAATCTAGGAATCAAAGACAAGATTGAGGAATTATTACTTTCACATAGCAAAAAAAAAAAATAGGAAAAACAAACAAACAAACAACAACCACAGCAATCATGACCACAACTTTCAGGAATGCGGGAACATGATGAAGAGGCCAATCATGTGAACTTTTAGCTTAAAAGAAGGAACCAAGGCTCAGTCTAACCACGTACACTCTAGTGCCTCTTCAGGTCATCAGACAGCTCTAACGTGGAAGGGGCAGAACAAAAGAAAAATACTGGAAGCTGCGAGACGGCAGCTCCAAGTTAGGTACAAAGGCACACCCATCAGACTCCCAAGAGACGTCTTTGCAGAAGAGATGAGAGCCAAAGACTGATCTATTTCAAACCTTGAAAATCAGCTATTACTGGCGAAGATGTCTGTGCCTAGTATATTTATTCTTTAAACCCAGAGGAAAAAGAAAATCTTTTCATGATAAGCTTGAACTAAAACAATTTATCATGAGAGAAGACACTAACGAAGGAATACTACACACAGAAGATGAAGACAGTAGGGAGAGGGAATTTATAGAGCCCACCTCCAGCAGGAAGACAGGACATCAAGTGAGGGAGGGGGTTTCCATCCCACAGTCACACCTCTGACCCAGAATTGTTCCTGTCTGAAAGAACTGCAGGGATTGAAATGGAGAGGAGCCTGAGGAAAAGAAGGCCCAGAGTGGGACCTAGCTCAAGGGGAAGCCCCGAGGCCTGACACTATTACTGAAGCTATGGAGGGCTCACAAAAAGGAACCTAGCATGATCACCCTCTGGAATACCCAACAAGCAGCTGAAAGAGTCAGATGCAGATATTTGTACCCAACCTATGGACAGAAGCAGCTGACCCCTGTGGTTGATTTAGGGAAGGCTGAAAGAAGCTGAGGAGAAGGGTGACCCTGTAGGAGGACCAGCAGTCTCAACTAACCTGGACCTCTGAGATCTCTCAAACACTGGACCACCAACCAGGCAGCATACACCAGCTGATATGAGGCCCCCAACACACATACAGCAGAGGACTGCCGGGTCTGGGTTCAATCAGGGATGACACACCTAGCCCTCAAGAGACTGGAGGCCTCAGGGAGTTTAGAGGTCAGGTGAGATGGGGGCTGGGGGTGGAGAAATCCTCGTAGAGTCAGGGGGGTGGGAAGGAGGTATGGGATGTGGAACAGTCGGGGGGGGGGGGTGGAACAAAATCTGGAATGTAAAAAAATAAATAAATAAGAAAATATGCAAAGTTTACAGAAACTCAAAAAAAAAAGAAAGAGAGAGAGAGAGAAAGAAAGAAAGAAAGAAAGAAAGAAAGAAAGAAAGAAAGAAAGAAAGAAAGAAAAGAAAGTCAGCCAGTGCTGACCAAGATGACTGTACCCAGTAGATTTATCTTTTAAAATTAGAGGAGAAAGAAAATCTTCTCATGATAAGCTTGAAGTAAAACAATTCATCATGAGAGAAGACACTAAAGAAGGAATACTACACACAGAAGATGGAGATCCACAGCAACATGAGAGCTTGGGGAATTAAAAACATCACTAGAAAATAGAGAGACAAACAGAAATTCAAAAAAGGGGCAAACATTTTTATCTCAGCGGACCCATAAAGCTTAAAAATGAACAGGGAAGAAATCAGTACGTACCTTGCGAAGATAACTCTAAAGAAAAAAAGTGAACTCCCCAGAAAATATGCAGTCTGGGGGCTGAGGAGATGGCTCGTTGTGCAAGATGTCTGCTCAGCCAGCACAAACACCTTCGGTTCGCTCTCCGGGGCCTAGAAAATGTCCTGCGCAGTTGCAGTCCTCTGCAACTCCAACGTCAGAAGTCGAGTGGCAGAGGCAGGACTATCCCTGAGGCAATCTGACCAGCAGGTCTAGCCTGAACAGTGAGGTCCATGTCCACTCAGAGACTGCCTTAAAACTAGTGTAGAAGGCACTAGGGGAAGACACCTGACGTCATCCTCCGGCCTCCACAAGCACAGGCATGCATAGGTGAGTGCACCCGCCTAAAAATGTGCAATCATCAAAAATGTGCAGAATTGAGAAATCTCAAAACAAAGCAAAAACAAAAACAAAATCCAACTGTGTCTGGTCTCCAAGACACTTATCTCAGAGTCAAAGATTAAAAGATGAAAAGGCAACGTAAGGAATATTTTACATTCCCAGACAAACAGAGTCTCAGAGGAAGCAAGGACACACCTGTGCTCCTATCTGAAAAACAAGCTGACTTCAAGATGAAAACTGTAAAACAATATAAAGAAAGTGACCGCACCTTAATAAATAGAATGATTTTTCCAAAGGAGGAAACAGTTGTAAATACAGCAAATGTTGGAGTGCATAACATTGCACTAAGGAATTAACCAAGAGACTTGCTCCCGGAGTAGTTTAGACCAATAGTGAGCCCAACCTTGAGTTCACCACATCTCTCCCTGGGTCCTTCATCTCTCTGTAAGTCTCTGATCTACGGCCTGACTGTTGCCTGTTTGCTCTGTAATTAACAGCACAGAAAACATGGGATGGGAAAGGAATGGGTAATTCTTTTCTACAGAAATCTGAGTTTTGCAATGGAAGAAGTTCCTTTACTGACCCATAATAGCACTCAAAACTGCATAGAGATGTTATCAACCTATAGCCATACGCCACGTCCAACATTTATGGGATAGTTCTCATATAAGGTTGCTTTTAACTTGTTAGCTGCTTTCAGTATATGATTCCCACAACAACATACACACATACATTATCCTTTTTTTTTTTCAGGGGCATGGAACCATACATAGTTTAATATTAAAGCTATGCATTTAGCTTAGGTAGTAAAAGCTGATTACATCGGAAATCCAGGGCATATAATGTTGGTTTCATTACTCTCTTAAAGTCAAATTAAACAGGCTAAGTTCACACTAGAACAGCAGATTATATATGTAGTATATTATAGTCTATTATAATAAGATGTATTATTAACTTGGTTGCAAAATCTGGGAAAATCTCAGTTTCTCAAGGCAAGAAGTGTCTTCTGTAAAAGCTATTCCCATATTGATACAATTAGTTTCATAGATGAAGAAGTACTGAGCGTGAAGGATCAGGGAGGTCCAGGTACAAGAACAGTGGCTGTTGTCAATACCACCTTCTCAGTAGTTGAGAAAAGCATCCAGACAAGGAAATCAACAAAATTCAAAGGAAAACTGAACCAAATATTCTACCCATTAGCCATAAATACACATTTTTATCATCAACCCATGGAAATTTCTCCACAATATATCACATTTTATGTCACAAAATAAGTCTTACTAGATTTAAAAAAAAAAAAAAAAAAAAACACCTTGCAGGGCTGGAACACTGACTGCTCTTCCAGAAGTCCTGAATTCAATTTCCAGCAACCACATGATGGCTCACAAACATCTGGAACAGAATCCGATGCCCTCTGATGGTGTGTCTGAAGACAGCTACAGTGTACTCACATACATAAATTAAATAAATAAATCTTTTTTTTATAAAAAGATATTTACTTCCATTTACAGGAGAGATTGTGCCTCAAAGTGTAATTTAACCAATGGATCTAATATATATATATATATATATATATATATATATATATATATATATATACACACACACACACACATATTAGATCTATTGGTATATATGTATATAAATTACATTATATAATAATATTATGTTATATTATGTTACATTATATAATAATATTATATATCTATTAGATCCATTGGTTGAATTATGATTTGAGGCACAGTCTCTCCTGAAATGGAAGTAAATATGTATGTATATATATATATATATATATATATATATACACTAATAAATTTGAAAACCTAAAATGAATGGACACATTGGTGGGTAAATACTAGTCCCTTAAGGCAACCTAAAGAGATGAATAACAGGTAATGAGAGTGAAGCAGTAATGAAAGGTCTTTACCAAAGTAAAGCCAACACTCGATGGATCCACAGTTGAATTCTACCAGATCTTGGAAGAGCCAACATCAGTACTCTTTAAACTTTGACATATAACCAAAAGGGAGGTAAGGATGCCAGAACATTCCATGAACCAGTATCACCTGGATACCAACACAGAGTAAGAGAATACCAAGAGAAAGCAAATGCCTCAACGAAATAGTTGCACAGCTCATTTGACAACACATGAAAATGATTATGAGCCATAAGTATGCTGGGTTCTTTTGGGGACAGAAGCCTGGCTCAGCTAATGCAGATTACTCCTGGCGGTAGGAGAGAATAAACTCCCACAAGTGGTTCTCAGATTTTCACACACTCAGTGTGGCTTTCAGTAAAGTAGCAATGTACAAAATCTGAATTCAGAAATCAGTAGCTTTGCTACACATCAATAACAAACGGAGTGAAAGTGAAGTCAAGGGCATAATTCCATTTTCAATGGCTTGCACAGTTACCTGGGAATCAACCTTCCCAAGCTTATCAAAGTTCTACCATGAAAACTATAAAAGACTGAAAAAAGGCATTTAAGAAAATGCTAGAAGATGGCAAGGCTTCTCATGTCTATGGATCAGCTGGCAGAAATCAGGCTGGTAATGTTACCACACTATGTTGGACAAGTTCAATGCAATTCCCATCAGACTTTCAGCAGTAATTTTCATAAAACTAAAAGAACTATAAAAATTGAGATGGAAGCCCAAAGAACACCAAATAGTAATCAGAGCAACCCTCATGAAACAAGAGCAATGCTGAAGGCATCCCAAGTCTTACATCCCAAGCCCTAAATCCCAATGGAACTACACAATCATAGTGATGAAAACAGCCTGTCAGGGAGGGGAAGCAAGATGGGGGAGGAAAGGAAAAGTTACAGATAGATAGAGATAAAGAGAGAGAGAGAGAGAGAGAGAGAGAGAGAGAGAGAGAGAGAGAGAGAGAGAGAGAGAGAGAGAGAGAGAGAGAGAGAGGAGAAAGATATAATGAAATAGAAGACAGGACTGAAATTCAAATGTTTATCAATAAATTTGCCAAGATACATAACTTGGAGAAATGGAAGCTTCTACACCAAGTGGTGTTCGAGAAGCTGAGTACCTACATGGAGAAGTCTCAAACTAGAATGGAAGGCTGACACTCAGAGTGAGTTAAACTCTGACCTGAAAACACCAAGATTGCTCCAGGCAAAGACGAATAACACCTCGAGATACAGACAGAGACAGTGACTTTTCAAACTGAGCTCACTAAGGCAGGAAAGAGAAAAAGCAATGGCAGATGGCGTTGCATCAAGCTGCAAAGCTGTGCGAGGCAAAGTAAACAATTACCAGAGTGAAGCGACAGGTCACAAGCTGGCCTGGTGGATGAGGACTGTAACTCAGGGAGCGCACGAAGGACTGCTGCAAGTTTGAAGCCTGTCTGGGCTCCAGAATGACAGCCAGACTCAAAAGCAAAGCAAATACAATGAAAGACTATATAACCACGGGACCAGACGTGGTAAAGTGGGAGGAGCAAAATATTATGAAAAACTTCACTTAGGTTTGAAAACGGAGATAAAATAAAATGTAATCAAATTCCCATGGAACAGAAACTCTGAATGTTTTTGTATTTGGTAAGATTCATCAGGACAAAAATTGAAACCTTTGTATCCATGAGGCTTCTGGTAAGGGTTTGTCCAAACATTTGGGTGAAAAAAAATATCTGTTACACAAATTATTTCACAAAACAGAAAAGACAGATGAGTCTCTAACTCATTTTGTGAAGCCCACATAAACTGATACAAGAAGTTCATTAGAAGAATACAAAATGGTACAACAATCTCTCCTAAAACAGAAACAAATATCCTTTTAAACATTTCTCTGTGTGTGTGTTTGTGTATGTGTGTGTGTGTGAGAGAGAGAGAGAGAGAGAGAAAGAGAGAGAGAGACAGACAGACAGACAGAGAGACAGACAGAGAGAAACTTGGGCCAAGCTGCAAGCACAAAGGTCAGAGGACAGCTTGTAGGTCCCACCAGGTGGGTTCCAGAGATTCAGATGAGCTCATCAGGCTTGCACACTTGGCAGTAAGCACCTTTACCCTCCAGCCATCTCGCTAGCCCGGAGACAAACAAATAAATGATGACCAAGCAAAAAACAAGGGTGGGTGGAAACTGTGAGCATGTCATGGTAAAGGCATATGCAGCTAGAGACATGAGCTCCAGGGAGTACTGGTTAGTTCATCATGTTGTTCCACCTATAGGGTTGCAGATCCCTTTAGCCCCTTGGTTACTTTCTCTAGCTCCTCCATTTGGGGCCTAGCACTTCTTAAATGTTTTGCTTTTGTCTTGAGACAGGCCTCACCATGCTGGTATGAATTTGCTACGTAACCCAGGTGGTCCTTGAACTTGCAATCTGCCTCAATCTCCCTCCCCAATAATTTGGATTACAGTCTCGTACACACGTGTCCATACACATGTTGGGTATAAGCGAGGCACAAGGAGGGGCTTGAGATGGCCTTTACTGTTCCCTTTCCACATCTTCCATCTTCTTTCCTCTTTCCCCTCCCACTTCTGCCTTCTCCCCCCCCCCCACGCACTCCATCCTGCCCAGTCCTTCTCCTTCTAGTCTTGCATCTCCATCCTTCCTCCTGATCCCACTCCTTGTACCTTTGCCACAGTGTAAGCAGCTGTGGAAGCTTTTTATGTGTGTGCTGGAGATTTGAACTCAGGTCCTGTACCCCTCCCTCAATTTATACTTCCATGCCCCCTCCCAACATCATCATCTCCTCTCCACCATACAAAAGCAAGCAGATGTCCTCTGTTCTGCCTCCTCTTTTCAGCCCCTCCCCAATCCAAGCTGGGCCTGTCAGAGCTTGATGACCCAAGGAAAACCTTTGTACCTTTGCCTCTGGGTAGCCGAGGGGAATCTCTAGGGATTCATGGTCACTTAGGCCTGGGAAGGATTAGTCAAGAAAGAACTCTACTTTGTTACAGACAGTTGCGTTTGAAGGCATACTCCCCATTTTCAAAAAATGGCAGAGGAGATTAGACAAGATGACAGCCAAGAAGAACCCTTTTGCACGTGGGAAAAGAGATTAAAGAAAGGGTGTCACCCACTAGGAACAAGAAGTTCTGTTCCCATTCGGGTTGATGACCACATCCAAGGTTGCTGGTTGTGTGGATGGACTTCCCATAAAGCACCACTCTTTTGAGATATTTTAATAGTTACAAATAAAAGTTTTGGAGCTGGAGAGATGGCTCAGAGTAACCACTGACTGCTCTTCTAGAGGTCCTGAGTTCAGTTCCCAGAAACCACATGGTGTGGCTCAAAATTAAATTTTGGTCAGTCCACCAAGAAAAAAAAATCACTGGACAGTCACTTTGCTGAGTACAAAGGGGTATGAAATAGTTACCCAAAGTCGCAGTGGGACATAGGTCCCTCTAAAGAAGGACTGGAAAAAAGCTAACAGTATACAACTCTTAGAAATTTTATCAAGGTCCTTCCTCAGGGGAACCTGGCCATTCCTGCATTCAAACAGTTCTGGGTCTGAAAACTGACACAAGCTTAGAAATTGGATCCTGGACCAAGAGTCACCTTTTTCATTTGTTTGAGAATTTTCCCTCTTATACAAATCAAACACAAATTCAGCAGGCTTATGGATTTCATGCCTGGAAACAGTATGATTGATTATCCAGTACCAAAGGTGCATAGGAGTCAAGCCACCATCAAATACACTCTGCCTGTGCTGACCGTTACACTGTAGACCATAGTGGACATCACTTTGTGTGTGCTGCCCATTACAGTAACTGTGGTTACCTTGCCTTTGGTGATGCAGTGCTGTCATCTGGCCATGCTACTTTGGGGCCCAATTAAATCTGTTGTATTTACTTCATCCAGCTGAAAAGCAGGATCTCCAACCCTAAGGCCTGGCAAATCCTCTACCCTCCATTAACAACAATAACACAATAGCAACAACACAGTCTCATCCTGTGAGTGGCTGAATTAAAATGCAAATTAAATTCACAGCCTTACGTAGATTCTTAAGGTTGGGTCACAGGAAGAAATGGGATAGTGAAATTTGAAATAGAACTGCAGAGTTGCAGTCCAGTGAATCTGAATACAATGCACTCTGTCTTAGCTAAGACTGCCAACATAAAATAAAATTTAGGATGCTCTCACTGTGTTGGAAGCTGGAAATCCAAAATCAGGATTTCAGCATGGTCAGCTTTGGGTGGGGTCTTCTCGAAGGTTTCAGCCTGCTAGCCTCCCATGCTGTCCTTACACGGTGCTATTGATCCTGTGCTAGAGCTACTACCATCACGAGCCATTGCTTCTTAACCTGTACCTGGACTCAACTTCCCACAGGCGAAATTTGAGTTAAAAAGTAAGAAAGTATGATAATAATCACTCCAAACTACGCATTCACATATACAAAATATGTATGCGATATAATATAACGTAAGCACATACATGTGCATGGGAGAAACATATGAGAATGATTCTTAAAGGTATGAGTGTTAGCAAGATAGTTTTGTAGGCGTGGGGTGGGGTAAAGACACTTGCCTTGCAAGGCTGATGACCTGAGTTCAATCCCAGAAACCTATAGTAGAAAGAGAGAACCATTTCCAAATAGTTGTCTTCTGACCCGTACAGTATGCTATGGCATACATACGGGTGTGCACAATAATAAATATTTTTACTATGTTAAATTGTGGTTAGGTGTTGTCTTAGTCATTGTTCTAATGCTGTGAAGAGACACCATGACTAAGGCAACTGTTATAAGACAAAGCATTTAACTGGGGGGTTGCGGTTTGCTTACAGTTTCAGAAGTTTAGTTCATTATCATCATGATAGGGAGCCTGGTGACATGCAGACAGGCACTGGAACAGTAACTGAGAGCTACATCCTGATCCGAGAGAGAGAGAGAGAGAGAGAGAGAGAGAGACTGGCTGGCCCTGGCCCTGGTCCTGGCCCTGGCCCTGGCATGGGTTTTTGAAACCTCAAAGCCCACCCCTAGTGACACACTTCCTACAACAAGGCTGCACCTCCTAACTCTATCAAATAATTCCACTCCCTGCTGACTAAGCATTCAAATACATGAGTCTATGAGGGCCATTCATATTGAAAAAAATCACACGTGTGTATGTTTGCATGTGGGCATGTGCACACAGGTGCCTGCGGAGTTACAGTTGTGAGCTCCTCGAGTGGAAGCTGGGAACTGAACTGGGGACCTCTGGAAGAGCATCAAGTACTTTTAATTGCTGAACCATCTCTCCAAATGCACGCACGCTTGCATACACACACACTAGTGTATAAAATCTGAAACAAATGTTGACTTTGACTCTGCCAGTTTGTATTGCATTTCATTTTTTTTACACGTGTGTATTTGTTAGGGACATGTCTCAGCACACATGTAAAAGCCAGAGGACAACTTTTGAGAGTTGATTCTCTCCTTCCACATGTGGGTCCTGAGGTCAAACTCAGGTCTTTCAGCTTGCCAGCAAGAGCCGTCTGGCTGCTCCCTCTCCACCAAAGTTTATTATGAGCAAGGCTTTATGAGGACATAGTTCCCCCTCTCTCTTGAGTATATACTGAAAAGCAGAATTACAGGGCCAAAAATGTCACTTCCTAATGATGTCACACTGCTTCACATTCCTACCGGCCATATCTGAGTGTCCTCATTTCTTCACACCATCTGCAACATGTGGTAACCCCAGTAAGGTGGAAGGCTATCTCATTGTGCCTTTGATTTCTATCCCCTTTATGGCTATTCATGCGTTGAAGGTCATAAAAATGAGACCCCCCTTCCTTCTGAGTATCATTCAGGCCCCCTAAGTTCTGAACTCCAAAGTTTCTCTAGCATTCCTTTTTTTCTAGGACCCCTACTTTTGCAGAAGAATAAAGCACCAGAAGTAATCTTTTTGTCCTTGGAATATCCTCTGCCCCTTGGACAGAGAAATTTGCAGGTAAAGGGTCCATTTGAGTGAAAGGAACAACAAAGAGAGAGAAGAGAGAGAGAGAGAGAGAGAGAGAGAGAGAGAGAGAGAGAGAGAGACAGTGAGAGAGACACAGAGAGAGAGACAGAAAGACAGAGAAAGACAGAGAGACAGAGACAGAGAGACAGAGAGTTACTATCTGCAAGAGTCTATCTCGGTTTTGATGCTGGGGATTATGGAGGCTGTGACTAGTTGAAACTTGGCAATTCTCTACCAGTGAAGGAAACTTCAAAGTGCAAAGCAGGTGTGTCTCAGAGGCGTAGGTACTGAGACTGGGCTGCTGTGATGGACTTCTGAAGGTCAGGGAATAAACAATGGACAGACACCCCTAAGCACAGGACAGATGCCCCAAGGCACACTGCCCAAGTTTAAAAAAAAATACTGTGTCACAGTCATGCTGGGCATCTCTGCGCCTTAGTGGTGCCTGCAGTCTCACTGTTCCTGGGATGGAAAGCTTCTCCTGATCACTGTTCAAGCTAGATCTGTTCAAGGTCAGCCCTGTGGGGAATAGTGTTCCTTCTCAAATCGTCATCTCGCAGCAACAAGAGGGTGGAAGAATTCAAAGGGGCTTTTCTAAAATCCTGCAGGTTAAAATGAGACAATGGGCCCGAAATCCTCCAGACAATTGCACGAAATCCATGAGCTTGGAGTGGTCTTTGTCTGCACTGCACGTGTTCCTTCTAGTGGTTTTCAAAGGTCTATTGGGAACTGGGTGGCCTCCTGGGGCCAGCACCTGCATTTTCTTTACATATAAGCACATTACTTTTCTAAAAGTTTAATCATATGAGCAAAGGAGAGGCGGGGGTGGAGGGGTGGGGGTTGAGGGTGTTAAAGAATTCTATGTCAGAGGATAAGTTGTTTAAAGATTAGGCAAAGGAAGATTAAGGACAGAAGGCAAAAGTAACTTTCCAGTTTGGGTGCAGTGACCTCAGAGCTTGTCCTATAGACCTGGAGGACAAAGCAGCTTTGTAGATGAAGTATCTAGAAGCACAAAATCCTGCTCTTTCAGCTAACTATTCAAGGGGCCAGCTTGCAGCAATCAACTTTAGTGTTGCATTTTGTATAGGAAAGTTTCAAACTACTTCAGGAGTGGGCTGCATTTAGACTTTTGTTAAAGGAGGGGTGTCTCTGTTTAGGCTAAACATTTCACCACATTACACGATTTTTCCCAGGGGGACAAAGAATTGCCCCATTCTGAACTGGAATGCCCTGCCCCCCCCCTTAAAAGTCCAGCTTGACAAAGCACATGTGTTTCTTAGATCTTTTAAAATGTTGGGTGCATTTTCTCCCTGTAGTTGCTGTCTCTACCCGCTTTCCCACCCCAGCATCCTGCTGCATCCATAGCCTAGCTCCATAGGTCCTGTTTTGTAGAGTTCAGCACAGGGAAAGTGCAAGCTGGACTATGTGGACTCCAGCCTCGTCCTTAGCAGATGTGTTGAGGGTCTCAGGAACCTTGTCAGCCCACGGTAGGGCTGCCTTTGGTTTGCTGCAATGTGGAATATAGCCCTGAGGCACAGAACACCTAAATGGTAACCTCTGAAAAGTAGTGTCTCATTGGCTAGATTTGGAGAACTAGTCTCCCTACACATCACCCTCAGTTTTTGTTTTTTGTTTTTCCTTTTCGCTGTTACTTTTGTTTATGACACTTCTTAAATTTTTTTTTAATCTTGGAGAGGGATTTACATGATTAATTTTGAGTGTCAACGGCTAAACACTGGGACAGTATGCTACAGCCACAGTATGAACAGCAACAATGAATTGCTTACTCCTGGGACATCATCACAAACACCAGTCAAGAGTACATGACCTGCATTGCCCAACAGAAAGCCCAGTCGATGTGCCAGAAGCATCATAGACATCTAAAAACCTATAAGCCTTTAAGCCATGGAAGGGTTTTTCTAATTTTAAATTTTATTTACATTGGTGTTTGGCCTCCGTGTATGTCTATGTGAGGGAGTCAGATCCACTGGCACAGAAGTTACAGACATGTGAACTGTCATGTGAGTGCCGAGATTTGAACCTGTGTCCTTTGGGAAAGCAGCCAGTGCTCTCAACCGCTGAGCCACCTCTCCAGCACACCATTTAAAGTTTTTCAATACAAAAGGGAAGGCATGTATATAGGAGCTATTACCCAGGATAGTTTGTCTTATACGTTGGTGTATATGTTGTGGCTTTGTATCTGTGCTGGGGATTGAACCCAGGCCTCATCCATGCAAGGTTTGAGCATGCAACTGGCTGAAGTACCAGTTATCATTAGTGTGCAGAGTGTCTTGACTGCTTCCGTGGCCAAATGACTCTTAGGGCACCCTGATGTGGGATTTTTACTTAATAACCTTATTAAATAATTTTTATTTAATAAACTATGGTTTGGAAAGCATAGTTTTAAAAGATTTTATTATTGTTATTATTATTTTAATTTTTACTTCTGTATGTGAGTGCTCTATTTGCATGTATGTCTGCATGACAGAAGAGGGCATCAGATCCCATTCATAGATGGTTATGAGTCACCATGTGGTTGCTGGGAATTGAACTCAGGACCTCTGGAAGAGCAGCCAACGCTCTTAACTGCTGAGCCATCTCTCCAGCTCCTGGAAAGCATTTTTATTTACCCATACTGGGTGCCTTTTTATCTTGCTATTATTTTAACAGCCCTTTCATAAAACCATCAAAATCATCTCTAAAGTTACAAGGCAAGTAAAGATACAACTGGAATATCAGAATTTGTGGGGACCCTTCCTGCAAATGCTATCGAACAGAGACAGGAATTTAACCTTTAAATTGCATTTATTCAGAGAGCTAGCAGTCTGGTAAGATAGAAGATTCCTATATTTTTATTTAATTTTTTTCAGTGATGTGTTTGTATGTGTGTCCATGTGTGGGTTTGTGTGTGTCCATATGTGTGTGTGTGTGTGTGTGTGTGATGTGTGTGATGTGTGTGATGTGTGTGATGTGTGTGTGTGTTTGTGTGTGTGTATGTTATGTGTGAGAATGTGTTTGTCATGATGAACATGTGGATGTCAGAAAAAAAACTTACCAGAGTCAGTTCGCTCCTTCCAGCATGTGGGTTCCGGAGATGGAAATTAAGTCACCAGACTTGGCTGCCAGAGCCTTTACTCACTGAGCCATCTTGCTGGCCCAAGGATGACTCTCTTTGAAAGATTTCCTTATACCTTATCTCCAGTTGGTTGATCTTAGAAGGGGAGAGGATGGGTAGACACGCATCCCACAGTTCAGTCTCTCCTTTGGGGAGCTAATCAGCCACATCTGTGAGACCTGCACATCTGCGCTTCTCTTATCTCATTCTCTGGATGGCTGGGCTCAGGCACTTACTGAGTCCTTGAATGTAGCCAGTATCTGCTGGTACCAGCTTTGTACTCCTCCAAGGTATCTGAACTGGGGTTGGGGCTAAGTCAGCATAAATAAACAGCACATGCTAAGCTGTTGATAAAATGTATGTTCAGATTCCTATCTACAATGTAGAGTACAAACGTATCAGATAATGCAGTAAAGTGCCTCTGTCTGTCTCTTCTGTCTCATATCAAAATATCATATTTAGTTGTCCAAAATTGCTTTTTATATTTTTATGTTTTAATTAGTTGTCCAAACTTGTACATCAGTGTTTATGAAATGGGTATCCTTCTTATTGTTAATCCTTTGCAGACACCTACTTAATAACCCTGAGCTGGGTGATGCCTGTAGTTTAGGGAGTTGCCTGTTTATATAGGGCAACTTACAGGAATCCCAAGACAATCCTTACACATCTGCATTCCTTATCCACGGGCCTGAGCCCTAGCCAATCCCTGGCAATCAATTACTGGGCATATTGACCTATCTGCATACTGTTAGGCTAGTGTAATGCCCCTTCAAGGCTGCACAGTCAGAGATGAGGTTCAGGTGTTCCACACTACATGTGACAGCTCTCTATACTTAAGGGGAATGCCTGTAAATAGTGCTATTTTCCAGCCTGTACTGTCCCCTGCTCCATTTGTACCCTGATTTCACATGTACTCAACGGATAACTTCTTCATATCTTGATGAGCAGATGGCTCACATGCTTGTGAAGGCATCAGGCTTTTGGTGACAACAGGAGGTCCTGAGTGTGTGTGTTATGGAAGCCATACAGAAGACTGTTACTGGCTCTGGTTTATTTTGGACTTTGCTTGCTTTTAGATCAGTTGGCCCAGCAAGCAGCTATTTAGTGCTTTCTTTGCTACTGTGCCATCCATAAAGCTACACTGTGGAAGACAGAACAATCGTCTGTGGAAAAACTAGTGGTCTTTCCTCATAAGTCAATGCTGTTCCTATTATCCCTCCCTCTACCAGTTTCAATTGGGCCCCAGTTTTTTTTTTATATTTGTATGTGTGTTTTACCTACACGTATATCTCTGTACCATGTACATGTCTGTTGCCTGTGAAGGCCAGAAGAAGTCAGATCCTCTGGGACCAGAGTTACAGGTGGTAGTGCCACTTTTATAGAGGGGCTGGTCAGGAGACTTTCAGTACAGTCCTTCATGGTCTATGTTTTACTGCTACTGGAGGAGGTTCAGTGATGAAGTCCACCTGCTGCAGGGTTTTATATAGAACTAGCAGTTGCTGCTCCTGTGCTGTAGATGGGTTCCGTACCTCTTTCCAAGAATGGAACCCAAACCCCATCAGAACATGGGTTAAGCTTGTTTCTGCCATCACCCCCAGCCTTGGTCCTTGGGGCTCTGTAATCTTAAAACAAATGGGTGCTGGCACCCTGGAACATATAACTGTTCAATCAGTGCCACAAGAATCTTGTCTTACTCAAAAGCCTCTTGAGGCTTTTGGTCCAATTCCACATGATCCTCTTATATCAGGTTCTATAAAGCACAAGAAACTTGAGCTAGATAACAAAAAATGTGCCTGTGAGGGCTAGTTTCTCTCTTCCCTCCCCCCTTTTTAAAAAAAGATTTCTTTATTTATTGTATGTAAATACACTGTAGCTGTCTTCAGACACTCCAGAAGAGGGCATCAGATCTCATTATGAATGGTTGTGAGCCACCATGTGGTTGGTAGGATTTGAACTCAGGACCTCCGGAAGAGCAGTCAGTGCTCTTACCCACTGAGCCATCTCTCATGCCCAATGGCTAGTTTCTATGTTAACTTGATATAAGCTAGAGTGTTTTGGCAATGAGGAACCTCAACTGAGAAAACTGTATTGTGTAACAGTTTCCTCTGATGTTAAATCATTCTATTGGGAAGCTCCTTAACAAAAGGTAAATAACTCAAAACAGCCCCAGGAAGTCCCCCAAACTGATCAGATTCACTAAGTCCCTCTTTTGTAAACAAGCTCACTGCTGAGAGTCCCTCTCAGAAGACAGACTGCCTAGAAGAGTCTGAGGCCAGACCAGCCGCCTGGAAGAGGCAGACACCAGCTGAGCTTTGCTTTGTCCAAGAGGTTTAGACCCACTGAGGCATGTGGAAAGGACTCTGCCCAACCTGCTGAGCTGCCTGCAGGCTGTGCAGTGTTCTCCAGGTCCCCGGCTTTGTGAGGATTTATAAGCTGTCACCCATGCCTGGGTGGGCTTTGGTATTGCAGCTATCTTTGAGTCATTTCTGTTCCTGTAAGTAACCCCTCACCCATATTCCTGAAACTAATCCCCTTAAAACTCATTGATTCACTACGCTTGACTTTGGTGGTATCTGAACCTTAGTCTGCCATGGCTCCTTAGCTGAGGTGAGTAGACATGTGTGTAGTGTCTTCCCAGGAAAAATCTTGTCATATGGCAATGTTTCCACCCAGACTGCCCTGTGGGAAAGCCTGTATTGCATAATTTACTTAATTAGTGACTGGTACGTGGGCTAGTGGTCCAGAGTGCCATAAGATAGTAGGCTGGGCATAAAGAGCAAGCCCGTAAGTGACACTCTTTCAAAGCTTCTGCTCCTGCCCTGTTTGGATTCCTGCTCTGACTTCTTTTGATGATAGGCAGTGATGTGGAACTATATGCTGAAATAAAGCCTTTTATCTCCAAGTTGCTTTGGTCATGGTGTTTCCTCACAGCAATAGAAATCCCAACTAAGATAGTTCCCATCTCTAGAAGGAGGAAGAGGAGAGAGAGGAAGAAGAGGAAGAAGCAGTTGGAGAATTGACTCAGCAGTTGCAAGCACTGCTTGCTCTCCCAGAAGACCTGATCCAGAAGGCCACCCATAAGGTAGCTCAGAACATATATCATTTCGGTTCCAGGGCATCCACTATCCTCTTCTGCCTGCCTCCATGAGCACCGGGGACATTTGTGATGCACAGCAATACATACAGAGTCTTAGTTACCTTTCAGTTGCTGTGACAAAACTCCATGACCAAGAGAACTTATAGAGAAAAAAAGAGTTGAATTTTGGCATCATGACTCTAGAGGGTTGTAGTAGGAAGGCAGTCATGGCACTGAAGTAAGAGCTGTGTGCTCACATTTCAATCCACAGGCACGAGGTAGCGAGTGTCTCTAGGAATGACACTGGCCTTTGAAACATCAAGTCCCACCCCCAGTAACACACATCGTCCTACAGGAGTACATCTCATAATCCTTCCCAAACCGTTCCACTAACCGAGAACCAAATATTTAAATATATGAGCCTATGGGGGTGGGCTTCTCATTCAACTCACCACACTGTGAAAACACCCATAGACATAAAATAAAAATAAAATTAAAAAATAAAAAACTAGTCATTTTCATACATATTAATGTGTGTCTGTAAGAGCAATGATGGGATGTTAATCTATATAAGGTGTCTATCTAAATTTGTAAAATATTCAGAGGTTATAACATTGTGTATATACTTTTCCTATGAGTGTGTAGGATGAAAAAGTGAAGTTCTGTGTCACTGTCACATTGCAAGTAGTGGAATTTGTGTCCAACCATAGGGAAATGCTATAAAGTTCCACCGTTATCTATTGCAGGTGACTGTGCACTGGTCATGGGACTCAGGTTAAAGGAGTATTAGAGAAAACATTAGCAAGATTTAAGCGAGCCCATGATCCCATCACTCTATTCGCTGGTCTATGAGAAGAGCAATGTCAGTAGAGGGTGGGCATCTCTGTATTTTTGCTTCCTATACTCCATAGCCATTCTCCAGGAGCTGCATGTCTTCTCTAATGGCCAGAGACGTCCTTTGCTTTTTAAGGAACTTCAGGGTAAACAAGTGCTTTTGCCTTTTTAAGTTTCTTTTTTTTTCTTTTCTTCTTCTCTTCTCTTCTCTTCTCTTCTCTTCTCTTCTCTTCTCTTCTCTTCTCTTCTCTTCTCTTCTCTTCTCTTCTCTTCTCTTCCCTTCCCTTCCCTTCCCTTCCCTTCCCTTCCCTTTCCTTTCCTTTCCTTTCCTTTCCTTTCCTTTCCTTTCCTTTGTTCCTCTCTCACATAATAATATATCCCAACCTCAGCCTCTCCTCCCTCCTCTGTTCCAAGACTCCTCCCACCTCCCCTCTTGCCCAGATCCACAGCTCCTCCATTTCCCACTTCAGAAAAGAGTAGGCCTCCAAGTGGTAGGAACTGAAACGTTCTATAGCAAGATGCAGAAAGACTAGACACAAACTCTCGTATCAATGCTGGACGAGGCAACCCAGGAGGAGAAAAGGCTACCAAGGGCAGGCTCAGGGACAGCTCCTGTCCCACAGTTTTTAAGTGTTGTGATGATGGCCATGATTTCCTTCTATCCCCCTGCAGTCTGCACTGTTTGGTGGTAATCATCCTGTGCAGGGGTAGGCAGCTTTAGCAGCTTTCATTATGGCCAGGTGAAAGTTACTGTTTCACAGTTATTGTGCTTACTGTCTGTGTGCTTGGGATACACTTCCTGACTTTTTGTGTGCAGGCTATTCCTCAGCACCACTTCTACCCCTAGGAGTTTATCAAGAGGGAAAATGTAAGCAGTCTACTTACAAAAGAGCATGGAGACGGTTAGTTTCCCACTGCTGGAATTAACTAAGACTTGATCTCCACTTCTATTGACAGCTTCCTATTGCCCTCCATATAAGGGGAAATGCCCACAAACTGATGGGCACTCTAGCTCCATGGCCAACAAATCCCATGTGGCCTTTATATTAGTAGAAGACCAATATGATGGCAGTTCAATGTGGCACTTCCAGTTGCCCTGTATGGCTCCCCTGTGAGTGGCTGGGGGAGCCCCGCCATCTAAGGTCCTTTGATTCTAGCATGAGAAGGCCATCCCAAAAAGAATATGGACCTTCCTACCTTCCCCTGCTTTGGGGAAACTTACTAAAACAGCACTGAGTTTCTTACCAATTATACCTTGTGGTAAACCAGCATGGTACAAGTCCCACTGTGTTTGTTTCCTGGTCACTAGAATTGGTAACTCTTGGTTGTTTTCCATTTTTGTGTGTGTCCCCTTTTGACTGCCTTAAAACTGTGTCCTTGGTTTGTACAGCAATTCAGGTCATCTGGGTTGGCCAGAACCCTCCCCACCCTGGTCTTATGCTCCACTAGTGGGCTTCATACAGCCACTAGAGAGCAGTACCTCTCCAGAGGCCCTGTTGCTTTGAATCTTGAGAGGGGTCTTAGTAAGCACAGTTCGATCTGGCCTAATAAATAGGCATCAAAAGCTTTCTCCTACATCCTCAGCTCTCATGGCATCACCTAATTAATCCTCCTCAGTGGTTCTCATCCTGAACATGTCTTGCTCCATTGGAAGGCAGAATGAGCCAGTCCTTAAGGAGTGAGTGATTTCCCTCATACATTCAAGTGGTGATTCTGCAGGCATTGATAGAGAAAAGGATAAATCATCATGCTGCCAGCATGATGCTCAAAGCAGCAAGAGAATCAAAGCAGATTCCATTCACACCCATGTGCCAGAGCCTCAAAAGCCAATCAGTAGGGGGCTCCTTTCTATGCCCATTGAAAAGCTTTTCTCAGTTCAAGCAGCTCCAAAGCAGAATATTCCGTAATGACCACAGTGGCTTAAATAGAGCCATCATCAGTAATTGTGAATTTTTCTCTTTTTCTAAACCAAGAGTCGGATGTGCCGTGTGGGGATGTCATCCACACACAGCTTTTATCTTACCGTTTCCTCCTTTCTAGCCAGTTCTTCCCATGGACATTAGAGTCTGACTCCAGGAACAAGGGTTTGTTCATTTGTCTTCTGTACTCGTTTCCCTTCTGTTTCACTGTCATGAGAAACATTCCAACGCCTCCATTTCACTCTCCTTTAAAAAAAAAAAGATTTATTTATTTAATATATGTGAGTACACTGTCACTGTCTTCAGACACACCAGAAGAGAGCATCAGATCCCATTACAGATGGTTGTGAGCCACCATGTGGTTGCTGGGAATTGAACTTAAGACCTCTGGAAGAGTAGTCAGGGCTCTTGATCGCTGAGCCATCTCTCCAGCCCCTCACCCTCCTTTTAAAATCTAATTTTCTTGCCAAGTCAGAGGCTAATGTGGAGGACCCTCCTTGCATGCTGCGTTCTAGCTAGGGAATTTCCTTCAAGCTAGTGACACTGAAGCTGGAAACATCTTACTATCTCAAAGGATGGCTTGGTCTTGCTGCAGTCTGGCTGGCTTTGGAGCACAGAACAATTAACTAGTGGTCTGCTGGGGAATGGGCTACTTTGGCTAAAGTCTGGAAGGTTCTCCTCACCCCACCAGGTCTTCAAAGTGTGCAGATATTATAGAAAGGAGAGCATTTGCGGGGATGGGGTGATGAGGAAGGCTGGTATGTCAGCTAAGTATGCATGTATCATGAAAGGGGATAGAAAGGGTTTTTTTTTTTTCTTTCTTGTTTCAACCCTGTGAAGGTTAGGCTTATGTCAACTTGACACAAGCTAGAGTCATCTGAGAGAAGGGATCCCCAAATGAGAAAATGACTCCAAAATATCAGGCTGTAGGCAGGCCTGTAGGACATTTTCTTAACTGGAATAAAGTGATTTTATATATTTATTTTTACTTTTCATTAATTCTTTGTGAGTTGCACATCATGCGCCCTAGTTCCTTCACGTTCCCATCCCCTCATATCCACACTTCACCCTTGCAATCTCCTTGCCAAAAAAAATACACACACACACACACACATACACACACACCCAAAACATAGAAGGCATCTCACTGTGGAAACTGCAGTACATCACAATGTGTCCCACAGTTTATCCCTCTGTCCACATATCTCCATCTGCAAATGTTCACTGCAATGAGTCATTGGTCTGCTTCGAGATCTCTGGCTTCTGCCACACCATCAATATTGGATCCTCATTGGGATTCCTCTTGGTTATCCTGTAGTTGCCCCGTGCCATGGATTTCCTGAAGCTTTGGATCAGCAGGACTGGCCCTTTCATACATCTCAGATGTTTACAGATGATATAGACTTTGGGGGGACCTGGACCTGGATCTGGGTGGTAGCTGAGCTGGTCAGTGCACCAGCTCTCCCTTATCGACACCACCAGGGCAAGCTCTCTAGCACTGCTCCAGCTAGGCCTCCCAATGCTGTCATCTGCAGGAGGCAGGGTCAGTTATGCTCTCCTGCCCTCAGGGAGGCTAACTTGCAGGATGCCAGAGACAGCTCCACTATGCTGCCCAGTCAATGTTTGGGATCCACTCTCCCAAGGGCTGTAGCCTGTGAGGAGCTAGGTCAGCTCTACTGCTCTCACTCTCTCGGGAATGGCTCACCCAACGGTGATCAGGGCCATCTCCGTTGTGTTGCCCAGGTGAGGTGTAGGACCTGCTTTCCTGAGTACTGCATCTGGTGAGGGGCAGGGCCAGCTCTCTGGAGCTCATGACCTTGTGGGCAGCTTTCTCAAATGCCAGAGGTGGTGAGGGGTAGTGGTAGGGGTGGGGGCATCACCTCTGTGCCCATGTCAGCCTACAGCAGAACAGTGACAGGGTCACTGTGCTGTCTGGGCAAGGTGCAGGTCCTGCTCCCCAAGTGCTGCCACTAGTGAGAGATGGGGCCAGCTCTCCAGAGCACCAGTGATGGATGGGGCCATTATGCACAACCCCTGGACATTCATGTGGTCTCTGGCGGCTTCCTGGACCAGGGACATTCCCAAGTTCTCTAGTAGTCTAGTGTCTAGAGCCACTGATATCAACAGCAACCCCTGCTGCTGTGCTACTTAGCTATTGACTCAAGAGCTGGCCCTCAGTGGCAGCTTGTGCTGGGACCTCACCATGGCCCCAGGTGGCAGAGCTTGACACTCACAACAGACGTCTCCTCGCCACCCTTGAGTCTCTAGCTCCATCTCTTTTCATAATGCCCAAGCTGCTCCACTTCTTTCTCCCATCTGACTACTGCAGACTTGTACATTGTGATGGCTCCTACTGTAGACTGGCCACATGGCTGCTGTGCCCCTGGGTGACATCCTCCATCCATGCTATATGGTGTGGCAAACAGGTGTTTATGGCTGGCCTGTTCCATGTGCCGGAGGGCAGGTCTGTGGGTAGTATGATGGTCTACAAGTCTCAGTCTGTCTTCCTCCTCCTCTGCTGTGATGACTAGATTAGATTAAATTTGCATTGATTGGTATGAGTCCTAGGCATAAGGCAAACTTTGGCCACGAAGCCAGACATCAAGCTAGGATAAACAGAGGATTGCCATTTTCTCTAACCATGACTGATAGAAGAAAACCTCCAGCAAGCTGTCTTCTGGCCTCCACAGCATGTCTGTGGCCTTCATGTACACATAGACACACACATACACACACACACACACACACACACACACACACCAGAACATGAATAAATGTATAAATTCTTTTAAAATCTGCCGAGTCCATTTCCAATGCATCTAAATGATGCATTTAGAGCTCAGACCTGCCCCACTTACGTGCGTGCCTAAAGCTAGACTCAGCTTTACCCATGGAGCTCTCTTTGCTGAACTGCCGGAAACAAAGCAGTACACGTGGTTGAGGCCAGATCAGGGCTTGTGGCCCCCATCTGCAATGCTTTGGGTCATTGTGGGATGGTTGAACTGGAGGACCACCAGGTAGCTTCCAGCAGTCTGGCGCATACCTATCACTTGTAAATGATTTGGCATATCTTTTATTATCTGATGGCAGCACAATTAATGAGTCCACTGGGAAGTACTTAGCTATGACCAAGTTTGGGTACTTTTTTTTTTTTTCTATAAAGGGCCAAGTGGTCATGGTTTGGGGGTTTGTAGGACATTTAATGCCACTGCATCCTCTTGGTGAGGTGTCAAAGGGACCAGATAGAAACAACTGAATGATTCCCACTGGGAAGATGGAGAGGATGCAGAAATCAATGAAGACATCCACTAGCTTTGTAACCATGCTTTACAAGGTAGGTGACACTTAATTTGTATTTTAACACTTAAATGAGACCTTTGCATGTAAGGGAACTAATGTGAAGGGTAACCAGGGAAGAAAAGGAAAAATACATGCTTACTTTTTTTGTTTAAATAAAGATTTATTTATTATGTATATAGTGTTCTGCCTGAATGTATGCTTACACGCCAGAAGAGGGCACCAGATATCATTATAGATGAGGTGAACTCAGGACCTCTAAAAGAGCAGCCAGTGCTCTGAACCTCTGAGCCATCTTTCCGGCCCAATTCATGTTGTCTTTTTTCTTTCTTTTCAGAGCTGAGGCTCGAACCCAGGGCCTTGCGCTTGCTAAGCAAGTGCTCTATCACTGAGCTAAATCCCCAACCCCTCAATGCATGCTTTCTCAGCCAAAGTAAAGAGAACCCAGAATAGCGCATGGGAGCATTTCTTTTACAGATGACCAAGTGCTCTTGACACACATGAAAGAGAAAAGAGCAAATCCATGTCATGCTAGATGTTAGTCTGCGTCCCTTCAATAGCATCCTACTCTTTGTTTCTTGTGATATGTAGACTTGAAATAGTAACAGAAGATTTACGATTTACTTTTGCTTGTTTGGATGCATGTGTGTGTGTGTGTGTGTGTGTGTGTGCCTGCCACAGGTCTCTTAGTATTCATGGAGGCCAGAAGTGAGTGTCAAATCCTCTGGGGAAGAAGTTACAAGTGGTTGTGAGTACAGAGAAACAGACTTGGATCCTCTGCAAATATAGTGTACGTCCCTCACTGCCGTGCTCTCTCTAACCCAACAACAGTTGTTTTTGTAAAAGACATACCCCCTTCAAGTATCTTCTGCCTTGAAAAAGAACAAGAGTGATGCATCCTATTTTCAGTGATACATGTTTTTTTCATTATTTATATTACTCAAACTTTTAATTTAATTTTTTTTAACTAATTGATAGCAAAATTGATTTTCCTTGGGATGTATTTGGCACAGTCCCCCAAACAGATGTTTCTCTGATTCTTTCCTCACCTATAGAGAGTTGTTGGTAGCAGTTTCATCTTCTAGTCAATCCCTTCCAGGATTTTTTTTTCCCTTCCAGGATTTTAATCAGCCCATTTTTGCTGACACTAGTTATGCCATCAGACAGAATCCAGGCGAAGGAGTGGGATGATACTTCTTGCCATATTCACCAAATTGTTTTATTGTTTGACCACCTTCCTGTGTCGTCCTGAGGACATGAATGACAGTCAGTTCCTGTCCTTTGTTTTGGTTTTGTTTGTTTGTTTTGTTTTTTGAGACAGTGTCTCTCCCTATATCCCTGGTTTCCCTGGAACTTACTATGTAGAGTAGGCCAAGCTGCCCTCGGCCTCACAGAGATCCAACTGCCACTTCCTCCCAAAGGCTGGGATTAAACGTGTGCCACCATGCCTGGTCCTAGTTTCTGTGTTTCTTGTTCACTGCTGACCCTTAACTCCTGGCTGGTAATTGGCACAGCAGAAGATGAGGAAATGACATTAGAAATATCAGACTGGGGATGAAGAGAATTCATTTATTCTGAGGCAGAAGAGATGGGGACAAGAACCCCATTCCCCGACATGCAAGAATACAATGCAATCACAAACAGCTGCCCTTATGTGGAGAATGAATTGATCAAAGATGCAAGAGGGGGAGGCAGAGGGCACTTGGGTTTTCTGGGAGGGGTCCTCTAAGTGGAGCTGAGGAGGAGATAGGGGGACTGTGGAGATGTAGAGGAAGAATTCCCAGCTGTATCAAGGACCACAGCAGAGGATGTAGGAGCATATGTTTGGTGGCCATGGAATGAAAGAGGCAGAGAGTGACCTAGGAGAGGAACGAATGGTGGGATGAGTTATACAGGCTCTTGTAGACCACACTCAGGAGTCAGGTTGTATCCTGGGTGCTAAGGACCACAGAGGATGGGCTTTCAGCATGGACATGGCATGGGCTCATTTTCCTGTTCACACCATCACTGTAATGCAGGGCTGGAGGAGGAAGGATGGGTGGGAAGTGGGCAAGAATGGGAAGCAGACTGATCAGAATAGACTTAGACTTACTGGAGCTTCCTGATGATTGATGATCATCATGTCAGAGGAGGCTAGAAGAATAGAGAAAAACCACTCAATTTTAAAAGTATTTCTAATTAAATGAGAGAAGAGAAAGGGAGAGAAAAGGGCAGCAGGGTCTCATATATAAGAACAAATTGAGGGGAGTGGAGAATCAAGAAAATAGTTAGGGAGACCATTTTTAGGGAGAGTTGGACCAGAACAGAGAGACAATTGTGTATTAGAGATAAGATGGCCAGCAGAGGTTGCTAAGAGAGGATTATGTGAGCATGTGAGATATCACAGTGACTGGGACATTTTAGGTACAGAGCAGTGCCAGGGTGGTACAGAAGCTGGGACATAACTTGTGAAAGATTGTACTCAACTCTTTCTGATTGCTATAGAAATTTCCACAGGTGGTGGCTAAGCAATGTCTACTGGCTCCTAAGTTTCTCAAAATTTGAGTCTACTAAAGATCACCCTGGTGAAACAATGCATTTTCTTATACAACATGGGTGATGGCTTACAAGTGGGAGTACAGGTGACCCTAAAGCAATACTGGAAGGCCTTCATGCAGCACAGGTGAAGGATTTCCCATGGCTATGTAGATAGGGCCCCTCCCCAAGTCCTTCCTCATCTATATATACACTCTAACTTCTCCCAGAGACTCTTAGGACAAAGTGTTCATGATTTTAGCATTTGTGCATGTGTGTGTGCACATGTATGCGCTCAGGATCTGTATCTTTGAATGCTGGATGGGCATGCTACCAGAGGTCAGAGAACAAACATCTCTGAGACTTCTCACCAGGCATGGATTTATGTTTCAAGAAACACATGCAACCGGGCATTGGTGGTGTACGCCTTTAATCCTAGCACTCCGGAGGCAGAGGCAGGCAGATTTCTGAGTTCGAGGCCAGCCTGGTCTACAGAGTGAGTTCCAGGACAGCCAGGGCTACACAGAGAAACCCTGTCTCAAAAAGAATAAATAAATAAATAAACAAACAAACAAAAGTCAAGAAACAAAAACCAAACGTTGAAAAAAAAAAAAAAGAAAGAAACACATGCATGCACTTACAAAACCAGTCTATCAGGAATCTACGGCATACATTATTCCTAGGAGTTAAAAATCAGAGTCACAGGCCAGGCATGCCTTTAATCCCAGCTCTTTGGGAAACAGAGGTAAGCCAGTCTCTGTGAGTCTGAAGCCAACTGGTTTACAAAAGCAAGCTCAAGGCCAACTAGGGCTACACCATGAGACTTTCTCTCAAACTGTAATTAGAATCTTGCAAAGATAAGGGAGAAGATGAATGTGCTCCTTGTCACCAATTCTAGTCAACTGCACTGCACAAGAATCCCCATCTTTCGCCAGTAGACAATTTGGCTGAACCAAAAGGTCAAGTAGCTTATTAAGTATAAATTCAGCATATGGAAATTAACTGAATTTCTTTTTAAAAAAAAGTACCAAGAAACTTAGGAAATGCAAGATTTTCAGATAACATTAGTAAAACTGTGAGAATAAGTATATAAACATATACAGAAATATACATCTTTTATATAGAGTCTATATGGAGTATGTATATGTGACTATATATTAAATACAATTATATATAAAACATGTATGCAAGTTATTATAGAATTTTACTAAGACTTCAGAAAAGGGCCTCATGGATGGGAAGACTTGGTGCTTTTACCCCTGAGATAATGTATATATGTAGTATATGAGATAATGTATATATGTAGTATATTACAGTAAAGGGTTTTTTTTAAATGGAATTTAGCCATTCTAAAATTTACATGGGAAAGAAATCGAAGGAATCGTTAGGACAAACACACACACAAAGAACAATTATTATTATTATTATACAGCTTATATTTCTCAGGAATGTCTGTTGACGGTTATTAATCAAGACTAGCACAGAGCATAAGAATAGAGTGATGAAATCGGCTAGAAAGGCCCAGAAGGTCCCACTCATGTGTGGAAGTCTGATGTGGTTCATAGTATGCACTGCAGACAACTGTGGGAAAATACCCTCGTCAACATATGGCACCAGGGTAGCTAACAATGCATGTGAAACATACAGCAAATGTCAGGGCATAGTGGCATAGCACTCTGGAGGCAGAGCCAGAAGCACCAAGAATTCAAAGCCAGCAGGGGCACATGGTGAGACTTTGTCTCAAAACCACAAACTAAAGTAAATAAATGATGCAACTAGATTGGGTTTTTAATCTCTCTCTCCCTCTCCTCTCTCTTCCCCCTTCTGTGCCTCTGTCTCTGTCTCTGTCTCTCTGTCTCTGTCTCTGTCTCTCTCTCTCTCTCTCTCTCTCTCTGTGTGTGTGTGTGTATGTGTGTGTGTGTGTGTGTGTGTAAGTACAGGCATAGCATGCCACAGCATCTGCGTAGAGGTCAGAAGATGGTTTGGGGTATCGATGCTTCCCTTTCTACCTTGTTTTAGACAGGGTCTCTTTGTTATTTGCCATTCCACAAGTCATGCTGGCTGGCTCAGAAGCTTCCAGGAATTCTCTGGTCTCCATCTCCCATTTTGCTGTAGGAGTTCTTTGATTATAGAATTGAACTATTGCATCTAGCTTTGTGTAGGTTCTATGGTTTGAATTTAGGTCTTCACTTTTGCTTACTGAACAATCTCCACAGCATCTTCATTCCGCATTAAAAAAAAAAAAAAAAAAAACTTCCAAATGGATTACATACTTGAAGTAAAAATAGACTTTATGATAAAGTACATACATAAATAGGAAAAATATTTTCTGAAGACACAGAAACTAACAAACATAACTAAAGGACACTGTCAGTACATGGTCAGTTTGGTGACATGTAAACACATGTCCCTTTTGTTCAGTTTCATTTTATATATAAGTTCCTATTTCATATTGGCCAAATATTACAAGAGAAACATTTAACTACAAAAAGAAAGGCATATCAATTAGAGCAGAGGTATCAGTACAGTTAACAAGAACGGAAAAATCAAGCCCCCAATGTGGAGAATTCTCTGCCTATTTGTGAAAGTATTATAAAAGCAGGACTCAGGCTGGTAAGATAGGTCACTGTAAAAGATGGCACAGGAGCCTAACCAACTGAGTTCAGACTCCCAAATCCCATGGTGTAAGGAAACAGCCCACTGTCCTGAGTTCTCTGAGTTCTCTGACCTCTACATACACACATAGGCTATGCAAGTTCTATCATTTTGTAATATCCAGAATGTAAATTCTGTGAGTGAATGTGTGTGTGTGTGTGTGTGAGAGAGAGAGAGAGAGAGAGAGAGAGAGAGAGAGAGAGAGAGAGAGAGAGAGAGACAAAAGTAGAAGGAAGATCATTGTTTGGGAAGAGGAAAGGGCCCATTTGCTGAAGGGGGGTTAATGGAGGGTTGAATATGAACAGAGTATATACTTATAGATATGAAAGTATAATGAAATATGTCATTTCATGAAATATGCAGTAATACTTTAAAAATAAATAACACTGTATGCAAACATGAGAAAATCTAGGTAAGATTTACAACTCATTCCCAAAAGCCTGATCCATGAAAGAGAAACTTGGCGATTTAGGCTTCACTAAAACTAACTTTTCTGTAACAGATAGGAGGAGAGTGAAAAGACAGGCCACTGAGTATAAAAAAAAATTTTTCCAAAACACACATTTTTCAAGGCGACTCAATAGATCTCCAGAAGTCTTCAAATTGATCAGTACGAAAACAATCCCATTTGGAAATAGGCAAAGAAAAAACGGAGATGGCAAATAAGCGCATGAAAACGTGTTCTGCAGGATGCTGTAAAGGAACTGTGAATTACAGTAATGGTGATACGTCACTACACACTGAGCAGTAGAACTAAAATTCAGAAGCAGACAATAGCAATAACAGAGAAGAGTGCCAAGACACAGGAATGTATTCATTGCTACGGAGACTGCAAAGCCATACAGCCATTTTGAAAGACAGTTTGGCAATATCTTATAAAGCTAAACATAATCTTAACATATGATCTAGCAACTGTGCTCCTTAGTATTTACCCAACTAATCTGAAATGTTATGTCCACATACACACACACAAAACAAAACTACATGTGAATGCTTACAGTAATGCAATTCACGAGCAGCCAAACCTGGAAACCGCCGAGGTATTTACTAAGTAAGCAGGCAGAGGCATCGGGAAAACGGTCTACTATTTAGAGATACAAAGAAATGTGTAGTCGTGGCACAGAGAGGACTGATGAATGCATATTCCTCAAAGAAGTCAGTCCAAACAAAACAAGACTGCACAGTGGAGGAATCTAACCATATGGGTATACAGGGGATCAGGGGAAAGTGGGAGAAGAGGTGGGGCGCAGGGCTTTTCAAGGCTGTGAAATTATTCTACAGGATAACAAGGCAATTGTGCTTATATTGGATTATGCACCAGCCAACACTCATTAAACTTTAGAACACAAAAAGTGAGTAGTTCTCTTAGGCTTGGTTCCACGAGCTTCTAATCTCAAGTATACTTGGGAAGTTGAGGCAGGAGAATCTCAAGTTCAGGACCTCTCTGAGGTACTTAGTGAGATACTGCCACAAAATAAAAAAGGGTACAGAGCTCACCTAGCTCATGTTAAGGGCTACATTCCATCTCCAGTACTGAAAACAGAACATAATAAAATGAACACATGCAAAATGAGGAACAAGTGAACCCTAGTGTAGACAAATGAAGAAACCACTTAGGTCAGGGAAATTCCAAAATACAATGTACAATACAATAAGACAATCTAATTGTATTAAGGATTTATAAAGTGGATGAAACAGGTTCATTGCTGTGAGGTTGATGCAAGCCTGAGTCTGCAAAGTGACACTGACTTGAAAGAAAGAAAGAAAGAAAGAAAGAAAGAAAGAAAGAAAGAAAGAAAGAAAGAAAGAAAGAAGGGAGGGAGGGAGGGAGGGAGGGAGGGAGGGAGGGAGGGAGGGAGGGAGGGAGGAAGGTAAGAGCACTGAGTGCTCTTCCAGAGGTCCTGAGTTCAATTTCCAGCAACCACATGGTGGCTCACAACCATCTGTAATGGGATCCGATACCCTCTTCTGGTGTGTCTGAAGACAGCTACAGTGTGCTCATATACATGAAATAAATAAATAACTTTTAAAAAAAGAAATAAAAATCTAAAAATAAATCAGTGTGTGTACTGAAGAGACGGGGGAATAACCTGTCACTTTACAACTGGGCAGTCTATAAAACAAATGGCAAACAATCAATTTGTAATCTCTGGGCTCCCACCTGATAAAGTTGTTTCCCTGGGACTGTGAGTTAGCAATTCTGCAATTACTTATATGTGCAGTAAGTTAAACAATTAGAAACCAAACAATTCAATTAAGTGACCAGCAGAAGGCAGGAGTCAGGTTTCAGTTGGAGGCTGACTAATAAGCAAGGAAAAAGAGGTTTGAATTATCTATGGGATGATGTATTCAATACCAGCATGAACCCACTAAGCATGGATCAAGATGTTATATGTAGAAATAGTTACACTTACATGGAAGTGCACAGACTAATTGAGTACACCCATTTCCTTATTATATCCAAATGAGAAGATGTGGAAGCAGTGAAATTCCAGTAGCAATGAGCAAACCAGTGGCCAGGTCTTGGTTTCTAATACCATTCTTCACTCAATGAAACCAGGCTATTTTGGAAAACTGGCTAATTCTAGGACTAGAAAAGGTGATACACAATGCAAAGTTTAGAATGTATTATAGTGCCAGAAAGCAAAGAAGTGCTTAAAATCAAAACCTACCATGATGAGGGCATGGCCAAAGGACATAGAGCCACAGATAAAGCTCCCAGTATTTACAATCGGAACAGTTACAGCAACACAATAAGGTAGTATTCATATCTGCAAACCCAACTTGAATAAACGAATGACTAAATAGATTAGTAAATGAGATTGAATGTATTTTAGAAGTTATTTCTATAGAAGAAACCTAAATCAGTTATAAGAGTACTGTGTCCTCAAGGTAGGGTATCATAAGTTCTCACTCTGTAAGTGTGGGCTACATATAAGGCTTTCTAATAGCACTGCATGGGGACAAAGTGCAGTTTCACAGAGGAGAAAGATGCTTGACAAGTCTTACCTTTGACAGGCCAACTAGTGCTGAGCGAATGCATGGCCTTGGTGTGCTATGGCAAGGAAGACAGTTTACCTTGGCTGTCAATTCTCTCCTGCCCCAACATATAACTACAGTCTACTAATAATGTCAGGTAAATCCCAGTAGCAAAACATCAAATAAAGGCTATGAAGCTGTCACAGGCAAGAGAAGCCGGGACACAGTATCTTAACATAAGATCCTAAAACACAAAAAAGATACTAGGCAAACCCCAAGAAATCTGAAAAAAAAAAGTATGGACTTTAGTTAATATCTCACACTAATATTGGTTCACTGATTGTACCAAATGGCTTCAATGAACATGTTAGTAACAAAATAAACCGACTATAGAACATATGACAATCTTCCCAAGTTTTCTGCAAGTGTGAAAATTTTCGAATAATCAGCCTACCTTCCTATCCACAGAAAGCTAACTCACCTAAAGTCATTCTAAGGAGTGGGTGGGATTATCTCCTCAGTGAGATTATGTTCTTTCTCTTCCCAGAAGTCCTTTCCTCCGTCCAGTCTCTTGCAAATCTTCCACTATGGAGCACTAAGGTCTACTGGTTTTTCTGACTCAGAAGTGAAGAACTTTGCCTGTTTTTTTTTTTTTTTTCTTTTACCTTTCTCTCTCTTTGGGATAGTGGCCAAAGCCTGGGCATGCTTTACAGCTACTCTGGGCTTCCTCACTACTCCTCTACGAGGCCACCTCTACTTCTCCTTGCAGCCTTGTAGCTGCTTGTGAGCCATGTGGCTGCTGGCTGACCTTCCTTACTGAAGCCACCTCTTCCTCTTGTCTGGAGTCCTCTGCCTGGCAGCCTGTCTGCCCTAGTGTCTGGCTCTTAAGCTCCAATAAGGTTGTCATTGTGTTAAGAAAAAGTTCAAAGAGCCAATTTTATTTAAAAAATAACACTTTTTCAAAAGACAGCCTAAAAGGATACCCATCGGCGCTGATCTGTCACCCTTGGGGAAGCCACTAGAAAAGCTATTTGAGAGAAGTGTGGAGAAATTCGAATCTAAACTAATCCTGCTTAGTTGTTGGGAGTGGCATTGTGATCACACAGGAGAATGTCCTCACCCTTGTAGGACAGGCACACTGGCATGTTTAGGAATGTCATGAAATGTGGTAAGGAATGTCTCCAGCTTGGCTGAAATGATTACGGAAGCAAAGCAAAAGCGCACTGGGAGAAAGAAAGAACAGCGGCAACAAAGTTAGGAATGATGGATCTAAGTGATGGAGAATCAAGGCTCTTACTCTTCTATCACAGTTCAGACGCCTACACACTCCAAAATAAAACCTCTGGAAAACAACAGTATGATTTTAGATATGGAGAAAATGATAACTAGAGCTTATCTGGAAAAAAAAATAAACATGCAAGAATTAGGAAACAATCCTCAGAAGGACTACTGAGGTTTGGAGTAGAGATGCCAAATATGAGAACATAGAGCTACAGACACAGACCAGTGAAGTAGAGCGCTTGCGCATCATGCTCAAGGAGCTGGCTTAGTGCCCCAGGACCACAAAAAAAAGAAAAAAAAAAAAAGAAAGAAAGGAAGTGTATAGCAAGTTGAAACAATTACAAGTGTGACTCTCCCCCCAACACACTGTAGAATCCAGGAAGAGATGTGTGGACATTCAAAGTATGACGATGGTCCTTCCAATCAATGTGGAAGAAAGAATAAATGGGGTTGGGATGAGCAGTTAGTTACTTGTATAAAAAGTATTCCTACTACCTAAATAAGTTATGCATGAACAGAAGCTGTAAAGGATTGCAACAATCCTTTATTCAAACAAACGAAAGCCCTTGAGCCAGTTATGGTGGTACAGTACGTGTAATCTCAGCACTTTGGAAGATGAAGGCAGGATTGTGGTTAGATCCAGGCAAGCCTAGGCTACATACTGTGTACAGGTCAGCCAGTACAGAGAGAAAGAGTTTGTCTCAAAAACAAACAAGCAAATAAAAAACAAAGAAGCCTTTAAAATGCTAAAAAAAAAAAAAAGTATATTCAATTCACTCTTAAATGTGAAAGCCTTTATAAGCAAAGCAAATTCCCAGTAGCCACAAATGCTGTTAACTAACCATACAGATAAAATTCTGAAAAGCGTTACTAAATAACCAATTTTCTTAACTTCTTAAACCAGGAAAGTTGAAAACAGAACAATTCACTGAAAATATAAATAACCAAGAGATAATGTGTTCCATCTACTACATTCAATGCATTCATTACTCCTTCATTAAAATGTAAGATTCCAATAATTTGCTTTCAGATGATTAAACCAAAACAATTCGTATCCAGTTTCAGTGTATGTAGAAGGATACTGGCTGGGCAGAGATGTCTGAAGGTCAACTGAAACTGAAAAACACCCATTCATTCAGGAATTCAACTTTGGTAGCAATTAACCCTGTGGGCATAATCTCACTAAAATCCATGAGTATATTCATTCCAATATGACTTTGTAAAATACTGAAAACAATCTAAAAATACACCAATGTTTGAAGTATCAGTTAAAAATGAGATGTTTAGATAGATACTGAAAGATCTTATAAAACACAAGAAACAAAAAGAATAACATACAAAGGCATAAACTATCTGATTCCATAAATATAAAATAATAAAAGTATATGTTGGATGTCAATTAAAGTTGGTTGCCTCTGGAAACACACATATTTGAGAAGAGACCAAGTGTATTTTTTCCCAAAACACAAAGTCCATTTTCAAATCCCACAACAGACAAATCCCTAATATACAAAACAATAATCAAATGTGACATGTGCACTTCTCCAGCTACTCTGAGACGACTCCTATTATTGAACAAAATAAAGTTTTTTGATCATTCTAAAGCTGGCTTCTCTAACCAGGGACTAATCTTTTTTATTTAAATACTATTTTCATACAATATATTTTAATTGTGACACTAAATTTTATGACTTTCATTACCTAGTCTTCCCATGTACATATATTATCTTACCCTTCCCTTCTTAAATAAAAAAAAAAAAAAACTTTACCAGGTCATTTTGAAAAATCATATATGGATTTTGATACTGGTAGCATTTTCAAATTACTGTAAGTAACTGATTAGTTTTACACATGGGACTTGGCCTTAGATTCTCATTAAACTTCATTTTGTTTTGTTTTTCAAGACAGGGCTTTTCCTGTGCAGCCCTGACTACCCTGGAACTTGCTAAATAGATCATTCTTGCCTCAAATTCAGAGATCAGGCTGTCCCTGTCTACTAACTGCTGGGAATAAAGGCATATGACACCACTCTCAGGCTAAACCTTTTATTTTTCTCCCTGATAGTACTGGCTTTTTGAAAAACAAAAAAGTCACTACAAATTCCTGACCAATTTACAGCTCAGTTTGTAGCTGAGCGTCAATGGTACGTGTCACCAGAGCCAGTTCAATCAGGATTTCTTAAACATTGTCGTTTTGACTGTGTGACATACTTGTGATGCAGTGAGCACATATTGATGCTCAAGGACCAACTCCTATACCATGCAGGGCACTTGGTTATTTAGAAATGACATACGTTATGAGTGCAAAAACACACATGCATTAAAACTTTCCATATGTGCCGGGGTGTGGTAGTGAACAGCTGTATGCTCAGGACTTGAGAGGCAGATGCAGGACGATTGGGAATTTCAAGTCCAGCCTTGATTATGTAGGAGTTTGAGGCCAGTAAGGACTAAATGAGACACCATCTCAAATATGTCTGTAAAATAGCAAAGAAAAAGAGGCCATGAATTTGAAATATGGCAAGGAGGGTACATGTAAGTCATTAGAGAGAGTAAAGGAGAAACTATATAATTGTATTATAATCTCAAAAACAAAAAATAAAGGAAGATTTTACATATACAATTACAGTACACATTTAAAAATCAGCATCATACAGGAAAAAGTACATCATCATACAACATATATAACATGATAAAATCAGCTCATTTTTTTTTTCTGGGGACAGAGAAAATGAAGAAATGAGATTGAAAGTAAAAGCAAATGAACAAAAACCCACTACCAAACACAAGGTGAGACAATCGCTTATTTATTGGACAAGGCAAGGTCATTTAAAGAGAGAAAATATATTCAACAATGGGGTTTATTGGTGTTACAGGCATCAAGGCTCACAAACAACAGTATTCAATACATCATGGAAACCGGTCATGTACAGCCAAGAAAATGCTGTTATGTCACTCAAAAGTATGCCACAAGAGCTTAGGAAGCAATTATTAGGGAGTTATTGTGCATACTTGCCACCAATTCACAATCTTTATTCCCTGCAGCTGAGCTATTAGCCCATAGGATTTGGCTAGTTCCCTGGTTATGAAGTGTGTTCCTGCATTCTGGAGAACTTTGATGAGTACATGTCTCCTATTTTTGAGTGTCACTGAAATCATGTCACCTATAGGTTTACCTAGCACTAGATCAGATCACTGGTTTTCAACTACCCTAGGCAGTAATGGACTATCATACAGTACTGTAAATAAAGTTCTACTGAGCACACTTAGCACTGTTACAACGCACCCAAATCTGATTTAGTCGTATAGTACCATATTTCAAGAAGATAGCAGAAAATCAATGAAGTCGATTTAAAAACCTGGGGCTATTTACCTGGTCTGAGGTATGCATGCTGTCCAAAGGTGGACACGTCTAAATTTACCATGTCAGTTATCGGCCAAATGTTTTAGCATTATTTTAAGCAGGATTTTCTTGGCTGAGTAGACAAAGAGACATTTTAATATCCATTGTAGAAACTAGAATGGGCTGGGTACTGGTGGTGCACACCTTTAATCCCAACACTTGGGAGGCAGAGGCAGGTGGATCTCTGTGAGTTAGAGTCTAGCCTGGTCTACAAAGTGAGTTCCAGAATAGCCAGGGCTACACAGAGAAACCCTGTCTTGGCAAAACCAAAGCAGGGCTGGGAGGACCTAGAATGTAAGTTAGAAGCAGTAGTATAGAATGGATGTTTGGCTAGGAGGAAAAGTACTCTATTTAATAAGATTAACTCTAGAGTCTGCCAGGCTTTCCCTCTTTAAATCCATTGATTTATCAACTAGATTTTTTTTCTGGGATACTGTGGGTGAGCCTAGGGTCTCGCATGTGCTAGGCAAGCTTCCTACCAGATTTACAAACCCAGACACTTTCTCTCACTGTACTGGGTTCTGAGTTCTCAGAATGAACATTTATCCCACATAGGAAACCATATTTATGAAACTAAATGACTAAATATTGCATTAATTCATTTATAGTAAATGATCAGATTATGCATATAATAAGCTATTGGTTTCCTAAGACCTACGTGGGACAAACCGGGAGGAAATCAGGGGTGACTACTAAAGAATACAGGGCTTCTAGGAGAGGAGTGAAATGGCCTAGATTTATCAAGTGGTTGCATAATTTTGTGAGTATATTTAAAGTTACTTAATTGTACCCTTTAAATTTTGTATAACTTCTTTAAAGATAAGGTCTCACTGTGTAGCTAATTCTGGTCTTGAACGTGTGTGAATACTTTCCTGCCTTGGCCTCCTGAGTGTTAGTATTATAGGCATGAGCCACATCTGGCAATTATACATCCTTTAAAGAATGGAAGTACAAAACACGCAGTTTCTCAGTAACATTGTTATGAAAACACAGTAAGAAGGGAAAACAGTCTCCAAAGAGAAGAAAACAAGAGGCTCTTCAGTCAAGTAATAGTCGAGGAGTATGGCAGAAAAGCCTGATGTACAGCATGCTTCCTGCATGCCATTTTGATTTAGCTATCGCATTAGTCCTTGGGTTCGCTTTTTAGGGGTTGGGGTTAAGACAGGGATTCATTAAGATAGCCCAGTTCTGCCCTAAACTTGTGATCCTGTTTCAGCCTTGTAAGTGCTAGGATTACAAGCACATGCCACCACACCTGGCTTGACTTCACACTTTTAGCCTATGTCTAAATTATTGTAGGTAATCAGCAGATTTCCAAGTTTGTTCTCATTAGAGAACAGTCAATGCTCCATAGACTTAGTTAGCAAAACAGAGCTCAAGAATCATAATTCAATGTCAAGGGCCTAGGATGTAGTTCAGCTGGTATAGTGCTTGCCTAGCATGCATGAGACCCTGGGTTCAGTGCCCAGGATCTCAAAAAACCAGGTGTAGTGACAGCACCTATAATCTTAGCACTGACACGGTGGAGGCATGAGGATCATCCTCGGCTACATAGTACTTTGAGGCTAGCTCAGGTTATACGGAATCCTGTTTACAAACAAAAACCAAAACCAACAAAGAAATGACAAAATAACCTTGGCCTTTGAGGCTGTGTATGACTGGGCAGAAAGGCTGAGGTTCATTCCTAATCAAAAAATGCTACCAAGTAAAAGAGCTTCTCGATATGAAGACCCTGCCTGAAACAAACAAAAAAGCATCAGGCAGGGTTCCTATCAAAATCTGCAGTGATTCCCTTTACACCTATAGAGTTTAACACAAGTAATGTGTTCATGCTCGTGGAAAGCAGTAATCTCTACAGTAATGTTGAGCTTCTTAGTTTTCTAGCTGAAAAAGCTACTCCAATGTTCTCAGAGTAAACTACAGTTTCTGAAAAGCATCCAATGGCATGTCCTTATCCTCCCCTTCAGCACCGCAGAGTGAAGATGGGAAGCTCCAGGTCAGCTCTCAGTCAGAAGCTGAGAACCAACTTCCTAAATGACCTTAATTTTCTAAGAGAATTTAAATAGATGAACTCCAAATATTTAGAACATATTTGGCCCAGTTTCTTTGCACATGTGCCTTTAGATAAATGAGCCGTTTCCTTTACTTTCACTAATTCACTAGTTTAGTACAACATAAACCAATAGACTTACAATGAGTGAGACTGGCTAATGACGATCAGTTTTCCTCAATCAATACTATTCTACTCAGGCAAGATAATGAAGTCACAAATTGTCTTTTTGGTCTACTTTCAACTAGTCTTACATTATACAATCAGTGAAAATTTTACAACAAAAGAACATGAGTAGTTTTACAGCAAGATGAGCTTGTTAAATATATATGTTATGATAGAATTTCTGACACAAAAATTGCTCACTGCACACAGAATCTTAGAAATGATGAAACAAGACAGCTTATGTTAGACAGTATCAGGGAGTGGAGTCCGGAGAGAAACCATTAATAAAGTAAAAATTGGCAAGTATCTGTAAAAGTAGAGTCACTTTTTAGGGGACCAAAGAAAAACTGTAAAGTCACCATTTTGGTGTTCTTAAAGAAGTTGGTCTGATAAGAACTGAAGACCATTTGATTCTTGTGCTGCAAAACACAGATGGTATATGGTATTTCCAGGATTCCTAAAAACTGTAGTGCAAAAGAAAATAAATCTATGAAAATAAATAATCACAAAAATCCCAACATTTTTTCAGGGAATTATGTTTGAAACAGTGACTTTTACAAAACATGGGAATTGTTTCAAATCAACAAAAAAACCTCTATACGAAAGTTCAAAGACTCATTTCACAGATAATTCATACTCCATTTGATCGGATCAATAATATATAAACAAGGGCCATAGATTATTTTAACTAGCTCTGAAATAGCAATATAAATACTGATCTTGGGGGGAGTGTTTTACACCCCAAACTCCAATACTCAATTCTGTGTCTGTCCTGTTATTTAATTTGTAAAAAGCTTAACGGCGCAGTGAGTCAAACTTTCGTAACTTCAACGATGTGTTAGAGGACAATGCATCTAGGTTTGAAGAATTTGTTGCATCTGAAGGCCGGAACAGCACTCGACCACGATGGTTAAACACATAAAAAGATGGGTGATTCCTTAAGGTATCAAATGTCCTTAAAAGAAAAAAGAACACCAATTTTTAGATAAACCTTTATAAAAGCCCATTTGAAAAGTAAGCAGGCTTCTAATGAATTAAGAATTTGTTGTGAATTACAAATTAAACTATAAATGGTACTGCCTATTTTTTCCTATACAGAGAATGTATGAAACTTGGAAATGACCATAAAATTCTCAGACTTTCTTTTCTTCAGCCATTCCTCCAGGAATGTCTAGCAATAATAACACACACATACTAGATGAACTTCAATCACCTCTTTAAACCTAACAGCAGTTTATGATACACCACCTTTCCATGCCAGCACACACACTGCACCTCTGATTATTCTCCTTTGGCCCTAAGTCATAGATATTTCAAGCCATAAGAGATTTCACAGATCTGTTTTTCAGGTACAATGAAATCCTGTTTGGCCTTCTGTATGTACTATTGGCCAAACTCATCGATTTTGCTGCCCCTTACTTGATGCCATTTGGTTTGGCTCCTTGCCTGAGATCCTTCAAAGACTCTTCCAGTGAGATTTTGTATCCTCTAGAAAAGTCCATAAACATCTTGAGATATTAATGGCTTTTTAAAACACTAATTTAATTAATTTAAAAAATTAAAAAGTATTAATTTAAACACTTTTAGTGTTTGCTTTGAAATATTATTTTCTGAAAAGAACCAGAGAATCTTCTCTTTATGGAAAAAAAAAGACCAAATCTCAAAGTTAGCCCCATTTAACCACCCAAGCATACCTTCAAATGGAAATATTTGAGAGGCAGCTCAAGGATTAGGAATGTGTACTGCTCCTGCAGAGAACAGGGTTTAGTTCTCACCATCCATGCTGGGTGGGTGGCTCCTAAGCACCTCTACCTCCAATTCCAGGGGAATTCAATTCCCTCTGGCACATGTGTGCATAGCGTACACATAAACTCATGTAGCCACATATACATAAATACAAAATAGTCTTAAAATAGATAGAAATAGAGGGGGAGGGATTTTCTCCATTATATAGATGCTTCCTGTGAATACTTCAAAGAAAATATTGTAAGGGATTATTATTTCTAGATAAGGAAGGTTGGGAAAGTCCAGAAATAGAATTAAAGAAACCAAATTAAAAATATGGGGCAGGAGAGCAAACAAAAGAGAGGAGAAATATGCAGAACAACAATATTATTTAATCCACACACAGAAATAGGGCTGAGGGCAGGACTCAAGTCAAGATTAAAGGACAGAGGAAACAGAAAAATCAGTTATTTTTCGAAATAATACGCTGAGACAAGAGGATAGAAGCATTAGAAAGGGAGGGGAGAAGGGAGGAAGGAAGAGGATACACGGGAAGAAAAAGCAGGGAAGGAAGCTAGTTCTGAGCTATTAGCTTTCTATACACCTATTTTCATCCACCTATCACATTCTAACCAACCAATACTTTAGGCCACTAGCAGGAACCACAATCTAATACCTTATTTGTACTGGTCTCCTTTTTAATTTTATTTTTATTTTTTATCTTCCCATAGAGCTCACACTGTCTTGGAACTCACAACCCTTCTGCTTTTCCCTTCTCAAGAGTTTTGGGCTTATAGGCATGTGCCACCATACCTAGCTTTCAACTTCTGCTTGTCCTATGACACCAAACACTGACTTAATTATTTCCCTCATTACCCTTACAAACTACATAACCATAACACAAAGATGAAAACAAATTTTATGTAGTCAAAAACCGACTGTAAATCATGTACATAAAAAATGTCTTTGAAATTAAATGCTTCTGAAAAGGGACTTACTTATTCTTTAATTCTGAAGTGGCATCCATGTCTTTGAACTCCCCTGCGATATGAACTATGCCATAACAGGTAACTGCAAAGGCCAGAAGTGTCTGAAGAACTATCTGTGAGTATAAAGATGCAGATTAACATATAGCATATGAATGCTACTGGAACACTGACAATCTATCTGCTTACCCCTCTAGGCAACTTTTATTTTAGATGAATATTCTTTAATAATTTTTACTAATTCTTTGAGAATTTCATACCATTTATTTTGATGATATGCTTCCCATTTATCCCACCCACATGTCTCAGTTTCTTTGACCCCCCAAGTCTGTATCTCTTTTACATTAAATTATTGTTTAATAACCAACCCCAGGAGTCAACCTTTAAGAAAAATTGCCCCTCCCTTCACAGAAGCCATTAACTGTCCACAGAACATCAGTGAGGAGTAGGAACTCATGGACCTTTCCCACTCCACATGTTGACTGTTGAGTGGACTGATGCTGTGCAGGTGACCACAGCTGCTCTGTCTGAGTCGTGAGTGTAGCACTCCTGCCAGAAGACACAGTTTCCCTCTGATCCTCCCTGACTTCAGGCTCCTACAGTCTTTCTGCCCCATCTTTCAAGATGGTCTTTGAGCCTTGTGGAAGGGGTATAATATAGAGATCCCATTAATCATGGCTGAAATTAGTGAAATAAAAACAAAAATATAAACAATCAGTGAAACAAAGAGTTGGCTTTTTGAAAATATTAACAAGATTGGCACACCTTCAAGCCAAGTTAACCAAAAGAAAGAAATGAGTGAAATTAATAAAATTAAAGAGGAGAAAGGAGACATGGAGGGTATTCAATCCTTTTAACATTTACATTCCACCAAGCTGGAATAATCTTTTCAAACAGATGATTTTCTAGATGTGTGTGATCTACCAAAATTAAAGCAAGATAATGTGAATAATTTAAAGAGTTCCATACTAACCGATGATATAGAGGCAATAATTAAAAATCTCCCAACTAAAAGAAGCTTCTGGATGACTTCTAACAAACATTCCTCAGAGCCACTCATCAAGGGGTCAGCTTTTACTTGAAATGATTTGCACTCAGACACAATAAAACCTCTTAAGTACAATAACACTTCTGATGATTTAGAAAGTGAACTTAGCAACATGTTCACAGAAGCAAAATCACCAAGTACTGAATAGTACTAAGCCCCTCAGAACTCAAGTACCAAACTGCCTGCTTCCAAGAGCAATTAAAACTCTTTTTTGTTATTGCTGTTTAGTAGCAGAGGGCACAAAGCATATGAGCACAATATAAAGGAGAGCAATAAAAAGGTATCAAATACCCACCAACCAGCTAAAGGTCTAGTTTTTCCTCCTGTCTCACTTGAAACAGTCAAGTTGGCATTCACAATCCTCCTGCACCAGCCTTTCCAGGTATGCCACCAAACATGGCTTCCCAGAACCTTCCTTCTCAAAGTTAACTACTATACCAGTAATTCATTCCTTGTTCTTCCTGACAGTTTTCCTTGTGCTTCTGAACAATTTAAGAATGTCTAAAACACATTACCATTTACTTTTACTCATTGTGACTCTCATTTAAATGCACTCAAATACATTCTTTTGAGTCTAGCTGTCTTCCCTCAACATTCTGAGATTCATCCCTGCAGCAGCAATCTATTCCTTTTCATTGTGATTAGTACCTATCATATGAAAGCACCACGGCTTGCTGCGTTATTACTGGGAATGTGGGATGTTTCTTGACAGTTCTACAAGGCCAGCATAAATATTCCTACATGTTTCCTGGTACACAGGAATGGAAACTCTTGAGAACAGAGGATGTATGTGTTCAATGTATTACATAACACCAAACTGCTTTCCAAACAGGTTGTGCAAGCAATAATCTGAATGTTTGAAATTAACCACACAGGATTATGAGCCTATTTTCTGAATTACGATCACATGATTTTTATTTTGAAAATATATATGTGATTATATGTTTGTGTATAGCTCCCAAGAAGAGAAGGTAAAAAGAGGATGAGCTAACAGCCACATGTACCACATCTTTAAACAGAGACAAAACTAGCCACAAGCTATCACTGTCTAAATTAAAAATTAATGACATCTGAAATGTTACTTTACATTCCAACCACTAATATTCCAAAGAGATTGTCTTGTTTTGTTGGTTTTTTTAAGACAGGGATTCAGTTCCATGTTGCTGAGCAAAACCTTATTTTCTGAGCCTCCTTTTCTACATCCCACGTGCTAGGATTACAGGTGTGTTCCACCATGTCCACTTTATCGGGTGTAGAGGAGAAAACACAGGGATTTGTGTATGCCAGGCAAACACTGTACTGAGTTACATCCGTAGCCCCACAGAGAATGTCCTTCATAGAACATACTGTTAGTAAGAATGTGAAAAACCAATGGATTGTCATCAAAATACATTGCAGAAAGATTATGTCCATGAAAAGGTAACTCTGAAGTAGGTTTACTGGCACATGCCTGAAATCTCACCACACAGGAGATGAAGGCAGCAGAATCAAGACTTTCAAGGCCATGCTTGGGCCGTATAATTTCAGTGCTTACTTAGGCCACATAGACTCTGTCTCAACAAACAAAACAAGAACATTAGCTAACTACAAAACTACATACACACTTAGTATTAGACAGCAAATCTGGGAGCTCTTCCCTGGGGAAGTCTATTTCTCCATGCTCTCAGCATTCCTTAGCTGGCTGTACTTTGTCTAGGGCTGAGGCCCCATGGGCATCTCTGAAATCATACACATTCAAGCAACATTTCAAGAACTGAGCAGGTTGTATTTATATATTTAGGAATATATACACCTATGTGTATGTATATAACAATAATTAAAGAAACAGAGGCCATGAAGTTGAGTGAGTGTGGGGGATGAGTGCACGGGAAGCATTGAGAAGGAGGAAAGGAAAGGGCAAAATGATAAAATTATATTTTAAGTTCAAAAACAATTTGTAAACTACACATGCACGCGCATAATGTTTTTTTAAAGGATCTAGTTTTCACCTTAATTTTGCCATTTGGTTCATATTTATAGGTGGGGGCAGTGTAAGTGCCACAGCATAAGGAAGGGTTCAAATCTGAGCCATCTGGCACAAGTTGGATCTCTCCTACCATGTAGATTCCAGGGATTAAACTCAAATTATCAGGCTTTTTCAGCAAGCATCTTTCCCCACTGAGACAACTCGCCAGCCCCTGCAAAGCTGTTTCAGTTAGGTAAACTAAAGTCCATGCACCAAGACAACACTGTCCATACATTCTAAAGCCTAAATAAACACTGATGCCCTTTAAACTATTAAGAGCAAATGTGAAGTTGCCAGGGAATGGGATCAGTTTTGTTGCTTCCACTGTTTTAATTTTGAATGATTAGATAATATTTTTCACACCTATTGTTTAATTTTGTTACAAAAAACTTATAGTTTTGCTAAGTTTAAATCTAGTAACAGTAAATTAGTAAAACAGGCAAGTGAGGAATAGTATTAACTCAAGTTGAAAGCCACCTTTTTCCACACTGCTTGTTCTTAAACTTCATTTTCAAAAGAACTAACTGTTGGGACAGTGAAATGGCTGAGCAGGTGAGGATGCTTGCCATCAAGCCTGACAACCTGAGACTTTTTTCCCTGGGACCCACATGGTGGAAGAAGAGACCTGACTCCTGCTGTTACACTGTCACATAAGTGACCTACACACTTATGCTGTGGCATGAACTGCTACACACATAATAAAATATTTAAAAAGGAATTTTTATAAAAATTTGAGCCAAATGATAATTCTTAAAGGCCATTTTATACTGTCAATACAGAAACTTCTAAAAGGCACCCCCATTTCCTTCTTTAGCTTTTGTTTTTATGACAAGGGTCTTACTCTGTAGTCCAAGTTGACTTCAAACTCACACCAATCCTCATGCCTCAATCTCCAAGTGCTGGGATTATAGGTATAAGCCACCATGTCTGATCAAAAAGGTCTAATAGAATTTTTTTAAGATTTCAAAAATCTTTCGATTTTACAGTGATAAGAGCAGGTAACGGCTGGGCAAGGTAACACAGGACTTTAATCCTAGCACTCAGGAGGCAAAGAAAGAGGCAGAGGCAGAAGCAGGTAGATCTCTGTGAATTTGAGACCAGCCTGGTCTATATAGCAAGATCCAAGCCAGTCAGAGCTACATACTGAGACCCTAATTCAAAAAAATTTAATAAAAAAGAAGCAGGTAACAAATGCCATATCATGCTTGAAAATGATAAAAAATAATAAAACAAAATAAAAATTGTCATAAGCAAAGTGACTGATTTTAAGTGTGTACTTAATGGAATATATACGGCCAACTTACATCTATTGGTAATGATTCATCTTCCTTTTCTGTTAGTCGCATATAAGAACGATCTAGAAAGCAGAAGCACACCATTAGGAAATTATAGCCCATTTTCCTTTTTAAAATGCAAGAAAATGAATAGACCAAAGTGGCTGACTTATATACTACATAAAGTAATGATCCCAGATTCCTCAAAAACCTCTTCTAATATAGCTAGCCTTATCTTTATGAATTAGTTTATGCTTGTCAAGGCCTGTCTTATCACCTTAAGTAAATGACAGATGACAAATATGAAACCAGAAGAACTAAGCATAATTTTTCATTAGTATAGACACTTTAGAAATTTTGAAACTGTTTCTTTCACTAAGTAGTCAAAGAAGTCATAACTATTTAACAATCAATAGGACTACAAACAATTTTCAATGCTCAATGACCCTGCCACTGCATAGTGAAGCCAAAGTGAAAACTGGTATGGAAATGTTCCTCTTCAGTGCAGGGGTGTAACTCGAGTTCCAGGACTTCAATTTCTGTCCTTGCTACTGCTTAATTCTGCTGCTGCCTTCACTTCTGCAGGCTGCAAGGGACTGAAGGCTGTGATCAGGACCTAGAAACTGGTAACCCCAAGTCATACACAGCCCCAGCTTTTCTGTTTACTACAATTTACTGTGCCTCATTCCAGACATCCTCAGCAACCCCAGCACTTACTTCAACTGCAGAATGTTACAATGGGAAAGTCAACAGAGTTGCACTGGCTGAGTTTCCTCTGTGGCAAATGGGAACGTGAAAGGTGAACAGGGTTTATTTCGTGTATGAACAGTGCCCTGCTATATCAAAGGTCACTATGGCAGAGATGAGCATGCTCCAACGCCATAGGATGCTATCTGCTGCCACGATTTCCCATGACACAACTAGTGTCAAAGGTAAATGGCAGTCTTTTGCCAGCACAAGCAGTACAGAGGTCTTGCTTCAGTCCACAAGGCACTCTTATCACTTGAAAAATATAAAAATCTAAAATCTTAATTCTACATCAAGTAGGACAATATTATTCTAGATGAAGTAGGACAATCCACTTCTAGATTAAATAGGACAATACCTAATTCATAATGTACTCTAGACTTAAAATGACTTGTGTGAATGTGTTGAGTCTGTTTAAAAAAATATGCAGGCAGAGTATATTTGAACTTACAGAGCCTGTAAGGACAGTGATAAAAGCAAAATCAATCCAATATTATATGCTGTTTGGATTAACCTTTTAATGACACACTTCTAGCTAACTTTCTTGTTTGAATGAAGTCTACTCTGGCAATTTAAGACTATCTTCAGCTAGGCATTTCTTCACTGGGGAAATGAGGCTATTGGAGTTCAAGCAAGGGCCTTCCTTGCTTTGTGACTTTATAATAGAGCCAAAGCTTGCTTCGAAAATAACCAGTACTCCAGTGTATCCTAATCTCCTCCAGGACAGTGCTTCACAAACTATAAATCACCCAGGGATTTATTAAAACGAATATTCCGATTCAACAGTTCTGAGGTGGAGCCTCAGTAGACTCTAACAAGGTCCCAGGTGATGTCCACGATGCTGCTCTACTGACCACACTATGAGCAGCAAGGCTCTAAGGCACTTTTCCCAGGGTCCCACCAAATCACTACTCCCCATGAACATTTATACACGCACACACACACACACACAGACACCCCTTTGGAACATTCATATTATCTTACTGCAATTATTTGTTGGCCCACTAGTTTTTCCACTAGTCTAAGAATTCCCTTAAGGAATCAAGGAACCTCTAGCACCTAAAAGCAGAAGCAACTTCAATTATTTATCTGAGAAAACAAACAAAAACAAACAAAACAACACAAAAATAAAAACCCACCATACACCGTTATCATTTGCTCAAGGTCACACAGATTTAACAGTTAAGCAAAATGTTAACAACCAGCCTTTTAAACCAGTCCACTGCTCTTTCCCCGTGTTACAGTGCCTCCCTGAGGCAAGCGGTCACTTAACTTCTCCATCTCTGCTAGGACAGCAAAGTGGCCGGGATATTGTCTAGCTAGCTGTCACGATGCCACATGCATGCAAAGTTCTCAATTCCACACTTTGTCTGAGCTACCTAGGATGCATCTGACATGTCGTGTCTGGGACAGAGTCCCGGTCTGAATTCTTTCTCAAACCTCAGCAACCTCTTCTGGCCGTCCTGCAGTCTAGGTGTTCCTCAGCCCTCCGATCTCAAGCCCTCCGCTGAGGACCCTGCATGGCTTTACTTAGTCACCCCGACCTAAAACGGCTCTCCTGCACTGGGTTCAACAGTCCCTTAGGGGAGCGCCCCCACAGCCCCTGGTGTCCCCCACGCGAGCGGTCTCCGTCCCTCAGTTACTTACGCTGCGCAGCTGAAAAGGCAGCGTGGGCTAGGGCAAAGAGCCCGACACCTACAAGCCCCTTCCACAGTGACGGCGCCATGATTCAGAAGGAGCGGCAGCCCAACAAAAGGAGACGAAGGGCGGCAGAAGTACTCCTCCTTTCACCGGCGGGCGTCCACGCGGCGCAAGAACATGACGTCACCAGAGCCCTGGGCGCGAAGTGCCGGCGGCGGCCAGACCCAGAGAGCCGCCGAGAGAACGCGGAAAAAGGAATGCCGGGAAGGAGGGGAGAGCGACGCGAAAAAAGGGCCTGAGGCCTCCTCTGCGACTGCGCAGTGCAGCTTCCCGGAGAGGCAGAGCTGAGTTGGGGGCGTGAAAGAACAGGCCGAGCGAGACCAATGGGGAGACGAGGTAGAGCGTCCGCAAATACGCGCCGGATTTGGAGAAGGGGCGGGACTTACGGAAAGGCCTGGGAGGAGAAGAAGGTGGGGCTGGTGGCGTTGCTAAATGGCTGTGGGCGTAGAACTCGAAAGCCTGGTACTTGGTATTTGATAATTGGTTAATTGATTTGGTTTTCCTTCCAACAGAGTCCTTTCCTTTCACTAAGTCTTTCCTACAGTTACCGAGGCAGGTTGCAAGGGCATCAACGTGAAGAAGTAAATAAAGTGTTGAGAGTAACTTGGGGGGTGTTGGAGCCCTGAACTCTTGGCATGCTGGGGACGCTCAGAGCATTGGTTCAACGTCTTACCTTTCTGCTTTACGTTTCTATGAGCAAGATCCACACAAAAAAGAGTGTAGCACAGCGGGACTGTTTTGTCATGAAGAAAGCTAGAATGTATGAAGGGAGAATAAAGGGATGTTGGAAACAGTCTGATGAGCACACAACTGTAACCTTTCTCCATTTTTATCTTCATCTCCTAAAATGCAGGCATTCAGAAGTAGAGTTTTTCCTGGATCTCTTTTCGCTCTACTCTCAGTTGGCAAGCTCATTAGTTCATTTCCACTTCAGACCAGCTTAGTTTTTCCGGTGATTCCAAATCAATAACTTTACCTCAAATACCATAACTCCTTAGCTCTGGATCAGCATTCCTAGCTACCCACTGCTGAATATTCATTTGCCTGTGAGTAAACCCTGTGGGCATGACATTTTTATGACCAAAGGTAACTCACACCCTCAACTCTATATAAGTTACTTCAGTGCCCCTGGCTGAGTGGCACAGCTTTGTAGACCGCATATTCTTTCCCATCAGTCTCCAAAGAACTGTGTCATCTGAATCAGTTGACTCACCAGTACCTGGTCAGTACTGCTGGTCCTTACCGTGCCTTTGAAAGTTGAAGCATTCCCACTTATGATCTCCTTATTCTATTCTGACTTTATATCATCTTCTAAACGATGTTATTTCTTTATTATGTTTGTTGGGTTGCTATTGTTTGCTGCCTCTCTTCCCACTTTGGGATGGGAGCTGCAAGAAGACAGCTTTCTCCCTCTCTAGAACATTGTCAAACAGCAAGCATTGCATACAAACATGTTGGATGAAGGGTGAACAACTGTTGGTGAAGAACAAAGAGTGGTTTTATCACTGAAAAGATCTTTACAGAGATTCAGTCTAGTTCTTAAAAGCCTGTGGTCTTTTGATATGTTTAAGTTTCTTCAAATCTGAAAAACTGGATCCCATCACATTAAGTCATAGTCATCACTGTTCTCTGGACCCTCTGCACACAGTGCTTGATCCATAGCAATTGCAGTATCATGTATTCCTTACAAAAAGACAAGTAACAATGAACTTCACAATCAGAACAAGCCAACTCAGCACTATTTAGTTGGCAGGACAGTGCTTAAGAGTTTGCAATATAGAAAACATAGTTTTAAAAATCATTGGACTGAGCCCAGGGACCCCCGTGGAGGAGTTAGGGGAAGGACTGAAGGGATTTGCAACCCCATAGGAAGAACAACAGTATCAACCAACCAGACCCCCCAGACCTCCCAGGGACTAAACCACCAACCAAAAGGTACACACGGAGAGACACATTGCTCCAGCTGCATATGTAGCAGAGGATGGCCTTGTCAGGAATCAATGGGAGGAGAGGCCCTAGGTCCTGTGGGCTCAATGCCCCAGGGTAAGGGAATGCCGAGGCGGGGGCAGGAGTGGGTGGGTGGATGGGGGCACACCCTCATAGAAGCAGGGTGTAGGGATAGTGGTTTTGTGGAGGGGAAACTGGGACGGGGGATAACATTTGAAATGTAAATAAATAAAATAACCAATAAAAATTAAAAATCACATCAAAATTTTGTTTTAGCTTAGATAATGGTCATATTTAAATGGAAATAAAACTTTTCCACTTGACCTAATAACAACTTTTCCATGTGATCTAATAACAAGTTATCTGAAGCAGAAAATGTTAGAGGGTTTTGAGAGGGAGAGAGGTGGTGGGTGCAGAGGGGAGGAACAAAGAAGAGAAAGAGACTCACTCTGTAGTCTCTGCAGGCCTCAGAATCATAATTGAAATTTTTGTGCTTTATCCTCCCACCCAGTGCTGGGGAACTTAGCTTGTAACACCATGAGCAGCTAAAAGTTTTCTGGGAGTGTCTGAATTCTGGGTCACTTCTGAGAGAAAGACAGAGACAGAGACAGAAACAGACAGAGATATTATGGAGAAATACACCCACTGAGAAGTCTGGTATTTGTATAAGCCACCAATGCATTTTCCTATGCTTTAGAGAAGTGACTTGGTCCTAGAAAAGCAGTTTTGCTTTCTCTATTCACTTAAGATATGTTTGCATCTCTGTGTCTCACTCTTTTTCATGCATCAGCACACTTTTTGACCTTTATCAGTGTATCAAATACCAGAAAACTAGCCTAGGTTTACCTTTTCTAGTCACAAACTGTTAAATTTCATGGGCTTTGCTTGGAAATAGGGTCTTGTCACCGTGCCCAAGCTGGCTTCAAACACTTGAGCACAAATGGTCCGTATGCCTTACCATCTCCAGAAACTATAGGACTTCAGACATTTATGTACCACCATGCCTGTGGAATCACATTTCAATTGTCTATAGATTCCAACTTGAAGGGAGACCAAGGTTTTCATACATAGTTATTGATAAATATATCATACAAATAGGTAACTAACATGTATTCCAACATGGTTCAGCAGTTTGGGGTTAGTCCCAGAGTACAAGATGTGAATACCAAGAGCACCTGAGTTCTTAGAACAAAGCTCACGCTATCTGAGACACAGTACTTAAATTCCTATGTGACCACAGAAATGCCTTAACTAACTATCCATCCCTGCAAAAAATGAAGACACTCTCCACATGTGCCATGGGTTAATGATATAGAAGTGGGAATAATAGTAGCTACGGTATTTATAGAGAAATGTTTCCCAGATTAATCTGTTGACTAGAGACAGTGTCCCAGCACTGGACCTCTGTTCCGTGCCAGCCAATTCTTAAGTTATCTTTGTATGTCATTCGTGAACATTCCAAGCTCTCGCTCGCAGACAGTTTCCCTTTCCTCTGGCATCCTCTGACCAGGTTTGAAAATTTACTTTCCCTGTAAATATGTTCCTATTACATATATCTATAAGAAGAATACATAGTATGTACTAAAAGGGCTTATGAGATGGATTAGCAGGTAAGAATGTCTGCTGCCAAACCTAATGACCTCAGTTCAATCCACAGACCCACATGGTGGTAGGAGAGAGAATGACTTCCTGAGAGAGTGCATATGCAAATACACACACACACACACACATGCACAGATGCTGAATTAAATAATCAAAAACCTTTAAGTTATTTATATTAAGAAATATATCTCTGGGTAACAAATTCTAGACCTCTATTGATTACTAGGCAAACTAGCCTGGTTGCCTTCCCTCTCTGTCTGTCCTCCCTCCCTCCCTCCCTCCCTCCCTCCCTCCCTCCCTCCCTCCCTCCCTCCCTCTCTCCCTCCCTCCTTTCCTCCTCCCTTCATGGACTTATCAGCAAACAGGGAATTGAATAGGTCTTTCTCAGGTAAGGAACCAGATCAATAAAAGAGCAGAAACTGAATCATTCAGACAAGCATTTTTTCCCTAGATCCGTATAGGCTTTACCTAACACATCCATCACGCACACAGTGCTTGTCCAGCCTCCCTGAAGACACATAAGTAATCTGCCAGAGAAGCATTCACACAGTTTTTCTTTTTCTTTTTTAAACAACAACAAATCAGAACAAAGCAGAATCCCTTGGACACATTTTCCCCTTTAGCTAGGCAGACGTGTAGCCCTTATCAGAGCCTAGGCCTCGTTACGAACACCTTCTGGAGGCTCCCTAGCTCCCAGAACTGGAGTCCAGGTCTCTGCTTTGAAGCTCTCCATAGGAAACTAACATTTTTCAAAATTGACACTGCACCCGTGTCTTTTCTTCTCACAGTCATAGTGTGAGACACACCAAAACATGTATCTCAAAAAAAAAAAAAAATCTAAGTAGTACCTTGGCTTCAGGAGACTCCGGTCTTCATGTGATTGTATTTACATGATTCATGGCTTCTTTGCTGGATTACTTCTACTACAGTAGTTTTCTAAACCATGTGCTGTGGACTGGGGTAAGGTTTGCAAGCTGGGTTTTCCTTCTGTCCATCTGATAGCTAGAAGGAGTTAGTCATGTCCTCTGTGCTTCCATTTCCTTACCTGTAATTTGAGGTGAACCATAGCTATCAGGATTGAGTGACACGATGCCTTGGAGGTGTGTGAGTAATCTCACACATTGTAAACACTCGGTAAATGTTGACTATTGTTTTTATTATTTAAAAATATTTGTTTTTAAAATTGTGTGTGTGTGTGTGTGTGTGTGTGTGTGCATTGTGAGTGTATCTGTGGATGGGTATTGTGCACACGAGTATAGTTGCCTACAGAGACCAGATGTGCACTGTCACCCCTTAGAGAGGGAGTTACAGTTGGTTGTGAGCTAGCTGCCTGGTGTGGGTTCTGGGAATTGAACTCTGTTTCTTTTTTTAAAAGATTTATTTATTATTATACATAAGTACACTGTAGCTATCTTCAAATACACCAGAAGAGGGCATCAGATTTAATTATGAGTGGTTGTGAGCCACCATGTGGTTGCTGGGATTTGAACTCAGGACCTTTGGAGTTGGTTTTCTCCTTCAATCTTTATGTGAGTTCTGTGTCTCGAACTCACATCCTCATGATTATAAAGTAAATATTTTACCTTTTAAAACTATCTCTAAATCCCTATTATTATTTTAATCTCTCTCTCCCCCTCCTTCCCTACCTGCTCTTGCACGCTCTCTCTCTTCTCTCTCTCTCTCTCTCTCTCTCTCTCTCTCTCTCTCTCTCTCTCTCTCTCTCTCTCTCTCTCTCGCTGTGTGTGTGTGTGTGTGTGTGAGTGTGTGTGTGTGTGTGAGTGTGCATGAGTACAGCGGGTACAGGTCAAAGGACAACCCTAGAGGTTGGTTCTCACTCTCTACCTTGTTTGATACAGGATCTTCTTGCTTGGTGTGTATGTCAGACTAGTTAACTCATGAGCTTACAGGGAGCCTTCCGTCTCTGCGTCTCATCTTTCTGTAGGGATACTGGGATTACAGATGTGAGCTAGCTAATCTCGCATGTGAGTCCTGGGGGATCCAAACTCATACCGTCTTGCTTGTCCAGAGACTGTTTTACCCACTGAGTTATCTTCCTAGCCCCTGTTATTTGTATTGACCTTTCTACTTTTCTAAACTAAAGAGATTCCCTATTCTATTAATTTTCCCTAAAACATCAGTTGATTCTTCCCTTTGAATTTTTGGTTTTGGTTTGTTTTTTATCAAGACATGATTTTTCTGTGTAGCCCTGGCTGTTCTGGAACTCACTCTGTAGACCAGGCTGGCCTCAAATTCATAGAGATCTGCTTGCCTCTGCCTCCTAAGGTGTATGCCACCACCAATCATTTGTTTATTTGTTCATTGTTGGTTTTTTGTTTTTGAGACAGGGTCTTACTGTATAGCTTTGTCTGACCTAAATCTGCCTGCTTCTGTCTCTTGAGTGCTGACCCATTGATTATTTTAATTGTTGTTCTTGTGCTCATTTTTAGCATGACTAAAAATTGCTCTTAGGGCTTTAGTATGAGGGTAATACAAAACATACACTTCAAAAAAATCTTTAAAAAAGGGGGGGGGGTGCAGCTAGAGAGATGGCTCAGTAGTTAAGAGCACTGACTGCTCTTCCAGAGGTTCTGAGTTCTATTCCCAGAAACCACATGGTGGCTCACAACTGTCTCTATTGGGATCTGATGCCCTCTTCTGGTGTGTCTGAAGACAGCAACAGTGTACTCACATACATAAATTAAATAAATCAATCTTTTTAAAAATAATCTGAAAGAGAAAATTTACTTGTTTTTTCCCCCCAGAATATTGGGATGGTGACATGAGGAAATCAATTGTGTGAAATCTTTTTCGTATTTATACTGGTTCCAAGTTAGTAGCTGTGCCCGCTCTGTGCTCTTTTGGGATATAGGCATTTACTTTTGTATTGCCTCAGATCTGACCTCATGGTGTGCTTTGGGAAAAGTCAGGATGTCCCACAGTTTCAGTACTGAACATACTGCTCCCCCCTCTATTGCTGCTCTGATGGCACTCCTGAACTGTCATTCTATATTTCTGTCTCCTACAAGGTCTGCATGTGGATTTCCCACCAGTCTCCTTTGTAGTTTTGGGACAGGGTCTTATTGTCATTTATTCCTGGCTGGTCTGGCACTAGTTATGTAACCCAGGTTACCTTCAGGCTCATTACAGTTCTTCTGTCCCAGCTTTCTGAGTGCTCAGATTATAGTCACATATCACCATGCCTGGATCCCCACAAGTTTCTTTCTTCCAACCTGTCCATAGCCAAGTCCAGCCTTATGACTTCCTACTATTACTGCTAATAGGTTTTTGTTTTCCGGTTATGCGAGTTCGAACATGGGAGTCCTTTTTCAGTGTCTTTTTGTTCTTTCTGGCAGTGCTAGGGACTGAACCCAGGGCCTTGCACATGTTGATCAAGTACTCTTCCACTGAGCTGCATCCTTAGTCATCTACACTGGATTTTGTATCAGTTTGCCACATTTACTCTTTCATTCCTGTCATACCCAATAAATTAAGGCCCTAGTATACTTAATACTACTTCTGCTTAATTTTATATCTTTTATCTATTTTTTTTTTTTTTTTTGGTAAGAGATTGTGGTTCTCTGAATGAAAAATGTTCCCCCATAGACTTGGATATTTGAAGACTTGGTTCCAAGTTGGTGGTGCTGTTTGGAGGGGTTTAGGTGGGTTCAGTATGTCATTGGGGGCAGGTCTTGAGGTTATATAGACTCACCATACTTCCAATATGCTCTCTCTGCTTCTGGCTTGCCTTTGAAGACATGAGCTCCTGGCCCCCTGCTTCTGCTGTCATGCCTGCCACTGCTGTGCCTCTCCACCATGTTGGGCTTTTATCCCTCCCGAACTATAAGCCAAAGCAAACAGTCTCTTTCTTCAATGTCGTTTTGTCACAGTGACAGAAAAGTAACTAATATAGAGAAGGCACAGAATCTCACTGTGAAACCCAGGCTGGCCTCAAAATCTTCGTGCTCCTACCTGCTGCAGCATTCCGTGTGCTAGGATCACCATGAGAAGGCATGGAGGCCATGAGAAACTGCTTTTCTAAACTCCTGATTGGCGCCCCCAATCCTCATCTCGCTGCATATTTATTCTGCAATGGGACAACGAAGGAGTCAAATATTTCACTTGCATTGTAGATCTTCCATAATGTGACCTCAAGCAAACTTTCCTACCTTTCTCCCAGTACATGAGTCAGTTAACTAACTGTTTATCAGGCACTTCCATTGAACTAACAATTGTGCTGCACACTAGACTAAACTTATCTGTGTTTTTCAGTTATCAAGTATTTACTGAGTACTTACTATGTACCTGGCATTGCAAAGTCCTCTTTCAGTTTATCCTTGAATTGAGTCTATGTTCCCATGGAAATTCAACGCCACTTGCAAACATGGAGATTTCTTTTGTACTCAATAAGATTCAAGGGACATTTATTTGGTGCAGTGGTGTGGTATATATTATTGAATACTTTTTTTGCATTTTCTTTTGTTCGTGTGATTGTGTGTGTGTGTGTGTGTGTGCGCGCCCGCGCGCCCACTCACCATGGTGCATGTGTGGAAACCACACTATAACTTGCAGGACTCAAGTTTTGTTCTTCCACCATGTGAGTCAGGCTTATCGACATATATCTTTACCCACTGAGTCATCTTGCCTTCCCCAGAGTACTTATTTTGGTTAAGTTTTATACTAGGTGCTGTTGGTAAAGGACAAAGTAATATCTAATTTCTGCCTTGGAGGTATTCATGATCTTGGAAAATGAATATGATAATGTATTGGGAGAGCTAGGACAGAGATTTGCCCAGGGAGGTCAGCGTCCTTAGGAACAAGAGCCTCCAACTGAGTCTGAGGGCATCCTGGGAGATCAGTGACTTTCAGTTCAAGCTTTGTCAACCAAGTAGAAGTTAATTTTGGAAGGATGGGGTACTTACTAGCCAAGCAGCAGCAGCAGCAGCAGCATGGGAAAACATACAGGAGAGACATTTGAACCATTATAGAACTACAAGGTGTAGTGTGTGTGTGTGTGTGTGTGTGTGTTTCAGAATATCTGAGGTAAATATTTCAGGGGAGGACAGACCGTAATAGTAAAGCAGCAGTCTGGGGCCACAGTGTTCCCAGCATTGTGCTCCATGTTGAGGGGCCAGAACTGAATGGGTGACACTAGAGCAAGGGTGAACATAGAAAAGCAGAGTGGAGCTTCAAAAAGTGCTGTCTCATAGGAAGCTGGGAATGAGTGACAGGGACTAAGGCAGAGGTCACACTCTTCCCAGAAAGGGTCAGATAAATACCTTAGGCTTTGCAGGCCCCAAGGCTTCTTTCAAAATTACCCAACTCTGCCCTTGTTACAGAAAAACAGCCATAAACAGCGAGCAAACAAATGGCACCACTTTTCCCAACACTCCACCTTGGATGGGCACTGAAGGCTTGACTTCACGTGAGGTGACTGTCACATCACAAAGGACCCTTTTGGGGTTTTATTATTTTTATTTAAAATGTCAAAACTGTCTTTAGCTTTCAGTTTGTTTGTTTGTTTTTTTATTTAAAGATGATAGGTTTCCTGTGGCCCTTTGGCCAGGGTCTGATTTTTGATAATACCCACACTAGGGGATGCAATCACAGAAAAGGTAGAAATGCACTTGAAAAGCTTCTCTCTCAAGCAAGAGTCAACACAGTAACAATAGCAGTGGGAAAGCTTGAAGGAAGGGCTGCTTATCAGAAGCTACCTGCTGAACATGTTGATAGAGTAGCACGGGACAGCAAAGGGGTCACAGAGCATGGTGGGGGTAGGGTGGATGATGATCAGAGCTGCTTCTGGAAGAGGCAGAAAGGAAAACAGAGGTCAAGCTAGACTGAGGGTCATGTTTCTGAAAGGAGGAAGCACCTTTGACATGAAGCTGAAGTGGGGGTGGGGGGCGGGAAGACATGAATGTGATATTGAATAAATTGGAGGGCAGAATTTTCCCAGAATGCTTTGCGTGTCCAGTAAAAAGAGAAGCAAGGCTGGAATTCAGAGTTGTTTATCTGATTATTGAAGTCTCTTAAGGGTGGTGACAGGGCTGAGAGGAAGATGGAAAGCCTAAGGACCAGACTCTCAAGTACTCTCAGTGCGTAGGAGTGACCAGGAAGTGGTTAGGTGGCGAAAATAAGGAAAAGAGAAGGTGACAGAGCTTCCCATGAAGGGTGTGGCTTTGAACAAGACGCAGGAAGCAAAGTGTCAGCTCCTTTAGGCTACAGGATTCATGGTGTGTACGTGCATGCACACTTGTGCACATGCATGTGCATGCACACACATGTGTGTGCATATAGGACAATAAAGTTGTGATGAAACGGACTGCCTCCACTTGAAACTGCTTCAGAGCAAGGAAATGGAGGGGATAAGGGACCCTGAGAGCAGCAACCGAGGGGATTAGGTGCTGTAGAAAGCACGCTGGATGGAGCGGACTGGCAGCAAAGAAGAGAAAGGCAGCTGGGAGTGAGAAGTGGGAACTGTGTGTTTGAGAGAGGATATTCCGAGGGGAGCTTAGGGCCATGGTTTTGACTGTCTGGTGAAGTTATTGCTGTGTAGATTCCTCCTGGAACCTTAACTACTATCAAGAGGCTGTTTGGTGCAAAAGATTAAGTTGTTAGAGCCATGGAAACTGGTGGGAGCCTGGGGTTGGAAGAGATTTGTTCATTGTGGTCGAGGAAACACACCTGTGACTTTGTCCTTAAGATCCAGACCCTTGTCAGAAGGTGATTTTTGTGCAGAAGCAAAATAGCCTTGGAGTGAGTGGCTATGCCCAAAGGAGGTAAGCCTGTTCTGAGGTGGGGGGTGGGGGAGGGGCATCCAGCTGGGTCTGAAGAGAGCACCCTGGGAAACTCAGGCATGTTCCTTTCCTGAGTTGCTTGCCTGTATACGGTAAGGTGCCCAGCCCTGTGTGGATAGGGAAGTACAGTTAGACAGGAAACAAGGGAAAGGAGGCAGGTGTCCATGGTCTTCTTGGGAAGACACATAGCCCCAGCTACTAATAGGAAGGAATAGGCCGTTATTGTTGGAAAAAAATATTCCTGGCCAGTCACACAGGACAACCATTCCAGAGTTGTTTTGATTTCCCTGAAGTTTGCTATCCTCACAGAGTTTAAGCAGTTTGTTACAGAAGAGGCATCCAGTTCGCTATCCTCACAGACCAGGTGGCTTGTAGTTGTTGTTGGGTGATGTGGCCCTGAGATGAAAAGGTTTCAAAATGGCATGCTATATACAAAATGGCAGGGTTGGGATAGATAATAAATAGTACTACTGATGTCATGAAGGCTTTGAGGAAGGATATATATTCAGAGAGGAAAGAATAAGCTAATTTAGAGGATAGACTTACTACCCAACAGATAGAGGCCTTAAGGAACAGTGGCAGGCCAGGGCTTGAGATGTGTAGCTTATTCGTGTAGAAGTGAAAGTCTAGATAAAACGAAGCCCAACTCACCTAAGGAGTGAGCCCGCAAGTATGGAGAATCTGAAAAAGTCCCCAAGCACAGCTCAACTATGGAGGTGAGCTGTGAAAATCTTACCTCATGAGTTCTAGAGGAATCTGCAGAAATTCCTCTTTGGGGAAAGGGAAATGAAAGGTAAGGAGTCAAATGGAAAAGAACCAGTGACATTTGCCTTAAAGTAACAGTAAAAAAGACAACAGGGGAGGTAAAAGCCCTGTACCAGCAAAGATTTCTTCCCCAAGGTAGCACAGCTCTGAGGTAAATCTGAGCACAAACTTGATTGCCTACTCTTTGCAAGGCTGATGAACCTATGTGTTCATTCCTGATGATGTATGACATATATTAAACATTGACATCCATAGAAAACCCGATTATATAGCTACATCTATGATCTATGCCTTTGTGTAAGTTCCTTTTTGAACTCTTACAGTGTTACTGTTTCCCCAATAAGGGCAGAATAAGGGGATCCCGATTTAAATTACAGAGCTGGAGATTGAGGCCACTCCCATGGGGACAACTTCTTATGCCTTTAAGAGACACTGGGGGACAATATCCAGATGGGTTATGAAGATCGATTTCTGTCCCCTTCCCAGCTGTCAGAATTGAATCCAAGTGGAGAGCGCGCAACCTGCGTCTGATGACACTGGCCCCGTGTTTCTTCAGCGGAAAACAGTGGATTAGATTCGATAAGTTTTCACTTTGGGACTGAGCTCTAGGCGTGCCTGTAAGTGGGTAGACAAGCCAAAGAATGGGGACGCGCAGGCGGGAGCTGCGGCGGTCACTTTAAGAGTGGAGGCCCTGCTGGGCGGTGCCTGCACCGCCGGCTGGGCTCTAGCCTCGCCCCTTTCCCGTGAGCCCACGGGGAGTGGTCGGACCACGGGCGGCTGCGGGTGAGGAGAGGGGCGGGGGGCAGGGGGTGGGGGGAAGACATGGCTGGGGCTCGGCGCGGCTGGCGGCTGGCGCCCGTTCGCCGTGGCGTCTGCGGGCCCCGGGCGCGTCCGCTCATGCGGCCCCTCTGGTTGCTCTTCGCAGTGAGCTTCTTTGGCTGGACAGGGGCTCTGGACGGCTCCGGGGGAACGACCAGAGCCATGGACGAGGAGATCGTGTCCGAGAAGCAGGCGGAGGAGAGCCACCGGCAGGACAGCGCCAACCTGCTCATCTTCATCCTGCTGCTCACCCTCACCATTCTGACGATCTGGCTCTTCAAGCACCGCCGGGCCCGCTTCCTGCACGAAACCGGCCTTGCTATGATTTATGGCAAGTGACTTGGACCCCTGTCCCCTAGCTGGCACGGTCCCTTTCTCTGCCTGCCGGTTCCTTCGCCTCCTGTTCTGGTCCTGCTCGGCCTACATTCTGCTCCCCTTCTCATTTCGTTTTCCACCTCGCCTTAAATCGTCCTCCGTTTCTCTGGCTCACCCCCTTTTATTTCTGCTACGCCCCCCATTTTTCCTATCTCGTTCTCAGCCTCGCCTCCCCATTTTCTCTGGCTCTCCTTGCTGTTTTCGCCTTCGACCCCACCCCCTTTTTCTCTGCTCCCTGCTGCCCCTTCTCTGCCTTCCAAGCTGGGGAGCAGGACCGGTGGGTGTAGAGGATGTGGGAAAGGGAGTCGGGTGCGGTGGATGGGATGGGGCTGGGGGCGGGGAAGACATCTTTGCAATCTCTGTCTCTGGGGTGTCAGTTTGTTTAAGGTTCGTTGAAGCTGCAGTAGTAGCTGTACTGCCAGCATCTGGCATTCATTTGGAACCAGAGTCGACCTTTACTTCTTGCCCAGCTTTTGCTATGCCTCCTTTCTAGGTGCAAATGATAACCTTACTCCCGTGGGACCCACACAAACTAAAAACCTGAAGTAGGCTACAGAAGGCTTAGGGCATTTTAAATATTGTCCTCATTTATTATACTATACCTGATGGGGAGCCTTAGGGTTGACCCTTTGGATTCAGGCTTAGGAAGTGAGAGTTATGGTAAGAGTTATGGTTCTTCCAGCCGCATGTTACGTACCATATGATGAGAATTGGCCAGCCAAGTGGTAATTAAGAACCTTCATGCATATGCATACGGGTGACTTGCTGTTGGCATGAGGTTATTGATCAGTTGCTGTGTAAATGATTTTGCTTCTTCATCTCACTGTGTTTTCTTTTGAGGTTATCTCTCTCTCTCTCTCTCTCTCTCTCTCTCTCTCTCTGTGTGTGTGTGTGTATGTGTGTGAGTGTGTGTGTTGGGGGAGGGACAGATGATACACGGGGGTGGGGGTGGAGAAAAAGAGAAAGAGACAGAGAGACAGAGGAGAGGAGGCAAAAAACAAACAAACAAACAAAAAAAAAACAAAAAAACCCATGGGCTTAGAAGCCTTTTGAGCCTCTCTAGTCTTGTGAGGGGAAAAGATCTTGCTGACAGTCTCATATCTGCCTAGGAGGGTATGGCTGAAGAGATGAGGGTAGACAGACAATCCTGTCTGTGCAGTGCATGTGTGACGATTATCTTCATTTGGTAGTCTTGAATTACTGAGGCAGCTGAGGTTTGTTCCTGACACTTGAAGATGGGCATGCGAAGGCTTGGAACTAAAAGGCGTTTTCTCATGCAGCCCCCACCCACCCACTTCAAGGAAACCCAGAGTTCTAGAATGTCCGTGCATATCAAGGGTGGCAATAAAAGGTAGTTGTATGGCTTAAGAAAATGCATGGACTCAGGCTCCCATTCCATTTGTAAGGTAATAAATTCTAAGCATGAGGACTGTCCCTGTTTGCTAGAATGTCAAAAATGCCATTCAATTTGTAGTGCCCCTTAAGGCTAATTGGTCATACAAACTATACATTTCATCTCCTTTCTCTGTGTGACACTGTATGTGACTTGTTTACTATCTTCAGTGAACATATACTGGGTAGTTTATTATTATATATTATGTACAGGAACTATAGACATGCATATAATGGCATTTGAACTGTGGTTAAGTGCAAAATGAGCCTTATATTGTTAAAATAAGGGCTTGATCACAGATAAGCTCTTTCCTATTGAGAGAAATGGTTTGCCATGGTAGTTGATGGTACGAAACTTCAGACTAGGGACTGGCATATTTAAAGGACTGATTGTGAGGGTCATGAATATTGCATTTTATTCTTTTTGAAAAAATTTTTTTAAAGATTTATTTATTTATTATATGTAAGTACACTGTAGCTGTCTTCAGACACTCCAGAAGAGGGCGCCAGATCTCGTTACAGATGGTTGTGAGCCACCATGTGGTTGCTGGGATTTGAACTCTGGACCTTCGGAAGAGCAATCGGGTGCTCTTACCCACTGAGCCATCTCACCAGCCCGAAATTTTTTTTTTTAAGAAACCAGGATGTGGAGAGAAGAATAAGTGGGCAAGAGCACTGGCTGCTCTTCCAGAGGACCTTAGTTCAGTTCCCAACCCCAACATAGTGGCTCAGAACCATCTATAACTTTAGTTCCAGGGACTCTGATGCCCATTTCTGGACTGTGGGCAGCGTGCACACACAGATAACCAACATACATGTGAGCAAAACATGCATCCACACAAAGTACAAATACATTTAAATTCTATGTCTTTAGGCTTTTAAAAAGAAATGTAAAAACCATTCCCAACTCTTGAGCCATGTAAAAACAGACTGAGGCCTGAAGCTGCAAACCCCTTGAGAGTCAGCCCCAGATTTCTGTTCCACAGAGCCAGCAACTCTGTGTGATCTTAGCAAGCCTCCGCTCATCTTTTCGTCTTACCTTTGTATTGGGAATAAATGATGAGAAAACCCTTTTTGTTCGCCTAGTTCTTGACTCCTGAGTAAATGCTCAGTAAATGATAGCTGTTCCTGTTGCTGTTGTAGCTGTGTGTTCTCAGGGTCAGAAAAGTGTTTTTTCCTTACTTAGTCTTACAAGACACAAACAGTATGGCTTTTTTAAAAAATCAAATAGGGACTTTGGACGAGCCTGAAAATGTTTGTTCTTTGCTATCTCATGTCTGAAGTAGGAAAACACAGGATTGCTGATGACCTTTAACACTTCTACAATGAGAGTGAATAGTGCCTTAGTAGTAATATTCCATGAGGGAACAACAAGGGTATCACTTGAAAACCATGAGATTCAAGAGTGTTAGTCTAGGAGTCAACCCTGGGATTGGCTTGGCATTCCACAGCTTGTCCCACTTTCTCATGAGAAATGACAACGGACTATGGAACAGTTGGGTTCCTAACTCCCAAATCCAGCTCCCGACTAAATGGGATTGGAACGACGTGTTTCAAAGGTTCAGCAAACTGAAGAAAAACACTATTTATTTAATAGAAAGTTATCAGGTCCTTTTCTGTAGCCCAGGCTAGTCTTAAGTCCATGGCAAATTCTGCTTCTGCCTCCCAGGGTCTAGGATGACAAGCTTTCATTGGCATGCCTAGCTCATTTATCCTTGTAAGAAGCAAGTGTAAAAAACTTAAAGCACCGCTGGAATGTGCTGGGGTACACCTGTGATCACTGAACTCTGGAACTTGAAGCAAGAAGATTGGAGGCTGTCGTGAGACCCTATCTCAAAACAAACAAACAAAAAGTAAACTTAAGTCACCTGTGTGGTCAGTTTCTAGATTGTAACATAGATTAATAGTTGCTTTAGTTAAAAGCACCGACTCTGACATGTGTGGGTATACAATGGAGACCAGAGCTCAGCACTGGGTACCTTCCCCAATCATTACTCACCTTGTTTTTTTGAGATGGGGTTTTCCAGTGAACCTGCAGCCCATGGGTGTGGCTAGAGTAGCTGTCCAGCAAATCCCATGGGTCTCTCTGTCTCTACCTTTCCAGAGCTGGGAGTGTAGGTGTGCTCTGATGGAACCCTGTTGGTACATGGGCTTGGGGGACCCAAATTCAGAATCTGTGTGGCAAGAACTTTGCCAATTGAGCCATCTCCCGAAGCCCTGCAAACACAGTGTCAAGGTGCCCACGTGTTTTGCTTATTGGACTAGCTTTCTTAAGAAGCTTAAAAGTGAGTCACTGTTAGTGAAAATCGTTGCCATCGTTAATTAAGTCTGAAAAGTGTTCACTCACTGCACTGTGCTTGGACGTAAGAAGCAAATGACAGAAAAATATTTGTTTTGCCTTAGAGAATCTTGCTTAGTTAAGTCCTAGGATAAACTGTTAATTTTGTCAGTAAACATTTATTATTAAATGTCTGTGCTAGGTGGCATATGGTGAGAAATGCATGTTCATGCCACATTCCTTGGCCTCAAAGTACTTAAAATCTAGTGACTTAATAGATAGTGTTTGCTGGGCAGTGATGGCACATACCTTTAATCCCAGCACTTGGGAGGCAGAGGCAGGCAGATTTCTGAGTTCTAGGACAGCCAGGGCTATACAGAGAAACCCTGCCTTGAAAAACAACAAAACAAAACAAAACAACAACAACAAAAAGATAGTGTTTATTGATGATTACAATGTGTTAGACTTTGTGTAATTCACTTTAAGGAACATTTCGTTTAAACCTCATAACCCCATGATATGGGTACTCTTTATTATCTTTCTCATTTTACAGACATGGAGATTAGTGCTCAGAGAGGTTAACTGGTGAACTGCTTGATATCCTAAGTTTAGTTAGGATTCAAAAAGTCTATCTGGTTTTAAAGTCCCATTTTCTTAGCCAGTAAATCACAACAGCTGTCAATAAAAGCTTTGACTTTCTTTGCTATCTTGAAATTCAATTAGCCATTGCCACAGAATTAACAGTGTTGTTTTAAGAGATTTTCTTTTTATACATATAAATGTGTTGTCTTCATGAATATCTGTGCACCACATACATGTACTGCCCTCAGAGGCTCAGGACAGCATCAGAACCCCTGGAGCTGGAGTCAAAGATGGTTGTGATCTGCCATCTGGGTACTGGGAATCAAACCTAGGTTCTTTGCCTGAGAAGCAAGTGCTTTGAAGCTGCTGAGCCTTCTCTCCAGGCTTCTATACCAGCATTTTTGAAACAAGTTATAAATGTTTTGATGAATGTATGCAGACTTTCTCTAGGGCGCCCTGGGCATTGAACCCAGGAACTCACTCATGCCAGATAAGCATCCTGCCACTGAGCTAGACCTTCATAGATAGCCTTTTAGTTTTTGTTTTAAGACAGGTTCTCACTGAATATCCCTGAGTGGCCTCAAACTTGCTCTAATTCTTCCTCTGTCTCTTGAGTGCTGGGACTATAGAACAAACATTTCTTTATTTAACTTCATTATTATTGTATGAATATGTATGTTTGCATTATGAGTTGTGAGTGCCGGCATGCATATTCCACAGTGTACATTGATGGTAGGAGGATAACTTTATAGACTGCTTTCCAAAGACTGAACTCAGTCCATTAGGCTCCTGTGGCAAACATCTTGCAGGCCACAAACACTTCGTAAGGGGTAGAAATTTTTATCAGTTTTGTCTATATTTAATTCTTCAGTGATAGTACTTTCATATTTTTGAGCTCCAGAGTTTTCAGGTGCAATAGGCAGGAAGACTGGGCTGGAATTCCTGAGAAGGTGGTGTTCCATTATCTAGAGAAGCAGACAGTAGTGGGCCCAAGTTGTGCTAAATTCCTTATCACCAGGCACGCTTGCAGCACAAGCAGATCATGAATGCATGGTAGGGGTAGGCTTCTGTTTTGTGAAAAGTATCTCTTGTTGCCTGTTATTAATTTAAATTTTATAATATCAATATATTCTATGCCTCCATATGTGTAGGATGCTAGAAGTTTCTGCTTTATCTCCCGGACAAAGCACTCTTTTGTGACCTTCCTCTTTACTAAGAATTGTTTTAATTCCATGATTAGGATTTGACCTTTTACAGACTTGAATTTTGTTGATCTGTCAACATTTTTTCAGAGATATTTCAATTTTCCAGATGCTGTAATGAAAGGATCTGTCTTATTTCCAGCATAAGTAATTGTTTTGCATGGTGTTGTTTTTACTTTTCCAAAGTGTGTGTTTCAAATCTACTCAAGTCCTGGGCCTGGATCAGGGCACCTGATGTTTCAGTGTAGCTTCAGGCATGCAGAGGAGCCAGTGCATACTGTTCCTTGCATTGGAAAGAGTTTATGCTTCTGTTTAATATTTATAGTAGCTAAACTGTGAGGCTTTTTCTTAACATGTAAATGCAAAGGGGTAACTTTTACTATGCCTCTCCGCTGGGAAATCTTTTGGTATAAGAGAGAAAAAAGTTATCACCTACACAGAGGGATTATATGGATACGGCCTTTATTCCCTCCTAGGTTATATCTATCAAGGATTGCTGATATCCTGGCACGATGTGCTTCCTTATCTCTCCCTGTCTATTTCTCCTTCTTGCTCCCCCTCTCTTTCTCTGTCCCTTTTCCTGCTTTCTTTCATTCATCGTATCATGGAGGTTATATAGACTTAAGATCTTTCTGCCTTACAGATGTGCTCACCACACCCAGTTGTGTTTGTACAACTGCTGTGTGTGTGTGTGTCTGTGTGTGTGTCTGTGTGTGGTGCTGGGGTTTGAACTAGGGGCTTTCCACCAAGATATACCTACCAGTCCAGTAGGTACAGAGGGTTTTAAAGTGATTCTTCATTTTAGGTCAGGACATTGGCCAAAATATTTTTTCAAATTCATATTGTGCTGTTCAGCAAATCATCATTGCTGCTTACCTTAACAAACACAAGTGGTGGTTGGGAGTTAACTATAAGGACCTGTTTTCTTTTCTCCCTCCCCTTTCCCTACCAGCTAAGGCTTTTAACTTCCCCATGGCTTTTACCACTTAATTCTTTTTATACAATACATTTTGATCATATTTTCCTTTACCCAACGCCTCCTAGATGCTCCTCACCTCCCTACCCACCCAACTTCATGTTCTCTCACTCAGAACAAAAACAAAGCAAACATTAAAACAAATGAACAGTAAGGTAAAAAATAATGAAATAAACGACCTCAAATGAAACATGGAGTCTGTTTTGTGTTGCTGAACTGCTCCTGGGCCTGGGACCCGGCCTGGGGTGTAGTCAGTATACTCAATGACACTATATTGGAGAAAACAGATTTTCCCTTTCCTAGTAGGAATAACCTGCAAATAGCCTCATAGTTGGGGTGGGACTGTGTCTCCATCTCCCCTTCTCAGTGCTGGGACTTTATCTGGTTTGAACCTATGCAGGTCTTGTGGATGCTGTCACAGTCTTTATGAGTTAGTATGTGTATCAGTTAATTGTGTATACAAGATGCCATTTTCTTAGAATCATCTACTACCTCTGGCTCTTACAATCTTTCTGCCTCCTCTTCTGCATAGATCTCTGAGCCTTTACGGGAGGGGTTTGATAGAGACATCCCATTTAGGGCTTGGTGCTCTAAAGTCTCTCACTCTCTTCATATTGTCTACTTGTGGATCTCCATGTTAATTTCCATCTGCTGCAAGAAGAAGCCTCTCTGATGAGGACTGAGTCATTTCCTTTTCTTCCTGAATGCTTAGCCACCACTTCTTTCTTTCTTCTCACTCCTAAGGTTTTTTCTCCTTACATTCATTATCAGTTCCTCAGTTCCTATTGACACCACAATGTTGGTTGTTAGGGATCAAACCTAGGGCCTACATCTGTGCTTTCCCCCATACTTTTTGCTCCCAGATGATTATCTCATGCAAGTACTAACTTCTACCACTGATTATCAAGTTGGGGCTCCCTACTTGCATTCTAGACTCTGCACATCAAACTTAGCATGTTTGAACCTAAACTTAGGGGACTGGAGAGATGGCTCAGCAGTTAAGAGCATTTGCTGCTCTTCCAGAGGTCCTGAGTTCCTGTGTCAGGCTTCTCCCAACTGCTGATACTATAGCTCTAGGTATCCTTCTTTTATCTTCCATGCCTGCCTATGACAGGCAGATTCATACATAAGAATCACAATCTTTTAAAAACTAACTTGGCATTTTCCTCCTGTGAAGCCATTCTCTCTGACGTGTTCCCACTTCATTAAATGGCCCTGCTTTCTACCTGTCTGCTCTGGCCAACGTAACCACCTCATTGACAAGTCCATTAAGACTCCTCTAGTCTTTCATTTCATTCTCCCTAGCCTATTCTACTTAGCCACCAAAGCTTTCTAAAACCTACTATCTTCCAGCCACCCCCCCCCACACACACACTTCTGGCATTATTCTCTTACACGAGGTCCAAAGCTCTTACTGTCTAATGATTGTAGTGTTCACCTAGACAACCATTTAGATCCTTTCAAGTCTAGACCAATATTTTAAAATAGAACTCTAATGTCAAGCTCATACTGAGAACTCATGATTTCTTTTTGCTTTAGGACAATAAAGTCCAAGCCCCATCCATTCTTTAACACTTGTGGTTGTTTATGATTCGGTTCCTGCAGCTCTTACAAATGTCACCGCTTGTCAGCTGCTAATGTAGCCACAGTGAAACACCTTGTGATTCTCCTTATCAGTCTTATTGTGCTATTTCTTGAGTAGATATATATTCTACTATGTCTATACCTATTTCCTTAGGTGACATTGCTGAAAAAAAAAGCCCTCTAAGGTACCATTCCCTTAAACTTAGTTAACTATTCTCTGTATTTAGAACATCTTGTGTGTGTGTGTGTGTGTGTATGTTACATAATGATTATTAAAATTGCCATTTTTGCTAACTGGATTGATAAGTCTTTGAAATGGACTGTGTTAGCAATTTATATCTTAAATGAATGGATGACCAGTCAGAACAAAAGGTCATAGGAAGGTAAAAATCTAGTTAGTACTGTGACTCTTGGCCTTAAGGAAAGTTCCAGAAATATGAGTTCAGTGTGTAGTTGAGATATATGCATATAATGGAATATCAGTTTGCCATGCAAATGGAAATTTGATACATTCTACAGCAAAGGTGAATGTTCAAATATTATACTAAGTGAAAGAAGCTAGACATGAGGCCATACATCATAGGATTCCATTTATATGATGCCTCCACTATATGTAAATCTATAGAGATGAAAAGGTTGATTATTAACTTTCAAGTGTTGGTACTTACAGGGCTAGACAGTTAGCTTAGTCAGTAAACTACTGTGAAGGCATAAGAATTTGAGTTTGGCTTCCCAGCACCCAAGTAAAAGCTGGCACAGTGGCATGTGTCTCTGAGGGAGGGCAGAGACAGGCAGATCCCTGGAGCTCAGTCTAGCCAAAATCCATGAGTTCTAAGCTCAGGGAAGACCCTGTCTCAAACAATAAGGTGAAGACTAGCTGAGGATGACACCCAATGTTAACCTGTATCCTCTACTACCACATGTCCACATATGTGCATGCATGTGTGCACACACATGTATATACTCTTTTTTTTTAAGTTAAAAAGAACCAAAATTAGAGTTTGTGTATAGGGGAGTAGGGAGTATTGTAATTTTTTGGAGCATTGAAAATGCTTTGGAATTAGTGGTGATTGAGTTACACTTGTGAATATACAATTTGTGAATATACTAAAGGTCACTGAATCATAGAATTCAGAAGGATAAATTTTCTAGCATTAGAATTATGTGTCAATAAAGCTATCCCTAAGCATTGCAGTTTATCGCTCCAGTTTTATAGAACCCAGAGAAGTGATTAGATCTGCATATGTGTAGGAGTAAAACCTCTGTGCTGATTCCACAGGACAGGAATCAGGGCCTTTTCTTTCACGTATTGATTTTGATGTGGGCATTTTACATTTTAATCCTGACCTTTCAGTGGTAGGAGAATTAAGTAAATCTACAAATAGTATATATATTTACTTTGCCATTTATTAAATATATATTATTTGATCACCTATGTGTATGTGCTTGGGAATAAATACAAGGAGCATATGTTTGTCTTTTTAACTGATGGATGGGGTTTTTAGAAACGTACCCTTTTGTGGTCTTGGGCTCAAACCCAAGGAGCGTTGCTAAAGAGAGACTGCTTTTTCCTTCTTGCTTGAAAGCAGGGTCTAATGTAGCTCAGGCTGCCCAGTAACTCACTATGTAGCTCAGGCAGGCCTGGAACCCAGTCTTTCCTCAGTCTCCTGAACGCTAGGATTATAGGTGGGCACCAAATTGGCCAGGCTTACAAAGAACACATTTCCAGTATGACTCCATTTTCAGCTCGATGACACTTAGAGCATAAGCTGTGTATTGATGACTTGAAAGTATTTCCTCATTTGGTTACTTTCCTTGAATTATGAATATGATGACTTAGATATGGAGTGGCCTTTACTGTTACTCTAAGGCACGTTTCCCCCCCTGTCCCACTGGATTACATGAAGATTGGACTCTTTGACATAGGAATTCAGTAGTACTTCAAACTGTGACAGCAATTTGGTTTGAAAATTGGTTCTGATTCATGAAGGACTGTCATCAGAAAATTTCTGTTGTTAATCTAGAGATATGTACTGGGTACAACTAAGCAGTTTCTGTGAAAAGAGCTGACGCTTCTTTCATTTCCAGGTCTTTTGGTAGGCCTTGTGCTTCGGTACGGCATTCATGTGCCAAGCGATGTGAATAATGTGACTCTGAGCTGTGAAGTGCAGTCAAGTCCAACTACCTTGTTGGTCAACGTCAGTGGAAAATTTTATGAGTATACGCTGAAAGGAGAGATTAGCTCACATGAACTCAACAATGTTCAAGATAATGAAATGCTTAGGAAGGTAAGTTTTCAGTTGAGGGGGATGTTTGGGTTTTTAAAAGCTGTGTAAGGAGCAACTAGGTGAATCTTCAGAAAAAGAACTACCTGTTTTGTTTTGGTTCTTTTTATTTTTGAGGCAGCGTCTTGTGTTGTGGGCTGCCCTGGAATGGGCTACAGAGAACAGGCTGACCTGGAATTTGTAACAGTCAGTCCTCCTGCCTCTGCCTCCTTGGAGTTATACACATGTACCACGTACCTCTCCCAGGTTGTGCCACCATGCCTAGCTGCAACTTTTTATAATTAAAATAATAATAATTAATTTAAAATGGAATAAAACCTGTTAATAAATGTAATGCTCTCAGGAGATAGACTGAGTATATTTTATTGTCACGATTAAGGCTAAGATCTGTAACTCTTTATTTTACTGTGTGTGTAAGGTTTTTATAACTGACACTGTCCGGGACCTGAGTTCAGAAGAATGCATACGCATATTTTCAGTTTACAAATGGTCCTATTGCTTTAGCACATCGAGTTCGTTTAGTTCTACCAGTGATTCCACCAATGCTTCACTGGATTCTTTCATGCCTTGCTTGTATTCTAGACAAATATAATTTCACCTTTCTTTGATTCATAGTCTTGCACAACTTCTGGGATCCTAGTGAGAGCCTCGGGTATTGTAGCATGCTTCCCATGGGAGGGTGGCTTGCAGTCTCACCAGCTCTCATGATTCCTGGCTGTTCTACTGTTTCTCCCCCGAAGCAGAACCACTTCACACATCTGTCTGTTTTCACCACCACCCCTCCTGTCTTCTGGTTAGTTCGACTTGATTTTTACAGCCTCTTAGTTGTGTTTCTGTTGGTTTAAAATTTTACAAACTCAAAGTGTACTTTAAAACCAGAGAATAGCAGCCATGGAAAATGGCCAGTTTCTTAAAACTCTAGTAAATGCTGCTTTGCGTTCATAGCAGCTTCTCCTGCTGCCTTTAGAACAGAAGGAGGTCATCTGCACTGTTAGAGCAAATAGGATTTAAAACGAGTGGAGCTGTGAGGACTGGAAATGTTGGGCTGTATAGAGAGTTTTGACTACAGTATTTTGTTATGTAGCTTTAGATTCCCTGAGTACCAACTCGGTTTTATTTATCAACAATGAGTATAACCTGGATTTCTGTTTCTAGATCCAGGCCTCTTTTTGGATAAAGCAAAAATATGTTTATATTTTCTCTACTTTTTAAGATTTTTAATTTTTTTTTGGAGACAAAGCCATGCTATATGGCTCTAGCTGCCTGTTAATCTGTAGTTCAGGGTGCCTTTGAGCTCACAGCAATTCTCCTGTTTCAGACCTGTCTCAAAATGCAGGGATTACAGGTGTGTATTATTGTCTTCTACTAAGAATTTAATATAATATTTTAGCCTGGTTTCCATAGAAACTGAGTAACTGATTATTCTAGCATTGTCATCCTGTCACTGGAGGAAAAGAAGAACAACAGCTCTCCTCTATTAAAAACTATTGTGTGTAAAGCATGCAAGAACCGGATCCCTATCTAGAATATTGACTTTTGAGCTAGCATGTAGGATAATACATATGTGTCATATTTGGCTGTAGTTTGTTTCCCTCTTCTATTGCCCTCTTCTGTGTCCCCTGTCTCCTCTCATACATGATGTATTCGACTACTCTCTTTTTCCTCTCCTTATCTTTTTCTACTTTCATATCACACACACACATACACACACATACACACAGACATACACTAAGAGAAAATTTGCTTAAGGGGAAAAGAATCGTTGCCAAGTATATATCAATGAGAATATTAAAATCTAGGATATGTAGAGAATCACCAAAAAACACCCCTCCAAATCTATCCAGTTAATGTGCTAATAAAGTAAATAGTTACCAAAAGAGGAAATAAAAATGGCCAATAAAAAGTGTTCAGCATCAGAGAAATGAAAATGTATACTCCTACATGAAGTGTTTTGAAGTTGACATAGAAATGTTCTTGCTGTTGACCAGTTTAACCTTGAATTCCTTCCTTTTGATGATGTAGTGAGATATTCTGAAGGAAATAATCGAAAAGAACTCTGTGTCTTAACAGGTTACTTTTGATCCAGAAGTCTTTTTCAACATACTGCTTCCTCCTATCATATTTTATGCAGGGTACAGTCTCAAAAGGGTGAGTACTTTCGAATTTCCTACACTTTGACCGGCCTTAACTTTCCCGCGCTTGACAGCTCTTCTGTTTCCCATGTTCTTCTTGGTACTTAACATTTCTTCCAGGTTTCCTTTCTTTTCTCCCTGTCTTTTCAAATTATGTTGAAATTAATGCCAGTGTCAGAATGCTTTCCCTGCATGGCTTCTTCTAGAGTATGATGCACTTAATATTAGCAGAGAAAATTGCACTAGAGGGATGTTCTTTGTCAGTTGGTGGTGGATATTCTAACAGAGCCTAACTTTTTTTTTCTTTCTTTTTTATCAGAGACATTTCTTCCGGAACCTTGGGTCTATCTTAGCATATGCCTTTCTTGGAACAGCGATTTCTTGTTTCGTTATTGGGTAAGATTTGAAGCTTGGAATGCCTTTAAGCTTTCAGATTATAATTCTAAAAGAACAGCATTTGATTTCTCTATTACTGTATTCTCAAATGTGCGGGTTTTGTGGTACTTGTTTGAGTTTTCCTTAAACCTAAAGTATTAGGTATATTTAAATACCAATCCAGGATTAATCATAGAGTACTATAGTAGATTACTTTTCTTATTCCTCCTTTATTCTAACTTCTTTAATAGTTGGCATTTTTATAATATAGGAATGTGTTTATTGAACAGGTCCATCATGTATGGCTGTGTAACCCTGATGAAGGTGACTGGGCAACTCGCAGGAGATTTTTACTTTACAGATTGCTTGCTGTTTGGTGCCATTGTTTCAGCCACCGACCCAGGTATGCTTTAGGAGTGGAGTGGAACTGTTTCAGTTGCAGGGTTCCCTGTTAAAGCCCATGTGGCTGTTTCTCTGAGGTATGGAACCAGGGCTAGGTTATGCACTAGCACTGTGCTGTCCTATGGGGAGGGAGGCGGTAAATGCTTTTCAGGTCCTTTTGCTTTAAGCAGATATTTGCTCGTTTGGCTTTTTCATTACAATAACTGCTTCACAAATTGATGCTATTTTGATTACAGCTATTAAATATTTTCCTGAGAAATCTAAACTGGTCTTTATATCTGTATTAGTCAGGGTTCTCTAGAGTCACTATATAGTAAAGGAATTTAATGATGACTTACAGTCTGCAGCCCAATTCCCAACAATGGTTCAGTAGTAGCTGTGAATGGAAGTCCAAGGTTCTAGCAGTTACTCAGTCTCACACAGGAAGCAAGCAGGCGAAGGAGGAAGGAGCAAGAGCAAGACTCCTTTCTTCCAATGTCCTTATATTGTCTCCAGCAGAAGGTGTAGCCCAGATTAAGGTGTGTTTCCACCACACCTTTAATCCTGGATGACCTTGAACTCGGAGATTTAATCTTCTGGAATCCATAGCCACTATGCCTCAAGATCTCCATACTAAAATCCAAATCAGAAACTTCTATCTCCAAGTCTCCAGATAAGGGTCCCTGGTGAGCCTTCCAATTCTGGATTGTAGTTCATTTCAAATATAGTCAAGTTGACAACCAGGAATAGCCACTACAATATCCTAGTGATTGGATATAGCAAAAGAAAAGTTAGGTTATAGTTTTTAAAATTGATTGTATACTTCTTTTTGCATTTCTAGACAGCCATTTCTCCAAAATTTTTCTATTTATATTTAAGTATCTATATCTTCAAATAAGAAAAATAATTTAGGTTTCTTTCTTTCTTTGTTTTTTGAGACAGGGTCTCATGTAGCCCAGGCTGTCAAACTGGCCTCTAACTCACTAGGTAGCTAAGGCTCACTTTGAACTTGTCCTCATTTCCGGAGTGCTGGGATTACTGGGGTATGCCAGGGTGTCTGGGGATCGAACACAGGCCTGTGTACATCCTCGGCATGTACTCTACTGTTTTTGTTCTTTTGAGACACAGCTTATCTCTCATCTAGGCTGGCCTCAACCTCTTTCACCTCAGCATTGTAATATGCTATGATTGCCAGTGTGAGCCATCATGCCTAACTAAGAAAAGTCAGTTTAAAATGGTTGCTGTACAGCAGCTATGCTGATAGGTGTATGCTTTAGAGATTTTAGCAGTCTTCAGTATATTAAAGAATTACTTTCTATAAAATTGGCCTTACGATTATGAAACCCTTTTATTGTCAAAGCTTGTTTCTTTGTTCTTTCAAGGGTGAAATCTCTAAGAGTTTGTATGATTTGAATGAATTGGCTTGCTAGATAAAATTTAACATTTTGAATGTGTATTGATAAACTAAAAGCTATATTTAAATGAGGAATTTGTAGAAAATTTAGAATGAAATGTTCAGAGTAGATATCCAGAATATATGTAAAGATAAGCTCAACACTAAAGGAATAAGTAATACAGTCTTTATGTTCTTTGATGGAGTGATTAGATACTCCTCAAAAAGGTACAAATGACCAAAAAAAGTTTTTAAAGTGTTAAACACTTTTAGTGATTGGAGAAATGAAAATCCTAACTGTACTGAGATTCCATCTCCCCTGGGTCAAGAATGTCTGTCTGTTATCAGGGAAACCAATAGAAATGTATGCTGGTGAGGCTGTGGGGGAGGCATGGACAAGCTTTTGTTGGATGCAGTGGCTTATGTCTGTAATTCTAGCATTTGAGAAGCTGAAGCAGGTGAATTGCTGTGAGTATAAGGATAGTGTGGGCTACAGAGTGAGACACTACCTCAAGAAAAAAGAATCTTGTACACTGTGAATTAGTTCAGCCACCATGGAAATCAGTATAGGGGCTCCTAAAAAACTGTCTAAAACTAGAACTACTGTATTACCCAGATATATCACTCTTTAGGCAAAAGGAATATAAATCAGCATAGCAAAAATACCTGAACTCCGATGTTCATCGTAGTACTGTTCATAGTAGCATACTGTAGAATTACCATGGGTAGTCATCTACAAAGGAAATAATAAAGCAGTACACACACACACACACACACACACACACACACATTGATGCATACATATATACCATGGAGCTTTGTTATTCATAAAGAATGGAGTTATGTCATTTCCAGAAGTATGTGTATAACTGGAAATCACATTAAACTGAAGTAAGCCAAGCTAGAAAGACAAATTGCACATATTTCCTTTTGCATGCAAAGCCAAAATTCACAAAAGAAATCAAAATATGGAAGTAGACAGGGAACTATTTGGCAAGAGAGAGGGCACCAGTTGATTAGGGAGATCAGGAATGGTAGTAGGCTGAATAGGGTCAATGTTCATTGTATAGATGGATGAAAACATCATAGTGAAACCTATTAGCTTATACAGTTAACATGTGGTCATAAAAGTAACTGAGAAGAAAGCCAGCATAGGAACCAACTTAAGGGCTTTTTAAGGGTTTTACTTGTTTGGTGTTGGGAGCTTTGCTTGTGATAGGCAAGTGCTCTGCCACTGGCCTCTGTCTCTATCCCCTAAAGACGGAGAACCTGAGGAATCAAAGTCTTCTTTTATTAGTGGTTAGGATTTGGTAGAGGTTTGTACTAGTTCACCCTTTGCCCTTGTAAGTTAATCATCCTCTTTAATTATCATAGGGCACAATTGAAGTCGGTGTCCTCAGGTTATCTTTGAATTCCTTCCTTAACTTTGATAACACAGGGAATGATAGAGAGGAGAAAGAATGTGTTCCATATGCTATGAGAGATAATTCTAAAAGATTACTCAGAGCTAGCTTGGCACAATGGTACAGGCCTATAATCTCAGTGTTTGAAAGTGGAGTCAAGTATTTAGAGAGCTTGTGGCCAGCCTGTGCTATCTAGTGGGACTGCTTTGAAATGAATAATTTAAAAGACAGAGCTCTGTTTTAGACATTTGTATAGTGTAATTTTTATTTCTTGTACTGCTGAGGATATATAGAATTTAGGGAATCACTCACACTAGGCAAGCCCTTCATGCTTCAGTCCTTTTGATGCTAATTAATTAATGGATTAATTAATATGGCATTAGGTATATTCATGGTGCACATGTTCCTGTGAGTATATGTGTATGCCTGTGCATGTGTTTGTGTTTGTATTTGTTCTTCCACCCTTTCTACCTTCATTTTGGTGAGGCTAGAGCTCACCAGTGTCTAGAGTGGATGGCCAGTGAGCTGCAGACTTTCCCTGTCTTTTGCTCCCTCCCACTGAGCTAGCAGGCATGCCTCTCTGTGCTTTCTCCAGTGGGTGCTGCAGATTTAAACTGCGGTCTTCACGCTTGCACGACACGCACTTTATGAGTGTGGCCAGCGCCCCACTCCCATCTGTTTGAGCTTTAAATAAAGGTCTTTGCTAAGACCCCAAGGTTGGCATTCACCTCACTTTGTATCCAGGCAGTCCGTAAAGATGGAAGCATCCCACCTCAGCCCCTGGAGGATTTGTCACTACAAGTTTGTACCACCCAGACTTGGCTCCATTTAACATTGTGTTTTGATTTTCCCATGTAGTTCAAGGTGGGTTGATAATCATTATGCAGCTCAGGTTGGACTCCAACAAGAGGTAACCCTCCTGCTCTAGTCTCCTGAGTACTGAATTAGAGGAGTGAGCTGAACATTTATGAAAACTGGAAATCATGTTGCTTCTTTAAAGACTTTACAGAAGCTGCTCCCCTACTTTCAAGAAGCCCATAGTCTTAGGTGTCCATGTCTTTCAGTAGAAGCAGGCCTATGAGACATCTAAAGATCAAACTGGCAACATCACTTCAACTTTCTGGTTTTGTTTTCATTGGAGTATTGCCAGACTATCTCAAGCAATAATCGTTTGTCTATAGAAACTTGGACAGATTTCTTTTCTAGATTATGTACACACTTTCTCTAGTTCTATTAATTTGCATTATCTTTCTAGAAGTTTGAACCATGGGTTCTCTATTCAAAATGTGACAGTATTTTTCACTCTCCCCTTTACTTTCTCTTGGTAAGCTTTAACAAATCGTTTTCTTGGGGATGGAGAGATGGCTCAGATGTTAAGAGCACAAGCTGCTTTTCCAGAGAACCAGGTTCAGTCACCAGCACTCACATGGTGGCTCACAACTGTCCATTTCCAAAGGATCCTACACCCTCTTCTGCCTTCCAACTGTACCAGGCATTCACATGGTACACAGACATACATACATGCAAACAAAACACCCACACACATAAGATAAAAGATCCCCTAAATATTTTTTCTTTAAAAGATTTAGAAAGTTTTCCTTTATTTTATATATTGGTGTTTTGCCTGCATGTATGTCTGTGTACCACATGTATGCCTGGGTGTCTGAGGATGCCAAAAGAGGGTTCTGGGTCCCCTGGAACTAGAGTTAGAGTCTGCTTTGAGCCTCCATGAAGGTACTCAGAACTGAATCCTGGTTCCCTGGAAGAACAGCCAGTGCAGTTAGTGCTGAGCTCTTGCTCTGCCCCCCCCCAGGTTTATGTATGTATATGTAGACATAGAACATATCTGCGTTTTGATATACGTGTACTCCAGTGTTTTGCAATAAAAATTATACCCTTTAAAAATAGAACTTTCTGTTTTTATGTTTCCTATTTGAAAACGTTCTCTTGTTTCTGGCTATATTCCTTTTCATATCGGCTTGGAGTTATTTCTGGGTGAGCAATGTGTTACCCAGCAAAGAAAGCTACAATCTAGCTTATCAGTCTTATCTGAATTTCTAAGAATTTTAATATGATCTCTTCCCCAAAGGAAGGGTGTGTTGTGCTTTCTGTCCTCCTTACCCTAGAATGGCCTGATAGTTGGCTTCTTGGTCACTTAAATGCAGCAGCTGTCACTCTGGTCATAAACATTGTGCCAAACAAAAATTGAAGTTGTGTTTTCACTGCCTAAGGTCTTTACTGAACTTGGTATGCATCCAGTTTGCAAGTCAAATAGAAGGGGGTTGTAAGGCTTCAAGGAACAAGGGCTCCTTACAGAAAGGGACACTTTTCATACTTTCTTTCTTATTAAAGATTAATTGCCCGTTAGACTACAAAAAATGCTGAATATACTCTTTATAGAAAATAAATATGCAAAACCAGACTTTTCAAATTTGTATGAAGATTGTAGGCCAACTCAGGCCTTCAAGGTTATTTTCAGCTTTTTTTTTTTTTTTTTTTTTTGAGAAAGGTGGTGTACCATGTAGCCAATTAGGAGCACATACTGTCAGAAAAACGAAAACTTTAATTCAGTAGGCTATTAGAAAGGAAGAAATGATTAAATAACATCCAACAGCTTTGGAGGGACATGTGCTGTATTTGTGGTGTCTCAGTATTCCTTTGACTCTTTCTCTCTTAGTGACTGTTCTTGCCATCTTCCACGAGCTTCAAGTTGATGTTGAACTCTACGCTCTTCTCTTCGGGGAAAGTGTCCTTAATGACGCGGTTGCCATAGTGCTGTCCTCGTGAGTGTGCACTTTATTCTATACCGAATGCTCCATGCGCAAAGCCAGCTGCTGAGTGCAGCACATTATGGATAGAAATATTCCAAACAATGAGGCTTTCTGCCCTGCTCTGAGAGGAACATATATTTTATGGATAAATTGGAAAATGAAAGAAAAAGTTATATTCCTGTCATATAAAAATAGTTCCTATAAAGATTACAGGACAGTTCCTTCTACTGTTTTTCTGTTTGTGATGTATTTATATAAGAGTCATTTTACTGTCTTTAATTTTATTATCTGTTTTAACATTATAACATGAATACATTTTTACTTAGGCTTAAGTTTTGAATTCAAAACTACACAAAAAGGTTTGTATAGAAATTCTGTTCTTATTCTACTCCTTGATTCCTAGCTCCTTAGAGCTGTTTAGTAAAAAAGTTTCTTTTATAGCTTTGTATTTCTTAAAATCCAACCACAGTCATGAATATATTTTATTTGCCTCTCATTTCTGTTTTTGTTTTTAATTTTTGGCAGTTTTTGAGAGTGAACCTATTAAAGCCTTGTACATGCTAAGCAAGTGCCCCACCACTGAGCTACATCCCCAGCCACTCAATTCTTAGTTGGAAAGCACTTTACTGTATTGTATATGAGATCATGAGTATAGTCTGACTATGTTTTCATGTCAAAGGCAGGTCTTAGGTTTTGCAGCTTTGCAGGATTCTCTGTGAACCCTACTTTAGTTCTTTGCTCTCTCAGTCTCTTGCTGCTGGCTATTTAAAGAACTTTCAGTCCTTTGCTATCTCAAAGGAAGTTGCAGTATTTGACCTAGAGCTGTCTTCAGTTTGCACAGGCATGGGTATATGGTAGAATACATTCTCAGGAGTCACTGAGATTTGTGGTTGGTTTAAAGGATAAGTGCAAATTTAAGTTTTATTTATTATTGGCAAATTGCCAGTCAAAGGATTGTATCACTTTATACTTCAAACACCACAATATGGGAGTAACTCTTTCTTTAGAGCTCCCCAGTAGATTACATGCCCAGCTTTTTTTTGAGAAAATATAGTTTAATTCATGTTTCTCTTATTTACCATAATCATCTGAGAAACACCTTTATCTTAGATGTGTTGAATATACTTTTAGTGAGGATAATTGTTGAATGAGTAATGCATTTTATCTAATAATAGAAATTGTTGTACATGTTAATACAAGGCCTTTGCAGGCAGAAGAGCTTCTGCACCCCTGGGGAACTCACTTTTCACTAAGGACACATGCACTCATGTGGGCCACCACCTTCATCTTATACTAGAACTTGTCATGAGCTGGAAGAAAAAGCCCTTCACATTTTCTCATTATTTAATTTCACTCCTTAACTTCTACTTTGTTAGCTATAAAAGAGTCGTAAGTCACAGACTCTACTTTGCACAGCCTGACTGCCACTGTTGCCTTACTAAACAGTGAGAAATTACCCTTTCAGAGATATGACACTAACCCCTTCCATGAGGTGGATGGCACTGTTTTAAAGGTCAAATCCTTTTCTGTGAATGCTCTATGTATAAGTGTTGCTGCCTTCCCTGCTGTGTCTATTGCCAGAGTTTTTTATAAGTAATATAAACCTAAATTAAGAAACAAAACCTGGGGCTGGAGAGATGGCTCGGCAGTTAAGAGCACTGACTGCTTTTGCAGAGGTCCTGAGTTCAATTCCCAGCAACCACTTGTGGCTCACAACCATCTATAATGGGATCTGATGCCCTCTTCTGCTGTGTGTAAAGACAGCTATAGTGTATTCATATTCATAAAAATATTTTAAAATCTTTAAAAAAAGAAACAAAACCTAATGGCTATAACTAATGTTGATGCTAAATGTGAGTACCTTCCATGAAGATAGGTACAAAATAGAAGTTCTATATTATGTGAAAGGAAGAGTAGATGGATAGTGTAATTGTAATTTAGGCATTTCAGAAACATGAAATGATAAAGACCATTGAAACTTCTAATACATACATATATGAGAGACCCACCCCCTTCAGTCCTAAATGGAGAGAGTAAGGCATAAAGAAAGTTATTAACATTAATTTGGTATCCTAGACAGTTATTGTACTATTTAATCATCCAACTGATAAGGAGTCCTTTCTTGTTGCTCTAATGGGTTATGAGTCAAAAGAAAAAACAAACTTTGCTCTATTCTGGTCCTACCTTAAACCGTTGTTCACTGTGCCTTACATTTTCCATCAATAAAATAACCCATTGCCTGTAACTTTAGCATATGAGTAGTGTTAAGAAAAACAAATACATCGAAATTATTTGAGCTTTAGTGATGAAGAAATGTGTTTAAAAGAAACGACTTTGTTTCATGGAATTTCTCACAAAGGACCACATTTCTATTGCAGCCTTTCTCAAATTGGGTTTTGAATCATTTCTTTCTGAACTCTCTAAGGATGAGCCATGTCTGGTCCCCTTTTGAATAGGAATTAGGTTAACTCATGCCATTTCTACTGCAGCGCTCACAGAAAAGCACTATATCTAAAGGGTATCATTGTAACAGGGAAGCTTTTGGCTATGGATGTGTCTTGATGGAGCTAACAAGTGAGTTCCTACCCCAAAATGGGAGGGAAAGCAGTTGTGTTGCTTGTCCATGGGGAGTTACTAGATGGAGGTACTGAGCAGACCTTTAACAGTCATCTTGTATTCACATTTGATGTGTTTCAAAGGGTGTTAAGTTTACTCTGCTTGAACTGCATTCCCTTAGTTTGATAATTGCTGTTTATATTCTGTAAGGCAATTTTGTATCACAGGTAGGGATGGAATGTCTTTATGAGAGAATTAAAGAGATTAAGGCAACTGTTTAGAATGCATAGAATGTATTTTGGACCTTGTTTTTGTTTGCTGGGAGCCAGTTCTCTCCATCTACCACATGGATTCCAGGGATTCAGGTCATCAGGCTTGGCAGCAGTGTCTTTCTCTACTGAGCTGTCTCCTTGACTCCAAGGATATGTTTCTAAAGTGGAATTTCTAGGCCAGTGGCTATAACTTTTTAAAAACAGAGAGATATTGTCATAATTCTTTCCAAAATCAGAGGCTGTTTTGGAAGCCGCTGATTGACACATGAAAATACAGGTAGATTCAGCAATACTCAGTTTCTCTGAATGGAACAGAAGGGAATAGTCCAAAGTATATGAAACTCACAAAGGGATTCTTCTCCTCTAACTATAGAAGCAAATATTAGGAACAGTTTTTGGTTTTGTTTTTATTTTTGTGGTATAAGAATCAAAACACAGCACCCTTTTCATGTCTTTTTGTATTCTAGGCAAGTGCTGTGTTACTGAATTTTATCCCTAAAAGCAACTTTTAAATTATAGTAATGGGCAAATGGTTAAATAAATTATGCTGCTAATACTGTTTTAAATTATTAAATATATTGGTTTTGTAATTCTTGTTACATTGTCCATTGAAGAAGCAAAGTTAAAAACCAGGGGCTAGGTCTATAGCAGAGTTGTTAGGCTGCTTGCTTAGCTTGCATGAAGCTCGGGGTTCAATCCCTAGTTCTGCAGTAAAACCAGGTATGGTGGTACACACCTATATTCCTAGCACTTGGCTGGTAGAGGCAGAAAGATCAGGAGTTCAAGGTCATCCTCGGCTACACAGTGAGTTCAAAACCAGCCTGGCCTACTTATGGAACCATGCCTCATAAAGAATTCAAAGCAACATGCATGTAACAAAATGAGACGATACATACAGAAAGATAAGACACATAGTTAGAGCAGTAGATGGTGGGGCGGTTTTTTTCCCTTGAGCCATATGTTATATTAGTATTAGAAGTTTTTGAAAAGTGTTCATGTAAATATTTATGCCTCAAGATGAAATGTTTCCTGATATGGAAAAAATGAGTTTAGACTGCAAGCCAGACGCCAGCATTTGCCTAAAACAGAAGACACAAGCCCATTATCACGTTTTCATGTGTTCTTCATTTTGTGATTAAAGAGTCAAATTTAATTAATTTTGATTAATGTGAAACTGGAATTTAGACTAATCCAAAGAGAGCAATCTCAGAAGGCAAAGAATCCATGTTTTGTTTGATTACAATATTTTGTAAATATTATCAAAGAGGATGAAGGTTACTGTAGAGAAGAAGTATGTCTTACTCCTGGCAAGGTCTGTTTTAACATTACAGAGCATAGTCATATCACACTTACAATGTTGGGACTTATGCTGTTAAAGGCCATTTCATGTTTGTCAAAGCATAGTTCCAAAGTGATCCAGTTACTTTCAGCATTGAAACAAAAAATATGTAAAGATTTCAATTCAGATTGTCAGAAATTTCTTAATGTTGTTACTAGAAATTGATGTTGTGCTTTAATAAAATAGATACTAGTTAGGACATCATACTGTGTGGTCTTAAATGAACAGATTAACATATAACAAGTGGTTTTCATATCTCCCATGCTAATTTAATCTGTGAACTCATTATTTCTTAGAAATGTGTGTTCCTTCCTTTCCTTTGAATGGCTTGAATCTGTACTTGTCATGAAGCTGGTGCATTAATGAACTGAACTGAGAACTGATTCAGTAACAGTAAGCACTGTTGGCAGAGACCTGCTGGCAAGAGTAGTTCTCTTGCTCATTGCCGCTTCCTAAGATGACTGTTATAAAAGAAGCTTTTTAAGACCAGGTTTGGACTTTAAGTTCAAGACAGAGAGTGTCCCTTTGAATTGTCTGGCTTGCTTTGGTACCGAGTGGAGTGACTCTTTCTGAAGTGTAGGCTGTAGGGTCCCACCTGGGTATGCTCAAAATACTCCAGAGTGGATCCTAATTCCTTGGAAGGCCTTTTCAGTCCCATTTGCCTAAATGGATAAATAGTGATAGGCATTTAGTGATTCTGTCATTTTGAAAGTTGGAAAGATCCTTCATTTTTCCCATAAGAGGAACCAAATACAATGTGGTTGAAAATAACCTTTCCTTTTGTAGCTCAATAGTGGCATACCAGCCAGCCGGAGACAACAGCCACACCTTTGATGTTACAGCCATGTTCAAATCTATTGGAATCTTCCTTGGGATCTTCAGTGGATCTTTTGCAATGGGTGCTGCAACAGGCGTGGTGACAGCTTTAATATCCTTTTGTTGCATTTATTTTTTTCTTATTAACCTACCAAGGTAGTTTAATGAGGCATGTTTTTTCCTATTCCCATGACTAGAATTGTTTTTATAGTTATTAACCTTTTAGCCAAGAAGTTGTTCTGAAAAATGAAGCAAAGGTCTTTGCTAATATGTTACCTAATGAATTTTATTGTTTTGCATGGGCTCAGTGACTTAAAACATGTATTTCAGGCTGGTATTGATTTTGCTATGGAGCTAAGGATGCCTGGGAAGTTTTGATCCTCCTGTTTCTTCCTCCGGAGAGCTAGAAATATCAGCATACACCACCATACCCAGTTTATGCAGTGTTCAGGCTCAAACCCAGGGCTTTGTGCATGCCTGGACAGCATTCTACCAATGGAACTGTATTTGCGGCCCTTACCCCTGCCTTTTGTTTTTAATTCACTTATGTTTATGACTGTTTGGTTTGTATGTATGTCTGTGCACTAATGTACAGGGGTGCCTCCAGAGTCCAAAAGAGGATGGTAGATCTCTTGGAATTGGAGTTAACATACGGTTGTGAGCCACTGAGGGTGGAGGTGCTGGGATCTAAACCCAGGTCCTCTGTAAGGGCAGCCAGTGTTATTAACCACTGAGCTATTTCTTTAGCCTTTATTCCCTTTTTTGAGACTGGATCCTTATTATGGTAGCCAAAGCTGCCCTCAAATTCATTATCTTCTTGCTGTCATATACCACTAGACATACTTCTCTTTGAGGATGAATTTTTAAGCTATAGATTACATTGGTGTGAAGTAAATAGTACCCCCAAAGTCTCTAAGACGTTTGTGCTGTTGGTCATCTCTGTTACTCTTCTCTCCTCGTTTAATAGAACAAACAGAAAATGCATGGTTCCTGGTGAGAAAATAAGTGTTTATCCTGTCTCTCTCAATTGCAAATTTTGTTCACCAGAGCCCTGAGCTGGGAGCCCAAGGGACCTGGGTTTTAGCCCTGATGCTGTCATTAGCTAACCACAAGAAACACAAGACAACAAATTCTTATGTTCATTTGGGAGATATTTGCTGATTGCCTGCTGTATGCCAGATGTCATGTTCTGGGACTCAAAGATGAAACAAACATGGCCCCTGCCTTGCAGACACAAATATGATAGTGGTTTTGATATTTGAACTCTGGATCTCAGTGTAGGACAGTAGGAGGTTGGAAAAGTTGAGTCAGCCTGAATAAGCTCCAAAGTTTCTAGCTGTAAAACATTTTTTAAAATTTATTTTTGAACTTTTATTTATGTGTATGTATGTGTATCTGACACATTTGTTCAGGTAACCAAGAAATTCTTCTGAAAAATGAAGCAAAAGTCTTTGTTAATATGTCACCTAATTAATTTTATTGTTTTGCATGGGCTCAGTGACTTAAAACATGTATTTCAGGCTGGTCTTGATTTTGCTATGGAGCTAAGGATGCCTGGGAAGTTTTGATCCTCAGAAGCAGAGAACATTGAATGCCCTAGGGCTGGAGGTCCAGGTGGTTATAAGCCACCCTTAAAACCCAGCTAAGGTCCTTTGGAAGAACAGCAAGTACCCATAACCACTGAGCCATCTCTCCAGCTTCATCCATCTAGAAATCTTTTAAGACACTTTCATGCAAAACAGATGTGTGATTCTTTCTGAATCCTCTTGGTTTGCTACCCTCTGGCTTTATGCTGGAAGATACTACATTTTTAATAAGTGAACTTTTTACTAGGTGAACTGAGCCATAAAAGGCAGTAAAAGGGTTTTGGTGGGAACTGGTTCAGGCTGTATCTATTCTCTGGTACAAGAGCCCCAGGGCTAGGTGTTTATTATTTATTACAGTGCTCGTTCATGAACCGACTCTAGATCTAGCCTTAGATTTATTACACCTTGGCACTGTTACCTATGTATGCTTTTTTAAAGATTAGTATAAGGGAGTGGAGTGCCTCAATTTCTTCATCATGGAATGGATACTTTGTGTTGCAGATAAGCTAGAAGATCTAATTACTGTGAAGTTCCATAGTTTTTATGAATGCAAATTATTGTAATAATGGAAAGAGGGTCTTGCTTTGGGACACAAGTTAGTAGAGTATTGTTACAGTGTACCTCATTCTGATGCTCCTGTCTCTGTCGTTTATTATTTATATTCTGGCAAGGCATGTCATACCCATAAATCAATGGGAACATCTAATTTTTGAGATTTTCTCCTGGTAGGAGGGAACTCCATAAGATTTTGTTCCAAGAATTTATCATTGGAGCCTCTTTATTGTGTCTTTTACGTTAGAGAGGCCGAAGAGCCCTTCCATAACTTTTATGACTCCCTTGGGTTGACTTATTTTTCTAGTCACTGTTGTGTATTATTATGTGATCTTGTTAGCAAGCTTAACAGTCTTACGTCACAAAGTTCACAAAGCTGAGAGAGTTCCAGCTGTTGGAGACAGGCCTTTTCTTCTTGATGTCCTGGAGCACCTTTCTTCTGGCGGAAGCATGGGGTTTCACAGGTTGGTAACTCACTTTGCATTTTAAGTCCCTGTGAGGAATCACTTAGAGAGCCACTTTTCCAAGTGAACCAACTTCTTTAGAGTTTGAACATACTTGTTATGGTTGGGAGTCAGGTTAGAGGTTCAAATGTAAAAAAGACTTTCAATGAAAACAATTGGTTCTTCCCAACAAAATAAGTCGAAGTAAATGAGAATGTCTACACTACAAATGGAATATCCTTCTGTAAAATAAGATGCTTAGGATCCAGTTTCCCTTTCTGTGAATTGGACTTTGCTGTCTTTGCAGGTGTGGTTGCAGTATTGTTTTGTGGCATCACACAAGCACATTACACGTACAATAATTTGTCTACAGAGTCTCAGCATAGAACAAAGCAGGTAAGAAAAACTTTATAATCAGCGAATGAAATTTTCCTCCTCTTAGAAAAATGAAAGGTTTTTTTCAACTTAAATATCTGTGATCATTTCAACATGATGTCTTCTCTTCTTTGACTCTGGAAATGACTGGGACTGACACGGGGCAGGTAGCAGCTTCTAGCGTAGCAGTTAGCAGAGAAGCCAGGTGCTGTTACTATTGGGCTTCTAAACTAGCCAGTTGACTCCCTCTTCTCTTTGTGTCTCCCTAACCCAGTGGCTGCTAAGAGCACCGATTTGAGGGCCCACTCTGACTTGATCAGAGTTTTTCCTGTACAATATAGAAAAGGTTAATTTCTTATTGGGATCTACTAAACTACGCAGATACTAAGCTTCCTGAAGTCTTCATTCAGGCCCTGCAATGCTGCTGCTTCCAGGAGCCTCAGGACTGTCATTGACTGGGCACTGCATGAGCAGGCTACCTGAAAAGAATTATGAAGGAATTAGGCACTAGACATATCATTTTCCACTCTTAAGAGATATAGAAAACAAATTCACAAACAAAATGTAATGTCTACAATAGTGCATACATGAGGGCTGTAGTGAGAACCAGGAACTTCCCGTGTTGCAGAAGGCTAGAAGGTACGTTGAGTCTAGAAAGGCTCAATACTAAAGCAAAATAGCTCTCTTTCTCTCTCTATCCTTCTTCCCTCTCCCTCCCTCCCTTGCCCTCCCTTTTCTACTTCCTCCTTCCATCCTCTTCCCCCCTCCCACCCTTTCCCTTCGCTCTGTCCTGGAGCCACAAAGTTAGTATACTTTTCCTAACACTCCAGAGGAAGTTAGGCTCCCACTCTAGAGCATTTACATGGAGGTTACAAATCTCTTTTGCCAAATAATTTAGTACACTTAGTGTACAGAAGAAAAATAGCTAGGTCTTGTTTTAGGTAGCAAGATAGGGCATAAAAAGAGCAAGCTAAGAGCTTCCAGCCTTGTTGGTGATTTGAAACTAGCATAAAGAAAACACAGACATGTATGTGCATGCACAAACAAACACACACATACACAGAGCCTACGACTGCTTTTGTGCTAAACTGCCTATAATAGATTGTGGCATAGACCTTGTGCTTGTAAAACCTCAAATATTTACTCTCTGGCAGCCACTGGGTTTTGCCAGCCTCTTTGTTCAGAGTTATTGCTAAGACTCTAGATCCGCAAGAGAACACTGATTCTTCTATTTTGTGGCTGTGTGATCAGGAAGAAGTTAAAGAATTTCTTTGTGTTTCAGCTTTGTCCTGACTCATAAGATTAAAATGTGATAGTATGCATGGAGCCTTTACTTAGTACTGTAATCAGGCCCACAGTAAAAGGGAAAGAAACCATACTTATTGCCATTAAACAAGCAAATAGGAATAAGAATATAGAAAATAAATACTTATTTTAATGTTCGTTCTTATTTTTGGTAGTAAGCCTACTGTGCTTTTTTGTTAAGTTCTGGGGATAGAACCCAGGGTCTCTTATTTGGTGGGCAAGTGCTCTACTATTGAGCTATATACCCAGACACTCCAACTCTCTATAAAAACATTTTGAAAAGAGTAAGGTAGGTGTGTGGTGTATATCTATAATAGAAATACCTGGGAACTGGGGAGATGGCTCAGGGGTAAAAGTACTTGCTGTGCAAATGTGCTGACCTGAGTTCAAATATCCAGAATGCATGTATATGTTAGATGCATGACATGTGTCTGTAATCCCAGTGTTCCTAAAAGAAGATGCGAAGTAGAGACAAGAAAATCTTCTGAAGCCTGGCAGTCAGCTAGCCTGCTTTCCACAGGGGGAAAAAAAATCAACCAAGACCCTGTCTCAGACAAGCCAAGGGTTAACACTCAAGATTGACTCTGACCTTCACTTGTGTGCTGTAACACATGTGCCTATATTCATATACACAACACATATAGGCAAACACATGGACTTAGGAATTAGGAGCAGGACCATCTGGAGTTCAAGGCCACCCTAAGCTACATAGTAAGACTGTTCTAAGACTTTCCTCCAAACAAACAAACAAACAAACAAACAAACAAACAAAAGCATTAGCTAACTTGTTCAAAGCCATAGAGCCAGCAAGTGGGGAAGGTATGGTTTAAGCCTAGGCATTCAGACTCCTGAGCGCAGGTTCTTCTATCTCTTTCCTATTGTGGTGGGGCAGATGACTCCTGGGAAAGATCAAGGAAATGTAGAGTTTATGGAGGGCTTTCACTTTGTTAGAAGTTCCTGTACTGTTGCTATAGTAACCGTGAAGTGAATAAATGGGCTCCAGCAGGCATCGGGAGGGTGGTGAGTACATACTATCCTAGAGAAGCCCTGTTAAATTTTAGGAGTGTTAGTGAGAAAGTAAAGGTGACAACACACCAGTGATATGACAGTGATCATGCAGCATCTTCTGCCAGGGCAAAAGAAGTTGAACTGTGTTCTCTAGCTTATAAAGGACATCATCTTTTTTTTTATTACGTATTTTCCTCAATTACATTTCCAATGCTGTCCCAAAAGTCCCCCATACCCCCCCACCCACTTCCCTACCCACCCATTCCCATTCCCCTGGCCCTGGCATTCCCCTGTACTGGGGCATATAAAGTTTGCAAGTCCAATGGGCCTCTCTTAAGGACATCATCTTGAAACTCATTTTAAGAGCAACTCGCTCGTTGGAGATGAGAAGTGGGTATGAAGGGCTTACCATTTAGGTTTCAAATCACATTTAAAGTGATGAAAGCTAGGCTGGGGTATTCAAAAAGCAATGCTGGGTTTGGAGGAGTAGGTAATTGATGAAGGGAACTGTGAGAAGGGTGCTGATGAAGGAATGTGATACCATTATGTTTCTGGCTCTTTCTGTGGGTTTGGAAATGCCACCTCTACATGTGAGCCATATGCTTCCAGAAGTATATATGATCTGTACATATATGAAATAAATGTTTGTTACTCAGGTTGTCATAGTATGATGCTTACTTACTGGAGCCTTTTCAATTTCATTTCAGTTGTTTGAGCTTCTCAATTTTTTAGCGGAGAATTTCATCTTTTCCTACATGGGGCTGACGCTGTTCACCTTCCAGAATCACGTCTTTAACCCAACATTTGTCGTAGGAGCATTCGTATCCTTTATCATGTGTCTGTTTGGAGACCTTCCCGTGGTTTTAGGCATGTGATTGATAAAATATTGCATTGCAGAAGGTTCTTTCTGAGAAATAAGTAAGGATGTCAATGTTCTTCCCAGTTCCATTCTCATCTTTTTTCTGCTCTGTTTCCATTTGAAATTTATTCCACAAAAAATATTGGCAGAGTGAAATGACAGAAAAGTCTCCTACTGCTTTGCCAATCTCAAAGGTAAAAATATTTGTCCTAAGCCAGCCATGTGCCAGGTAAACTGTAATCCCCGTGAAGGCGGGAAGAACTGAACTGAGAGGCTGTCATCACCAACCCTGTCTCAAAGTCAAATTTGAAAATGGAGCAGTGGAGCAATGTAGGGAAGCTGCTTCCCTTTGGGCAAGCTCTGACTTCCATCTCTAGCACAGCACAACAGAAGGAACAAGCACTCTCCAGTTACTACAGGAGAGCAAGCTTGAGTTTGGGAAGAGTTAGAGTCTGTGCCACAAGGCAATGTGTCAGACATCTTCCCACACTTTTCTCTGTTTCATGTGAATGAGCATTTTTACCTTGAAAGCTAACTTGAGGGACCAGCAAAGTAGCTCTGAGAGTAAAGATGATTACTACCATGGCTGACAGTCTTAGTTTAATTCCTTGGGACCCGTGGGGGGAAGTTGAAAACTGTCTCCTCCACATTGGCTTCTGACCTCCACACTTGTGTTGTGGCATGAATAAATAAATATAATAAAATAAATAAAAAGTTAAAACCAACTTGAAAGGAAGAATCTGAGAACATGAAAGACAACGTCATGACAAGATGGGTTCAGATGGCCTCTGAAGTACAGAGGAACTGGACTCTGATCATGGTGGCTTTTCCAGTTGGTGAAGGAGGTATGGAGAGAAAGTGGAGTTCCAAGCTGATGGCTTCTATTTTCATCAAGTAGGAAGTGATATTACCTGCTGAGAATTGAATAGCATGGTATACAAGTTATTTGTTATGCAAGAGATGATCTAGAAACTTACTCTTTACCTTACATGGTCTATGCAGGTTAAGAACCCTTGGCTATCTTAGCTGGGTGACTCCAGCTCCACAGCCTCACAGGAGCCTGTAGTGACATGGTTTTCTGGTATGCTGATGAGGACTTACCTAGGCCTGGAGGAGCTGTGCCAACCTCAGCCACATGGCAGTCCACAGAAAGGATCATCTTTCTGCAGGACCTATCCACGGGAGAAGTTTTGGCTTGGATTCCCCAGAGTGAGTGAGCCAAAATAGTCCAAGAATGGAAGCCAAGGTGCCTTTTATAGAGTAATGTTGGAGGTGAATCTCATGATCACTTCTGCAGTATTCTGCTGGTAACACAGACCAACCATGGTATAGCATAAGTAGGGATTGCAAAGGCTATAAGTCCTATATAACACAAGGTCGGGGCATTAGGGACCATCTTGAGGGCTGGCTCCAATAGATAGGAGTTTGGGGAAAGGTAGAGAGAAAGTTTTTGAAATAGTCATGGAAAATTCATAGAGAGTTGACCAAAGAACTGCAGTATGGTTGGACAGCATTAAATGGTGGCCGGTTTAACTTCGAGGAATAGATACTTACAAAGATACCAATCTCCCATGTCCTGTGTCTTTGTCCAGGAAGACTTAGCAGTAAACACAGAAAACAAAGAAACATTGTGTCCCTTGAGGTTTGTGGTTTCTTTGAGAGAGTTCACTGGAAACAGAAAAGAGCAAAATAGATGTAGGTTTCAGGAAGAGTGTTTGTGTCTAACACGTGGAGAAGAAGTAGAGTGGAGGAAGAAGGGGGCTGAGCATCAGAGGGAGGCCTTTGCACTGAAGATCCCAGGGAGCGCAATAGTTAACCCTGAAATGTGTACCCAGACAATGAGTGCTTAACTAAGGGATTCTCAAAAGAATCAGACAGTGTGTGAAATCTATGTTAGAAAAGGGAGCTTTTACTCAAATGCCATTCTTCAGTTTACAGAAAAACAACAAATCTCCTGTCAGTAAGAGGAGCCTTAGCCAGAAGACAAGTGTGAGTTCAGGAGCTTCAGAGCTATTTGAAAGTTGTTTTTTTTTTTTTTTAAATAATCCCAGTTGTTTAATCTATAGTAGTTAATCTACAAATAAGGTTAAATTGGTCACAAGGTTTCTGAGTCTGTTAGGATTTAAAATTGTCAATAAAGAAAGAATCTGTGAAAATGATTCTTCACAGGCCCAAGATGCCCTGTCTCTGGTAGCCAGGGTTATATGACAACAACTCCAATGAACCCAGGTTTAAATGAGTTAAAAGAGACAGAAGTTTATTTCATGTGTAAAAGTCTAAGCTCGTGTGACCAGGAGAATTGTTAGGAACGCAGGCAGTCTTGGTGCTGTTTTCCTTAGGGAGTTGGCTGCGTTCTTGTAGTTTGTGGCATCTGACCCTTGTGCTTCCTAATTACCTCTAAGGGCACTGCCTAGAAGTGTACATACCACTTGTACATAACAACGTTGGCAACAGCTACCTACAAGGGAAGCTTAGAATCGTACTCTTTATCTGGGTGGCTGAGTTCTCCAGAGTCTGAGCTAAAAGGGAGGAGGGTCTTGTACTTAGAGGACAGGAGGGGGTACGGGCTTTTGAAAGCTAGCAGCGCTGCCACCTGCCTCCCATGTGTTACTGCTGCCGGTACCTTTTCTTTTTTCCTTAATAGAGTTGCTTTTGAGGAAAAAATGTCATTTTACTCCATTTTATATTTACAAAAGGAATAATGAAGATAGTACAGAACCCTGCTTCCATTTGATGCCTTGTCATCGTGGTCTGGGAATGTTTTTAACACTTCCTCACTTTCTGGAACTACAAAGTGCTTCTGTTCATCTCATGCACTTTCCACTGTAGCCCAAGAACTGTCCATTTCTCCAAGGATCTCTGGTTTCTTTTATTGGGAAAAATGGTATTGGAAAGCAAGATCTGGTCCTTGGGTGTGTTTAGGACACTAGGTGTTCTTTCTTCCAGACTGTGTCCATGGACAGAGGAAGGTACATAGTACATCATGTGCGCACACACATGTCTGTAAGCATTTCTGTTTGTAACTGTCTGAATCTCCCATCATGAGTTTGTACTGCTATCTCCAACTGTAACCTATTGCTGTTAATCAGCCAACCATCTTCCCTTGTTGGTCTGTACATTTCTGTCCCACCATAAAGAACTCAACTGCCGGCACTTCCATCTAATTATTTAGTTGTTCAGTTGCAGTATATGTCATATGCTGCTTAAAAGTAGGGATATATTTGAGAAAATGTGTTGTCAGGCAGTTTTGTCATTGTGTAAGCATCATATTTACATAAATCTCCATGATATAAATCAGTTATTGAAAAAAGCTTATTGATTCAGTTAGGTCACTTGATAAACATAAGATATACAGGGCTGTTGCTGGCGTAACAGCATTGTTTCACAGTAAAATATTTTTTACACATGCCACGAAGATACGTGTGGATGTCAGAGGACAGCTTTCAAGACTCAGTTCTCTCCTTCCACTGTGTGGGTCCCAGGAAGTGACCTAAGGTTTTCAGGCTTAGCAGCAAACACCTCTATCTACTGAGCCAGCTTCTTTGCCCTAACTTTTTGTTTGCTAAGTAGAACGAATGCACTAAAATAATGACAGAAAGTATAATATAGTAAACATGTAAACAAATGTAACAGTCCCTTATTACCAGATTTTATGTGCTGCTCTTATATATGAGTGACAGGACAGTAAGTAGATCTATTTGTGTCAGCATCAGCATAGACACATAAACGTCATTGTGATGTCATTAGGCAAAAAGAACCTTTAGCTCCATTATAATTAGATGGGACTACCATGATGTGAGCACTCTTTCTTTCCATGAATTCTTATGCGGTACATGGCTATATGAGAATGCTAGTATTGCTAACTACTATTTCCTTGGAAATCAACTCCATCAGTCCATATAGCATTTTTCTCTCTTCTTGGTTTTTCATTTGCTATTTTTCAGATGGGGTCTCATGTAGCCTAGGCTAGCTTCAAACTTCCTCTTTAGCCAAGGCCAACTTTGCATTCCTTCCCTCCTGCTTCTACTTCTAATGCCCAGCTAGTGAGTATATAATTCTTACATGCAGTTCCTTTGCCTTTGGCCTTAACAACTGCACTCTCCTTGAATACTTTTTACACCAGCACTGTTTAGACCATGATGCTTTGCTTTGAATATTACATTTCCCTTTCTACTCCTTTCAGTAAATGTAGGGTTGGCACTGCAAACCCTGCAGTAAAATTTACCGTTACAAAGCACAGCTTTCTGTAGAAAAAGACACCAAAACTGTTTCTTGGTGAAGACCCATCGAACTGACATGAAAACTAAACTTTTTTGCAGGTTGGAAATGTACATTCCATGAGAGCCAGCTAGGCTCTGCAGGAATTGCAGCAGCATGAAGTGGCTGAGCTGCCCTTTTTTGTATTATTAGAAAGGAAGAGGACAGTCAACATTCCCTTCATCCTCTCAACACTGCAGTGGAAGTGAATGAGTTTGTGATGTTGTAATGGAGAAGGTCCACTTTTATACACTCCTTTCTTCACTACATGAATTTCCTGCATGCTTGACATGCACTATCCAGTTTGGTAGCAACTAACCATATGGTGATTATTTCAATTCAAGTGCCAGTTGGCCAGTCATACTGACAGTATTCCAGATGCTGTGTAGATACGATAAACAGAGTGCTTGCTCACCATCTTGAATGTATAGTTTAAATTAACATTGGTAAAGGAAATGATCCTTAACCTCTTGATGATTTTAGATTGCTATTTTCTTGGGAAGAGCTGCCAATATTTATCCCTTGTCTCTCTTACTTAATTTGGGTAGAAGAAGTAAGATTGGATCAAATTTTCAACACATGATGATGTTTGCTGGTAAGTTTCAATTTCCTCTTGTGTCTACCTTTTAGTCTACCATTTGGAAGAGTCAGAAGCACTGAAACTGCATCCTCAAATAGAAAATTCTTCTTATCTTCTCCTGTTGCTTTCTGTGGGGACTTTTCAAATGCTGCTTCATTGGTTACAAATTATGTCACACAAAGTAAAGAAGTTAAAGATGAATACATTTTGATAGAAAAACCTGTAAATGAATATTGATAGCAGTTCTAGCCATAATGGCTAAAACCCTGAAAAATAACTTACTTGTTTTCCTATTCAGTCCTGGGATTGAACCTAGTAACCTAACCCATGCATACCAAGCAAAAAAATCTACCATTCAGATATCTATATCAATATCATCTAGATTTATATTTCCCCAGCCTCTCGCCTTTAGAAAACATTTTGCTTTGTTGTTGTTGTTGTTGCTGTTTTTTTTTTTTTTTTTTTTTTTCGAGACAAGGTTTTTCTAGGTAGCCCTGACTATCCTGAAGCTCAATTTGTAGACCAGGCTGACCTCATATTTCACAAAGATCTGCCTGCCTCTGCTTTTCAAGTGCTGGGATTAAAGGCACATGCCACCACTGCCCAGCAACATTTTGCTTTTTAACATGGAGTCTAAGTTATTCAGACTTATACTCTATAATTCAAACAAGCTTTGAATTTATTTGTGACTCTCCTGCCTCAGCTTCCCATGTAATTGGGATTTTAGTGATCTGTACCACCAGACCTGGCATTTGTCTGTATTTCAATGGGAAAATGGGGCAGGGAAGGACCTGATAAATCTGTGCTGTGGAAAAAGCACTAAATAATAAAAACAAACATTTATTCACATCGTGGCATGGATGAGTCCCAGAAGTGTTATGTTAAATGAAAGAAGCCAGCCTTAAAATTTCTATATATGATTCCATTGATAACATATGTTTTAAAAAGACAAAATAATAGTGATGGAGAGCAGGTCAGGGTGATGAAGAGTTTGGGCTAACAGGCAGCACAAAGTAGTTTGCACAGGAAGAGCAAAATGCTCAGTCTTGATTGTGGCAGTGGTCACACCCTTCTATGCATCATCAAAACTGTAGAAACTGAATTCACTATACATAAATTACTAAATGGTAAAGAGTTTTTTAGAGATCAAGGTAGGTGTGGTAGCAGATCCATGCACTCCCAGCACTTGGGTCACTAATGCGTGAGGACTGTGAAATTGAGAACAGCCTGGGCTACATTAGTAAAACCCTGTCTGAAAAATTAAACCAATCAGTGAAAGTCAGTATTATATGCTAAATCTGCTGATCATTCTTTATATCAGTATTTATTTCATATTTTCTATGTTGCCAAGTATTGAGGTTATGTTTTATATCTCTTGCGCCAGTGGTGAGTTATTGAAGATGCACTTGTATTCCCTGTAGGTCTTCGTGGTGCAATGGCATTTGCCTTGGCCATTCGAGATACTGCCACTTACGCACGACAAATGATGTTCAGCACCACACTTCTGATCGTGTTTTTTACTGTATGGGTATTTGGTGGTGGCACCACTGCCATGCTGTCATGCCTGCATATAAGGTAAGTAGGAACAGGGGACCTCATTTCCATATTCCGTTCTGATTCAATTTACTTTTATTTTTTGTCATGAGAAGATTTTAAGCTTTGGAAAAATCTAAGTTTTTGTTTTTTCCCTCTTCAAAAGTGCAAAACAAGATATAGAAAAAATTAAACTGCAAGTAAAAGAAATGAAGAGCCTTGCTCCCACTCTGAAAGGGCAGCCCTCCGGACATTTTACACATTTTAGGAAACGGGCAACACTAACGTGCTCTTCTATACTGGTTTTGAAATGTGGTAGTAGAAGAAAATTTATTATAGCATGTGCATTTGCACTGGTAAATATCTTCATATTATTTGAACATCTGTATGTATCTTGGCTAATTTAATCAAATTTTTGTTGTGGTAGTGTTATATTGGTTTTAGGCTTTGGCTATTTCCATTTGCATCTGAGGGTTTTTGCTATTAATATTACTAAACAACTGAATGCTCTGAAGCCAGTGTGCCACCATGTTCCTGTTTAATTCTTCCTTTAGGATGCATTTCCAGAAGTGGAATTGATTGCTCCATAAGCTATGCATGTATTTAAGGGTTTTGGTCAGGTTACCAGGTCTAGTCCATTGGCAGTATGTGAGTCCAGTTTACTCCAGATCTAATGGATACCAGACAATATTGTTCCTTTTCGTCTTTCTGATCAGCACAGTTTCTAACCTAACAATCCAACCAAGGTCAAAATCCTGCAGTCATGATCTTCAGTGTGTCCTGCTTAATGTATTCAGTTTGAAAGCTCTCTTGTATCTCAAGAGTTCTGCCTTTGTTTCCATGGATACAGCAGCCAGGGTCTGAAGCCTTTGTGGATTGTAGTTCTGTGTTTGACTGAAACTTCATAGGTATTAAGTGCTACTGAGCTTCCAGTTTCATTTTGAAAAACTGTCTCACCTATTAGAGAATCTGTCATCTGTTTCTTTAACTTATGCCTTTTATCATTGCAAAGAGAAGCTAGCCATCATTTACACAGAAAATGTTGTTAATGTCTTAATATTTCTTTAATATTCAAATCCCTTGTGATTTTTGTGCTATTTCTGTGTGTAGTAAATAACATAGTGCAGCATGTATACTTTTATACATCCAGTAATGTTCTTATAACGCTACTTATTACTTGTAGAAGGATTTGACATTTATTAAGCACCTACTATGTGCCAGGCATTCCATTCCATGTGTTTAATATGTTTATCTAATCATAGTAACTGTTTTACAATAGGCTTTAAAAAGTTGTAAGTTGTTCAATATCATGCTGATAATTGAATTAGTACACAGAGAAACCTATGCTCTTAGTTCCTTCAGAGACCATGGTACATCAAGAAATGAGTGTGACACATAACCTTCTTTTCTCTAAAGCTTGTAACTGAAGACACTTCCAGAAAGAGTGAATCAGATTGTGAAACAGCCTAGAAAAAATGCTCAGTGAAGAGTCAGTTGTGTTTCCTTCGCTGTCTTCTACACAGAGCAAACAAGGCCTCCTGCTCTATCATCCAACCCTATCCCTGTTCACACTGACTTTTGTCTACATCACTAGATTTGGGAGCTCTTTGGATGGTCCTTACCTGCCTGGCAGCAACATTGGAGGCTTAATTATACCCACTGCCGTTATGTCTTGTCTTATGAGTATGACTAGGTTTCTTGCCTTATTGCAGTGCTTTGGCCTGTTTGTGAATAAGTTCTATGTTAATTTTAAATATGTCCTGATTAATAAAAGTACATCTCTTTCCTCCATCTAGCCCCTCCCATGTCCTTCCACCCTCAAGTAAGCTGTATATTTTGAGAGTCCTCACTGGTACTTCTGTTTGGTTTTTTTTTTTTTTAGATTTATTTATTTATTAGATATAAGTACACTGTAGCTGTCTTCAGACACACCAGAAGAGGGCATGTGATCCCATTACAGATAGTTGTGAGTCACCATGTGGTTGCTGGGAATTGAACTCAGGACCTCTGGAAGAGCAGTCAATGCTCTTAACCACTGAGCCATCTCTCCAGCCACCTGATACTTCTTTGAATGCAGTAAAGACTAGCATGTCAAACAGTTGTGAGACATATAGTCTTAATTTTTACATTTCAGTTCACATTATTGTTTTATTTTTTCTAAATACATGTTGGCTTAAAATATCACATTTACTCAATAGTTATATCACAAATATTCAATTTTCTCTATTTTAACTGTTAGTAAATTCTTCCTAATCAGCATAAATAGTGAATGTCAGTATTTTGTAGCTTTTACTATTGCTATAATTATTATTAGTTACCTTTATATTGTCAGTTAAAGCCTAAATAGTTGGGTTTTCCTTCCTAGCTATATTTGGGAGTAAAGGCAAAGGCTATAGTTTAAGCATCTTTCCTGCCCCTGCATTTTTCAGTTAAACTTTGAAGAAGTGCCTAATGAGTTGGGACTACCAAAGATTCGTGTACATCCAAACGTAACCTTTGCATTCTTGCTCTTTCCTTCTTCCTTGGTTTCTACATCTGCAGCATGACACCTATTTCCCAGAGTTTCGAGGATTTGCTGAGCTAGCATCTGCAAAGCTCTTTGCACAATATTTCAAGTAATATTTACTGAGCACTCGCTATTTGGTGGAGCCTCCAACCCACTGGTTTTTAGCAGATTATTTTGTATCCTCAGGGAACTATTTGACAACATATTGACGTTTTGGGGATTAGTTTTGTTTTGTTTTGTTTTTTTCTTTTGATGGTCATAACTAGGAGAAAGGACTGCCATTACTATGTAATAGGCAGAGGCCAGTATCCTATTAAACATCCTACAGGGCACTGAATAGGCTACTATCTAGACCTGCAATTAAAGAATTATCTGGCCCAAAATGCTGGTAGTGCTAAAATGAAATAACCTTATTCAAAAAGATGGTGGCAGTAAAAGATAGAGAAGTTCTTTGTTACAGTTAGTGGGTAAAGTGATAATACACTAGTTAATAAATAAATGAGCATGACAGTTTTAGATGATACTACATGTGATGGAAATGAAGATGCTGGAACAGTGCCTAGGAATGGGGTATATATAATATGAAGAAGCCAGGCAAGGTCTCTCAGAGAGGTTATATTTGAGCTCAGTCTGCCTGAGTGGCAAGACCCTGCCAGTTCAACAATGACCAGGAAGAGCAGTCCAGACAGAGGGAAAAATCAGTAGCAAAGACCTGAAGGCAGGAGCAGATTCGGTCTTTTTGACACAGAGAAAATCTTACATGATGAGAGTAATCAAATTGGTAAGTAGAAAAACATGTAGACCAGACCCAAAGGGATCAGGATTCTGAAAACTACCCATGAAGGACCAGTAGCAAAGCCTTTCGACTTCCCTCGATCTTTGTTACAGCTACCCAGCTCTGGGTGATATGGGGCCACATAGTATGGTCATGTACCAACAAGACCTTATTTACCACTGGGTGTGTGTGTGAGAGAGAGTTACGGTATTACTTCTGATGTAGGGTCTTGTAGTATATAGCAAAGATTTTGGGTTGGAAAATTCCGTGGGGATTTTGAAGATAATAAAGCAAGAGAAAGACATGGTCTAATTTCCAGTGTAAAAAGATCATGTCCCCCTGTCTTAGAAGCAGCAGATCCCCAGTGAGTTAATCAGCTTGCATCCTTTCACATGTGTGACAGTCACACTTGGCTCCCTATCATTTAGCTAGCACACATGCTTTGCATTTCTTTGTTGCTGAGCCTTTGCTTGGCCTGGGATTCTCTTTCATTCTCAAGAATTGACACTACTACCCTTCCCCCTCCCCGATTCTTTTTTCTTGGAGTTGCTGTGTAGCACTGGGTCTGTCCATCACAGCAATTAGCCCATTCATCCTTGTAATCCAATATTGCTAGAAGAGCTACCTACCACTTAGCACTAGTGATGCATCGAGCACTTTAAACGTTTTCAGTACATTGTTGTCATTTAATCCTTGCAGGAACACTTTGTGCTGATATTAGATGCGTTGTTCTTAGGACCACCTAGAATGACTGAACTCACATAGCTAGCTGGAAATTATCCTGGAGAAGTCCCGACACTATCCTGCCTTAACGGCAAAGTCTTTTGTGTCTGCTGGAGTTGGGTCTGTTTCTCCACTAGTCTATGAGCCCCTTGAGAACAGGGACCATGTTTAATTCATGTCTATGCCCTGTGCCTAGCACAGTGCCTGGCAAATAATAAGTGTTCTGTAAATGTTTATTATATTGGGTTTGGATAAAGTGCGATTTTAATGTTCTAAGTGTTCTATCATCTTGACCACTAGGTGTCACTTGAGATGCATAAATGTGGTTAGAGTCCAATGTGACTGGAAAGCTATTAAACAGTTTCTGGACATTTTTAACAAGTGAGCCTTTGTTTGAGCTTTGAATCTGGTCTCGGCCACCTGTTTTCAGATACTCGACCATGACTCCCTCACCTTCCAGATGTAGTGTTGTAGCATCTTCCTCCTTTGAGTGTTGTCTTTGCAGATGTTGCTATAGCTTCTTGTACTTCTGTGTTGTCTGTGCTGTCTGTAGTTGGTAACCGAATCAATAAACATTTGAGCACCTATTGTGTGTCAGGTACTATGCTAGACTCTGGGGATACAGAGATGAATTGAGACATGGCCTTTACCCTCAAGGAGCTCACAGTCTTTTTGGGGAGACGGACAGGTAAATAATTATACTGTACTGTGATGTATTTTGTAACAAAGAACTGAGAAAGGGCTGCAGAAGCACAAAGGGAGGTGATTCTGTATAGACATGGCATAGAGCAGCTACTTTGGCACTTGACAAGGGAGTAGAAAGGTGAGAGGACACACATTGCCACCTAAGGGAATGAGTGGCATGAACCAGAACACTATTGACTCTTGAAGTTGCCAAAGGTATGGGGAAAGGAGTGGATTATAGAATGACTGTCGGGGGGGGGGGGGCAAGGTAGGTTGGAGTAAGGGGTGGCTACTAGTGTGTCGAGAAGTTTGTGTCCTCCAAAGGACTTTCGACTTAAAAGGATTGTGAGCTGTTCTCAGAAGCTTCTGTGAAACAGTGACCTGAAGAGTTCCATGCCTGGCAGCTGGGAAGGCTTACTCAACAGAACCCATGAGTCAGAACGGAGGCTGGAACAGCAGGGACAGATGACGAGGAGAGACCTGACAGGCAGGGGAGGGGAAAGAACAGAGCTGGCAGGTCTTAAACTAGAGAAGAGACTCAGAACTACCTAATGAACTTGTTCCCTGGAATGTCCAAAGAAGGAATTGGATGTAGGTACACGTGTTCTGAGGAACCGAGACTAAATGTCCATCAGTTACCCTGCAGTACCCCTGGAACCGAACCCTCTTCTGTCATCCTAACAATGTCACCATGAGAGCAGTATGCCAGCTTTGTTTGTGAAACTTTCTAATCATTCTTACTGAGTAACTGTGGCAGTGTTCCTCTCCCCCACTGCTTTCAGGAGTAGTGCTATTGTACTGGAACTGGTAAGTGAGGTTCTAGGACTAGAATACCTGCCCTGCTTGCCTTAGACCCAAAGCTCTTGCTAAAGAAAGCGGCAGGCGCCAGAGAAGAGAGAAAACAGTGACCATTCTGGAGCTTCTGGGTTGAGAAAAGTATTTGCCCGACACTGTATATATGTGGGGAGACCTTCCATTGGATCAAAAATCTCATTTGCTCTTTGTGTTTTTCCTTTAGGGTTGGTGTTGATTCAGACCAAGAACATTTGGTAAATATGCACTTGTGTTGTCCCTGGCATTTCTGCCCAATGTTCAGTCTTTTGGAAAGAAAACTGTCTCTCTTAGACTTCATGCCTCTTTTTTGATACTCTTTCGTTTGCCTCGGCTTTTAGCTGACATCATTTCTGGCGTTTCTCACTGTTCCATAGAAACAGAGTCATAGTTTAGCTGTAAGTGGCTATCAAGGGTGACAGCTTGCCTATCTGTGGCCATCCTGGGTTTCTGCCACTGAGGAGAATAGGCTCTTAAGTGCTCCTGGGTGTTCAAGTGAGTGCTCTGGCACGGGGAGCCTTTTTCCACTCTGGTTGCGCAGGAAGGCTGGGCTCTGATGTCAGTCCACTCCAGCTGCTCTTCCTGTGTAACTTTCAAGTTGGATGACCAGCAGCTGCCCTTGAGAACCGCCTTGAAGCTTCTGAGTCTCCAGCTGGTCTCCCCTGCATGTTTTGGGGGTTACACTCTCTTACCACAGGCCTTTTCAACACAGCTCCTCACTTCCTTCCTTTTGTGTTTCTCAGCTGTGAGCTCCAGACTTGTGGACTGGGCACAGCAAAGCTGTCTACCTTCATGAGACTGACCACCCTTTTCTGGTATTTTCCACCCTCTTTTTAATGGTTTCTGAGCACCACAGAATAAGTGATTCTCTATTACATATTACATGAGAAATCACATATGAGGTTTTTGAAGATGGAAAATACCTTTTGAAACATAATTCCTATTGTTTCCTGAAACATGGCATGGCATATTTTTTTCTACAGTGTGCGCTTTAAATGAAAACATTTACTCAATTCCCTTCCTAAATGCTAATTTTGTGTGTGCATGCGTCTGTGTGTATATATGTGATATAGTAAGTAGTTGCCTGTTTTGTGGTTAGAATCTTAAAGTAGAATTCCTCGGGCAAACCAGATTATCTACACCCTCATCCTTATAAGCTTCTGGGAGAGGTCCAAGGGCTCCTAGTGTTTCAGTGCCTCTGCCTCTGTCATAAAACACTACATTGACACAGCCCTGTTATCCTTGTCACCACAGAGTACAAATATGGAAAGAGGCAGATAGGTGACTGCCAGTTGTGGTAAACAGAAAGAAGTATATTTCTATTTGCTTTCAGAGCCCCATGGACAGACGTTAGCAAGGTGGTCCAGTGGGTAAATGAGCTTGCTAGAAAAGCCTGACACCCTGACTCTGATCCCTTGAACCCATGTAAAGGTAGAATGAAAGAAGTGGCTCCACAGAGTTGTTCTCAAGACACACACACACACACACACACACATACACACACGGGGGGGGGAGGTGGAGAGGGAATAAATAAGTACAATTAAAAAATAAAGCCTTTCAGACATCCAATTGTATTGTTTACTCAGTAATGCTTATTATGTCCCTTATGAAGCTTGAGGAAGATTCTAGTCCATATGGAGCTTAGGAATGCACAGTAATTAAATGGTAAGATCTGAAGATTATTTGCTTTACAAGAAGTGAAAGTGGGGCCAATGCAATGGCTCAGTGAGTAAAAGAGCTTGCTGATCAAGTCTGATGACCTAGGTTCAATCCCTGAAACCCATGCTGGAAAAAGATAGCCCCTAATACACACCACAGCAGCAGCACTAATAAAAGTTAGTGCTACTAATGATGATGCAATTAAACAGAAGTGAAGGGGGCTGGAGAGATGGCTCAGCAGTTAAGAGCACTGACTGTTCTTGCCGAGGTCCTGAGTTCAATTCCCAGCAACCACATGGTGGCTCACAGCCATCTGTAATGGGATCTGATGCCCTCTTCTGGTGTGTCTGAAGACAGCTGCAGTGTACTCATATACATTAAATAAATAAATCTAAAAAAAAGGAAAAAATTTGAAATGAGGCAGTTTCATGGTAGAATGTATAGTTAGTTTACATGAGGTCCTGGTTCCAGCCTCAGTATCAAAAATTAAACAAATAAGTGAAGGCATGAGAAACTTAATACTGTATAGGCAAGTTCAGGAGTTCTTTTGTGCTTGTGAGCACATGTGATGTTCTCAGATATTTTTATAGTTTTTAGAGTATGTGTTGACCCATGTTGAGCCAGGACTGGAGCTAGATAGGCTAACTGCCTGACTACTGAGCATACCATGTTACAAATAAGGACAGTTCAGATTTTTGAAAACTATTTTAGAAGCTGCCTGCTTGCTGTGTTAGTTTCCCCCCTGGCTAGTGAGTTCTACCATAGCATTTTCTTGTCTTCATTTTGACACTATGTTCTGCACGTAGTAGCAACTTTGATAATGCCATTTATTTCTGAAGTCCATGACACAGCTCTTAACAGATAGGGTGAGATGGTTTCTTCTATACGTGCCACTGCAGGGGTGGTGGAAGTCAGATTGAGGGGGTGAATTAACCCATACTGGCTTTTCTTTTTATATATGTGTGTGTGTGTGTGTGTGTGTGCGCGCGCGCGTGTGTGATGCGTGTGCCACAGTACATGTAGTGATCAGAGAAACCTTCAGTAGAATAAAATAGGACCTCTTTGATGTTGATCACTGTGTACACCAGGCTAGCTGTTCTGTGAGCCTTCAAAAAGTCTCCTGTCTTCACTCCCTACCTATCTCATTCTGTTAGCATTCGAGTTACAAGAATTGTTGCTATGCCTGACTTCAAGTGGGTTCTGAGGATTGTAACTTGGGTCTTCATGTTTGCATGGCAAGTACTTTTCTCATAGAGCCATCTTCTTAGGCCCCACATTGATTTTTTATAATAATTTTATAATTATATATCATTTCCCCACTTTGCTTTTTTCCCTCCAACCTCTCTGATATACCCTCCCTCCTTTCTCTCCATCTCAAATTTATAGCCCTCTTTTCTTTAACTGACCCCTCATTGACTCTTAAGTGGTAATAGAGTCATAAGTTAGCAAGCCACCTGAGTCACAGAGATACTTCGGAAACCATTTTAGTTTCCTACACCAAACCTGCAGTATACAAGCCCTTGGTTTTCTAATGTTGCCTATGTTGGACACTATCTTTCGTGAAGTCTCTACTTCTGATTGTACAGAGGAGTGGCTCTAAATAAGCCTGTCTGCATCTTTGGTATTGACTGGTGTATCATCTGTCTGCAGGGTGTTCCTGACAACGAAAGGAGAACCACCAAAGCAGAGAGTGCCTGGCTCTTTCGGATGTGGTACAACTTCGATCATAAGTATCCTTAAAGATAAAACATGATACTACAGACATGGATAAGTAGAGTTTAATGAAACGATTCAGTGTGTGCATGTGTGTACATGTGAGCACCAACACATCTGTGTGTGTGCAGGGGTCCTGGGGAGGAACCCATCGGTTTGTGCATGCTAAATGTGTACTCTACCACTGAGCTGCAGTTGCAGCCCCAGAACAGCTGTTTTGCCTTCCTGAAGTAGAATGGAAGACCTACCTCTCTCCATCAGTGGTCTAGAGAAGGGCTTTCCCACCAGTGAATTCCTCTGCAAACCCAGGGAACCAAAAGGCATTGGTTATTATGGAAAGAATCCACAGCCTAAATGACATGGCTTTTTTGTTTTAGATACAGATTTATTTATTTAGAAAACTGTAGTATTTGATGTCCTTGGGATAATCCGGAGAATCCTGTGCAAGGAATTTGTTGTTCACCGGTATACTTGTTTGGGTAGTGGTCTTAGGGGAGAACAGGAGCTTGAAAGTGAAATGCAGTGAGCTTGACCTCATGGCTCAGGAAGCTGGGCTAAGGGGACACTGGGTCTTCCTAAAAACTCCCAATGCAAAAAGTCTTTGTGATCATAAACCTTGTATGGTAGGAAAAATACATTTCCTCTCAGGATTAGAAGCCATTTTCTATATATAGTATATTCTGTATACTAAATTTTCACCTCCATTTTTGCAGGTACTTTAAAATTAAATTACCATGCATGCACAAAAATTCAATCCTATCTGTGGCATGAAGGCCCCCGTTAGGGAGTGAGATTCTCGGTTTTTTAAATTGTTTAAAGATTATGTCATTACTTCTGGCTCCGTTACCAGCATCTTGGATGAATGCCATTCCCATATCTCTTGGGGCTTTTTCATTCCTCCTATTTAACATTTTTCAGTTTTCTAGAATAAAACTTACATTTTCTATATAATTCACAAAATAACTTAAATGATTCCAGTTTAGAAAAAGAACTTGCTTTCTTATATAATCTTATAGGAGTAAACACCAAAAACTAGTCTCTAGTCATTTTAACCCCCAGAGCCATGGCAGCATTCATTTTACCAGTCTGGATTTCAGCTCCTTTATTTAGCTAGATTGTTACAATAGACTTGTAATTTAAATACAATGAAGTATGTGAATCCTAAGAATATAATTTAATGAAGTTTGCTCAGCATCTGTCCCTGTGTACCTACTGACTGTGTAAATATATGTGTAAGTATTTGTAGCAGAATGGAGGGTGTCCTGTGTTCTCTTCCATCAGTAACGCTTTCCCCTAGCATGCCTCACAGAGCACTAACTCTAATTCTGAGTGCTATCAACATGAGTTAGATATAGCTAATTTAGATTTTCCTTTAAATGCTTTATATTTATTCTTTCTGTGCCTTTGTTCCTAAGCTAAGCATCTGTGTAATTTAGCCATAAGGTTGTGTATGACCAAAATTCAATGAGCTGGGCTCAGATCTAGGACATTGTGCATACAAGAGAAGCATTCTGCCTCACTCTTTGTTTTGTTGTTACAAAGCGACTAATTTGCCCCGGCTATCTTAAACTTATGATCCTCCTATGTCTGCATGTTTCCCTGTGCCCAGTCCTTTCATTTCTTTAATAAGCACAGGACTCTTGTGTGTATGTATGTATGTATGTATGTCTCTGTGTGTGTGTGTGTGTGTGTTTGTTTGTGTGTGTTTGTGTGTATGTGTTTCAAGACCAGTTTTCTTGTTATGGTCCTGGCTGTCCTGGAACTTGCTCTATAAAGAAGGCTTGCCTCAAAGTCAGAGATCTTCCTGCCTCTGCTTCCCATGTGCTGGGACTAAAGGTATGCACCACCCCACCCAGCTAAGCACAAGACTCTTTAGTCAAATTATTTGATTATCTTATGTAACAAATCCCTTTTCAGTAGTACCAGACAGGACCTTAGTCATTTTTATATTCAACATTCTGAGAGTTTATCATTTCTGTTTATAGTGGCTTTGTGGAGACAGAGTGTGTTTATAGAGAAAGCTTCAATCGTGTATAGGATTTATTAACATAGGCATTATAAATGCTGTCTTTTAAAGGCTTGTTTATGTGTGCATTGTGTTTATGTATGTTGGGAGAGGGACTGTGCTATGGAGATGGGGAGACAAGCTGCAGGAGTTGGCTCTCTCCTTCTGCCATGTGGGTCCTGGGGTGCTGCTCAGTTTCTCAGCCTTGTTGGCAACTGCCTTTACCCTTTGAACCATCTTGCCAGCCTCAACATTTTGTCTTTAAATTATTTTGGGGGTGACCCACCTTAAGCTCACACTCCTCCTGCTTTAATCCCAAGCTTTCTGAGCACTGGGCTCACGGGTGTGCACCACTGTATAGAGCTAAAAACTTTCCATAAGCCTGGAGATTGAGCCCATGGCCTCGAGCCTGCTGGGCAAGTGCTCTTCCCCTGAGCTACACACCCTAGGTTCTCATCTTATAATGGAAGGAATGTGCTCTGTGTCCTTTCCACATGCTTTCCCCTGTGCTTTCCTCCTTTCTTCTTTCAATCACCATGAATTACTAAATCTATTGTAATGAGGATCTATGATGTAGGAGTTCATGATGTGTAATTTGTTTGTTTTAAGTCTTGGGATTTCATTTTTCTTTTCTCCTTCACCTTCGAGCTTTGTAGGAAGTGAAGCAACATGAAATCCAACTCAGCGTCCACCAGAATCTGTAATAAATTATCAGAACCATTTTTACTAGGATACACTAGTGCAATATTTTTTCTTCCCTCTGAACACCATTATTCTTTACTTTCTCCCTTATTTTCTTTAGTACCAAACTCAGGATGAGCTTATGTTCCTTCAGTCCCTAAAAGCAGGAAAACAATAGGATGTCATGCAGCAATTCAAAGTCAGACCAGTATCAGCTAGCAGATATGTCCCCATTTCCTTAATTGTATGGCTTTAGGTGGATCATTGACCGGTGTATCAGTGTTTCTGTCTGTGAAATCAAGATAATAAAAAGGTCACCATTTGCTATCTTCCTGCTGTAGTATAGCAATGAGATGAGCTTGCATGTGTAAAACCCTTTGCCAGCCTCTGAAGTAGTCAGCAGGCTGTGGCTGTTCATTGTTTGGGACTGAGTTGTAGTTTAGGAGTCAGTAGAGCACTTGTAGAGCACTGTAACAACAACAGCAACAACAGGCTCACTGTTGTCTTAAATCTATGCAGAGATGAGTGCAGCCCTTCCTTAACCCTGTGTGCACAGCTATCTGAAGCCCCTGCTGACCCACAGTGGGCCTCCTCTGACCACCACACTCCCAGCCTGCTGTGGGCCAATCGCCAGGTGCCTGACCAGCCCCCAAGCATATGAAGTAAGTGGCACATATTTACTTATTATTCACTTGCTGCTGTTGTCCTGAGGCAGGTTCTTGCTGTATACCCCCAGGCAAGCCTCAAACTGTGATTCTAGGCATGTACAACCTTGCTCCAAAGAAAGCAGCTTTTATATACTAATTAAATTCTTTAGCAAGTTCACTTTAGGTGTTCTATGGGTTAGGCTTCTGGTTATATTTTAGTTTGGTTTGAATTTCTCAGTCTTTGAGGTATAAATCCAAGAGAGGGAATTTAAGCACATTTTATTCAAGTAGAATATACACTGAAATGAGTAGAGATAATAGCCTTTGAGAATAGAACAGTTCCTTATCTTCTAGCAGGTTATTTTAGTAGGTCATTCATTCTGTTTCCATGCCAGCTTTAATTTATTTACCATATGTGGCCTGATTTCAACAATGGGTCTGTATGTTTCCATGTCTTCATCAGGCTCATCACAGTGCAGTTGAGAGGATGCTTAAAACATTTTTTCTTAGATTTTAGTTACATTTATTAAAATTCAAAAATGTGATGTTTTGGAGCATCTCCTCTAACGGCAAAGCAATCGTAGTGGAACAAGTGTGCTATAGCACACTGTGCTTAGCTGCACTGTTTGGATGTCTGTTAAGTATAACAGATGCTCTGTGATTTAATGTTGGTATTTTACGGAAGTACACCCATGTCTGGTCCAGGACACAACTAGACAGAATCTGGGGTACATATATTTTCCTCATCTACTAACATGATTGATGGTTTGGTAAATATTACAACCAAGAAGAGAGTGAAAGATGTGCTAACTACTCTGGATTCTAAAATGTAAACATTTAATTTTCCCCCATGTTTAAAGAATCTGTGACATTGACTGGGCTTCCCAAATGCAACCTCTACCAGTTTTGACTGCTGCAATAGAACTTTAGAAGCCCAGGTTAGTGGGTAGCTGTACTGAAGCAGTGTAGGCACAGACCTCTTGGTTGAGTGTGTCCTCCTTTGCAGAGAGTGGGGGAGGAGGAGGCAGTGTAGGGAAGGCACCTGAGCCAGGGCAGCAGCTAGTGGCTTTGTTTTGAGCCATTTGACAGATTGTGCTTGTATATGAGGGGGGGGGGAGAGAATGCTAGATGCTGTCCTGTCTCCCTCCCATGTGACCCAGGCTCTGCATGCAAGCATTGTTCTTTTCCATTGTTCCACATGACTATCCATAGGCGTGTTATTGGCTCAGGCACAGCCTTGGCTCTCAGATTCCAGAGATCCAATAACTTACATCATTCACAGCCAAAAACTCCATAGCTGTGTGTGTGTGTGTGTGTGTGTGTGTTCGAACGTGCGCAAGCACAAGGTGGTAACAAACAAAACAACACACAAACACACCTGCCACCAGCAACCTTTAAAAACTCACAAACAAAAAAGAGACAACTATGTATCGTGTGGTATGGAGCAGTATAGCACATCATTGTATGAGATTCCTGGAGCTGCTGTGGCAGTTGACAGACTAAACGGCTACAAGTCTGAGGTTACGGCAGAAGCAGGATCAGTTCCCTCCATGCTTCTCTCTTCACTTCTGATGCTTCACTGTCAGTCTTTGGCATTCCTCAATGTGTAGATGCTTCAGCACCATTTAGTGTCCCTTTTCTATGCACAGGTGCCTGTGTCATTTATGCTGTTACAAACAGTACTTACAGTGACTGGTTATTTTTTTAAATAAACTTTTACACATAAATTTGTTCAGGGGTATAAATTATAAGTATGTAGAATTGATTTTAAAGGGATATTGCTAGATCAAAAGGTATGTGCCTTTTACATTTTTTCCAGACCTGTTAAAGAAAATTAATTAGAAAGTGCCAAAGACCTGCAATAGTAGCCACCAAGCTTTGTTTTAAGCAAATGGCAGACACTAGTTAGGTTTCTTGTAACTAGTTATATATTAGACAGGAAGTGATTTCAGCTGATTAGTGGCTCTGGACTTAACCTTTTCATTGACTTGTTTATTGTAATCTTTGAGTATTTAAGGAAATTTCTAGGAATAGTAAATTTCTGATAGCGGAAACACATACACACACACACGTGCACACATGCATACTCAAACAAAATTCACCAGCAACTCAACATGGAGTACTTTTTTGGAAAACCTTTTTCCATTAGAACAGAAGTTTCTGAACCTAGAAAACAACTGCGTGATGAGAGTTTCCATGTGTCTCCATGTGCCATGGTGTGTTGTGTGGTTGGAATAGGAAGCACTTAGTCTTGTATCTTAACATTTGTCTGTTTCCCTTTTCCCTGGCCCCGGAGACATGACTTTTAAGATTCAGGAGGGCAAACTTTTAATGTGTAAGAGCTAAGCAAGCAAAGGGCTAAGGGCCAGCCACTGTGGGAGCACAGAGGACGAACACCCAGTGTAGAGCTGAAAGATCAAAGAAGCCTGCCAGGAGTAAGTCACAGGCAGGACTTGAAAGGGATGCCTACCGGCTGGGAGGTAAGAGAAAGACTAGAGAGAGGAATAGTTGTCACCGCTGTAGTCCACCCTGCACAGCAAGGGGCCGCTGGAGTGGGAGAGGCAGCTGGTGATGGGAAGCAAAGCTAAAGGGAACAAATCACATTGTCTTCTCTGTCAAGCCAGTGCGAGGCTAGCAGGGAGGCATTTTAACCAGGAGTCCTCAGATGATCTCCTTTTGGGAATGGTTTTCTGAAGAGCTCGCCTTACTTTACCACCTTGCATGGCTTGGATTCTTTCATTGCTTAACTGATCTGAAACCTTTTATTGTTTGTATTTAGAACCAGGAACAGTTGAAAGATGATGACTCTGATCTCATTCTCAATGATGGTGATATCAGTCTGACATACGGGGATTCTACTGTGAACACTGAGTCCGCAACAGCCAGCGCCCCAAGGAGATTTATGGGCAACAGTTCTGAAGATGCCTTGGACCGGGAGCTTACATTTGGGGACCACGAACTAGTCATTCGTGGCACACGCCTGGTTCTTCCGATGGATGATTCTGAACCTGCGTTAAATTCATTAGATGATACGAGACACAGTCCGGCCTAAGCGCTCTGATTCTCAGTTAGTGGTTTGTAAACTTTGCACATGTGATTGTGAAGAAATGTGTACTACCTACAAGTCCTAGTGCATGTCTCTGAATGTGTAAGCTATATAAATGCCGTTTATATGGCATAGGAAGAAGATAAATACCCTGTACAAGGCAGATTGTGAAAAAACCTGTTCTCTTAAGTTTTGCTGGCTTTACTACATATTGGCCAGATCTGTTTTAGAAACTTACTTTCACAGTGATGTTGTGTGTTCTGTTAGTTTTATGTTTCAGTTAAAGCATAAAAAGTGACGGATTGACTCTTTCTTATATTTATCTGAGTACCGAGTTCTTGTGCTGTGAGTTAATTTGTGTGTGGCAGGGAAGGGGAGGGAAGGGGGAGCTGTTATTCCCTCGGGAACCCGGGGAGGAGAGGTTCCTTTGTTGGAAAAACTTTTGTTGATTGCTGCTGCCTTTGTCGTGACTTTTTCTTTCCCTTTTCTCTGGTGGCCCTTTGTGGTGCAAGGAGCTGATGGCATTTTGATCTCACCCCATTCAGGTTGGGGACTGAAGTGTGGGGGCCGTTTTCCCCCATTGATGTGAAAGAACAGATTTCTTGACTACAGTACATTGATGCTCTGAGAAAGAAGGCTACAAATGACCTCCAAGACCTTATTTCTTTTCTTTCACACCAAGACCATAGGAGTTGCATCCAGCTGGCTTAGCTGAAGTACAGGTGTATATCATTCAGGGCACTTGTTACAGATTTGAGGGCGCTGGAGCAAGTGGACATGGGGATAGTGGTGTTGGAGGTCTCTCTTCCCAAATATGTAAATAGTCTATACCTGATAAGTTGAAATAGGAAATGTACTTGCTGCTTCATTTTTGATTATGTTCATTGTGTGTATAGGAAGCCTTGTCACCAGAAGTTTTTTATATCAACTTAAATTGCTGCTCTTTAGCAGCCAAACAGGAGCAAAATGTAAAATTTTTGAACTCGTTATGTTTAAAGGTCACTTGTTAGTTGATAGTTGATGTTAAAAGTTAATTTATGAACCCACACTTGTTCTGTACTGCACCAGAGGCAGCCGTGAGAAGGATGCAGTGTTCTGCACTCTTTGAAGGGATTCTCCTGGTGTAAAGTGGGTGTGCTTGTTGTCTTCATTGTCGTGTTACTTTTTAATAATAGACACCTAAGCTGCCATGTGTTACTTTTTGATGGTTTTTGAGGAAGAAAGAGCACAGAACAAATTTTCATTTCATATTCATAGTATGAAAGTGGTTTCTATTTTGTAATGCTGCAAATACCTAAAGGTACATTGAACACTTGGAAGGGAACACTTTTTGATGCTGATTCTGACCTGTTCCTGATTCAGGAGAAAAAGATACAAATCTTGTGGATTTTTCTCCCTCAGGTCTGAGTAGCATTGCCTTAAATCTAACCCAATTAGAAACTTGATTACTTATGTGACGTTCAAATTTTCCACTGAAAAATACCCTTCCAAACAAAGCACGCACTTACTCTCAAAAGGGTTCTGTGCCATTGCCAACACTCCTTGAGATTGTAAAGGAATTCTCATGGTGTACCCTTCGTGGCAGCCTTGACTGTTGGCATAGCCATTTGTTATGTAGTGGTAGTGACTTTCCTGCTATGCAGGAACTCCTCCTGTGAAGTGTACGTTTTATATGATGCGTGGCTCTTCATGCAGTAAATAATTTCTTTGTTAATGTATGTTTGAGGGGTTTTGAATGTCAGCATCAATGACCCACAAAGTTATTCAAGTTGTAAAAGGGTATACAGTGATTTAACTATTATCTTTTTTATTCTGTCAGGTTACTGAGCTCACCTTATGAAAATGGCTATAAATACTTAGCATGACAAATTATATGTAACCTGTCTCTTTTTAGCATGCATAAGATTTCTCATTAAGGAAACTGATAACGCTTGAGTCCACTAAATCTGCCTTCAGTACTTTATCAAAGGAGAACGAAGCTTGTTGTACTTATGTATTCATCTGGAAGCCTTTTTTTCCCTCTCTTGTCTGTGTACAACATCCCCATGCAAAGAGAAAAGCATCTCTGTTGAGACAGTCATTAGAATTAAGCACCTCAATGAACTTTGATGAAGTACAGTGTGAGTTACCATCATGCATGAGTGAACGCTTGTGGACCTGTTTTTCTGTTGTTTGTGGAACCTACGTGTTTGATTGACTTGAACACTGCATCTCTCAGAGTTGTTTTTAAGGTCTCTTGGCATTTATCCTAGTCTGTGTTTGGCAGCGTGCTGTTAAAGTACTAGACTTCTAATCTGTACGTGCTTTCTGTTTTCCCTTGGAGTACTGGGAAAGATGTTCTAGTGGTTTCTTTTAGGAAAATCTGTCATTAAAAAAATTATAGCCTTGCAAATAACCATTCACTGTTATTTGAGTCACAGTTTATTCTAGAGAGACATAAAGAATGCTGACTTCATTTATTTTTCTACCTATATACATACTGGAAAAGGGGAAGGGCTGGTGTTTTAAAAAGAAACATGACAGAAAACTTATGAGGTGGCAGAGTTGGGGTGCTTAGGTATAAGGGTGAATGTATTTGCTTATGGTCACAATTGTACCATTTAAGAAATACTGGTCAAAGCCATCAAGTTCCATTACATTGATTTGTAGCTTGTTAGCACAATAGCAGAAAATGTCGTGAAAATAGTTGTATTGTACAGCAGGCAGGATGGCTGTGAACTGGGTTAAGTAGAAAGGCAGTTCCAGGTTTGTCTGCAAAGCATGACCATTAAATCTTTCATGTTAAAGGTATGTTTCTCTTTGTACATGAGATGTTTTGTGGGTTAGAGTTTATATTACTCAGGGTTCTCTGGAGGAATGAAACTTACAGAATTTATGTGATTTAATTAAGAAAAAAATCCTCACATGTGTGCCCAACCATGTAGGTTTTAGTTAGTTCCAGATGTAGTCAAGTCTACAACCAAGAATAGCAACATATGGGTGTGCCACACACACACACACACACACACGGTTTATTAGAATGGCTTACAGGTTGTGGTCTGTACAGTCCTACAGTAGTTGCTTACCAATGAAAGGTCTAAGAGTCCACTAGTTATTCAGTCCACGAGGCTAGATATCTCAGCTGGTGTTCAGTATACACCAGAATCCTGGCAAAGTAGGCTCTAATGCCAGTAAAGGAATGGACTCACCAGTAAGATTAACAAGCAAAGAGCAAATACTTCCTTTTTTTCTAGGTCCTTTATATGGGCAGCCAGCAGATGGTATGGCTCCAGTTAAATCAAGGTAGATCTTCCCACCTCAAAGATCCCGGTTAAAAGTCTTCCTCCTTCAAATGATTTAATTAAAGTCCCTCACAGGTGTGCCCAGCCAGTCGGGTTTCACTTAATTCCAGATACAGTCAAGTTGGCAAGTGACACTAGCCATCACCAAGTTGGCCAACAGCAGCTTTGTCCAGTCTGGCTAATGGTACAGATAGCGCTTTGAGTTATGCTGTCGCTTTTAACATTCCAGCTTCACTAGTCATGGTTCAGTCACTAGGACACAGGTGGGAGGCACCCGCACCCACGACAAAATTTTACCTTGAACCAACTTCTTTTTATCACCACACAGACCCCTGTATTAGATTTGAATAAATACCTCAGTTAACCTAATTTAGTTCTGGAATATAAGGACTTGAAAGGATAGATATTTTGTATTAATTTGAAAATTCTTGACAGAAATCGCTTACCAAGATGGTACAGGGTGAGACTTGAAAATTAACTGGAAATGTTAATAGTGGTATTTCTGAGTCCCCCTTATATACAGGTAATGTGTTTACAAGGTATTTTATTGTTTTCATTTTCATCATGATTATACCATCATGTTTCAGTTGAGACAAAAGTGCAGAGTTCACATAGCTGGTAACCCATGGAGCTAGGACTCAAATCCACCTTCAGCGTGGCTCCAAAAGCCATGGTCTGTTGTTCTGTTTCCCAGACAGGACCTTACCATAAAGGTCAAGCTGGCTTTTAATTCACTGTGTAGCCCATTCTGGCTTTGAAACAAATGAGCCTCCCATCTCAGCCTCCTGAGAGCTGTGATTACAGGCGTGTACCACCACATCTAACATCAACAGTCCAGTTTTATTAGCCAATACTCTAAAAGCCTCCAGGCACAGGTTCCTTGCTAATCTCTAAGTACAACCTGAAGGTGAGGCAGGGCGTCCTCCACTTGAAGCCGGCTGCCCACCGAATGCTTGTCATCAGGACTGGGGAAGAAGACATGAAGTCTTAGCTCTGTCTGCATTTCCTGCCCACTTGGCTGCCTTACACGAGGATCTCTGAATGGGAACATTCTGACACCCTTAGCCAAGGGCTCCTCCTGTATCTTGTCCAATCTGTGAGTAAAGCTGGCTTCACTGCCTTACACTCCCTTACCCTGCCTGTTAGCCTTTTCACCAAGGGACTAGCTTTCATGCCAGAGGATGTGATCAGAATCAACAGCTCTGTGTCCATAAAAGCCAGGCTAGTGTTTAAAAGCCCAGGCTTTAGGGTTATACAGATTTAGGTTCAAACTTAAGCCCGGCTACTGAGTGTGTTGATGGTCAGTTGCCTGACCTAATCAAGCTCTCTCATTCCCTTCTTCTTGACTGTTCAAGGGTCCTGAGCTCATACAGTGCGCCACTTACAGTGGGCATAGCAGCAAACAATTGAACAGCAGTCTCAGCTTTGTGCCAAGCACTGTACAAAAATTGTCAACCGTCTTTTTGCGTACGTGGGAATCACTTATGTAAGAAGAACTACTTGGTTTTTACTGGGGGAGGCATATTGGTTTTAATTAATAACTTCAAATGTGATAATAGAAAAGCTATGACCAAAATGTAAGAACCCTCCCCAGAGTGATAGCAGAGGCCCTGTAATCTGGTGATGCAAGGGCCGGTGTTTCTGATAAAGTGATGTTTAACTTTAGATCTCAAGAGAAATTCGAGGACCAGCTGAGTGAAGTGATGCAGACCATTCCAGGCAGAGGGGAGTGACATTCCTTTAGTCGGGTGTCTTTTGAGTGACAAAACATACACTGTGCTATATAATTCAGCAAGAAACAGGAGAGCTACCCTCCCAGCATTTGCAAAACAGTCGCAAGGACAGAATCCAAATTCCAGTGTTAACAAAAATGGAATGCACTCCTTGAACCAAAATGTAACCCCTTCAACCTCCTGCCTGCCCCCATGTGGCTAAGATGACCCCCTTCTGTGGCCTTTAAAAAGAAGAGCTGATAATGGCGTTTCTGAGTCTTTGTGTCCTCAGGCTAAATAGCCCCATTCTCTTTCTATCTTCCATACACCTGAGACCACCCTGGCTTGCAGACTGTCTGTGGCTGCATCAGCTCCTCGTAAGAATCATCAGGAAGACTGAGCCAAAGGCGCCCTGCTCTGAAGTCGCCATTCCCTTCAGAGAAAGCAAACCATAAATTGCACATGCACGAAATGGTTAAAGAGTGGATAATTAGCCAAAAAAAAAAAAAAAAAAAAAGGACAGAGGGTAAAGGGCACAAGGAGAGGGGCTGAGAGTGGAAGAGGCAGGAGAACTTAAAAATGTCAGCAATCAGTAGGGTCCCAAATTGAAGCCTGGCCTTAGCTACATCTGGGAGCAGCCTGTGGTATGTAAGATCATCCTGTCTCAGAAAAGGAAAAAAAAATGAACAAAAAGCACACCCAACTAGATAGAGAACAGGAATGCTTCAGAGAAGATGCTCAATGACAGAAGAAAAAAGTCTTCTTGTCCTTGACTCAGTTGGAAGATTAGCACAGTTGAACAGGGGAAGCACTTTTAGAAAGCTCCTTTATTCTCCAAGCCTGCTTTATAAACTTATGACAGGTCAGAGACTCCGTGAGCATTTCTTGAGCTATTACCATATGCCAGGCACTGCGGTAGGTGGGTGGACTATGATTTCAGCTGCAAATAGCCGCCAGCCCTATTAGGGGATCAGATGAAGTGATACACACTAAAGCAGTCTGACTGAGGTTGAATATGCTGTATGCTTTTGCTGATGAGGTGCTATTTGAATATGATATGGAAAACACTGCACAGCCTGCAGATCCTCTGGGCTGTGTTCCCTCAGAATCTCCAGTTCAGCACGTTGGAAGGGTCCCAAGTGCCTGCCACAGCGAAGCTGCCTTACTGGCTGCAGCTATCACAGCTAAAGCCTCAAGTCCATGAGTCCATTTTCCAGTTAATTCTGGTAAGCAAAATAGTGTCTCTTTTTTAAAACTGTGAACCTACATTATAGTTGTACCTTAGGAAGCCCTGCTCTCCGTTCAGCTGGAGTACTAAGTTCCCCATTGGTGCTTTTGGGTCCCTCTGTAGAGACAGTTGGTTCACTGTTCAGATACTGTACAGAAATGTCTTGAGACGTAGTCAATTCTTGGTTGATTTGGGTGTCACGAGGCTTTGCTGTCTGATGTTGTCCATTCGAATCTCCTATACAGCTGGGTTTCCATGTGGCTTAGACAAAAATTACATGAGCTGGTTTTCCATCTGAGAAATCTGGAAGACTTCTGTCAGATAACCAAAGTTGTCCCCACCCCCATCCCCGTACTAGTTTTGTGTGAGAAGTCAAGATAAAGGCAATTAAACCCCCTGGGGAGCTACAAAAAATGCACACACACAAACTCAACGGAGTTCCTTCAAACAAAACAAAACAAAACAAAACAAAAACAAAAACAAAACAAAACAAAACAAAACAAAACAAAACAAAACCCAGGAGCCAGGAGTTTGATATTTAACAAGTTTGGCCAGCCAGTGTTTTAAATTCTAACTTGGCAGTCCATAGACCATTAGCAACTCATCTGGGCTGAGACATGAGCCAGGCTGGGGACAGGGGAAAACACAACACAGAGGTGTTTAAACCATGCTTTGAGCCTAAAGGAGAATGCAGCAGACTAAATAAGAACATCTTAGTGGTAGGCTATGCGTTAGAATGAGGTTGTTAGGTGGAATTCTGGTCCTTCACATTGCTGAGACTATAACTCACCAGGAATGTCTGTCCACCCAAAGGGAAGTTTGGAATGAAGATTACCAACAGAATGCTCTTGAGGTGGGGAAGTTATCCTGGGCTATACAAATGGGCCCATCTGAATTACACAGGTCCTTAAAATTCATGAACTCTTCCTGACCATGATCAGAGAAGAAGAGCTGATCATAGACACAAACCCCGGTGCATGCCACCTGGCTCATTTTGCAGCTAGAGGAAGGGGGCCCCTGGAAGCCAGAGCATGGACCAGCAATGGACTTAGTCCACTGAGAGCCTTGCCAGACCTTTGACCTACCAAGCTGGGAAAGGACAAGTGGGTGTTGCTTTAAGCCACTAATCTTGTACTAATTTGTTATGGCAGCCATAGGAAGTTAACAGAGTGCCTGTGAGGGAAAGAACATTGTTTCCATTACTGTCTCTTTCAGAATGTCTAACCTGTGCCAGGCATTCTGCATGGGACTCAGGCACAGAGAGAACCGAATCAGTCACAGGTAGTTGAGAAAGGGAGAGAAGGATCCATACAGACAACTGTGATCTAGCACAAGAGGACCATGATAGAGAAGAATCCACATGATAGATGCCTAGCCTGGGAAAAGATGGGGGAGTATTGCTGAAGACTGCCTGCCATTTCTGTGACTTTAATCTAGTCATACCTACCATCCCTGTCATAGGCTGGTATAAGGATTTTCCCTAAGCCACCATATCCACTATATTACTTGAAAGTGGCAGTGTACAGGGGACAAAATCATACCTCTCCTTATGTCTAATGGCTACTTGGATAGGGATAAGATTGGGTATAGAAGTGATGATTCTTGGCCAGTAAGAGTTTGGACTAGAGAAATGTCAGTGAGGACAAAGAAGTAGATCAGGGAGCATTTAGTGGAGAGATTCAACCATAGTTGTAGGTTAAACAAGATAGGGCTAGAGAGCCATGCCGGCGGTTATGGAGAGAAGGGTCAGTAGTTCACCTGTTCTTGTAGAGGGCCCTCATTTTGTTCCCAGTACACACATGGCTCTCACAACTGCCCATAACTCTAGCACATGGGGATCTGATGCTCTCTTCTGACCCCTGAGAACATTGCACACTTGATGCACAAACATACATTCAGGCAAAGCATTCATCAAATAAAAATAGACCAATCTCTAAATGTGAAGCTGAAGTGAGAGGGCACAGTTCCACAGTGTGAGTGATCCAGACTGGGCAACCGGGGGGCAGGGGTGGGGAGAGAACATGGCAGTAAGTACAAGTTTTAAATATATATATATTTAGACCGAGAGATTGTGAGATGTGCCAGTAAAAACAAATGTAGATTTCTTCTGACTCTCTCTCTCTCTCTCTCTCTCTCTCTCTCTCTCACACACACACACACACACACACACACATACACACACACACACACACAGTACACATACACGTACTGCATGCTGTGTCTCATTACACACACACACACACACAGTACACATACACATACTGCATGCTGTGTCTCATTACACACACACACACACAGTACACATACACGTACTGCATGCTGTGTCTCATTGTGGAGGCTTAGAACAATTTCAAAGTACAAGACAGTCGAGTTGTGATGATTAGAGACCAAGCAAAGAGAAGAGGACATAGAAAAGAACTTGGCTAAGAGTAAACACAAATAGGAAGAAAACATTTTAGTGTTCTGCAGCACAATGGGGTGACTATAATTTATAATAGTCCATTATGTGTTTTTTACAACTATACAAAGGAAGAGCTCAAAGGCTTCAACACAGAAAGTGATATAGAAATGGAAATATTATTCACCCTGATTTTCACCCTATACTGTGTTCATGCCTTGAAATATCATACTATCTTAGAAATACATACAATTTTTATATTAAAAAATAAGAACATGAAAGAAATAAGAGAAAGGAACGAGAGCCCCAAATGAAGTTGGGAAAGAATACAAGCTTGATTACCACCAGGACTTTTAATTATAATCTAGGACCATCTGCAGCTTTTTCCTCTGGGTGGTGTCTGGGAAAAATCATTGCTTTAACCAAAATACAATGAATGGAGGAAAAAATAAATTATTACCCCTCCTTAGAAGAAACAGAGCTTCAGAAGTTCTCAGGGATGGTGGGTGGTATTAGTAGGAAATTTTTAAAAGTGTGCCGCTCCAGAATTTAGTGTATCCATCACTGGTCTTAGCCAGAAGAGTGAAATATATATGGTGGGCTCTGTTAAATGCAGTTCTTAGTATTTTCCTAGAGCGTCAAGGGCCAGAGAATGAGTAGTGGGCGTGGAAAGGAAGCCACAGCTGCTTGGCTAGACCCTCTCTGGTTCTGCGGAGATTTACATGCAAGCTGAGCCTCCCTTACCTTTTTCACCTTGCCCAAACGCTCCTGGAACAGTTTCTAGCACATCAGTGGAGTGAGCAAAGCCCTGGGCTGGGCTGTATATGCTCTGATGCCCAATGCTGTTCACAAGCTTCAATCATCAGAATCTAGGCTGACACTTGACGGCAAGTTGGAGCCAAATAGCAACTGGTGGGAAAGATTACATCTAACATGCCTGGATTCAAATGCTTTAGAAATTGATTTTTTTGCTTCTCACTAGAAGAAAATGACAGTATAGCTTATTTTTAAACAGCATAGAGCCCTCTCTATTAAGATGAAGGAAACATCTGGTTTTTTGTTTTCTCCAATTTTATTAATTCGTCTGAGGTGTGAGTCACCAGCTCACTCAGCCAAGGTTTCCAAACTTTGCTGCCTCTAGAACAGTTGGGGAAATTCACTTTAAAACTACCTTGAAGGAAAGATTATCTACAGAGAGATAGGCCCGTGTGTGTGTGTGTGTGTGTGTGTGTGTGTGTGTGTGTGTGTGTGCACCTAAGAAATCTTTGTCTTAAGTGATTTTTTTTAATTGCTTTTATGTTAAACCACACCCCTAGAAACTGTTCCAAAGAGTGTTTCGGCAAGGTGAAAAAGGTAAGGGAGGCTCAGCTTGCATGTAAATCTCCGCAGAACCAGAGAGGGTCTAGCCAAGCAGCTGTTATATATATATCAGCAATATATATATATCAGATTTGTGAGCTATTCTCATATATGAGATATATCAGAACCTCATAAAATAAGCCCTTTACAGGGAAGTTAGATGCTATGTATCCCATAGAGATACCAAGGAATTAAGATGTTTCTTATCTCTCCACTCAAGAGTTCTTGGACTACTACCAATCCTAACCTGCAAAATGTTGTCACAGGGAGCCATCAATATTAAAGTGTCTTATTCCTAAGACTGAACTCTACCCCAGTGGGAGTTAGTCAGCCAAGCTATGTTCTAGGCTCCTCTGCCTTAAGTTGACAGTAGGCCAATGGTTGCAGTCCATGACAAAACTGGCTTTTCTGTGTAATAAAGAAGCCATCCATTCACTCCCATTACACTATGCTTTACCCAGCGCTGGCCCATTGGTGGGGATGTCAGTAGTTGGATTCTCTGTCTTTCATAGAAGATCAATGATTTGATTGGCCCCTCCATCTCTCTTCTTTCCTTCCTTCCTTTCTTTAACAGACTTAGTGCCTTCCACTCTAGGTACTGAAAATACCAAGGTGATTAAGTCTTTAGGTTATTTTCCTTGTCAGTGAAAACTCCAACATTTGTAAAGAATGCAATGACAATTAGTGTTTCCCCTTTTCCTATCCTTCAACAGATTGACTCGAGATACAGTACTGGCAAGAGTAATGATCAATTATCAGTTGGTGTTGGGTCTGGTCCAAGGGGGAATATTTTGACAGTCTACTTTAACCATATAAGCAATAATTCCAATAAAAAGTTTTATGAGGTGTTCTTACAGATGTAAATGTTTCCTAAAGATATCACTTGAGTTGTAAATCATGTTCTTGAATTCATACTAAAGTCACCTCATTAAATAACAAGGGAGCTACAGTTTTCACATAAATGTTGGTCTCCTGTGACTTAAAACAGGAACAAAGAACAAAGAAAGAGAACTTAAGTCCTAGCTGTGTGTGGCTCAACTTCAAGAATTTGACAGGAGTAGGAACATTTCCTTTGCCACTTCTTTTTTAGCTTGCCTTTCTCCACCATCCCCTCCAAAAGTTTTATCTCCCCAGGCCTGTCTTATTCCCAAGAGAAAACAGAACTGGAGAAAAGAGGCAGAGCATGTCTTTAAAAACAAAATTCAGGCTTATTGAAGTAGAATTGACAAACACCAAGGTTAATGCACAGTTCTGTGAGTTTTGAAAAGTGTATGCAGACATGCAACTGTCATTGCAGTGAAAATACAACTCTCCAGAACATTCCACCATGCCCCTTTGTAAGTTAACCCCTCTCTCCCTGACCTCATGCTTCTGACAGCCTGACCTGTTTTCTGTCTCTGTAGTTTTTGCCTTTTTCTGGAATCTCATAGACACACAATCACATAGCATGAAGCCCTTTGCAGGCTCTTTGTTTTAAAAATGTTTTTTATTATGCTGTATTTTCTTTTCTGCATGCTGGGGGTGGTACATGCACCAGGTGTATGTGTGGAGGTCAGAGGACAACTTTGTGGATTTGGTTTTCTTCTACTGTCTGTGCAGGGACCAAACTCTTAACTTCATGCCTGGTGCAAAGTGTCTTTACTACCTGGGCCATCTTGCCAGCCTTCTCTCAGTTTTAAAATTAAGGATTTTTTTTCAGGTAATAATATATCTTTATTCTGGTAGATATTAAATATTTCAGTAACAGAGAAATAGCAAGATTCTTCACTGTAATAAGCATGGGAGTGCAGCTATCTCTTTGGCTTTCTGGTTTCATTTTCTTTGGCTAGTTAATTGCCAGTGAGAGTTCCTGGAAAGAAGCTGTCGGCAAACACTAATTTATGGTTAGGGGAGGTTGGACTGTTGTAGGTTTAGAGGCTAATTACCTTATCTCAGGATAGATTTACCCTCCTGAATTGCCATTCCTTGTCTATCTCAGGATCAAAACTAACATCAAGTGACTAAAAGAAAAAAAAAAAACTTTAAGAATCTATTTACTTAGCAAACCACTCGCTTCCATCCACGCCAGGAGCTAAGAATGTCATCAGATAGCATCCGAGGCCTGTAGAAGAGCTTCCCCCATCTTGATGGAATCACCAATGTATTTTAAACGTGCCTTGGCTTGTGGCTTTCTTTGCTCTATAAAACTATAAAACTTCACGAAACTGCTTCTCCATTGGAACATGGAATTTGTAGTAACCTAATTCTCTGTTCCTGGATCGTGGTTACTCAAATTTAGCTCTAGAATAAACTATCCTTTATTCCCTTGAAGGGGAGAGCTCTGTTTTCTGCATTGATATAGCCAGTGGCGGGCTAGCTGGACCATGTGCTAGGTTGATTCAAACAAACAAACAAACAAACAAACAAACAAACAAACCCTAGAACTGCCTCGTGACTTTTCCCCATCATGCATGCACCAGTAGACAGAACAGCAGTGGTGTGCAAGCTCTACTCCTTCTTACATAGCATGCCTCACGTGTGGAGCTGGGTCTAAGCTGCATTGTTAAGGAGATGGAAAGTGCAGAGAAGAGGAGGGGTCTGCTTGGATGCTGCTGCGATAGGCATGCAGACCCGAGAATAATTAGTATTGGTTGCTTACCATGGGACTGCTATACCTGCTTCATCTGCCTGTTCTGTCTCAGGATTGGAGAAGATTTGCAAGAGTCTGTATTTAATTAGCAAGGTAAGAGCAAAAAGAGACTGCCTGGCTGGACCACAGAAGTAGACCAGCAAGAAGTGGAGCGAGAGAGTGAGGATGCTGGATATGATCAGGGGAGGAGTTTAATGATGCCCACGCATGGAATACCACACTGAAGTTTATTATTTTGTAAAAAAAAAAAAAAAAAAAGGAAAAGAAAAAGAAAAAAGAAAAGAAAAGAAAAGAATAAAGGAAAAGAAAGAAAGAAAGAAAACCCACTAAACTACACACTGTGAAAAGGTGAATTACATTTTTTCTTTTCCTTTTCTTTATTGGATATTTTCTTTATTTACATTTCAAATGTTATCCCCTTTCCAGGTTTCCCCTCTGGAAACCCTTTATCCCATCTCCTGCTTCTATGAGGGCTCTCCCTCATCCACCCACCCACTCCCACCTCACTGCCCTGACATCCACCTACACTGGGGCATAGAACCTTCACAGGACCAAGGGCCTCTCCTCACATTGATGACTGACAAGGCCATCCTTGGCTACATATGCAGGTGGAGCTGTGGGTCCCTTCATGTGTACTCTGTGGTTGGTAGTTTAGTCCCTGGGAGCTCTGGAGGGTCTGGTTGATATTGTTGTTCTTCCTATGGGGTTGCAAACCCCTTCACCTCCTTGGGTACTTTCTCTAACTCCTTCTTTGGGGACCCTGTGCACAGTCCAATGGTTGGCTGTGAGCATCTACCTCTGTATTTGTCAGGCTCTGGCAGAGCCTCTCAGGAGACAGCTGTGTCAGGCTTCTGTCAGCAAGCACTTCTTGGCATCAGCAATAGTGTCCGGGTTTGGTGCCTCATCTGGGATGGATCCCCAGGTTGTGGAACAGTCTCTGGATGACCTTTCCTTCAGTCTGTGCTCCAAACTTTGTCTCTATATTTCCTTTAGACAAGAGCAATTCTGGGTTAAAATTTTGGAGATGAATGTGTAGCCCCATCCCCCAACTGGGGACCTTGCCTAACCTCTGGATAAAGAAGAACTAGAGGTAATTGAGGGTACAGGAAGGGCAAAGGACAGCAATTAAAATCGCTATCGCCTTTCCCTTTGTTCTTAATCTTTGGCTAGGTCCCACAGGTAACAATAGCAGTTAGTGACTGTTGACTCGTCTAACCTGAGCCAGGCCCAGGGTCAGGCGCTTCCCCCAGCCAGATTGCCTTAATGGAATCTCACAATGGAATCTCTGAGGTAAGCACTACTATCACTTTCTTAAAGGCCAGGAAGAAAGGGGGGCTTGGGGAGGTGCTGTGAATGTGCTGAGGTAACTGTGCTACAGTGAATGCCCAACAATTAGAGCTACTAGTTCTCCTAGCCACCCTAAGACATGACTGGTGACCCAGTTCGCCACAGCAGGCCATGAGCCCCAAGACTCAAATTGAACTCTGAAATGCAGATTCCTGAAGGCCTCCTGGATTCTAGGGACCCGCTGAAAAGGACGCGAAGACCCCCAGTTTCCCATCCGTCTTGTTCAAGGCTTGAGAAGGTGGCTCCTTGGGTGGTGGGGAAATGATGTGCTTGGGCTTAGGATTGGCTTCATCTTAGTTCCCACAAATGTCCTCAACACTTTACATTTTTGGAACGCTTTGGTGAAGCAGCTCGGATGTGGTTGACAGCATTTGTAGTATGAGCCAAGTCAAACCTTCCTCCGGAGGAAAGCTGGAAGCCTTTAGGGGCTCTTCAGTGTTCACGTCGTCCACAGCATCTTGCTCAGTGTTGCACAAGGCCTGTGCTGCCAAGCATAGCACTCGCTTGGATTTCCCTGCCTTTCTCCCTATAGGGAACCAACACTGTCAGCCTGACTTGGCCATAGCCAGGGACAGCTTTGCTGGAACCTCTGATCCACTTGGGGTGCCTTCAGTGGTTCAAGGCCTGCTGAAGCCAACTCAAAAGGATTTTCCTTTCCATATTTTCTGCAGAAATGTCCCCCTCCCTCCCCACTGACTCCAGCCCCTCAGAGGGTTTGAAACTAAGAAGTACCTGTATGTCAGGTATCCCTACAGCCTCTTTTTTTTGCTGTGGATCTAAAACTGAATGGCTTACCCTAAAGGAGCACAGAGTCCTGGCTAATCTCTCTTTTACCTTAGCAGCTGGAGCAATGACTTTGTGGGTGACAATACATGTGGCCTCAGCTTCAGTTCCTGCTCACTTATCCCTGAATGGTAGACTCTGATGTGGAAGGGTAGATAAGACCTTTCCTCCCTAAGTTGGTTTTGGTCAGTGTTTTAGTTTTTAGCAGCAGAGAAGCAAACTAGGATAGGACTCCTGAGTTAGTTGCCTTGGAAGTGTTGTTATTAAAATAGCATCCTCCGCCCCTCCCTTTGCTGGGTTTTTCTGTCTCACCATGTGATCTCTTCTTTCTCGCACTCATATTGTTGTGATGCCATTTTCTAGGAGATCCTCACTAGAGACCAAACCAATGCGAGTACCCTGGAATTCCAGATTCTGAAACTAGAAGCTAACTAAACTTTTTTTTTTTTTTTTTTTTTTTTTTTTTTTTTTTTTTTTGGTTTTTCGAGACAGGGTTTCTCTGTGTAGCCCTGGCTGTCCTGGCACTCACTTTGTAGACCAGGCTGGCCTCGAACTCAGAAATCCGCCTGCCTCTGCCTCCCAAGTGCTGGGATTAAAGGCGTGCGCCACCACGCCCGGCTTTTTTTTTTTTTTTTTTTTTTTTTTTTTTTTTTTTAAATAAAGTTACACTCTCCGGTGTTTTGTTATACTAATGAAAAAAGTGACAGAAATACACTTGACCAATCTATATGAGTCCAATGCTTGGGGCTGTGTTCTTCACAGTGGCTGTGCATTACTTACTGTGTACTCCAGAGTCAGACAGGTAGAACCCACAGGTCAAATATGACCCACTGTCTGGTTTTTCTTGTTTGTTTTGTTTTTTGTTTTGTTTCAGATGGGTTTCTCTGTGCTGCCCTGCTTATCCTGGAACTCCCTCTGTAGATCAGAATGTCCTCGATCTCAGAGATCTACTTGCCTCTGCCTCCTGAGTTCTAGGATTTAAAGGCATGCGCCACCACTAACTACCACTCGGCTTCTACTGTGTGTTTCTGTACTACCTATGAGCTACAGATAGTTTTCAAGCTTTTTAAATGGTTTAAAAGTCAAAAGAATGCTTATATCACATGTGTAAAATATTAAATTTATATATCAGTGTCCCTCAGTAAGATTTGCCTGGAACAAAACCACACCCCTGTTTTATCTCATTTTTTCCACTAAAAAGGTAGTGTTGAGTCTCTGTGATGGAGACAACATGATCCCCAAATTGAGCAGAGAGTTTTTGCTGCTAGAGATTCTCTTCTGTCAAAGAAGAGAATCAGATCTCAGTGAGTTTCTGAATTCAGAGCCCTGCCCCCACCGCAGCTCTTTCCCAAATCTCTAGATACCCTTGAGTGAGTCTTCTGGATGCTGGCTGTCTTTGAGCTGTTTGAAGTGCTTCTTTCAAGAGTCTGGGAGGCCTGGGATGCTTAGAGTGGTATTAGGCTTTCCATCACGCGTTTAGATGAAAATGTAGACAGCAGACTTGGGGTTATTTGTGAACAAAGCCCTGAAAGGAATCCAGTTGCTCTTTGGTAAGAGGTTCCAAATTATCTCAGGCTCTCCTGGGAGCTGTGTGGAGAGCCTTATATGGATATAATCTCCTAAACTGGGCTTGTCCTATCTGTGGCAGGGTCAGAACTGCTTTTTAAAAAAATGTTGTTTACGCTTAAGTTGAAAGATAAATTGTGTACATTTATTTATTTTTACAAATATGGTATTTTAAAGCACATGTATGTTATAGAATGATGAACTCCAGCTACTTAAACATGTTGACATCTTAACACATGTGTTCAGATCTATGATTCTGGTTGTGTGACCTTGTCTTATCTTCCTATTTAATCAAGCCATGCTCAAGGGAACATTAATGCTGTCAACTCCTGCACACATCTTCCTGCTGCATCCGAGATGGCAGTTGCTTTCCTTTTGGTGCCTGTCACCCTTCCCAGCTGGATGTAGGTGGAAGGATGTGTTTCTGTAAGTGCTGGAGTGGGCGAGGTGGCACTTCATTGGGCTACTTGCTTCCTGGGATTACAGGGTTTGAAGAAGATGATAAAGAGCTTCTGCTGTGTGCCTGGAGGCAGTGGTTCTGGCTCTGCATTCCATGGGTGTTAGCTTTACTCAGACCTATGGCATGCCTTCACTCATTCAACAGGTATTCATCAAATGCCTGCTAAACGCCAAGTTTGGTGCTTTGCGGGCTACAACAGCAGATGCAGCAGAGACAATGCCGGTTCCTTTACAAAGCCTCTGCCATACTCATGACACCAACCCACAGGTGGGGGCTAATGATGATAAATAAATCATAACAATCTGTACGGAATGGGTTTTAATGATAGGAAGCCAATGAACAGAACTGTAGCCAAGACAGAGATTGGGGCATAAGGTAAAGCCCCTTAGAGGAGGAAGCATTTCTGTTGGGGACAGAAGGATAAGAGGGAGCTGGCTTGATGACTCTTAGCACCAGGCCTGGCAAGGTTAGTACGCAAATGTTTGTTAACAGGTTGGATGAAAGCAATCTGCTTAGAACCCTTGCTGAAAATCCAAAAGCTACAGATGTATTTGTTCTAGTGACCTCAGGCCGAAGCTCTAACCTAGTCTAGTCCTAGACAACATAGCTGTGGTCCAAAGGAGAAAGATGTGGTGAGGGTGGTTTCCCCACTCAGCTCTTTTAACATTCAATTCCACGAATGCTTGTGGACCTCCTCCTATGACCCCATCACTGTGAAACACTCTGGGGAGCCAGAGGCAGGTCAAAGAGACTGGCAGAGGCCTTATGATGGCCTGTCAAATAAACGGCATGGTAAATGCAACTGAGGACATAGAGCGAGATTCCTAGAAGAGGGGTGCTGGACACATTTGAGGGAGCTGGGATAGAGCCAGAGGAGGCTTTCAAGAACAAGCCTTGCCTGGGAACAACTAGGCCGGAGAGTGAAGATAGAGTGGAGGCTGTAGAGACTGAGGCAGGGACAGGTCTTGGGACAGTTTGGGGAATAAGTGTTTTGGATTTGAGATGCACTAAAGGTATGTAAACACCCAAAAGGAGATCTCCCTGGTGCTGTGCTCAGTACTGTCCCTTCTGTCATCTGATCCTGCTGCGTTAGGTTTAGTTTTCTAGGAAGCTATGGTGTTTCAAAGGAACCGCCCGATCCTTTTCTTCACAAATTTCATGCTTTGGGAAGTGGCTTTTTCCTCCTAAGTCTTTCATATTTCTCTTACAACTTTTCAAAGCATCTACCATATAGTATTTCCCCCAAGTGAGAGATTATTGTCCCTCTATTTGAGGGAAACTGAAATGAAGTCATCTGTCCACTGAAGTGACAGCTGCAAGCAGAAATGTTCTCAGTGGAGCAGCGGTCATCTGAGCTCAAGCCAGCATCCCTTTTCCATGAGTGGTCGCCCCCTGTTAGCCTTCTATTACTGACTTTTCCCTTGCCCCTGCTTATATCTCATTATATGAGGTTTTTTTTTTTCCCAGAGATGAGCTCTGGCTTGTTCTGAATGTTTTAGGTGTCAAACATCCTGTTTTCCTCTGAGTAATATGACCCTGTCAGCGACCCACTGCATTTCCGAATGACATCATGGGATTCAGCTGAGAACTGCTGGAGAAAAGCGATTATGGGAGCCAGGGGACCTCTGCTCGCCCCTCTACCTTCCAGTGCGTTGTTTGGTGATGACGAACAAGAACCCTGTGAATGTGTGTCAGCATTGCCCTAAAAGCAGAGGTTGGCAAACTAGGGCTTGAGGACCCAATCTTGTAACTCTGGCTCTGGCTGATTTTAGAGAGAGCATTTACTTGGCACACATCCATTCTGATGTGCTTCAGTACTGCCTATGGTCATTTTCGCACCACCTGTACATGGAATTGAGTTGATATGCCAGAGCCCATATGGTCCTCAAGGCACAAAATTGTTCCCATATGACCCTTTCACAAAGAGTTTGCTATGGGATTTTTCTTTGATTTTTGTTGTTGTTTAGTTGAGACAGACTTCATGTAACCCAGGCTAGTCTGAACCTCACTATGTAGCCAGCAATAACCTTGAACTTTTGATCCTGCTGTCTCCACCCCCAAAGTTCTGGGAGTACAAGTGTGCACCATCAAGGTCCACCACCCTTAGGAAGCAGCTTGTGAACAAGGTGACATCACATGACTTGGCAAAATACCACTGGTTCCCTTCCCCTCTTCCTCAACATACTGTTTAGGAAAGTAGGGGTGGGTTTGAAAAAATACATTGGAGCTTTTGTATTTATTTAAATTACAACAGATCTTGCACATCTAGTAAATGAGAGTCGCACTTCCAAAGAGGTCCCCTGGGAGATCACATCCTTATTCTAATGCTCTCGCCAAAGTACTGGACATTGTTCCTCTGCAGAGCCAACAATGGGGTACCTGAGACAATCCACTTCACTTTCTTCCTGGCACCAAGGTAGAGCAGTCTAGTTGGGACATTTGGCTTGTTGGGCAATATTTGCCCATTTAAACAAAACCCACGCAAACCAAGCAGTACGACTACTTCAAGGAATTAGCTGTAGATTCTAAAGGTAGTCCCCTGAATGGCACCCACCATACAGTGTCCTCGGAAGCTAGGTAGTCTTGTCCTTTGCATGGCACCGTGCTTTGGATGAATGGTTTCAGCATATCAATTTCATTTCTTCCCAAATGAAATATTATGTGGCTCTTGCCTCTCTGTTTAGGGACTGATTGGCTACTTCAAATGGCTTTACCATATGTCCTGTATTTCCTCGTCTCCTTCCCGCTGCTTCCAGTGGATTATGCTACGGCTTGGTGTACTATACTCATTCAGCTGAAAGTGGTCAGGGCTAAAGCCGAGCTCCATCCGTGCCTCACAGCCAGGTTGTGATAGGAAAGAGTCCCTTCAGCGCAAACATGTGGCATGCTGTGGGTGGCTCTGACATTGTTGGGACAGACGAGAGGCCATGGCCACGTCAGCATTTGGTGATCCCTTTCATCTCATGTGCTCGGGACTGCTGTGGGGACAGAGTATTGAGGCTGGTGGCTTTGAGAAGTCATAAAACAGTCCACTCATTGCTCCACAGTTCTGCTTTCTCATTTCTCTTAATCTCATTTTTCAAAGGGATGTTGTGTGGCCAGTCCTGAGGCAGAATGATAACCAGTTAAGCCACTTGCTTTTTTTTTTTAATCTTTTTTTCCTCCACTTTTTTCCCCTTTACTTTTTACTACTAGTGTGGCAGCACAGGGAGGGGGGAGGTGGAGACAGGGGAATCAGGAGCTTGAACTTATCCTTGTTTACATTTTGAGTTTGAGACCAACCTGAGCTACATGAAACCCTAACTCAAAAAAAAAAAAAAAAAGGCACCACCTTTCCCCCATATGTATAAATTTTACAAGTTCTCTTTGCTCGATTTCTCCTATAGGGTGTCTCCAATGCCCAACTCCAGGAAATATTTGCTCAGATCCACATTTGTTTATATACTTCCCATGAAATCGAGTGGGTTTGTTTTTTTTTGTTTTGTTTTGTTTTTTTTTTCATGATTGAGAATGGTCAAATGGATGACTGAGAAGCAATGACTACCTAGGGCTGGAGCCACAGCTGTAAATTCCTCCTGAATGTTTTCAGTGCCCCAGCTCTGAATCATTTCGGGTGAAGGGGAGCACTCTTTTGTCTTGAGATTTTCTTGTGCTAGGGACCATCGGTTAAACTTGAAGTATTATCTTTAGCTCTCAGTGAGGGTGGAAACTTGATTCTCATATTTTGGTTCTGGCTCATCATATCTGGCTACCCAAAGGAGAACCAAGAGCATCAAAAGCCTTGGCAGGGATGGTGCAGGAAGACCGCTGATCACGTTGTCTTTCATTACATGCTCTTCATTAAGTGATGGATGTCCTTTGCACATATGGTGGTCCAGTCTACATGGACCTTTACAAGGGCAAGAATTATGCCTTCTATTGTTTTGTGTAGCATGCCACAAAAATATGTATAAAAGCATGCAAGTGGGATTTGGGGTGTTTGCTTTTATAATTTGAGCTTTTTGACCATTCTGGTAGTACTTAATAATCAAGCTGTGAATCCTCCAAAGGTCAGATCCCACAGGACTTCCATCAATCAGGCAGCATGTGAAGGAATTTGGGCTTTATTCATAAGAAGTCTGGCATCACTGGTCCTTGGGAGACTTCCAAGCTGGCATGTTTTACCTCCAAAGGAAGGTTGCAGGGAGGGGGCTTTTTGCTCGAGAGTCCTTTCTTTAGTTTGCAGTTTTCAGAAAAGCAAGTGGGCTTCAGACAGAGAAAGAGGCTGTCTTGGCAAGGGCTCTGATTAGGTTCACTTCTTAGTATTCACAGGAGTGAAAAGCTCTGCTTAATAGGTTGGAAAAGTTCCTCTAGGCAGAGCTTCTGGAGGTGGAATGATGACTGTTGCTGTTGGTACAGTGGGGGTGGGGCATGTGGAGTAGGGAGGTGGGGTATGCAGACAGCTAGAGTCAAGGCAGTGTTGGAGTACAGGGTCTAGTAGCCATTAGTACACTGCCCTCCAGAAAAGTTGAGATTATTTAAAATGGTCACAGACATCTGGACAACTCAGTCCTGCCCTGGGCTTTATCGTTAGCCAAACAGCATGTAGTTTGTTAGGTATATTATGGTAAAATTTGTGGTTCAGGTCTTTACCTGTCACTGACTAATCAATCAGTCTTCATCACCCACCAAAACTTCTGAGAAGGTACGCGCTTCTGCTAGTCCCTCCCTTCAGTCTATTGTGTGCTAGGATCTAGTTGTTCTTACCACAGCAAGGGCCTGAAATAGCTCTTTGCAAGGTTTTAAAAGAACCTTTTCCAGCGCTCTTCTTTAATGAGTGGCAGAAGTGGTTCATGCCAGAAGAATGTAGGCCACTGATGACCCCTCTTGGACCCTTAATAAACTTCATAGACTCCTCCCTTGGTCTGCCACTTCCATATGAAGACTGTCACTCTCCTCCAAGGGTGACATTTAACAGCTGATTTCATCGTTCATCAGTTCATTTGTTCAATTCATTCACCCAGCATTCAAATGGTAACTTTTAACCTGGCTGCTATGTCAAATTGTTGGGGGGTAAAAAGGGTCTTCTCCTGACTGTGCGGGCCTGATGACATGAGTTCGATTCACAGAGCCTATGCAGAAAGAGAGATGCAACTCCGGAAAACTGTCTTCAGACTCTGTAGCAAGTGTGTGCCTGCATGCATGCACCCACCACCACCACCACCACCCTGAGAATCTGAAGAAATGTCCAGGGGGAAGTGTAAGTATGGGGATCTAAATCCTATGAGAGGGTTCTCACTTAGGAAGGGCAGCCAGTCAGCATAGTTGAGAGTTCTTTCAGTGGGACCATCAGTTTGGAGAGGCAATCTCAAGAGAAACAGGCAGAAAGGGGAAGGCACGGATCAAGAACTGAGTTCTGCAGCCCCCAAATTACTCCACTTAGATGTCTCCAGCACAGGAGGGGAAGCAGCCAGTGAGGAAAGAAAGGCAGCTGTTTCTCAGAAGCAGTTGGGAAAAAACAAGTGCTTTAAGAAGGAAGAAGCTGGCATCGTGCCTCCTGCTACTGCTGAACACTGAGACGGAGACAACAGAATGACTGTGAAATTGGGTTCAGGGAGGTCAATGGTGTCCTTGGCAAGAGCAAGTTCCGCAGAAAGGAGGACGTGGAAGCCTGATGGGAGCCAGTGGAAAACGGGACGACGCTGGGAGAGATGGCGATGGAGCTCTAGTCTGAAGTTGGAGTATGTCCACAGGTTTACATCATGCCCCTACGGCTCCACACCCTTTCCTTGGAAGCTAAGATGAAATCCTCAGTGCAAGAGCAGGCCCACATCACCCAGGTGACTTCTATATTCGTTCAGCCCATGACACTTAATATTCTCCTGAAGTAAAAAAAAAATGACTATACAGAATCGGAAGACTCATAATTAGATCTTCCACAACTTATAAACACTCTCTACACAGGGGTTCCCATCTCCACTTGACATAGGAATTCCTTTTCCTCAACACATTTCCTCAGCTTTCCAAAGTTCCTATAAAAGGCCTTACACCAGTCCATTTTCTGTTACTATTAACACAAAGCCTTTGATTGAATGCATTTTATAGAAAAGAGGCTTATTTGAGGTACTAAATCTGGTCCAAGGTTGGGGGGACCACATATGGTAGTGACCTTCTTGTTGGCAGAGTCCCTGTGTGGCACAGGCATTACATGACAAAACGACAAGGGCTGTATGAGAGTGAGAGACTCTAATAACAGACCTACTATGCAGCTAACCTACCATGAACCCATTCATCCATGACTGCATTAATCCATTCATGAGGGCAGAGCTCTGATTGCACCTTTTGGTGAGGCATTCTTGCACTGTTGCTGAGTTGGACCTGGAGCTTGTGAACCTTATGCCTCAGTTTCCAGGGTTCTGGGATTACCATGCCCATCTGCTCCCACTTCTTAATATTCATGGTTTCATGATGAAGATTTATTTTCCACATGAGTTTCAAACTTGGAATAAAGTCCATTCATTATGCCCATGAGCAAGAAGACCCTCTCATTGGGACCACTTAGTTCCTAATCTCCTCTCCTCAAGGGATCTTGTCTGCCTCTAGCTCTACCTAAACCACTTTCGTGATTCTACCCTAGACCTGGTGTGGTGGTTTGAATTGGTTTGGCCCCATAGATTCATGTGTTTGAATGCTTGGCCATAGGAACTGCCACTCTTAGGAGGTGTTGCCTTAATAAGTGAGGCTTTGTTGAAGGCAGTGTGTAACTGTGGACATGGGCTTTGAGGTCTCCTATGCTCAAGCTCTGCCCAGTGTGGAATCAGAACCTCCTCCTGGGTGCCTTCAGACCAGGATGTAGAACTCTGGGCTTCTCTAGTACCATGTCTGCCTGCAGGCTGCCATGCTTTCTACTATGATAACGGACTAAACCTCTGAAACTGTAAGCCAGACCCAATTAAATGTTTTATAAGTGTTGCTTTGGTCACAGCAGTAAAACCCTAACTAAGATACCTGGCCTTCATCATTTTTACTTTTTAAATTTTATTAGTTTTTGTTTTTCTGTTTTTTTTTTGTTTTTTTTTTTTTTTGAGACAGAGTTTCTCTGTGTAGCCCTGGCTGTCCTAGAACTCACTTTATAGACCAGGCTGGCCTCGAACTCAGAAATCTGCCTGCCTCTGCCTCCCGAGTGCTGGGATTAAAGGCGTGCGCCACCATACCTGGCTCACCATTTTTATTAAAATGTCCAAAATGTTTTCTTGCATGGCTAGGTAGGTAGGAAACTGAATTTCCTACTCTCCATTCATTTGTGATTTTAAAATTAAAATATAATTGCATCATTCATCCCCTCCCTCCAGCCTGCCACATGCCCTTCACTCTCTCCATAGCCTCTCTCTCTTTATTCTGATTATCTTTTCATTAACATGCAACTCCCCATCTAGCAAGCCTCCTTCACCTTCAACTGTACCTCACCTCCTTCCTGTCCTCTTACCTCACTGCACTGCCCCCTTCCATATCCTTTCCTTGCACACACACTAACTCCTTGTCTTCCTTGCAACTGCCTATTCTTTTGGCAAACAGCTCAACCATCTGAACTTCAACTAGTTTCCAACTAAGCACCTGCAGCTGAGATAGTACTAAGGCAAACCAGGAAAACATAATACCTAATGATGATCTCACTTTAAAATCCTGATGGGCAAGCACAAGTGGGTCCTTCAAGTTGCTTAGCAACCTATTTGCATAATTTACTCTCCATCTCTCCCTGAGGGCTAGGCTCTAGGTACTCCCTTTCTCTTCAGACTCCAATACTTCCTCGTCTCACCTTCATTTTTGGTGTGATCTTTTTTTTTTTTCCTTATCTCACTGAGGAAACAGATGTGATCAGAGGGTATAAAGAAATGCTGCTGTCCTGCTACTAAATAAATCACAATGGCAGAAATATCTCGCCTAACAGTAATTTCTCTATTTCTTCACTAAATTCCCATCCCCTTTCATCTACTCAAGGAAATGACTATAAAATGCTCCTTTTATTCTTAATATCAATTTTGTCTGAACTATTAGATCATTTTCCTCAGTGAGCAAGCATATCTCTTGAGTTGCTTTGCTACAGCTGCCTTCTTTTTCTCTTTCAGTTTATACTAAAGTCTCTTAAAGGAATAGGGTAGAGGTGGTACAGAAACTGTGGGAGTAGCCAACCAATGACTGATCCAGCTTGAGACCCATACCTTGAGGGAGAGCCCACCCTGACACTGCCTGGAGGGCTAGGACCCAGAGGCTGGATAGCCCAGAGACTTAGAATAGAAAATTCTTCCTAATGATATTCCAAGTGTACTAATACATTGGTGCCTAGTCCAGGTGTTATCAGAGAGGCTTCACCCAGCAACTGTTGGAAACAAATGCAGAAAACCACAGCCAAACATTAGGCAGATTGTGGGGAATCCAGTGGAAAAGAGAGAGAGAGAGAGAGAGAGAGAGAGAGAGAGAGAGAGAGAGAGAGAGGATTGTAAGAGCCAGATGGGTCAAGGACAACACAAGAACACAACACACAGAATCAACCCACCTGGGCTCACTGGGGCTCACAGAGACTGAACTGACAATCAAGGAGCCTGCATGGGCCTGACCTAGGCCCTCTGCACATATGCTACAGTTGGGAAGCTTGGTCTTTTTGTGGGACTCCTAACACTGGAAGCAAAAACTGTCTCTGACTCTGATGCCTGCCTTTGGAACCCTTTCCTCTTACTGGGTTGTATTGTCTAGCATTAATAGGAGTGGAGAGCTTACAGCAATTTGATGTGCCATGACTGCTGGATATTCATGGGAGGCCTGTTCTTTTCTGAAGAGAAATGGAGGAGTGATTGGGAGAGGCAGAGGGGAGGTGGTGGGGATGGATGGAGAGGAGAGAAGGGAAGGAAGACTGCATATGGGTTGAAGAAAAGACAGAGAAAGAGGGAAGGAAGGAAGGAAGGAAGGAAGGAAGGAAGGAAGGAAGGAAGGAAGGAAGGAAGGAAGGAAGATAGGTATATATTCCTAGAGCTATGCCATGGTTTCAGTATTGAGAATTGATTCTCCTGAGCATAAGCCTTCAGGAAACTGTTTCATTGACTAGGTCCTGCTGTCTTGTATCTGATGATTCCAATGAGAACTGTCCCCTAAAGACTCTTGGAATTGAAGATTTGGTTTCCCAAAGGTGACACTGTTTAGGGGAGGTTATAGAACCTTTAGAAGGTGGAGATTTGCTAAAGGAAGTGTGCCATTGGGAGGGCAAGCATTGAGAGTTTGCAACCTCATTTTGCATCCTGCTCCCTCTCTCTACTTCCTGTGTACTGATGAAAACGTCATCAGTCAGCATCCTCCTCCTGCTGCCCTTCTGTGTCTTCCCTGCCATGAACCATGAACTCTTTCTTCCTTAAGTTGCTTTTGATCATGGTATTTTATCACAATAAAAAGGTAACTAATCTAGGTGATCATTTGCCATCATGAATCAGTAATCATTTAGACATATTAGATGACATGCGACAAGAGTTGGCAGAATGTGCTACCCAGGCATTTGAGCTATAATCATAGAATCAGGACATCTTAGCCTACATCAGTGAGTGAAGCTCGAAGTACCATTCTGCCTGGCACCACATCATTAGGAGAATGTCAGTAGTTATGTGACATATGAAACATAAAACCTCATCTACTTCTATCAGGCCATTTTCCTGGTCAAATGAAATCAAAAGCATAGGTTGTGTCAAGCACCCAAAGATCCAGCTTTCACAAGGGCTGCAGGCTAAATTTTAAGTACCAGATTGAACCTTTCACTTTTGTTAGAACACCTTTCATGTCCAAAATTTTAAGTGCTTTCTTCAAGGCAATCTCTGTGCTAGTTGGCTGTGGTTATAAAACATTTGGTAAAAACAGCTTATGTTTATTTATATTCATTTTCTATTCCATAGTTCTATGCCCCATGTTTTCCCTCTTAATCCAGCATATTAAAAATAAATAAATAAATGATGGAGGTATGGAGATACCAGTTTGCTAGAGTCATTGCCTCCACAGTCTCTCATCCCTTTCATGTTCATCTTTGCTCTTATTAATGTAGCATATATGTTTGGAAATGAAGCTAGCTATTAAGGACTGAACGATCCTAGAGGGCAATAGAAATTAAAAGTACAACTCTATAGCAAGCAGTCTTATCCCTAGCTGTAGAGTCCAAGAAAAATGGCAAAATATGAAAACAAAATACCCAGTCTGGAGAAATTTTTTTATTTACTTTGGATTCCATTTATTTATTTATTTATTTATTTATTTATTTATTTATTTATTTATTTATTCATTCATTCATTTATTGTGGTGGAGGCAGATACCACGATGTGAATGTGCAGATTGTGGGTAACTTGTGGGAATCAGTTCTCTCCTTCCATCCTGTGGTCCTAGAGGTGAAACTCAGGTTTTCAGGCTTGGTGGTAAGTACCTCTACCTGCTGAGCTATCTCACTGACTTTCAAGAATTCTTAAGAAACAAAACTCAGTGAAAATACCAGGACTCCTTTATAGCTATAATAAGAATTCCAGTTGTACTGGAGAAATATAAAGCAATACATTAAGTTCCTTCTATTGATTTTTAAGCATCATGGTTGTTGAAATGGTGTAAGATTTGTAGAAATGAAGAACACTGCTATAATAATATAGAAACTCTAGACACTGAGACACCAACTAGGCAGCATACACCAGCTGATATGAGGCCTCCAACACACATACATCAGAGGACTGCTGGGTCTGGATTCAGTCAGAAAAGATGCACCTAACCCTCAAGAGACTTGGGGCCCAGGGAGCAGGGAGGGCTGGTGGGGTGGGGGTGGGGTGGTGGGGACATCCTCTTGGAGATGGGGGTCGGGGTGGAGGTAGAAGGGAGGAGGTGTGGGATGTGGAACCATTGGAAGGTGGACCAGAGAGGAATTAGGACTGGACTGTAAAACAAGGATTAAAGAATAATAATTTTAAAAAGGATACAGAAACTCACATTAATTACTACTAATATTTTACCTTGTTTGCATTGCCTAATTAAGACTTGTATTATGGAAAATTTCAAACATATATAAAAATAGAACATATATTAGGGAACGTAAATAATACTTTAATCAACCCTGGTGTTATCAATCAGCCAGCTGCAAAAATTAGACAATCATAAGCACATCTGTCCTCTCACCTGTTTTCCTCTTCTACAATTCGGTATTTATAAAATATATCCTTAAAATCCAGTAATAGCTCTAGTTCCTAATTGTTTCATAAAGCTATAGCCTGGAGACAGTCTTGTTTAAAACTGGGATCCAATAAGGTTCTAATGTTGCAATTAATGGATGCCTCCTTTATGAGTTCTATTTTTTTTTCTTGTTAAAGATTGTCACTTGGCACAGAGAAACCCTGTCTCAAAAAAAAAAAAAAAAAAAAAAACAAAAAAAGATTGTCCGTTGGGAAACCTGGTGGTTTGGTGGTGTGGTGGTTTGCTTGAGGTAGGATCTCACTATGTAGCCCTGGCTGGTGGAGAACTTACAGAAATGCTTTTGGATTTGCCTCCCATAAACATGTGTGCCACTATGCTTAGCCAAAGGTTTTTTTTTCATCATATACAATTTCCAAAAGGCTGTTGTCTAGTGTTTCACCACTGTGGTGCCATTTAAATGTATTCTTTTGTCTCCAGTAGTTTCTGTATATTGATACACTAGACGCCTAATGAAACTTGATTGGATTTTTCTTTTACTTAGCCACTATATGAAATGAAGAGGACCATCAGGGGAAGCACAAAAGAGGGCAATGAGTGAATCTGGTCCAAGTACATGACACACATGTGTGCTACTAGAGAGTACATCACTGTAATGGTATGTGGTCACATTAGCAAGCATGACAGGGTGGTGAATTCCTAGTGTGACATTAGCAGCTGCTGACAGTGGCAAAGTGGTGGTATTATCCGAGACCATCCTTCTTCATCGATCAGCTGTGATATTCTCGTGGTGACCTAACCCGCAATGTGGCTTTCTACCACTGCTGCTTCTAGAGAAAGACAGCAGAGAGACCTGACTCTTCAGGCTTAGTTGGCAAGTAAGGAGTTGCTTCACTAATCTCCTCCAACAGGAACTACTAAGTTTATGCTTTTAATTTTACTCTGGTCAGGTTTTCACACTCACTGCTGTATTTTAAGATGTCTTCTCAGGGCCATCACTGCCCTTCATGATGCCAAATGTAATGATGCAGCCTCTCTGCTCAACCTAGGTGAAATGTTTGGAATTCTCTTATTGAAACGTTTGGTTTTCCATTTTTCGATGTGTGTGTGTGTGTGTGTGTGTGTGTGTGTAAGCACAGGGCAACTTGTAAGAGTCTCTCCTCTCTAGACCTGAGGCTATAACATAGATTGTGCAGATCATCATGTAGGCAGATGCAGCCATCCCATCTTGGCACTCTCTTTCAAGGCCAGTCCATTGGAGGCTTTCTTGCTGCCTTTCCAAAGACTTCTCTTCAGTCTCCTTTCTTAATTCTTCCTCCTCTTGTTGGCTTTTCTTTCTTTTTTTCCCACTTTTTATTAGGTATTTACTTCATTTACATTTCAAATGCTATCCTGAAAGTCCCCTATACCTTCCCCTCCCCCTGTTCCCCTACCCACCCACTCCCATTCTTGGCCCTGGTGTTTCCCCTGTACTGGGGCATATAAAGTTTGTAAGACCAAGGGGCCTCTCTTCCCAATGATGGCCAACTAGACCACAAAGTCTGGGGGTACTGGTTAGTTCATATTGTTGTTCCACCTACAGGGTTGCAGACCCCTTTAGCTCCTTGGGTACTTTCTCTAGATCCTCCATTGGGGGCGGTGTGATCCATCCAATAGCTGACTGTGAGCATCCACTTCTGTATTTGCTAGGCCCCGGCATAGCCTCACAAGAGACAGCTATATCAGGGTCCTGTCAGCAAAATATTGCTGGTGTATGCAATGGTGTCAGCGTTTGGAGGCTGATTGTGGGATGGATCCTCGGGTATGGCAGTCTCTAGTTGGTCCATCCTTTCGTCTCAGCTCCAAACTATGTCTCTGTAACTCCTTCCATGGGGTTTTGTTCCCAATTCTAAGAAGGGACAAAGTATCCACACTTTGGTCTTCGTTCTTCTTGAGTTTCATGTGTTTCACAAATTGTATCTTGTATCTTGGTTATTCTAAATTTCTGGGCTAATATCCACTTATCAGTGAGTACATATCATGTGAGTTCTTTTGTGATTGGGTTACCTCACTCAGAATGATGCCCTCCAGATCCATCCATTTACCTAGGAATTTCATAAATTTATTCATTTTAGTAGCTGAGTAGTACTCCATTGTGTAAATGTACCACATTTTTTGTATCCATTCCTCTGTTGAGGGGCATCTGGGTACTTTCCAGCTTCTGGCTATTATAAATAAGGCTGCTATGAACATAGTGGAGCATGTGTCCTTCTTACCAGTTGGAACATCTTCTGGATATATGCCCAGGAGAGGTATTGCGGGATCCTCCGGTAGTACTATGTCCAATTTTCTGAGGAACCGCCAGACTAATTTCCAGAGTGGTTGTACAAGCTTGCAATCCCACCAACAATGGAGGAGTGTTCCTCTTTCTCCACATCCTTGACATTGCTGGCTTTTCAAAAATGGAGATAAGAGGGGACATTCCGAGTGGACACAGCGGTCACCGCCTCTAAAGAGAAGAATTCCCACACTTATGGCTGGAGGTCTGCGCTCCTTATTTCAGAGGTCCCCAGGCAGATTGCAGACTGTGAAGAAAGGTGCAGAATCTCTCACTGGTACAGAATGGATTGGTCACAAATTTACCAGATCAAGAATTCCAGATAAAGTGTTTCGATCTAGACCTGAAGATCATGAAAAGTACGCTGGAGACCCTCAGAACCCTCATAAACTGCACATTGTCACAAGAATAAGAAATACAAAGAGGCATCCATCCTGGGGAAAAGATACCATCAAGATGCTCGGAGTACAGAAGGCACACAGCCCTCAAATTCACAAGAACATCCCATCAGTGAACGCAAAGCTGAAAGTGGGTAAACACTTACTATGCATCCAGCCCCTGAAGCTGCCACAGGGACTTCCCACAGAACAGACCATGTCCAGCACGTGCCTCAAAGGCACTGGGGAGTTGGTCGTGCAGTAACATCTGAAGCCTGTGGAGCTGGAAGCGAAGTCCTGACGCCACACAGCTTCAGCTCACAGATGCACTAACTGAGGAAGCCATTCTCATTAAGGTGTATGTTCATCCAGTCAAAAAAAAAAACAGAAATAAAATTCACATACTATAAATGCCACCCTTTATAACACAATTATGCTCTTCTTTATATATTCAAAGAGTTGTGCAACCATAGTCACTAGTTTTAGAATGGTGGCAACATCCCTCATATGTAACCTTTTCTTCACTCATTAGCAGACATATTCCATCCCACTCCCAGTCCTGAAATCCACAAATCCCTCATATCCCTAGGCATTTGTCTGATCTTCTTCCTGTTCCCCAATGTCTATATTTTCTTTTTCAGACAGGGTCTTATGCACAGCATTCTGGCCTTGCTCTCATTATGTATTCAAAGATAACCCTGCACATCTGATCTTCCTACCTTCATCTTCCATGTGCGTGAGAGTCCTGAGTTACACAGTGCCGAGGACTGGACTCAGGGCTTTGCATGCTAGATGAGCATTCGAGGAACTGAACGATATCCCAGCCCTCCCTTTCTTTGACTTTGTTTCTTTGTTGGTTTGAGACAAGGCTGGCCTGGATGGAAGTCTCCAGCCTAGTTTTTCCTTGCGCTCACTGTGATCCTCCTGCTTTGGCCTCCTTGGGACTGTGATTCCAGAGGAATCTCCTTGACTTTTTAATTAAACAAGTCTCACATTTATTGACACCAGAATGATCCTTTTGACTTCCATGCTTTATATATAACCCATACAGCAATAACACCAGCATGGACCTCTCCTCCAAACTCTATAGTTACCGAATGGCTGAGAAGCACCTGAAAAAATGTTCAGCATCCTTAATCATCAGGGAAATGCAAATCAAAACAACCCTGAGATTCCACCTCACACCAGTCAGAATGGCTAAGATCAAAAATTCAGGTGACAGCAGATGCTGGTGAGGATGTGGAGAAAGAGGAACACTCCTCCATTATTGGTGGGATTGCAAGCTTGTTCAACCACTCTGGAAATCAGTCTGGTGGTTCCTCAGACAATTGGACATAGTACTACCAAAGGATCCCGCAATACCTCTCCTGGGTATATACGCAGAAGATGTTCCAACTAGTAAAAAAGACACATGCTCCACTATGTTCATAGCAGCCTTATTTATAATAGCCAAAAGCTGGAAAGGACCCAGATGCCCCTCAACAGAGGAATGGATACAAAAAATGTGGTACATTTACACAATGGAGTACTACTCAGCTATTAAAAAGAATGAAATTATGAAATTCCTAGCCAAATGGATGGACCTGGAGGGCATCATTCTGAGTGAGGTAACCCAATCACAAAAGAACTCACATGATATGTACTCACTGATAGGTGGATATTAGCTCAGAAATTTAGAATACCCAAGATACAAGATACAATTTGTGAAACACATGAAACTCAAGAAGAACAAAGACCAAAGTGTGGATACTTTGTCCCTTCTTAGAATTGGGAACAAAACCCCATGGAAGGAGTTACAGAGACATAGTTTGGAGCTGAGACGAAAGGATGGACCAACTAGAGACTGCCATACCTGGGGATCCATCCCACAATCAGCTTCCAAACACTGACACCATTGCATATACCAGCAAGATTTTGCTGACAGGACCCAGATATAGCTGTCTCTTGTGAGGCTATGCCGGGGCCTAGCAAACACAGAAGTGGATGCTCACAGTCATCTATTGGATGGATCACAGGGCCCCAATGTAGGAGCTAGAGAAAGTACCCAAGGAGCTGAAGGGGTCTGCAACCCTCTAGGTGGAGGAACAATATGAACTAACCAGTACCCCCAGAGCTCGTATCTCTAGCTGCATATGTATCAGAAGATGGCCTAGTCGGCCATCATTGGTCTTGCAAACTTTATATGCCTCAGTACAGGGGAATGCCAGGGCCAAGAAGTGGGAGTGGGTGGGTAGGGGAGTGGGGTGGGGGAGAGGGTATGGGGAACTTTTGGGATAGCATTTGAAACGTAAATGAAGAAAATACCTGATTAAATTTTTAAAAAACTGAAAAAAAAAAGAATGTCTACTAGATGTCTTAAATGTAATGGTTCAAAATGAGCTGAGGATCCCCAAGAGTGTTTATCCTGTAATCTTCATCTTAGATTATGATAGCTGCTTCTCCAGCAAAACTTTAGTCATCTTTAACTCCTCACATCCAACCATTTACCAAATCAAGAAATCCTACAATGCTGAGCATGCTGCAGAACCTCTGCTCATCTCACTCTGGCAATACCCAGCCATTACCCTCAGCTGGTTGCTCCAGTTATCTCCCTGGAAATGGGTGACGCTCTGGATGTTTGAGGCAGTTTGTGATGATGTTGTCCTAATACCTATGGTGTATTCAGCAAGTGCCTTACCTGAATGCTTCTCACAATGGCTTGTTCATTCCAGACCTGCAACATTCCAGACCTGAAACTTTCCAGACCTGCCTTCTTATTGTTCTGAGCTTCCCTGTCTTCTTTCAAGTTTCTTGAGTTGCTGTTCTCAGTGCCTGAAACACATTTCCCCCCAGATATCCTCCTAACTCCTGGACCCCACTTGCTTTCACTTCCTTTCAGATTTGCTGACACGACACCATCTTAGGTGACATTGCCGTCAACTGCCACCCTCTCTTCCCAACACTCCCCAGTCTCCTGTGTGATTAGATCTTCATAGCGATTCCTGTCTTGTGATGAATTACATATTTTTTTCTTATCCATTTTATTTCTCTATGGTAGATTTGGAATATATCAGTTAAGGAGTCTTGTTGACTCTATTCCACCTCCAACAAAGGGACACTCAAGAAATTAGTTAAGTGATTGAACCATAATACCAGTACCAATTGACAAGCACACCCTGGGTGACTGAATACTTAACATCATGATATAACCTAGTTTTTATGACAACTCTAGGAAGGCATGTTATTATCCATACTCACAGATGACAGACCTGCACTCAAGTTCACATATTTGTTACATTCATTCATTCATTCATGTGGTGGGAACCGTGTATGAAAGCCTGGAGACAGCCAGTAGGAAGCAAAGCTCTCCTCGAAGTCCTGGGGATCAAAGTGTCATTAGGCTTGGTGGCCAGGGCTTTAGCCACTGCTTTATATCACCAGTTCTATGCCCACACATCTGATATGTGCTAGGACTCCAAACTGAATGTCTGCTGAGGTCACAGCATAGACTTCTCTTGTGTCCCTTCACAGTGGCCTTCACCATAATGTGACTATTTTACTGCTTTCTCTGGATTCTTTTTTTAAAAGACATATTTATTCATTTTAGGTATTCTATGTACACTGTAGTTGTCTTCAGTGATCTTCAGTGGTTGGGAATTGAACTCAGGACCTCTGGAAGAACAGTCGGTGTTCTCAACTGCTGAGCCATCTCTCCAGCCCATATCCCTGGATTCTTAATGCAGGCATTCATATGAGGTGTAAAAAAATGACATTCCCAGTTTCCAAGCAATCTAAAAGCAAGCCATGCTTCTTTCCTTTACTAGTTTCACCAAATCAGTGCAATGGCTGTTCAGGCTCCAGTAATAAAGAAACTGATTCATGGATCAGTGGCAAAGAAGAACTGTGAGCTGGAAGTAGGAGATAAATTCCTTTCTGGAGTGGAAACTGTGCACTGCTAAGACAACGTGTCATGTCATAACCTCACTGAAATTACCGCCCTGTTGCCTGGCAGCCTCAGGAGGCTGTGCTTCAGCAGCTCGTTGGCGTTCTTTCAGAGAAGGAAATATATCTGCTTTTAATATTGTTTATGTAGTATTTTGTTCTCCTTTATTAAGACAGTATATTTGAATGACCTTACCTAGGTAATAGTTGTAGATATTTGTGATAGATTTGTTGTAACCACAGATCAAAACATTTCATTTTTGGGACAGAGTCAGATTGACCAAAACATGCTTGCATCGTCATTTTGATTTGATGTCATTCTTACAAAATTAGACATGATTAATGTCACACTGAGTGTCATGCTTTGCCATTGCCCCCCGACACACACACACACACACACACACACACACACACACACACACACACACAGAGTGGGATTTCAGTGTTCAAGTGTCTAGGAGACTGTGCTTAATTGGATGCTTTTAAGAAACACTTTTGTGACCAGGCATGGTAGCACACATCTTTCATCCCAACACTCAGGAAGCAGAGTCAAAAAGTTCTCTGTGAGTTTGAGGCCAGCTCAATCTGTATAGTGAGAGCTTGTGAGTAGCAAAGATAAAACAGAGTTCTTAACATTTTGTTCTTGAGACAGGGTCTCACTCTGTAGCCCTGTCTCTATTTCCTCAGTGCTGGGGTTAAAGACATGTGTTACCACAACTGGGTTTAGCACCTTTTCTTCTTGTCCTTTAGATCCCACTTGCCTCCTCCTTGGTGCCATTCTTAACCATTTCTCTTCTGAAGAGAGGAATTATCCAGCAAAGGGTCTTAAAGCGCTTCCTACTTTGTGCCTACCACGCAGCCTCTCTCTCTCTCTCTGTCTCTCTCTTCCCTCTCTCTCTCTCCCCCTCCCTCTCTGTCCTTTTCTTTCCCTGTCTCTGTTTCTCCCTCTCTCTATCTCTGTCTCTGTCTGTCTGTCTCTCTGTCTGTGTCTCTCTCTGTCTCTCTCTGCCTCTCTGTCTCTGTCTCTGTCTCTCTGTCTCTGTCTCTCTCTGTCTCTGTCTCTCTCTCTCTGTGGGTGTCTTGCAGGACTTTGGCCATTTGGGCTCCCTGTCTCCCTCTGTTCCTCCTTCCCTTCTTTCCCTCCTTCCTTGCCATTGTTTGATGCTGAGGATTGACTCTGGAGCCTTCACATGCACACACTTGCTCGGCAGCTGTTCCACTGCTCAGCTGTGTGTTCAGCCAATTTTTATCTTCATTGTAGACAGGGTCTCATTGATTTGCCCAGGCTGTCTTACACCCACTCTGTAGCCTATCCAGCTCTTTAAATTTGTGATCTTTTTGTCATAGTCCCTTCGTACTGAGATTACAAGCCTGTACTACCAAGCCTATTTTGTTTCTTAATATACAACCCCAGTTGGCCTTAACCCACCCACTGACCTATGGGTGTAGCTCTGCTGTTAGGAGTGAATAAATATGTCCACTTCCACAAACTAGACTTTCTAATATTCCAAATAAAACACATTCCACATCCTCCCATCCCCTCTCTTTGGTCTCAAGCTTCTCCTTATATGGCCGGGTTAATTTTCTCATTACCATCTTAACTCTTGGCCCCAAGATCCTCTTAAATTTGTCAACAACCTTCGGAAAGTGTTATGTCTAGTCTCTAAATCTAAATCTAGTTTGAAAGCAAACAACTTGTTGAACTCCTGCTTAGGATTAAAAAATATTGTCTTCACAATAAAGACAGTTCCAAGACTTTATCATCATACTTCTTTCTACAACCTTGTTCTGTCCCATACGACACAATGAAGATTGGAAAAGATTTTAGAATGGTGGGCTAGAGCCAACAAGAACTATAACAGAGACTTTGCCTCTGCAAAGGCATCTTGCATTACAGGAGCGACTGCCATTACCACGCCTGTGGCTGACTCACACAGAACTTGTGGTTGACTAGAGCCCCCAAATCAGTCTCCATGCTGCCAAATCAAGTCTTTCTCAGGCTCTGCTCTAAGGCTGTTAGACAGAAAAACCATCTTGTTGGTTTCAACTCATTCTTTGTGCCTTTCTGAATCTTTCAAAAATTGCATTTTTTAAAATTTTAAGTCATAGCAATATAAATTTCAAAAGTCTTGAGTCTTCAGTTTCAAATACACACACACACACACACACACACACACACACACACACACACACACACACATATATTCTTAACCATTTCTCTTCTGAAGAGAGGAATTATCCAGCAAAGGGTCTTAAAGCACTTCCTACTTTGTGCCTACCACGCAGCCTCTCTGTACACATCATTCAAATCAAGAACTGTCACAATACCACATCCAGAAGGCTCTCTTATGCTTCTCTATAGTCAGTAACTCCTATCCCAAGGTAACCACTATCCTCATTTCTAACATTATAGATTTGTTTTTCCTGGTTTGAGCATGTTGTTTAAATTTAATCATATGGAGAATATTTATTTGTCAGTGGCTTGTAAAGTGCATTGTGTCCGTGTGATTCATCAGTATTGCTGCATACACTAACTTTCTCTGGTAAGTAATCATCTTAATAAATAGTGAATAAACCTAATATTTATTTATCTGTTCTTCTGATGGAAATTTTGGTTGTTTCCAGTTTGAGATTAATATGGACAACATTATAATGAACATTCTTTTAGATGACTTTTAGAGATATTTATTAAGTATAAAGCTAACAAGATACATTTTGGTTCATAGAAAATATGTTGTATCTTACTTTAACATATAAATTTCAAGAATTTTTGCCATGGAGTTGGGGACCTGGCTGATTTGATAGAGAGTGTGTCTGGCACCCACAAAGCTTTGTAATCCCATCCATTCAGGAGGTAGAGGTTAGAAACTCAGAAGTTTAAGTTTATCCTCCGCTACATAATGAGTTCTAGGTCAGCCTGAGCTACATGAGACCTCGTCTCAAAAACAAAACAAAAAAGTTACTGTAGTTACTTTTATGCGTCCTGGTTAAGATATGATCCCCAGTTGTTCAATTAGACACTGATCTTGTCATTTCTATGAAAGTATTTTGAAGCTGTGGTAAAAGTTCACCTGTGGGTCACAACCCCTTTGGGGTTGAACAACCCTTTCACAGAGGCCACATATCAGATATCCTGCATATCAGATATTTACATTATGATTCACAAAAGTAGCAAAATTACATATATGAAGTAGCAACAAAGATAATTTTATGCTCAGGGTCGCCACAACATGAGGAACTGTATTAAAAGGGTCACGGCATTAAGAAGGTTGAAAAATTCACTAGAGAATCTGGGATTGGCTTGTTTTAGCCTGGGAAAGAATTCAGGTACAAGGCTGAAGGAATGAAACTGTGCTTGTGCATAGAAGATTCAGTTCCAGACTGATCTTCGCATGAGTGGTCCTCACAGATAGGACAATCGGTTTGTACTCACTCCATTAACAGAAAGACTAATCTCATCTGGAACACCATGATGATCATAGCTGGAAGCGATGTTTGATATGGGCACCCTGTGTCCCAATCTAGTTAAGACATACACTTAATACAAACCACAGCAAGAGCTTTGTAGTTAGAATTAAGTAAAAGATCTAATGGAACTAACCTCAGTGTCCAGTAACAGAAGAATAGATAAGGAGAATATAGTGTATGTACTGAAATTGGACTTGTTTTCAGCCATAATAAAAACAATCTTATTATTTGCAAGAAGATGGATACAACTGGACATCATTATAGTAAGTCAATCAGGCCCATCTCAGAAAAGCAAATATTGTATGCTTTCTCTCATTTGTAGATACTAGATTTTATATGGTTTCATAAAATTATGTATGTATATATGGTATAAAGATAAACAAAAAAGCTGCCTAGGGCATAAAGGAGACTGATGGAAGAAGGAAGTGGTGAGAACAGGGAAAGTAGGAAATGTGCTCAGAAAAAGTAACCAAAAAAGAATGGCCGGGCGTGGTGGCGTACGCCTTTAATCCCAGCACTCGGGAGGCAGAGGCAGGCGGATTTCTGAGTTCGAGGCCAGCCTGGTCTACAAAGTGAGTGCCAGGACAGCCAGGGCTACACAGAGAAACCCTGTCTCAAAAAAAAACCAAAAAAAAAAAAAAAAAAAAAGAATGAAGTTAAGGGTTTCAAGATGAAATGATTCTGCATCGCCTTAGGTGGTCTTCACAAGTAATAATAAATATCCTTGTATGGGATAGAGGAAAAGGTGCAGACATGGAGAGATAAGAAAGCCACATGAAGATGGAGACAGAGACTGGAGTTATGTAGCCACAAGCTGAGAAACTTCTAGAAGGAGCAGAAGCTAGAGGAGGTAAGGAAGGAGTGTCCCCTAAAAGGTTTCACTCTGTTAAACCACTGTTCCCCAGAAACAGAAGGATGCATGTTTGCTGTTTTAAGCCACCCAGTTTGTCACAGCAAGGATTCCCACTTCTTGTTCCTACTGTGTGTTCCTGACAGTCCATCTCCAGCTGAGCAGGCCTGAGCAGTAGGTTCTTTGTATTTTTTTTTCACTTCCTAGCTTTTAAACGGTGTACCATGCCCTTTTTATTTGACCACCGAAACAACTGGCTGTCTTATTTCATGCTCCCCAAAGCTTTGGCATTTCTCAAGACTGACTTTGAACTGCTGTTTCTGCTATATGGCTCCAACTCCTCAATCAGAGCCAAGCTCTCGCTCTCTGCAGGACTCACTAGCTAACTGACCCTAGGCGAGCTGCTCAGCCTCAAAGGCCTTTCTTTATGTGTGCTCTCCAGTTCACAATACTTCCCCATGGTGGTTAGTGTGAACATTACAGATAATGGGCCCTTGGCAGGGTGCAGTAAATGCCAGCTTTTGATATGTACTCAACTTTATCATATGAGTCGTGTTGAACACATACACACAAAAGCTCCTGCCTTCCCTCATTCGGGGTCTTCATGTTTGACAGTGATTGTAGTCCCTCAAAGCTCAGCAATAGCTCTCCCTGCTCTGCTCCTCACACCGCAGTGCAGCCTTTCCAGCTTCTCACAGGTGCTCACCATGCAACATCTTCATGGCCTGCATCCTTGTTCCCTCTGTGTTAAATACTTGGAAGTACCTGCGTGACTCGCTCCCTCAATACACCCAGATCTTTGCTAAAAGTCCTATGTTATCCAGGAGGGGTTTCCTCACCACACTAAGCAGCACAGCCCCTCCAAGCCCTGTGCTGCCTTGCTCTGCTTTACTTTTATATACAGATCTTGTCACCATCAGGCTCATGTTTGTGTATTCTATGTCTCCTCCATTAGAAGTCAAGTCTTAAGAGATCATGATGGGATTTTTGTTTCTTTCATGAACTGCTGTAATCCCTGCTGCCCAGAACAGAAAGTGCTCACTAAATGTTTCCTGAGTGAATGATTGAAGGAATATGTGAACAGCCTAGCTGGGTAGTCACAATATAGTGTCATAGTACCGTGACGAGTTTGTACAGCGTGTCCTAGGAAACCTTACTCTGTGTAGGGACGGGGGAGGGATGAGATGGAGGTAAGAATTATTAATGAAAACTTCTTGGAGCAAGTAACAGCTAAATTGAATTCTTAAACGTGAGTAGGAGCTTCCAGGCTCGGAAGGTTATAAAAGGAAGCCTGCCTTGATGACCCTACTGTAATTCTATAATAAAACTGTCTAAAAAGGAAAAAAAAAAAGACAAGGGTGTTTTCTTAACCAGCAAGCCATCTTGCTGGTTAAGAAAACACACTGCTTTTGCAGATGACCACAGTTTGGTTCTCAGAACCCATGGCAGGTAACTCACAATCATTTCAAGAGGGAATCTGGCCCCGACCCTCACATATACATAACCACACAGAGATATAAATAACTGAAAGCAGAATAAATCTTTAACTTGAAAAAAAAAAGGGAGGAAGGAAAGGCAAGCAAAGAAAGAAAAGATGATAAAAGGAAGGGGAGAGACAAGGAGGAGAGGAAACAAAGTACCTTAGGGTACTTCAGTGAGATGAAGGAGTGTAACAAAGTACTCAGACAAGAGAATCCATACATTCTAAACAGTTTGGTATGACAGAGTGGAAAGAAAGGTGGAAAAACGAAGGTAAGAGAAGGGAGAGAAGAAAAAGAGGAAGGATAGGGGGAAAGAATAAAGAAGTGGGAAGGAAGGAATGATATAGAAGGTGGGAGAGAGTAACATGTGAGAGGAGGGCTAGAAGCAGACAGGCACCCAAAGAGCTAACTCATGATGCACCAGGAGTGATTGTTGAAACAAAACAGTTAGATAACATTGATGGTAGAGCTGTTTTCAGACCCCAGTGGGAATGCTCCAGGAAGAGCCACTTCCTCTGTGCAGAAGGCAGAAGCCGGGGATGGGAGAGAAAACACTAACGAGAGAACACTGAGGACCTGATTTGTTCACCAGGTAGATAGAGGGGGGAGGGGGAAACAGATCCAATGGAGGAAGAGGGACTGAGATGAGCTCTGAGCAGCCAACCGGCTCCTGGTCATCGAGGACTTTAAAGCCACAGAGAAAGAATATCAGAAGTCATGAAGGACATGAAGTAGAGAGGCTGTTCAGGGGAATGTTGCAGATTCAAGATTAGCTTGATTAGATTAACTCAACCATTCTATCTTTCCTGGGAAGAACCAACTGAAAATGTGGCGAAGCAGACAGGCAGGAAGGTAGGAAGAGCAGCCAGAAACATGCTGGAAATACTGAAGCAAGTGATGTTGTGGTAGTCTAGGTCCTCCTTATCCAAAGTTTAAGCCAATGCCAGAAGTACATTGGGACTTGATAGCTTGTGGAGCACACTGGATGTCAGCTAGAACCTGTATTTTTTTTTTTTTTTTTTGGTTTTTCGAGACAGGGTTTCTCTGTGTAGCCCTGGCTGTCCTGGCACTCACTTTGTAGACCAGGCTGGCCTCGAACTCAGAAATCCGCCTGCCTCTGCCTCCCGAGTGCTGGGATTAAAGGCGTGTGCCACCACGCCCGGCTAGAACCTGTATTTTTAACAAGAGCTCTAGATAAGAATATCCATATGAGAGTTGCAAAAGACCTGGCCAAAACTAAGTGGTAATGGAGGTGGGATATAGATATGGAGAGTTGATAGGATTTAGCTTGAGAACTATTGACACCTTCCCTCTGCAATAAGGTCTCGTGTATCCCAGGGAGGTGTTGAACTCATTCACTACAGCCAAAGATGACCATGAACCTCTCCTCCTCCCATCTCCTCTCCATATTCCAAGCACTGGGATTACAGGATGGTTCCAGCATAGCCAGTTGATGGAGTGCTCAAGATTGGATCCAGAGCTTCCTGTAATACTAGATAAGCACTCTACATTCCCAACCCTATACTGATTGCATTAGACTCTGTTCTATTGCTGTGAAGAGACACCATGACCAAGGCAACTCTTATAAAGGAAAACATTTAGTTGGGGGTGCTTACGGTTTTAGAGGGCTAGTACATTACCATCATGGCAAGGCACATATTGACAGGTGTGATGCAGGGGCAGTATATAGGAGCTATAACTTGCTCAGTTGGCCAAGAGAGAAAGAGAAAGACACTGGGTCTGGTGTTGGCTTTTGAGATCTCAAATTCACACCACTGACACACACTCTCCAACAAGACCATATCTCCTAATCCTTCCCAACAGTCCACCAAGTTGGGATCAAGCATTCAAATATATGAGCATATGGGGGTCTTTCTTATTCAAACCACCAAACTTACCCCTTTAGAATTACTTTATTTCTCCATTTGCTGACTTCCCAATCTATCTATCTATCTATCTATCTATCTATCTATCTATCTATCTATCTATCTATCTATCTATCTATCTATTTATCAACTAGGGCTCCAACCTTCTCCACACCCTCCTGAGCTGGGTTTAGACCACAGCTGAGGAGCTGGCCTTCTCTTTGCATCTGGGGCCCTGTATAGACAGAAAATGGATTCATTTTCAGGGTCCCCAGCCAATGACGCCTTAAGCAGCTCAACGGTCAATAAAATATAAAATAAAACAGTGAACAATCATTCTGTCTCTGTCTCTGTCTGTCTCTTTCGCCAAAATCAACCAAGACTCCAGCTGTTCAATAATTTTTTTAAGTTTCTTCAAAGACAGCAGTTCACTTTCATTTGAAATCAGGGGTGGAGAGTGTGGGAATTGAATTACCTCAAAACATTTTGAAGTGTGAAACAGGAGCTTTTTTATCCTACTTGTGAAGCAGGGAAGGTGTCCTTGCTTTATTGTGGATACACATCTTACAGCCAGATCATGGGTTTCCATAACGTGTCTTCAAAATATGAGAGATGCTGGGTGAGCTGATACAGAGAGCACTATGAAATACCAGAGGCGCTAAAGCAGAACCACTCCCCTTGAGTAATCATTCCCACATGCCTTTTTAGGAAGGAACTGACTTCACCCTTGAGTCAATGTGTTCATTCCTGTTGTATTTGAAATGACAGTTACTTCAGCTGCTGACCTCTCGTTTCTCGCCCTTCTAACATTCTAAGAAAACCTGCCAATTAAGGAAAGAAAGTTCTTGCTATGAGACCACAACAGCCATGGTAGAAATGTGTGGGATTTCAACTTGGAAGCTGGACAGAGCACTGATTCAGCAGGTGTTTAGCGCATGCGGACGAAGGTGACAGGATTATGTTAACAGGCTGTTCTTTTCAATCAACAGAAACTAATTATGATGAATCTATGGAAAAAATAAACTCATAGGCAGGAAGTTAGGTTGCAAGTAGAGTTTCCAGGGAATGCCAGTGAAGTAGGCTTGGAAACTGTCCTGCACTGGGGATAAATTCAGGGGCCAGAGTCCCAGGCAAACTCCAGTCCCAGGAAAACTCCCACCCCAGGAACAGATTGCTTGGATCTTTCTGTTGCCGTTGTGGGATGTTAGCTTGGACACTGGTTTTGAAGGCCATGGTGGTTGTCACTGCCTGTGACTGCTAAGTGCTGTACCTTTTGGATGGATTCTGAACGGTTTGCTGTTTCTTTCCAACCCTGTATCCTGATCCCAAGTCCTGAACAGGAAGGAGTCCTAAGCTTGCTGAGCTTAGGGCATATGCCCTTGTCTGTCCTCTGCAGATGATTGACAGTGAATATCTGATCAATCTGGGTTCCTCAGTGGGAGGGGCCCATGTCGCTCACTCAGTAGGGATTCGCCAACATATTTTATTTTTGAGGTTATAATTGACATCATTTCTTCCTTCCTTCCCTCTTCCTTGGCCTTTTCAATTCTTGCTTCTTTTCTTGCTTCATTAACTGTTGAGGCACACACATGCTTCTCTGTAGACTAGCTCCATTCGAGGACAGTTACACTTTCTGTCTATGCCATCTCATCCCACCTCATGGCTGTAAGTTGTAGAGTCCATCAGTGGCTTCCAAGTTTCCATCTCTAGCCACACTTTACTGGTCTCCAAACTGCCCTTTTTTTGTTGTTGTTGTTTTCTAGACAGTGTTTCTCTGTGTAGCCCTGGCTGTCCTGGCACTCACTCTGTAGACCAGGCTGGCCTCGAACTCAGAAATCCACCTGCCTCTGCCTCCCGAGTGCTGGGATTAAAGGTGTGTGCCACCAAAGCCTGGCCAGACTGCCCTTAATATGCCATCTCCACTTAACTGCCTAATCAACAACACAAATTCGCCTTTCCTGATCTCTCCCATTTTGCCCCTACAAGCCTACATCTCCCTTGCTTTCCTGTCGAGATGAACTTTACCACCAATCACTTCAAACCAAATCCCTAGAATGGCCCCCATCTACCTCCAAACTAGAAGGGTTTCCTGTTCTTTCTACAGCCAAAGTACAATATATCCCAATGGCCCCTCTTCTCACTACCTCTGATGGCCTGACTATAGTCCAAGCCATCATCACTTCTTAGCCTGTAAGAACGACCTGTGCCATTCAGGGTATTAGCAGGAAGCAGCACAGTGGAAAGATAATAACAAGAGTGCTTAATGGTTCAAGTATTAACCAAGGTGTAGACAAGGCTAACTGGACAAGCAGAAGACCAGGAAGGAAACACCAGAGGCATAGCCAGGACTTTGTTGATAAGGGAAGGCTGTAGATTCAGGAGTGGTGGTAATGAAGTCCTGCTCCATTCTTCCCCAGCCTTGTAATCTCCTGTTGATTCTGGTGTTGTGTAGCTTTGACTGGAATCCAGCCAGCAAAGGAGTTTTTGAGATGCTGTCTGCAGGAGCTATTCTTCAGGTCAGAGAAGGCCCGAGAATGCTCCAGGAGAAGGGGGAAAGCAGATAAAGGGATTAAGCCAAGCCTTTCTCACAGGCCACTTGGTTTCTTATCTCTCCCACCTCCAATTCCTCCCAGTTTATTCTCCGCAGAGCAATCAGAGTATCCCTTTGTAATGTAAATAAAATCTTCCTGTGTGTTGGAAGGGCTTGCCTCCAGCAGCTTCCTTTTAACCTCAAAATCCCAGATCCTTACAGTGGCTTTCATACCACCTCCCACCACCTTTCCCTTGCTAAATTGATGTGTGTGAGACAAACTCATGCCAATCTAGATTTTTCCGTTGCCTTCATTTTCCTTGTGTGGAATAGTCTTTCCACAGCCCTATATATAATATTCTTTGAGAATATCATACATGTATACAATTCCTCAGTCATCTGCATCTCACACTCACTCCTCCAAACACCCTTGCCTCTCCCTAGAATGTTCCCCTCCCAACTACACAATCACTAATTCTAATAATTCTAATAATTAAGAATTAGCATTAACCATTGCCCACTGCAAAAGGAAGCTTCTCTGACCAAGGCTGAGAACAGCACAAATATAAATATTTGGGGCGATAGATACATAGATACATGCATTGATAGATAGATAGATAGATAGATAGATAGATAGATAGATAGATAGATAGATAGATAGATAGATAGATAGATGGTAGTTTGAAAACTTGGCCATCAGTAGTATGTTCCCCACTAGGACCTCTAACCTCTCAGCCTTGTTTATGGTGCCAGGCCTGAATTGCCTCTAGTGGAGTAAGCCTCAAGTTCAATCAGGTAGCTATTGACTATCCCCATAACAGTTAATGCCAGGGTTGCACTAGTAAGCACATCCTACCTGGCTAGTCAGTATTGCAGTGTGTAGGGTCCAGAACTGGGCAAGATCATTGGTGAATCTTCCCCCACCTAGTAGTCTGTATAACATCTTCCATCACTATGAAAGCCAGGGAGAGACAGTTTCATGCCCGGTTCTAGATTGATTTCTCTATGTCCTACCACAAAAGTATGTGATGTCTTTAGTAATAGGGTCTAGTATGGTGCAAACAAGAGCAGTGATAACAGCCTTGGTTGTTTGGGGGTTTCTAGAGATTTTCTAACTAAGAGCCAGAGATCTTTCTGTCATTGTTTGAGGCTTTGAGGCCTTTGTTTTTAAAAACTGGAAGTTTAGAAATCAGGGATGTGGAACAGTTACCTAGCATGTGCAAGGTATAAGGTTCAAGTCCAGTGATGCAAAAAGAAATTATATTAATTAAACTAATTTTATGCATAGTAAAATTAGTGAATATTTTGTTCAGCTCAATGAGTTTATATGTGTGTGTGTGTGTGTGTGTGTGTATCCTGTGTAAACAACACCCCAATAAAAACAAAAAGCATTTCCATTACTCCAAAAAGTTCAAAAAGTTCTAATTAGGCATTTGATTTCTTTATCTTAGAGATTAGGTTTTTAGAAGATTTATTTATTTATTTATTTTATATACAATACACTGTTGCTATCTTCACATACACATCAGATCCCATCACGGATGGTTATGAACCACCATGTGGTTGCTGGGAATTGAACTCAGGACCTCTGGAATGTTCTTTTAGGACTGAATGAACAGTCAGTGCTCTTAACATCCGAGCCATCTCTCCAGCCTACAGATTACTTTTCTCTATTCTTGAGCATCATATAATTGGAATCATGTATTACACTAGCTGTTTTTCTCTGCTCAACATTGCTTTTGATAATCATCAATGACCTCTTACCTGGTGACACATGTCCATTAAACTAGATACATGGGAGACTGAGGCAGAAGGCTCACAACTCAGAGGCCTATCAGGGCTACAGAGAACTATCCATGTATAAGCAGTTTGCTCCTGTCTGATGAGTAGTAACAAAAATCATATTAATTTACCACAATTTGCCCTGTCTCCTGTTGATGTGTGCAGGCTTCAGTCTCTAACCCCTAACTTTTGAGTGTATGACTAAGACTAATTAGTATTCTTCTATGAGTTTCTTTGCAAATACAAATGCAGTAAAGAGTTCTTTTGGATGAATATGTAGGGGTGGAATTCTTAGGTGAATAAATGCTAAACTTTATAGGCTATATTGAAGAGTTTCCAAAGGGCTTTAAGCATTTTATCTTCCCACCAACACTGCGTGAGGGTTCCCATTGCTTCACAGTTTGCCTAGTCTTTATTTTGCTATTATTTTCTGCTGACAGTCTTTTTGAGTCTAACCATTCTGCAGGGTGTGAAATGGCGTTCTCATTTTAGTTTTAGCTTGTGTTTCCTTGGTGATTAATAATGTGGAGCATCCTTTTGTGTGTTTCCCGGCCCTTTGTGTCATTCTCTTTTGTAGTGTCCATTCAATTCTTTTGTACATTCTTACTGAGATTCTGTCTTTGGTCTTTTGTTACTTATATACTGTGAATAATTTTTATCAGTCTTTGCCTTCAGTGTTCATTTTCTTAATGGTGTAATTTGATGAGGAGTATTTTTAAATAAATTGCAACCGGGTCTCACTGTGTAGCTCTGGCTGGCATTGAATTCACACAGGTCTGAGTATTCAGCCTCCTGATGCTGAGATTAAAGAAGGTATATGCCACTACACCTAGCCTATTTTTGATTTTGATTGTTTCCTTTATTCATTTTTCATCTTATAGTCAGTATTTCTTATATCTTTTCTAAGAAACTTGCTAATTTACTGATCCTTAGGTTATAAAAATAGTTGCCTACATATTCTTTTTTGTTTTGTTTTGTTTTGTTTTGTTTTGTTTTGTTTTGTTTTGTTTTTGAGACAGGGTTTCTCTGTGTATCCCTAGCTATCTTGGAACTTACTCTGTAGACCAGGCTGGAGTTGAAATCAGAGATCCTCTTGCCTCTGCCTCCCTAAGTACCAGGATTAAAGGCGTGTGCCACCACAGCCCGCTTTTTTAAAAAAATAATTTATTTTTTCAAAATGAGTTTTGAAAAGTAAGATGTTAACTTGTTTCCCCACTCCCTTGCATTTAGGCTAAGAATTTAATTACTGAACACTGACTATGCTCGCAGCACTTTGCTAGGTTCATAGGCTGTTCACATAGATACCTTTTGACCTCCAAAGCCCCTCCAGTTCTCACGCTATGCTATATATAGTCTGGAGAGATCATAAAATGTCCCGCTCTAGGACTCCAGACTCCAGAATGTTGAGCTCCTTGCTTGGCTCTGCAGGAGACTTTACAAGGAGCTGGAAATTCTTGGATAAACAAAGAGGATGCGTTTACAAATCTTTTGGACTTCTTATCCTTCTGTTAATGTGCTTTAGAGGAAATAGCAATGTTTTATAATAATATCTTCATAGTTCACATTTTTCCAGTGAGATATTATCTATATACTCCTGTTTGGCCACATGTCATTAACTGATAATAAGCAAAGTTCTGAGAGACTGGGCCAATGTGATGGCATTTTTAAGGTTTGGGAAGAAAATTTTCATATGTTATTCTAAAAATCAAAAAAGCAAACATCTTATTTCTTCATTTATACCACTGGTGTGTATTCCTTACACTTAATCTGTGTTTAGCAATCTGAAATAGGGCCATAGGAGTGTTTGGATTCCTGGGTTTCTTTCGCATTTCTGCACTTTAACTATGTGAGATGAAAACATTGCTAAAGTAGCAATCAGTAAACAGCCAAAATGAATCCACCCATATTAAGCAATTGCAGAGTATGGGATCGGGTAACATTCCACTTTTGAGCTCTCGATAAATGTCTGACTCCAGCTAAATTACTCAACTTCCCTGATTCCATCTTATGAAATAGACTTACTATGATCTTTAGGATTACCAATTAGATGAAATATGCTAACAGCAAGCTTTCCGAGAAGACACCACACCATTGCTCACATGACTTGCTCCATTTGTTCCTGCCCCACTTTGATCCTGGAGCCTGAACTCTGCATCTCTCACACACCTTTCCCCTGAGGTACATCTCCAGCTTAGAAATCATTTGATTTGAAGCAAAGAAAATAATTTTGTCTTCTGATTACAAAACCTCCTCAGGTTTTTTAAAAAAGTAAAATGTTTTAAGATGATAAATGAAACTGAACCTTTAGAACACATGAATCTTATGGCATATGAATATGACCTTTCTTAATCAAGATGCTTTCTAAAAAAAAAATTGTGTCCTTAATCTAGTAGAAGCCACTAAACACTAAAGGAATTTCTCTTAGGTTCCTAAGTCTGGAACAACTATGGTTTATCTTATCAACAAGATAAAGTCTTCCTTCCTTCTCCCCCAGGTCCACTAGGAAGCCTCTAGACAGGTTTGTGATCCGCCTGTGGCGACATTTTAGTATTCTGTCTTAACTTTACTTCTAGTTTCACTTTATTTTCTTATTCATATTTTCTCTTGGTCATGAATTCAATCTAATTCATCACTTTTGATTCTGTCGTATCTCATAGTTCTATGTGACTTACTCCTCTTTGGATAAAGGCAGGATATCACTGATTGAGCCACCACCTCAGTTACTTGTTAATTAAAAAGAAGGAAGTAAAAGACCAAGGAATGGAAGCAGTCTTTCTCCTAGCCATCTTAGAGAGTGAAAAGGAAATGGACTTTTTGGCCTACATAGTTTTAACGGTCAACTTGACACAATTTAGAGTAATCTGAGAAGGGTGTTTTGATTGAATCAGAATCCAAATCAGTCTGGCCAATGGGCATGTCTGTCGGGATTATCTTGATTTAAGTGGTGTAGGAGCGACCAGCCCACTGTTGGCAGCACCATTCCCTGAGCATATAGTGCTACGATGGCTAAGAAAGCTAGCTAACCATGAGTCTTTGAGTGAACCAGTATTCCTTCATGGTTTCTGTTCCAAGATCCACTTGAGTTCTTACCCTAACGTTCCTCAATATAAGATAAAAATAAGCCCTTTCCTCCCTTAAGTTGCTTTTGGTCAGAGTGTTTTTATCACAGCAGCAGAAAGGAAACTAGGTAACTTGATCATAAGGACCTACAAGAGGGCTGCACTTAACCACCAGATTCATATATCTAGCTGAATATCTTCGAAAGGTTTAAAGCCAAAGCTAATGCATTCTAATTGCTCTAGCCAGTTTTCATCCTTCCCTCACACCTCATGACCAATGAAAGTTGATAGAAATGAGTGTTGAGACACAGAGGCCAGAGAACAAAAGATCCATGGCCTTGGAAAAGGACTTGAATTCCTCACTGTGGGTGGAAAGGCTGGAAAGAAGCTGGTTTTTGTTTCTTCAAGCCCATTTCTTTCTACTTACCCTCTTGCTCTATAGGCTACATCGGTCTCCTTTTGGGAAATGTTTGATCTTCTCCCACATCAAACACTTCAGAACTTTATCTTTCCATTGATTAGAAGATTCTTTGCTCAGCGCTGGCCATGCAGAGTGTCCCTTGTCACTCACAAAACCTCACCTGAATTAGGACTTCTTAGAAAAGACCTTTTCTGGTCATAATACATCCCATCATTTGTTTCTTTTTATATATTTTGTATGTATGAATGTTTTTGCCTGAATGTATGTATGTGCACCACATTACTTCTCCTGGAATTACAGTTATAGGCAGTTGGGAGCTTTCATGTGAGTACTGGGAATTAAGTCTATGTCCTCTACAATAGTAGCCAGTGTTCTTAACTGATGAGACATTTTCCCTACTCCATTGTTTATTTTCCTTTTTAAAAAATCTTATCCTATGATAGATGTTTTTTCTTTGCCTTTTTTGTGTTATTATCTCCTCCAGTAGACAGCAAATATCTCAGGGTTAGGTTGCTATTTCTTTTTTTAAAAATGAAATCACTATAGTAACTATACTATATTATAGTAGCAACCCCACCCCCACCCCCCGCAACACACAGGTGGCTCTTTTATGCCATTTTGTGTATTCTCACAGCTCTACTCACTACTACAAATGCTCTTTTTATTTGTGGTTATGGTCTGGCTCTCCCTATGAGACTGCAAGCTCTATGAGGGCAGGGAGTGGGCCCATCTAGATCACTTGCACATCACCAGTACTCAGCAAAAGTCCTGACATTGGCTGAATGACACAGCCTTAGCTTTTACATTTAGAACTAAATGCATGCCATCTGCATCTGTTCCTAGTGAACAGTGCTTGATTTGGTGTGTGTGTGTGTGTGTGTGTGTGTGTGTGTGTGTGTGTGTGTGTAGGGGGATGGAATAGCTCATGTAACCCTGCCTTGCCTTGAATTTCTTTTATAGCTGAGCATGACCTTAAAGTTCTAATCCTCTTGTTTCCAAACTATGTGTTATGATAACAAGCATGTAGTACTCCATCTTGTCTGTGCCATGCTGAGAATCAAACCCAGAGCTTTGTGTGTGCTAGGCGAGCATTCTACCAACAAGTTCAATAGTTGGGTTTATTTAAAAGCTTAGCCATAGGATGAGGATATAGCTCAATGGCCTACATGTGCAAGGCCCTGGGTTCCATCCTCAGCACTGCAAAAACAAAGCAGAACAAAACAAAACACTAAATGTACCCTAGCTCATGCCTGTTACCATTTAAACATGTGTAGAAAATTCAACCTTCAGAGTTCTAAGGAGAATGAGGCAGTGAGAATGCCATCTCAAAGTTAATGGTCAATGGTTTTCAGCTAGAAAGAAATCAAGGTTTTGTTCTTATTTCCTAATATATTGATTCAGAATTCCTCTGGCACTCTTATTGACAGTTGTATAACTTAATCATTTACTTCTTGGGCACTTTGCCTCTTGAATTGTTGCTTTCTCAAGTTCCAACTAAGACTTGTGATTCTACACCTTGTACAAAAGGATTTAGATTCTGGTTTTGCAATTCTGCATTTGATTTGGTCTCTTTGCTGAAGATAAAATGGAATCTTAGCAACTCTGGACTCTTCAACCAAAGCAAACTGAACTCCAGCCACTATCCCTGTAATGATTATGCTCATCCAAGCTACAGACCTTATCTGGGCTTTGGAGGCACATAAAGCCTGCTCTGCAGAAGAATAACTAGGTCTCCCATTCCGACTTTTTGTTGTTGTTTCATGAGAGATGGCAGTGGTATGACTATTATTCTTCTGGCATCTAAGGAAGCAGCCATTTTCTAAATATGTATCACCTTAGGAACCAGAAAGAATGCAATTTAGCTTTGTAGACATATATTTATATTCATGTATTTACTCGGCAGATATGCAGACAGATACTGGGGATACAGCAGTGGACAACACAGACAAAGTCCCTACTCTGAGATTGCAATCTAATGAGCCTCCTTTAGGAACAAAGGTCTTGATAAGTATGAAATGTTTAAAATGAGAATGAGTTGAATATGCTTCATTGAGTACTCATTTGTCAAGTTAGATTCAGGCAGCTCCTCATTATTTCTAGTCAAGATTATGACAGCATCCTTCTAATTAAATCTCGACTCTCTCTGGTTTAGCAAGTTCACAGTTTTTAGTATATCTAGAATTAATTTTTAACAATTAAAACTGTGTATCAATAGGATATAACAATATAAAACAAATGATTCAGAATTAAAATTCATATGATAAAAATCTTTGCTCCTCTGACCCACCCTTACTACACCCTAGTTCTGCCCTAGGGAAGCAGCCACTGAAACACTTTTAGCTGTTTCTTCTAGTTAAGCCCACATTCCTTTACTGTGGGGGTTTCTTGGTATTTCTACACTGATCCATTTCAGATATCACCTATCAGTTTCTTGTTATGTTAGAAAAGCATTAGCCAGATGAAAATCTGTGAATCTTATTCTGGCTAGTTGCATTGCCTTTTCACTGTGTTTTGAAAGACTACAAACATTTGTACTGTTACAACTATGTGAATATCATTCATCATAGAACACAGCCATACAATGATTATTTTTCTTGGCTTATAATGTATTGTTCCACATTCACTAATCATCTTTTCATTTTATTTTATTTTCCCTTATCTCTCATCCACACATCTGAAATCCTTCATAACTTCTCTGCACTATTAGATATTATACCAACCCCCCTTTCTTTCTCAAACACCACCTTTCTAGAGTCTGCCAGCTTTTTGTGGCAATCTTGCCTTCCTGTTCTCCAAGCCCTTTGTGCAATGGCCCTGCTGAGCCTTCCTCCCTATACTACTCAGATGGGATCCAGTTTCTTAAGTCACATGTCGTCCTTCTTGTGTTAGTCCTTGTTTTATAGCACATGTCCTCCAGTGGCCTGTAAGAAGGCACCTGAGCAGTCCTTCCTCTTCATCATCTTTGCTTGCATGCCTAACATTCCTCGCCACATCTTCTCCCAAGAATTAAGAAATTCCTACTCAAACGACAAAACCAAAACTGTCAGATCTTCCAGTACATTTTGATGTAAATTTATAATGATATCGTGTATAACTCTAAGAAGAACAATTAGATTATTAGACACTGCTTGTAGGATGATACAAAGATTTCTACTGTAGCAAGTCCACTAGCATCTTAGCTTACTAAGCAGAGGCTGTCACTACTGTTTGGAGAGTCAGATTCATCTCATTGGGAAAATGATTTTTCTTTTTGTTTTTATATTCCATATAAGTAGGTTGGCTTAGTAATAAAGATTTTAAAACTCACTGATTCTCTTTCATTTCTGAATTGATGTCTAGCCTCATTTGATTAGTTTTATAGCTAAAATGGAATTCTAGGTTGAAAATTATTTTCCCTGATGTTTTAAAATAGTTAATTATTTTTATTTATCCTGTGAGTGCATGATGTGTGTGGAGGTCAGAAGATACAGCTCTCTGGTGCTGATTCTCTCCTGCTACCTTGCCGTGTTGGTGATTCATCAGGCTTGTGTGCTAAGTGCTTTGCTTGCTGATCCATTTTGCCAGCCCTCCCTCACATTTAAACTTTTTATTTATTGTGTGTGTTGTGTATGCACGCATATGCCATGGTTTACAAATGGAAGTCAGAGGACAACTGTACTACCACTGTGCTCAGTGGACAACATGTATGTGGTTTTTCAATGTCTGGAAAAGAAAGCTTCAATTTCTTAAAGTGTGAAAGAAGCCCACCACATTTGAACAGCTTCCTCGATATATTTATATACCATACAATTATCGCATTTAAAATGTATTCCATTTTAAATGTATATGATCTTTATTAATTTCTTTTGCTTAGTATAATGGGAAAGATATTCTATCCATGTGGCAATATGTATCACTATGTCATTCCCTTTTAAATTTTATTTCTTGATTGGTCAAATAATTTTAATGAAGTTCATGGTCAGCAGTAAAATTGCATGCAAAGTCCTTGATTTATGGACACAGGTCATCACTATGTTTACTTGTACAGTGTTGAAGGAGGGACCCATTCTTAAATCTTCTTTCTAATGGTGGGATAAGGTACAGATGCACCACTCACATTGACATTACAGTTTGCCGGAATGAATTTATGACTGCTAGGCACCTGTGACTTTGGAAGGTCTTTCAGTCCTGAAGTGAAGGCAAGGATGCAATTCGGAGGCTCCACACTTCCATCCACACTAGCCACATCCCAGAATGTGTTTTTGTTGTTGTTCTTTTCAGTGGTGGTGGGGGAAAAAAAAAGGTTTGTTTGGGCCCGGAGCGACCAGGGCCAGAGTGAGTAGGGCCGGAGAAGAGGAAGAAGGGAAGAGGGAAAAAACCAAAGGTTGTTGTTCCCACAATATTTGTCTTCATATTTTTCTTCTTCCCCACCCTCTACTAATAGAATAACCATCATATCATTTATCCTGAGTAAAATTTTAAATTAAGACAGATGATGTAAAGGTGGATAAAGGCACCTGCCACCAGCCTGACATCTTCCACTTGATTTCTGGACTTAGGTAGAGGAAGGAGAGAGCTGACTCCTGTAAGTTGCCCTTTTGCCTCAACATATGCCTTGTTACATGGTTATACCCACATGCACACACAATTAAGAAATAAAGCATAATAAAAATTTAAAAGAAAAAATCTATAAATAGATACACAGCTGTCCATGTATCTTTCCAGCCTTCTTGTCACTTGCTTTTAATTAATTTTTTTTGAGATAGGGTCTCATGTGACCTAGGCTACCCTTGAACTTGCTATGCAGTTGAGAATGGCTGCACACTCTTTATCCTCCTGCTTCTATCTTTCTAGTTTTAGGACTATAAGTGTGCACCACAATACACAGTGCTAATAAACACTGCTCCAATCATATGAATATTCTACACTGTATGTATTCATCAGTTAAAAGGCACCATGTTTTCACTTGGGAACTATAATGAACAATGTTGCTCTCAACAGTACTTTATCAGACATATTCTCACCTTTCTTTCTTCCTTCCTTCCTTCCTCTCCCTCTCCCTCTCCCTCTCTCTCTCTCTCTCTCTCTCTCTCTCTCTCTCTCTCTCTCTGTCTCTCTGTCTCTCTGTCTCTCTGTCTCTCTGTCTCTCTGTCTCTCTGTCTCTCTGTCTCTCTGTCTCTCTCTCTGTCTCTCAGGTTTTCTTGTATGGCTCTGAATGTTCTGGAACTCATTGTGTACACCAAATTTGCCTAGAATCCAGAAATCTACTTGCTTTTGCCTCCCAAGTTTAAATTAAAGGCGTGCACCACCTCCACCTAGCTTATTTTTTCACTTTTCTTGACATCTATGAAGGTAAACATAGAATTGATTCTTCATATAGTAACTCCATAGGTAACATTTTGTTTTCAGACAGGGCTTCACTAGATAGCTGAAGTTACAGGAATCAGCCACCACATCTGTCCCATGGTCAATTCTTTGAGGGCCTACCAAACAGTTTTCTACAGCAGCTGTAGCATCTTGTAGTTCCGTTAATACAACACACAAGTTCCAATTTCTACATTCTCCCCAACTTTCATTGCTTGTCTTTTGTACTATCTTAGTGGGTATGGAACAGTGTCCTGTTTCTAATATATGTTTCCTTATTGACTAGGGATGTTAAACATCTCATGTGCTTATTGGCCTTTTGTTTATTTTCTTTGGAGTAATAATCTATTTAGTTCCTTTGCTAATCAAAACTATTTCTAGAGCAAAATATACAGAAACTAAACTAATTCTAACCATTGTAAAGGTATCTTTTAGTAGCATATTCATATAACTGTGCAGCAATCAAAACTCATCTTTAGGACCCCTTTCATTATGCCGAACTGACAGTGTAGTCAATAAATAGATTTTTCTCCTCCATCCCCTGACAACTATCATTCTACTCTCTTCATGAATACAGCTGCTCTTGGTACCTCACACAGCCTTTGCAAGTCTGTCTATGTTTGCGAATTTGCTTTGCATGCCCACAGAAGAAGGTTATTGAAATCTTCCTCGCAGTTGTGTTGAATTGTAGGTCAGCTCAGAAGTTGTTTCCATCATTACAATAGTGAAAAAATTTGCTCTTTGAACTCAGATGTCTTTTGCATTGGTTTAGGTCTTTAACCTCTGTATAAAATGGCCTTTTTGTTGTTTTTGTTTTGTTTTGGTTTGGTTTGGTTTTTGGTTTTTCAGTATGGGGTTTCTCTGGCTGGCTCTGGAGTCCTGACTCTTACTTTCTAGACCAGACTGGTCTTGAACTCATTGAGATCTGCCTCTCTCTACCCCCCAAGTGTTGGGATTAAAAGCATACCACAATCTGGCTATATAGTGTACTTTTAGAATATAAGCATTATATCTTTCCTGTTTAAATCTATTCCTCAGATACTCCAAAAGGATAATAATTTCATTATTTTATGTGATTCTTGTATTGTTACTGTGACATTTGCAATGAGAGTACATTTTTTTTAAAGAAAACACTGTGATCAACCTCTGAGTTTACAATCAAAAGTTATTACTCTTTTTGGGTTATTGTTTTCAGAGATTCCAATGCTCCACACAGTAATAAAGCTTAAAAAAATGAAATTATCCCATTAGTATGTTTTGGTAATGTGGAAACAATTGAGTTCACTAATGGATTTAACATTATCATAAAAATGCCAAACCAGCCCCATGCTATTAGCGAGAAGTGAGTGTAAACCGTTGATTGCCCCTGGAACTTGTCTGCTAGTACTTTAGAAGTACTTTAGATATTTAATATGCTCCTTGGGTTAGTGGGTTTTGCTGGAATTCAAATCCTTTTTTTTTAAGGACATGGAAAATTCCTGGGTGCTGGTATTAACCTCTCCCTCTTTTTAATGGGCTGAAAAATTGAATCCAACGAGATGAAAATGTTCTCAAGGGCCAAGATCAGGACTCTGCCGTTACTGATCTGAGTGAATTTGGGTTTCAGGAGTAGATAGGAACTCACATCAACCTCTCAACTAGGGAGGTTGCTCCTGCGTTTTTCTTCATCTTGGCCTTAAAATGTCCCAGCTAGCATTCTTCTCTTTCAATTTCCAGCTCCCCTTGTTTTATGCTTAAATAAAGGATAAACAATTTTATTAAAACATCTGTATACTGGTCAAAATTCAAGTGTGTGGTAAATACAAGTTCGTTTTACTTGAAACAATATTTTCTTTTGATTTAGAGAAGTTTCTATGGTCCTCAGAAGTTTAAAAATGTTTACCCACATTGTGTGCCAGCTTAAAATAAGAAACTTGTCAGACTGGAGGCATCTGAGAAGCCAGGGCAGGGGTCTGGAAGCCAAGTTCAGCCTGCAGACATGTTTCATTTGGCCATTCTGGTGTTTTTAAAAATAGCGAAATTAGTTGCCAACATTTAAAAAAAAATCAAATAGTTTCACATAAAAACTTGGGAATTGTGATTTTTCTTACTATCTCTAGCCTTCACTCATTTCAGCCTGTCCCAGGCTCTAGTTTGCTGAGGTCCTCCTCTGTCTCATTGTATTCAGGAGCCTGAAATGATGGCCCCCGGAGGCCTTTGAGACTCTGACTCCTCCAGAGCTGATTCATTAATCCCCTTCTGATGTTTGCAGATATCATTACTGCTCAGAGTTTGTCAATCGCTAATTACTTATCAATTTCTCAATACTTGTTTGAACTCTGACACCAAGAATGTTATTTATATAACAGATACAGTTAAGGAAGGGCTGGTTAATTATTCTACATTTTCAAAGGATTTTCTTGCTTGGATGCCATTCTTCTGGATACATTTAGGGTTTTGTTTTTTTGTTTTTTGTTGTTTTTTCAAAACATAATTCATTGACAGAGGTTCTGAAGAAGCCACAGGTAATGAAGATTGGCCACGTCTATACACAATAAGACATTATTTTAACCTAAATTCCCAGCTTAAATCTGGTTCATAAAATTTTTCTTTCTTTCATAGCTCTCCTCTTCTTTCAAATACCCGTGATTTACTTGTTTATCCAGGCTACAAGCAGAATAGTAACTAATCTTCTATTTAGTCAATAAATATTTATGCAATGGGGCTATGGCTACAGTTAGGTGGTAGAGCTGGCAGGAGACACTGCGTCCCATATGAGGCACTACAACCACTACAGCAAGAGAAATACATGCGGGAGCACTTATTAGCTCAATAGCAAAGTGCTATTCTAGGTTCTTAGGGTAGTACAACAATCCAAGGAGACCAAAACCTCTCACAAGGCAACATAGTGGTAGGAGAGATGAGAAGATGACAGACAGATTGGTTCTGAAAGTTGAAATCAGAATTAAGATGCAAAATTTGGCTGCTGTAAACATAACCTAGCTTTGGGAGTATTGTTTTGATAGGGCAATGACAATTTAGGAACCACATGAGGGTATCAGGGTGTGGGAGGGGGATAATTGACTCGGTAGCTAGGAAAATAAAGGCAAAAGTTTGCATGCTACAATCCAGACTCAAATAAACTAAGTAAAAGGACCCAAGGGGGGATGTGTGAATCTTACACAGAAAGAGAATAAAATAGTCCTCCGAGGTGGATGGAGAGAGGGAACTGAGTGGGAGAGGGGTTTAGGAGGGGGACAAAATGGGGATGGAGATCAGGTGTGGGGAGGGGAGGGGCTGGAGAGGGTTGGGAGTGAGAATGGAAATCTGTGGGGGAAGGCATCTCTGGGACTAGCTGGAGACCTGGGACAGGGGACACTCTGGAGAGTCTATGGGGATGACCCTAGCTGAGACTCCTACCAATAGGGAAATATGGAGACTGAAGTGGCCACCTCTCATACAAGGCAGGAGAAGGACATCAACCCACCCACAAAACCTTCAACCCAAAATTTATCCTGCCTACAAGATGTGCAGTGATAAAAGTGGAACAGAAGCTGGGAGGTGGTGGTTCATGCCTTTAATCCCAGCACTCGGGAGGCAGAGGCAGGCAGATTTCTGAGTTTGAGGCCAGCCTGGTCTACAGAGTGAGTTCCAGGACAGCCAGGGCTATACAGAGAAACTCTGTCTGGAAAAACCAAAAAAAAAAAAAAAAAAAAAAATAGAGGAAATGGCCAACCAATGACTGGCCCAACTTGAGACCCACCCCATGGGAGAGAGCCAACCCCTGACACTTTTAATGATAGTCTGCTCTGCTTGCAGACAGGAGCCTAGCATAACTGTCTCTTGAGAGGCTTCATCCAGTAGCAGATGGAAACAGATGCAGAGACCCACAGCCAAACATCAGGTAGAGCTTGGAGAGTGCTGTGGAGGAGTAAGGGATAGCACTGAGCAAAACAGAGGGGTCAAGGACACCACAAGAAGACTTACAGAGTAATCTGAGTCTAGGGGACTCACAGAGACTGAACCACCAATCAAAGAACATGCAGGGCCTGGACCTAGGTCTCCCACACATTTGGAGCCCTTGAGAAGCTTAGTCTTCATGTGGGTCCCCTAACAATTGGAGCAGGGGCTGTCTCTGACTCTGTTGCCTGCCATTGGATCTCCTTCCCTACCTGGACTGCCTAGTTGGACCTCAGTGGGAGAGGATATACTTAGTCTTGCTGGAACTGGATGCCCTAGGGCAGGTGGTACCCAAGAAGGGATTCCCCTTCTCTGAGGAGAAGGGGAGGGAGTAATGGGAGGTGGGATTTATAAGGGTGGAACTGGGAGAAGGGCAGCAAGGGGGGGAGGGGCTATGATGAGATGTAAAGTGAATAAATACATAAATAAATAAATAAATAAATAAATAAAGCTTGGAAATGGAAAGCGTGGAGGGCCTGGGAGAGGGTAGGAGGTGAAATCAGAGAAAGGAGCCAGCAGGGACCCTTATGAGGCCTGTAGGCTAGAGCCTATGGCTTTATTCTGCTTTAGAAGCCAGTGGAGTCCTGGGATTCTATTATGTAGCTTATGGCTTATACTTCCCAAGTCTTTCACAATGTTCCCAGGCATGCAATGCTGTGTCAATCTGTACTACTCAAGTTTACAGACCCTGGACAATCCTTTGGAGACAGGTTGTCACCGGAAGGACCAAGGACGGCAGAGTTCAGGAAAGTTCCATTTGTAAGAGTTGGGTTTCTGCACAACAGAGGAACTTCTTCAGTCTATATGTACCCGTGTGGTCATGTGACACCCTACAAAAATTAAGAAGAGCAAATGATGGCATCAGTGTCACTAGTGCCACTTCCTAAGAGTAGACCAGATGGTAGGGATCAGATGGGACACCAATTTTTTGGTCACAGGGAAGATTTTTGTGTGACTCCCAAAGGACTGGGTGACAGGTAGTTGGGGGTGAGTATACACAGGGATGCATGAGTGAGTGTTAGGTTTGAGAACCTGCTCACACCTTTGGAATAGTACATCAGTGGATACAGAAACGCCCCAACAGAGGGGAAAATGCTCAATATGGGCCACATCACCAATCACACTGACATTTCAAAAGTGGCAGAGAAAAGGGGATCATGTCTGTCTATGACTAAAGAGTACCCTCCAACTGTACCCATTCAGGTACAGTGGAGTAAAACTGGGCCTAAATAGCAGCAAGCCCTTTTGATTACTCTGTGGTCTCTTCCAAAGTTTGACTCCAGTGAACTTCTTCAAATAAAACAGGCTAAGAAACAGACTACATGCTTCATGAAGTTCCTAAGGAGTAAATGAGACAGACCATTTACCTCTAGAATTTTAAACAATGTCAGGTGCACTAACAAAGAATATTGCTTGTATCTTCATTCTTGATTTGTCTTTTGAAAGCCACAGAAATAAAGTAGTTTATATTTTTAATGCATTCATAGCAATTAACAGTACACCCTATGGGCTGAGTTTTATGGGGAGACAACAACAGGGAAAAAATGGACTTCTTCCACTGATAGTCATTTCATGTCATAGTTTCACATAGAAGTACTTCTTGAGCCATTCCCAAATATAGGCTGAATCTTAACCAGCAATGATTCATACTCCTAAATCTCTCCACCCCAGAAAACAAGTCAAGAATTAATTTTCATTCATTGTTGTTCAAATGCACTGAGCCATAAGTTCTCTGCAGCTTGAGAATCAAAGCCTGTCAACATTCAGCCACCTCTGACAGCTCACCTAGGCTGAGCAGATCTAGGCATAGCTGTAGCATAAACATGTAGGGCAGAGGTCTGCATGCAGCTATGTGGACATAACACAAGATTTAACCCCACAAAAAACAAACCACTAAAGCCCTAGTTGATGCCACCTTAGTTGGTCTCTCTGGCCTCCCTCAGGTCCCATAATTCCATAAAGGTAACCTCAGCCTGTGCTGTCTGTGGCATTTCTCAGCAGCTTTCATTTCTGAAATAACAGGGAAAATGGCTGAAAATGACACTAACATATTCCAATATGTGAATGCCCTTGTTTTGACTTGCTTTTACTGTAGCGATACTGTTTGTGTTTAAACAGTCAACAATGGAAATATTAATGGATGAAAATGCTGTTTAATTAACTAGCTTTTATCAGACACCATGTCAACAGCTATATTTAGCAACCGAACTAATGGAGAAAGCTGCTGCAGAATTAGTCAGCACATCAGCCTGTTAAATAGCAAAGAGCAGAGGAAGCCTTTTGTCTCCCCCATTGAACAAGAGACTGAAAAATGCATCTAATTTTAGCATTTCTAGAGCCGAATAAAAGATGTGAAACACAATCATCAGAAAAAATGTCACGCACAGCCTAAGTACACATTCATCAGAGAAGAAATGCCAAGACGATGGCAGCATAAGAGGTCTGCCCAGAAGCGAGAATTCATCATCATGACTGAATTCTTTAAAATAACTTACCATTAAAAAAAAAAAAGCCCAAGGCTCCAGGTCCTAGGGAATAATACTGAATATTGAGTAGGTGGCAGGGATATTTTTTCCTAGACGTGATTTCAGCATTTAATGACATCATCAGTGTAATTGAAGGGAAAGATGAGAAAAATGAAAAGAAAAGGTTTCTTTCCAGGGTGAGCTTTGATCTCCTTGAGGGTCTTTTATTTTGAGAGCGAACAAGCAGGTGAATCTAGGGAGCAGAAAGGAGGAGATGGTGTGCATGCAGATCTCTTTGAATCTAGCCATCCTGACCAGACTGGAGATGTTTCTCTATGTTATGGAGACAAATTTCACATTTTAAAATAGAGCATGCAAGGAGGCTTGTGCTTTGATCAGGTGTGATCATGTATTTTAAGATTTTAGTATTTCAAGAATCTGGATTGGTGCAAAGAGTGCCCCCAATAAGTATTGGCTGATTATGTGGTACAGTCCTTGTCTACCCAATCAGCACAACAACAACAACAACAAAATGCTGAGGAAATAAACCAATGGTTTCATGGTGAAACCATGGTGAAGTAGGCACATGCTGGACTCTCTCAGTACTGCTGCAGTGATCCATGAAGTCTTTTGACATATATTTAAAAGTCTCCGTGGGAGCCTCCCCCCCCCCCACGTGAGACGCCAGGGTCGAGCATCAGGCTTCCTACTCTTCCACACGCATACACATGTACATCCGGACTGGGATTGGGCCAGAATTTCAGGCTTACACTTTTGTTGTTGTTAGATCCCCATCTATTTTGTGCCATATGGTATGGATGCTAGAACTGCTAAATCTTGTCAGGGAAAGCCATGTATGACCTGAGCTATTGGTAAACTGAAAGGCCAGAACTGAGGCCATCAAAAACCTACCTTCATGAACGTGGTAATGGACAGAAAAATCACCAAAGAAACTTGATTCTCAACAAAATGATGCACCCAGCTATGTATTGGGTTATACCTAGCTTTTATGGTTTTCTATGAATTTTGTTCATTGAGTTGGGCCTGCTTAATTTTGGTAAACAATTTTTTGCGACGTTTTTCACAATGAAGTTTAAAATAAATTTAAAAGAAAAATAATATAAAACTATCCCAAAAATATTTATACGTTTCTCAGGAATAAGGGAACTTGATAGGTTGTCAGGTACAAGATCAATATATAAAAATCATTTGTAATTCTGCACTGTATCACCAATTCAATACTGAAATTAAGAAAATAATTTCATTTGTATTAGAATAAATTACTTAGGAATAAATTTTATAATAGCATAAAATTTGTGCTCACAAATTGTCCAAAGAAGGTTTAATCAAAAATGAAATTTCTCTTCTGTTGGGAGGAGGGAGATGCTGAAGCCTGGTACCAGCCAGAGAGAAACTTGCCTCACAGGATGAGATCTCACATAGTTCTAACAACTTATCACACCTCCGTAAAGGACAGACTGGAGCCTAGAAAATATGGAGTCAGTGATGGAAGGGAGTACACATTGGCCAGGGTTGCTTAGTTATACACATTGCTCGCCTTTTATTTAAATCACAATCTCAAAGACAAACACTGGGTAGCCAGATCTCTTTCTTAGTGGCTACATCGATTCAATCTCCCTTTTCGGCCTTTAGTATTACTTGTTCCTTGTACTTTTATATGGGAAGATGGGTTTGACCGTAACTTGTTGGGAATGACAAACTCCAGGATTTGTCCCTAAAATCTCTAGTAACACAGATATTAGGATATATATATATATATATATATATATATATATGTGTGTGTGTGTATATATATATATATATCCTAATATCTAGCCTAATGCTAAAATAAAAGTTTAATTTTAATATATGTACATTTTTGCAAAGAAATATAGCAATAAACCAGATATAATGCCAGATACCTATTTTCTCAGCCTTGGGAAATGAAGGCAGAGTGATTAGAAGTGCAAGATTATCCTCAGCTACATAGTGAGCTAGAAGCCCACCTAAGCTGCCCAAAATAAATAAATAAATAAATAGATAGATAGATAGATAGATAGATAGATAGATAGATAGATAGAGGACATACATGTCTGGCAGAGGAGGGGAGGATAGCATGAACCTGAAAGTGGTTTTCCCAGGGCAAGTCTCCACTGCACCCAAAGGTGTGCTGACTGCTGGGATTTCTCCTAATATAGGAAACTTGACTGAATAATTTATGCTAGTGAGAAAAAGCATGAATACAGTCTCCCTACTAAAAAAAGTCTGTGCTAAATAATCAAATCAGAGTTAACATGCAAAGCATGAGTTAGATTAGGTCAAACCTCTGTTGTAGAAGAGAATGGAGATATGAATTTAAGGAGGCAATACAGAGAACACTGTAAAATACTCAATTGTAAAAGAAGTTGATGGCCTATATTTATGTGCCTGATGCTGAGTATAGTATTTAGTATATATACTTGGCATATAGTGTTTAGTAAGTAGTGATAGCATTTAGATTTAACTGGATAGCCACAATAACATGATGTAACAACATTACTATAGAATATAAATATTTACAATAAAAATAAATTATTGTTTGTTGATATTTGAGAATGGAAGATTTCTATATATCGATATATAGTATATAGGGGAGAATATTCAGGCTGCCGAATTTATTGTAGGAAGCACACCATCAAAAATGTTTATAGACACATGAGTTTATATACTTCCCTGGACCTCAAAACCAACAGAAGGCCACACTCACACCTGAGTCCATGTCTGCAAACATTGCTCTACTATTCTATCTATGGATGATAAATTTGATTATTCTTCTTAGTTTAGAAATACCTTATGCGGTTGTTCTAGATTAGCAAGGCCTTGTTCTTGGGGTCAAGCGCTGTACACCGATGAGTAAAATTCATCACTTTCCTTTTAGGAGCTGGAGACTTTATAGGGGAGATAAACTGTCTTTACAATGTGACATAAGATTAGCGCAATAGGGGCAAGAGGTCTTGATGACAACTTCCGTTGTCATCTGTGGAGAATGGGAGAGAATACTTTGGATTGCGTTGTCACAGAAGAATTTCAGCAGGTTCTTTGTAAAATGGGTAAAATTTAGACTGCTGAAGAAAGGAGAGATGATGCTAATGAGAATGTATTTGTTCACATACCTATCCATTTACTCATCAAAGAAACATTAGCTTAAAATGGAGTAATAAGTGTAATTAAATGGGCCTTTTAAAATATCCTGTTTTGGAAGAAATAAACTGTATAAAAAACATTTGTGAGACATCTAGGGAATTCTGAAACCTAACTATTTGCTGATGGCAAGGGAATTTTTTTTTTAGTTAATTTCTCTTACATGTAATAATATTGTATGAGGAGTCTTTATCTTTTACCAATGTGTACTGGACTATTTTTTATGGAATAATATTTTTCATTTCATTTTAAATAGTCCAGTGTGTATGTACAGTTTGGAGGGAATAGGTAGAGGGAGACTAAACAAAAGAAACAAATCATATGTTAAAGAAAGTGTTTGATGCATGGCAGTTTATTGTACTAGTTTCTCTCTTTTTATTGCCTCCAAGAAATACCTTTAAGAGAACTTCCAGGTTCCAAGAAACTGGAGGGAGATATAAGTGGGAAGGACATGTTACAGTGCCTCTCCTTTCATGGTAGAAATAGACACATGAACTTACTTGGTACGTCAGCATTATCTGTTATGCTAAATGGCATGATCCATGTGCTATGGGATCAATGGATTCTGTGTGGGATTCTCAGGGGCAGCTTGGAAGAGGAAGGGAGGCTTTACTAGTTCAGAAGGAGAATTTAACCAGACTTTGGAATTTATTGGATGGGGAATCAAAAGAAATGGATTTTTTTTTCTTACTTTGAACACTGACATAGCAACCTCAGAGACAGGGAACAGAAGAGAAATTGGTTGGGATGGAGATCGACACAGAGTAGTTCAACTCTAAATCTCCAGAGGCTGAGCTACTCCTGAAATGTAGAGGTGGCGAAGATTTCACACAAATGGCTTTAGGCAGGATGAACTTCAGCGACTAAAACATGGTGAGGGAAATGTGCAGTCTCCATCCAGGTAGATGCAGCTCCCTCCGCACAGGCTCTGAGCTGAAAGGGTGGTTGGCCACAGTGGTAGGTAGATGCACTCACTGAGCTCATGCTGCCCTCCATCATTATCATGAGGCTTGATGAACCTCAAATGGACCAAGTGTTTTAGGTCTGAAGGTCTCTCGTGGAAGGGGATCTGGATGCATGGGCACTTTAAGAAAACAAATCACCAACCTGAAATAAGTAACCAAATAGAATTGCGGTGGTAAAAGTGATGAACACTCTTCTTTTGTTGTTTTGGAGTTACAGTTTATTGGTTGGGATTGTGGGCTTGAAAGCTCCTTGTTTTATTTTTAAATCCTGACTCTACAGTTTCTTTGCCTCAGTCTTCTCCTCTGTAAGGTGGGGAACATAATATCTAATATGAAACTACATCAGATGATGAATATAAACTGTGCTAATTCTTGTTACTTTCTTTCTCTCTCCCTCTTTCTCTCTTCCTCACAATGCAGGGCTCATGCTAGGTGGGATCATGCTAACACTGGGCTATCTTTTTAGCCCTCTCTCTAACAATACTTTTTGAAAAGAAGGCAAAGGATTGATTGTTTTGTGTATTAAATGCTCCATATTTCCTTCTAAGAGGACTCAACGTTCTATTGAAATTGAATATCTGTAATGGGCATAGTAAGGAATGCCTTTTAGACATGTAAAATTAGCTTAGTCAGGATCCCCACTACATCCAAGGCTACTCCTGATAACCAGAACTCAATGACATCACTCACTCAAGATAACCAGACGTACTCCTAGCCTTCTCCACCCCCCCCCATGACGCCCACTGGACAGTATATAGGCAGAGACCAAGAGCAAGGCTCTACTCTGCACATCTGGAGAGACACCACCTTGATCTGTCCTGTGGCTGTAGAGTCTACCCACCATCCTGATTCTTGATTTAGAGACTTCTTTTAGTGACTGGAGCTGACCTTCAGGTGAGCACCTTTGGGGAGATAGGCTTAGGACTGTAGTTAGGAATTTAGAGTGTGAACATTGTATAATGACCTCAGCAAAAGAAAATATACCTTTTCTTATACTACCTACATGTATTTAACTTCTTGCTCAAATAATATTCCTTTCCTCATGTCTATTATATTCCTCAACCAAAAAATGCAAGCATACTCAGATCTGAGATTAGACTATCTGAATTTATCCTTTTGTGTGTGTGTGAGTGTGTGTCTCTGTGTGTGAATCTTCACATTAGATGATTACAAAAATGTTCTAAAACAAACTCACCACTTGAACAACTCCTTCCCTTCTACTTATTCAGCAATACCACCACAGTTCTATATGTTTTAAATGAAACAGTGTGTTTTCTGTGACCTCCAGAAGTTGAATTCCAATGCAAGAAAGTGACCAGCTAGAGGGAGAGCAGGGCTGACCTTGCTTGTGCAGCTTTAGCTAGGGTGATGGGAGAGGTGGGGCACAGCTCACATCAGGTGCCCAAGACTTCCTGGGAGGTAAGACAGGAAGCAAGAAAGACAGGCAGGAAGATGTGGAACAGAGTTGGTGGGGGTTGAAGGAGGAAAGAAAGAAGGTTAAAGAGGTGAAATGAAAGAAAGGGACACTTTCTACCAATTGGGCAATGGAAGGTTCCTTAAGAGAGGGTCTGTAATTTCCTGTCAGATTCTAAAGATACTTGTGCCCTTCCCTTTGGCTAGTTGATTGTGAAATAATCACAAAGGTCCCAGGAATCTCCTGCTGGGTAAAGAGAAAGGTTGACGGAAGAACCTGCTTCCCAAGGAGAGATTTCACACAGTATTGACTACTACAGTCAGGATTTCCTTGTGGGACAGACTGGAGTCTAGTGGCGTGTCAGTTTCCAGATCATACCCAACTTGGCCAACACTGCTCAACTACACATATTTCTGGCTCTTTATTCAATCCTAATCCTCATGTTACATGGATTTGGGAGTCACTAGACCTTTATTTGTTCTTATCAATGTGGCTCATAGAATAAATCATCTTCCTTTCTCCACTTTTTACTATCACTTGGGACTTGAATTGTCTGAGCAGAAACAGGTGGTGGAGCCGACCTTGTTAGGCCTGCCAGAGCCCAGGCTTTGATCTGAAAATCTCCAGTAACTGGCTCTCTGTCCAGAGCCACCCAGAGCTTTCCCACTGAGTGCTCTTGGCTGTTTCTTTCTGGTTGAGCCCAGGGCTGGTATGCAGGGGAGCTACTTGAAGTGGTGCTAATTGTTCCAGGCCTTCCCATGATGGCCTGGGGCGGATCAGCCTCCTTTCCTAAGAAATGTGTGGAGAGATTTTTTTGCAAATCCAGAAATACCAGACCTCAGTGAGCCTAAGGGCTCAGAAAGAGAAAAGAGACCTAGGCTCTGGGTAGCAAGATAGAGGAAAGGAATTTTGCAAGTAGCTATTGGGTCGGGTAAAAGAGGCCATCACTTGAATTTTGAAGCTTGGGGGGGGGGGCGCTAACAGCAGTGTTTAGACCTTTTGCTTGGTTTAAATACACAGCTGCTCCGCCTCTCGACAACATCTGCTTCCACATAAAGGGCTGATTCTCTCCTCTCCTATCTGGCCTTCATGTTTTTAAATCAAGACTTTGGATTCCTTTAATGAACCTCTCTCCTGACTCACTAGACATTCTAAGTACTGACTATTCTCACCTTTCAAAGTTTTCCTTGACCCTACTCCTTCCTCCTGGTCCTTTTCGGGTCCTCTTTAAAAGGAACAACAACAAAAGCAGGTTTCTCTAGTTCACCTGCAATTCCTTCAACCCTCTTCTAACCAAGTCCTTCTAGTTCCCTCCACTGACATAGTGGGATTCTCCTGGCTTCCTTGCCTCTGCTCCTTCTGTCTGGAAAGTTATCCTTTGGTTCTTTACACCCACTGCTTTCATACCATGCAGGGCTTAGATTAAATGCTACCTTCTTTCTCGCATTATTTATACCCCCTTTTATCCTGCAGTTTATCCCACTGTGTTTATTTTCTCACTTGCTCATAATCTGTCTTCCTCCACCAATAAAGCCGAGTGTGTGCACAACTGTGCTGTATCTACAGCGTTTGGCACAGTACTGGGCACATGCTGAGGGCTCACTGAACTGAACTAGGGAAAGAACGACGGAGTCAGTCACTATGTGAAGCTCTGCTGTGAGAGCTTTAGGAATGATGGAAAGCCCTCTGAATAAAGGCTCTTTTCGTTCTGTCCAGCTTGTTATTAAGGGGAGAGGTCGTCGGTGGGTCTTTCAGTGTGGTGGGAACCAAGAGATCTGCAATCACTGGCTGTACTGGGCTGTGCAGGTCAGCGAGGCCCCTGGAGAGGCTAGAGGCCACCTTGGCTGTCTCTCTTTGTTGCTCCCACCTCCCGGGCTCTGGCCGTGGCTGCCTGCAGTGACTCGTGACTCCCCAGCAGCCAGCGAAGGCCTGAGCCGGTGAGGGAGGGGGGCGGTGGGCGCCCCTGGCCCGCCCTCCGCGTGCCCTTCGGACGCTTGCAGGGGGTGCTCCGGGAAGCCGCGCCACCGCGGGCTCGCGGCCACCTCTCGCGCGCACTGTGCGCGCCTAGCCGGCGGCTTGGCCTCTCCCGAGGCGGGGCCCACGCAGCCGCGCCCCCTTCCCGCGCTTGCCCGACTGGGCTCCCGCGCGTGAGCGCGATCTCCCCGCACCGCAGCCCCCTCGCGCCACGGGCAGAGCCCAGGCGGACGCGCGCTCCGCCCTGCCCCTCCCCGCCCCGAGTGGGCTGCGCCCGCCCCCGCTCCCGCCCCCGCCCCCGCCCCCGCGCGTGCTCCCTCCTCCCTCCCACCCTCTTGCGCCCCTCCCCGTGCGCCCCTCCCGCGCCCTACATCCACCGCCCGCCCGAGGGGGCTCAGTCCTCTGCTGCCGCTGTCGCCGCCGCGCTTTGGTGTCGGAGCTGGTAGCGGCCGCCGGTGCCGCCTAGACAGCTGCGGGGGTGAGCATCCCCAGACAGTAAGCCCGCTTTCCCTCCGCGCGCGCGCGCGCGCGTGTGTGTGTGTGTGTGTGTGTGTGTGTGTGTGTGTGTGTGTGTGTGCGCGCGTATTGCGCACGCCTCCGGCGTCCCTGGGGAGCCGCAGCTCGTGCTCCGTGGCCGCTACTCCGGGGCTGCGCGGACCTGCAGGGCTTGGGTACCTGCGGCCTCCGGCCTCCGCTGCCTCGCCCACGTTGGGGGCTGAGGAACCTGGGACTCCAAGGTCCCTTAGGGTGCGTGCCTAAGCCTCCTCCCCAGGGCTTTCGCTCCCCTGGGGGCCGGGATGCAGGGGGGAGGCTTTGGGTGTTTCCTCTGCAAGGATGGAGGGTGGGAGTAAAAAGAGGGGGCTTTTGGTTTTCTCACCCAGGATGGCGGGCAGTGGGGGTTGGGCGAGGTGGGGACACCTTTGGTTTTTTTTTTTTTTTTTTTTTTTTTAAGGATAGCTAGCAGCAGTTGAGAAGAGCAGGGGATGATGATGACGATGGGGGGGGGGGGGCTTCATTGGTTTTTACATTAAGGATGGCGCCTGTTGGGCAGGGGAGGAAGGTGAAATCTGCCTTGGTTCTTGGAGATGTTGAGGGAACTGCTGTGCTCCCTTTGGGGATACTGGGGGTGGGTAGTGGGAGGACTGGAGTGCAAGGAGAATGGTGAGGGAGGGAGAAGGCTGGTCGTGGTTCTGCTCTCTGAGGGGGAATGGCAGTGATATGGGGGATGGGGGTGGGAGAGGGGACTGGATTTCAGCTTCAGCATGGAGGCAAGTGGAAGGTTCTAGCACTTAGGTTGAGCCTTGGTTGAGCCTTGGCAAAGTGGGTTAGGTAGACTGCTGGGTGTGACCTTTCAATTTCAGAAAGCTTAAAATTCCCACTAGATGCTGTTCTGGGCTCCTGGGAAGAGGTTTCTGCTTCTGAAGTTCCCATTGCTTAGTCGTCCACAACAGGATAGAGGTTTGAATGAGAAAGGCCAAGGGAAACAGTGAATGTGCTGTGTATTTTCTGCATTTGGGCCTTTCAAGTTTCTTTGGTTCATTCTGATTACAACGACACTCCCCGCCACACACACACAAACATACACACACAACTAGGGTAGCACATTGGGAACAGGAGACAAGAAAGTGTATGAATGTGATTTGCAGATTTGGTTTTTGGATTTCCTGAAGGGCAAGAGTTCTGTTGTAGAAATGCAGCAAGAGTGGAACACATGTCTTTGCTGGAACTCCTCTGTTCTCTTCATTTAAATGATGCCATCGGGACTATCTGAGCCTCTTTTGATTTGAATTTGGACTAGATCCAGTTTTCCTAATTGGAGCTATCATTTTGTAATTGCTTGTAATTCTCCATGTTATCAAATGTATTGCGAGTTTAGAGAATACTGGGAATATTTTTGTTATCTTGATTAAGGCCGTTTAAATATAAATATAATGTTCCTTGGAAATGAGAACGTTTACAGAGTAGCACAAGTTTAAATTATGGGCCACGTGGAATTGGGTAAGGAGTTCTCATCCTTGCCCATCCCCAGGAACAGGCTACTCCCCATTCCTCACACTTGAAAAGGATTGGGGTTGGTAATTTTGTCTTTGGAAATGCGTGCCCATATTTGCTTAAGAAGAATATGCATTAAAAAGCAATGGGCCTTAAATGTGCTAGGAATATAATGCTTCCCTGCTTTGGTTACATAAGGTTCCAATCTAGTCTACCTTCACTCTTTTAAAACATTTCTTTACCATTTTTAAGGGCAAATAGAATCTTTATGCAACAGGGAATTTGTTAGATAGGCCAAGGTTTGTACAATGCACTACAGACTAAGTGCACATACTCCTACTACTGTATAGAATCTGTAACCATACATGGCTTCTAGAATTCTAGGCTTCCATTCCAGTATTTAATCTTTTTGGAAAACATTTTTAAAGCAAGTCTACATTGGGGGATGAAAATTTGAATGTGCAGATTGGTAAAATACCTCTTATATGAGTTCTTTGGAGATGATTTAATATATAGTAAATTAATGGATCACCTCAATAAGATACTGACTTTGTTTATTGCAAATTTTAATACATAAGTGGGTCTACAGGATTAAGAAAAATGTATTTGCTTATGCTGTTGTATACTATTCTACATTTCTGTGGTGTGTATTCTGCCCCAGTACAACAGTGAGACAGAGCATATTTTCACAATATAATTTTAGCCTGATGTTTTTTGTCTGAGGAATAAGAATGCTGAAGGTGGTGAAAAGGAGCAGTATGTTGGTGGGAAAATGGGCCTTAAGTTGCTCTTTAAACAAAAGGAGCAAAGGGAGTCTTTTACTTGGCTTTTTGAGAACCTGTTGTAAGATGGGGGGGGGGAAAGATGAAGAACTTTCAGAAAAGAACAGTACAATGAAGTAATTGTTTTAAATCTTAGAGATTTCACTCTGTTATCTTTTTAAAAAGTAACTTGTCAACTGAACTTTTGCGTGAGAAACTCATCATCCTCGCACCTTCAGTTTGAAGATTTATTTATTCATTTGCTGTAGTCTTGGAGATGGAACCCAGTGCCTCCTGTGTGGAGCAGGCGCCTTTATCATAGGGCTATGTCCCTAGCCCGTTTAGCCATTAAAAACAAATAATTTGTTGAAGGCACGGCAGCTAATCTCCTGAGGCTTTGCCCTGTTTTCCTAATCTCTTCCTCCTGGTTCTCCTCTTCCCTCACCCCTCCTTTGACTCCCACCCCCTAGTGCCAGCAACATTGGCTTTTATAACCTTGTGGGAGTTGAACAAATGTTCCTGCTTGCTTGAACTTTAGTCGTTATCTCGTTGGCTGCTTTCCTTAACTTTTGTCTGCACTTTTTTTTTTTTTTTTAGTTAACTGAACTATCCAGTTGTTTGGATTTGGGATAAAAGGGAGAATATTGTAATTATTTTTTCTTAAGACATTTTTTTTTCTTTCAGCTCCTGTTGAACAGAGTAGGAAAAAAAAGGTTTCTCCCTGCCCCCTTCTCTCTCTGCCTCTGCCCCCCTCTCTGCTTCCACCCCTCTGCCAGGACAGTGCGCAATTAAGCAAAATATATGACCATTCCTTTCTCCAACAAACATTTACAGAGTCACTGTGGTGGTGGTGGTGGTGGGGCTCTTGTATCTGGTACCCAGATCCTGAGTATGTAAGAAATGGCTCCTGTTGTTTCTGATTTGATTAAGAAAAGAAAAGTGTAGACAGTTAATCTGTTGTAAATAATTAAAAGATGCCGAGTCTCTTAAATAGCCACAGAGCAACTGTGAAGACAGTAAACATTCTTCATGCCTACAAACAGTGAAATAATTTCTTTGTGGTGACTTTGCTTGGGACATACTTTTTCATTTGGGCAATACAAATAGATTCGGATTCAACCAGTCTTCTTGAAAGTATTTGCAAAATTGACATCTTTATTAAGCATTTATAGACTTTGTTGTATGAAGACTACATAGCAGTCACATGATTTTGAATATCATAAGTAATTTGAGCGATTTAAAGTATATGGGAAAATATGTGTAGGTTATATGTGAATACTGTATCGTTTTACATGGAAGACTTGACCATCTGTGCCTTTTGTTATCTATAGGTAGGTTCTGCAACCAGTCTCCAACTCTCAATCTTCTTGCCTCTGCCTTCTTATTGCCACTGCACCCATCTTTCTCCTTTTTCTTTAGTCAATATAATTGTATGTATTTATGGGGTACAACATAGACCATTAATACATATAGATGCAATGTGTGAAGGTATTTTCTATAGATTAAATGCAATTTACAGGATTTATAGATGTTTAAATTCACCTTTCTCATTTTCTTTTCTTGAGACAGGTTCTCACTATGTAGCTGTGGCTGACCTGGAGCTTACTCTGTAGATCGGCTGGCTCAAACACACAGAGATCCACCTGACTCTGCCTCTAAGTGCTAGGATTAAAGGCATGGCTAAATTTGTCTTTGCATTATTGTATAGATTATTAGAACGTGGATGAGCAGCCTCCCTTCCTGTAATTTAGATTTAAAACATTTTCTGATGGCAAACTGAGGCTCCATTGATCAATTTTGATTTATAGTTAGATATGGGTGATCGAGCCCAGAAGAGGGCTAGTATTTAATACTAGCTTGATAAGCATTTGATCTTTCTCAGGATACCCTCTGAGATCTTGGAGGATCCTTCTGTTTGTGGAATGTGCTAGAATAGTAGTTTTCGTCTCCAGGGAATTTGCCACACAGGGTTCACCGGACAATGCCCAGGAGATTTTTTTTTTTTTTTTGTCAGATGCACTTCCTGGAATCTAGTCACTAGAGGCTAGGGATGTTGCTTAAATATCCTAGAACCTACAGGGCAGCAACCCCAGTATAGATGTGTCCAACTTGAAGTCTCAGTAATGCCGATGTTGATGTCATTTCCTTTGCTAACACAGGAACACATAATTCCAGGAGAGGAAAGGACAATAGCAGTGTGCTCATGTGACCCTGTAGAGTACTTGGCTGAGCTCATTTGATTAGACTTCAAAGTGGCTAGTTCCTGCCCACCAAACTGAATAATTAGAATAACAGCTTGTGTTTATGGCCCTCTGTTCCAGGTACTTGCATACATTACATATTTCTCTTCTTTGGTAAAGGAGGAACCGGGTTCAGAGAGGGGATATAAGTTGCCTTGGGTCTCACTGCTGGTTAGTCCTTGGAAGTGAAGAAAAAAATCTTCTGAAATTTATCGTCTCCCTTGTGGTGGGCATCATTCAAAAATATTAACTGGCACAATTTTAAAATTGCTATTCAAGTTCATTAGTATATGTAGACTTTCTTATTTGCAAGTTCTTTATAATAAAAATAGAGTATGGTATTGGAAAAATAAAAATTGCTGTATGTCCTAAGTACCATTGAGCTTGCTTGACATTAATTGAAGCCAGGGATGATAAATTTGGCCAGGCTTGGAAAGAGGGCAGCGGAGAACAGGGAACAGGGAACTAACTTTAATTATTTCTACCTCGTTTCAGGAAGTATGCTAGTTGGGTTGACACAGCCTACCTAGTTTGATACTCTTAGTTCTACAGAGTCGTGCATGCTTCCTAGTTTGAGTTTGGGGCCAGGCCTGGGGTTGCACCCCTTTAATCCCAGCACTTACGAGGCAGAGGTAGGCAGAACTTGGAGTTTCAGGCTAGCCTTGTTAGGGCTACATAGAGAAACCTTGTCATGAAAACAATAAAAACACAAAGCACAACAACCAAAAAGAGTTTGCAGACCGAAGAGCTGATAAGAGACAGAGTTGGGTTTTGAGTTGAGGTTCCATGGCTAAGCCGCTGTGCTGTCCCTGCCAGGAAGACTGGTGTTGAGCTGACCTGAGAGAGGGAGAGGGAGAAGGAGAGGGAGATACAGAGAGAGACAGAGAGAGAGACAGACAGAAACAAAAAGACAGAGAGTCAGTCACTTGGTCCTACGTTGCCAATGGATTTTGCTGTACTGGCATTGAGAATAAGGAGGTAAATATATGTTCTCTCTTCAACTGATGAGAATTGAATTCAATTGCGGATTTTTGTTTCTTATCCAAAGGAGCTGCAATGTTTAGTTTGGAGAACTTTATTCTCTTTACTTGCCTGAAATTTTAAGGAAGAGAATCACAAACCTGGGCATTATCTACATTGGTATCCAGCCAGGCACTTTCCCTTCTTTATAACTGCCTTACCGGACTCACTAATGACAGCATCTAGTTTTCTCTTTTTTATATAATTTGAACACTCATACTTGCTATGGGAGTTGTTTCTATAATAAATATTAGATTTGTACTTGTGTTTTCCATTTGGGGTGTTTTGTTTTGAGAGCCAAATATTTATCTTAAATTTTGATGTGTTTTGTTTTAGAGCACAAAAATAGAGATTTTAAATAACCAGCCCAATAACAATCATATTTTGTCTGGAAAGCATTGTGTGTGTGTGTGTGAGAGAGAGAGAGAGAGACAGAGACAGAGAGACAGAGACAGAGACAGAGAGAGAGAGAGAGAGAGAGAGAGAGAGTCAGAGAGACAGACAGAGAGTCAGAGAAAGAGAGAGACAGACACAGAGAGACAGAGAAAGAGAGAGACAGACACAGAGAGACAGAGAAAGGAGGGGAGGAGGGAAAGAGGGCAGAAAAGGGTCCTCAAGTTTCACTTAATTTATTTTAAGTTGGAAAGGAATTTTAACCATGATTCTCCAGGGTGAGAGTGCTGGGGGAAAAAAAGAGCTGTTATTTAGATAAGATGCATGTTTTGATTTCTATATAGGACTGTCAGCCATAGATTGTGATTATGATAATAATGTCCTGATTCTGACCACAGCAATCAGCCAAGTGCTAATCACCCACTGCATGCAGGCATGCCTGGTTTTGCTCCCACCTCCCTGATTGTGATTCAGTTTAGTCTTTGCTGTGTGGGGTATGGAAACAGGCCTTGTGCATGCTAGGCTAGTGCGCTGCTACAGACCTACATTCCCTAGACTCACCCCAACTAAATTCGGATAGATGGGAGATCTGGTAGAACTTGTAAGTTTACAGAATCCTTTCTGTAACTTAGATCTTTCAATGATAAGATTAGTACTTCTCTGTTATACAGAAAGGCCTTGAGAAGAAAATGAGCAGCATATATGATCTACCATCTAGACCAGTGGTTCTCAACCTGCCTAATGCTGTGGCCCTTTAATGCAGTTCCTCATGTTGTGGGGAACCCCAACCATAAAATTATTTCATTGCTACCATAACTGTAAGTTTGCTATTGCAATGTAAATTATCGGATTTGCAAGCCTCACAAGGGTTGTGATTCACAGATTGAGAACTGCCTGATCTAGACGTTTGTGACAACTGTTTATGAATCTTTAAAATGCAGTCAGTTTTTCATGGTAGACTCAAGTCTATTCCAAAGTTGCCAATTTAAAACTCCTCTCAGGTTTTCTAATCTCAAAAGACTGGGTTCCTGCTACACAGCTAGCTCGTCACAAGCACACTGCAGGTGAAAGGGGAAGCTGCTGGGAGCTGGCCTTGTCATCTGGCCTGCTCCTGTCCACTAGATACAGAAGGGAAGAAGGACTCGCCCATGTTCCTCTTCTATCTGCCTGATTAGTAAGGATTTCAATAGCAGAAATTCACACCTTCCTTTTACAGGTGAGGAAAATGAGGCTCAGTTAATGACAAATTCTGGCTTGGATTCTTGGTTTTTTTCTAAATTGAATTGAACTTTTGGTGGCCTGGCCCTCAATATGTCAGATTTGGGGGCAGGTGACATAGCTTTTTTCTTTTTTAAAAAAAGATTTATTTATTATATGTCTATGAGTACACTGTTGCTGTCTTCACCAGAGGAGGGCATCAGATCCCATTATAGATGGTTGTGAGCCACCATGTGGTTGCTGGAATTTGAACTCAGGACCTCTAGAAGAGCAGTCAGGGCTCTTTACTTCTGAGCCATCATCTCTCCAGCTGTAGTGAGATAGCTTCATGGTAAAGGGCTCCCTATTTAAACTCAAGGTCCTGAATTCAGTCTCCGCTCTGGGGTCGTGCTTGTAGTCTCAATGTCTAGAAGGAGAACCCAAGGGGATCCTGAAGGGCTCACTGGTCAATAAGTCTAGCCTGCCTGGCTAGACCCAGGCACATCAAGTATGCCAATTTAAGTGTGACAGAGAAAGACAGCTTTAAGACTCTTTGGAAGCTCACAATTAAGGCATCCCCATGAAAATGTTTTTGTTTGTTTTGTATTGTTTCTATAAAATGAGATGTCTATTCTAATTGTGGGATATTTGAAATTTTATGACTGTTTTAGATCCAAGTAGGAAATTAAGTTATAGTAGATTCTGACACTATAGTCATTAATGGATACATGTACACACTTTATTTAATCTGACACTCAAAAAATGTTACCAGGGGTGGGGCTGGAAAGAGGGCTCAGTGGATAAGAATATTTGCTGCTCTTGCAGAGGACCTGGGATTGGTTCCAAGCACCAATATGGTCACTCATAATTCTCTGTAATTGCAGTCCCTGGGGATTAGACGCCCTCTTCTGGCCTCTTCAGGCATAAGGCACTTGTGTAGTATATATCCATTCATGTGAGATAGTCATATATATGAAATAAAAATTAATCTTCCTCCTATAGGGTTGCAGACCCCTTCATTTCCTTGGGTACTTTCTCTAGCTCCTTCATTGGGGACTCTGTGTTCCATCCAATAGATGACTGTGAGCATCCACTTCTGTGTTTGCCAGGCACTGGTAGAGCCTCTCAGGAGACAGCTATATCAGGGTCCTGTCAGCAAAATCCTGTTGGCATCTGCAATAGTGTCTGGGTTTGGTGGTTGTTTATGTGATGGATCCCCAGGTGGGGCAGTCTCTGGATGGTCCTTCCTTCAGTCTCAGCTCCGAACTTTGTATCTGTAACTCCTTCCATGGGTAACCATATAGGAGGAACAACAATATGAACTAATCAGTACCCCCAGAGCTCATGTCTCTAGCTGCATATGTAGCAGAGGATGGCCTAGTCGGCCATCAATGGGAAGAGAGGCCCATTGGTCTTGCGAAGATTATATGCCCCAGTACAGGGGAATGCCAGGGCCTGGAGTGGGTGGGTTGGGGAGCAGAGGGAGCGGGGAGGGTATAGGGGATTTTCGGAGAGGAAACTAGGAAAGGGGATAGCATTTGAAATGTAAATGAAGAAAATATCTAATAAAAATGTAGTTGCTAAAAAAATAGTCTTATTACAAATAAGTAAGTTCTTAGGTCTAGAAAGATGGTTCAGCAGTTAAGAGCACTTGTAGTTTTCCCAGCAGATCTGGTTCAGTTCCCGGCACCGATGTCAGGCAGCTGGCGTATAACCACCTCTAATTCTCCTTTCCTGGGATTCAAACCCTTCAAAAATAGATAGTCTGGGATCTGTGGGCACCTAGAATCAAATTCATATGTACATACACCCCCCCCTACTCGCAGAGACACATCGAGAGGGGAAGAGGAGAAAGAGAGAGAGACAGAGAGAGAGAGAGAGACAGAGACAGAGACAGAGACAGAGACAGAGAGAATGAGAGAGAGAGAATGTTAAAAACTAGTTCTTTAGGGTTCTTTGCTTTTCTCATGGGGGAAGACATTTTTTTTCCTGTAGCTATGTGGGGCCTCTTCTGTCAGTATGCCCACTGCACATCTTTCTACCCTCAGGGTGACTTGTCAGCCAGTCTCACTGTGCCCACTTCCCTTTCCTCAGGATCATTCTTGTGGCACATTTGCCAGCCACTACTTCCGCCTTTCTCTTATCCATATTTGCCACTGTTGTACATATATACTAGATAGACTGGGCTGGGTCCATTTCTCCTCTTTGGATGATTTTTTTAGGGTAGTGGTAAGGTGAGAAGATGTAGTGTCACCAGATATAGATGTCCTAGTGACAGAGTAAAGCGGAAAAAAAATGTGTGTGTGTGTGTGTGTGGTGTGTATGTCAACATGGAAATGCAAAGCAGTTTTTCTTTATAGCTAGGGTACCAGCTATAAAGGGTATGTAATGATGCATGTGTGCATGTGGATACACTGCTGAGGAATGAATAGAACAAAGGAGAAAACTGTCCCTTTGACTAGGGGTGTATTTTCAAGTAGCCTTTGCTCTGGCTTATCACTGTGCCTGCAAGTGAATACCGTACATCACAAGCAACTTGTAGGTTTTGAAAGTGCAGTGAGTCTGTCATCTGAGAGTGGATTTTCCTTCCAATTTAAGTTATTGAGATATACTGTCTTTTGAATTAGGATATATATATATAAAATATACAGACGGGGGAGTCATGAGAACTTTTTAAAAATGCAGTGGAACCTAAATAAAAGGGCAGCAATCAAAATAAATCACCATGTTTTCAGTGCTTGTCAAAGTTATGTTTTATTTGCCCACGTAAAATATGGCATATATATTCTAAGATACACATGTTCCCAACATATTCTAATAAAAGGAATTTGTAATATCCATGAAGTTGTATTTTTATGGGTTTTTTTTTTCTTTTTTGACAGCGTTTCACTGTGAAGCACAGGCTGGCTTTGGCAGTTGCTACAGTCCTTTTGCCTCAGCTTCTCTGTTGTTTTTAAGTTGAGCATAAGCTACCTGGAGCCACATGGTTGTCAATGTAGTTTTTCTTCAAAAGTGGTAGCTGGGAATACAGAAGGTTTGTTGGAAGAATCACTTTGCTGAGGAAGTATAAAACTAACTGTGCTTAAGAGTTGTCCTTCACTCTGCTTTTGAGTGTGGTTAAGGCTGTTGGCTCCTGTTCAGTGCTCACACAATGTACAATGCACAATTTGTTAGGAAGACTTTAAGGATTGATTGGCTTATCGACGAACTGAGTTCACTGCTTCTCTGCACCATTCCTGTTTGTGGAGCTGGTAACTGGCATCTGCCTGGAAGTGCTGGGGAGGAGGTGCTAGAGTGAATTTTGCTCCAGGTTTGCCAGAAACCTGGAGAGAAGGGGAGGAGAAGGGGAGGAAGGAAAATAGGGAGAGAAACGTGAGTTATAAAGTTCATGATTTTGAATAAACAAAATGTCAACAATATGTACTATATATTGTATAATATATAATATATATATATATATATATATATGAGAGAGAGAGAGAGAGAGAGAGAGAGAGAGAGAGAGAGAAAACAAGAACCCTGATGCTAGACCAAGCCCCTTCTATGCCACAAGAGATTCAGACTCTTTGAGAAGAACTGAGAAGGAGTTTTCCAATGTAGCAAATACATCACACTAAGGAAAGAAACTTTAATGGGTGTGTTGGTACATGCCTGTAGTCCCAGCACTTGGGAGGTGGGCGCAGGAGGGTCATAGGTTTGAGGCCAGATTGGGATACACAGTCTCACCAAAACCAAATGTAGAAAGGGAGACAAGAAATCAAGCCCACACATGAAAAGGAGGCAGTGCACAGGTTTCTACTTGTATCTGCACATAAAGCAGCTGGACTGCTTAAATGTCTGCTTTATGAAGTATCATTTCTTTCTTTTTTTTTTAAAGATTTACTTATTTATTTATTATATGTAAGTACACTGTAGCTGTCTTCAGAAACTCCAGAAGAGGGAGTCAGATCTCATTACGGATGGTTGTGAGCCACCATGTGGTTGCTGGGATTTGAACTCCAGACCTTCAGAAGAGCAGTCGGGTGCTCTTACCCACTGAGCCATCTCACCAGCCCTGAAGTATCATTTCTACATGACAAACGGTAGCCATTTAACAACTCTAATTTGATTAGTTGTGACAAACATATATACCCACGAAACTACCATTATAGTTAGGGTATGTATTCTCCCCCCTCCCCCATTTTCTCTTATGGCTCTTGCTCTTACTGATGATATGCATTTGTGCAAGAACCCCTTTCCAAACTAGTTTTATAAATTTGTAGATCCTCCTCTATAAAACCAAACCAAACCTGGATTTGTAGCCAAGATGCAGTCTTTCTGTATTTAAAGCAAAGTAGCATTACAGAGGAACCCTAGGTGTGGCTTTTCTGAAACATTTTCTGGTCGCCTCAGTAAATGACTTAGCACATTAGTTTCATTACATATTTGGACTGAAGGCAAATTATAGCCAAGCAAGAAGCATTTGTGTTAACTAGAGCCATGTACCTTCTTACATTGATCTCCTGAAAAGTCAAATGCTCAAGAACAGGAAAAGTGGGCTGGGGCTGGAGGTCAGTGGGAGAGCTAGTACTTTATATTAACAAAGCTCCCAGTTCAACCCCCAGCACTGCCAAACAGAAACAAACAAACAATGCAGGAAATGAAACTATTGAAATTTTGCCTCAAACTTAATGGTGAAACAAAAAAAGAAAAAGAAAAAGAAAAAATGTTTGTTTATATACAGTTATGTTACTAAATGATAGGTATATTTTCTGAGAAACTTGTCAGGAGTTTTTTTTTTCAAACATGAGAATATACTTGTGCAAACCTAAATGGTGTGGTATACTATCCACACCATACAGTGTATGGTACTGCCTATTGTTAATAACTAATAACTTTAATAGCTAATAGCCATGGAGCATTTTATACTGAATATTATAGGCAATGGAAACAAAATGGTAGGTACTTGTTTGTCTAAATAGAGAAGGTACAGCAGGGGCCAGGGAAGTAGGTAGTTTAGTTGGTGACGTACTTGCTGTATAACATGAAGATTGGAGCTTGACTAACCAACACACACACACACACATTAAAAGAGTCGAGTATATGGGGCACATACTTGCAATTCCAGCACGAGGGCCTGGGGAAGAGGTAAGACAGGATAGTGTTTAGGGCTTGCACACACACTTAGAGCACAGAGAAATTCAGTCGGAGGGTTTTTTTTCTTTTCTAGCTCAGTGATAATCAGGGTTGGAATCATATAATGGAGAAGTGATGTGGCTCATGGTGGTAACATCTGTATCTCCAGGTACACACAGAGACACAGTCAGTTAATATGAATAACCCATGAACCTTCCAACAGATTTGGGACTTTCTGTGCATAGATTACATACCCCTGTTTACATATTTATGTGTAGAACGGGCTTTTAGTATATTTAGTTGTTGATTCTCATCTGTACTATTGAATTAAGTGAATACTTCTTTGGGGGAAGTTAGGGGCTACTGTAGCCAGCTGCAATCCATCCCTTTCTCTTTTACTGTCAAAAGAATTCAAAAGTCAGGAAGTGTTTTGCTGCCATTCTATTGATAGTTGTGACCCTGGTCTGTGCCCGCTCCCCTGCCACTCCTGTTTTGCCCTGTGGCTGCCCTCTCTGTCTTCCTTCCTGGTTTTCTCTTTATGTGTCTTTCCTGTCTCCTCATGCTCCTTCTTCTGCGCTGCCTCTGCTGTCTCTTAAAAAAGCCATTTTGTAAATGTCTTCAGATAGAGTGGTCAGCAAACAGGAATTGGAGCGAGCATCTTTGGGACAGTGTTTCCGACTTTTCATTTCGTGATCCAATAAAACTTTGAGACTCCTTTCAAGTTTGGAGCCACACTGGAGGTTGGGGAGTCGTGAAAGGCTGGTATTTAGAGAACCAAAACAATGTATTTCCTGGGCTACTTTATACAAAAGTCTTCGAACAATGAATCAGTAAAACTAAAGAAAGGGTTTATGATATTCCTGTGATGGTTCCTTTAACAATGCTTAAATAGTTAACAGTCAATTAGTGTTCTTCAGAGTGTACTGAAAAGATATTATCTACTCCCAACATTTGTCAAAGCCTACAAAAATGCATGACACAAAGCAGGAACCCTACCCCTAGAATGCGTGTACGTGCGTATGACCTATATGTGTCCTTCTGTAAATGTTAAACCATATTCTTTACAGTACTTAAGGTAATATAATGCTCGGTACCCATTGCCATAATATTTGGGATAGTTACAAGAGAAAACTGTATATACACTACATGCATGCAATATTCTCTCCTGAACTTTTTCCATGAAAAGTTGATTGAATCTATGGATGTGCAACCTGTGGATGTGGAAGGTTGGCTTTACCTGGAACGACTGGGGAAGATAACGGCACTGGTTAAAGGGTAGGCATGTTACTCTCTTGCTTCTTGCCATCTCTAGTTTCCCCTTCTCTTCTTTATCCTTACTGTGGTTATTTTGGGATTATCTTTTAAAGAAGAAGGAGGGGTCCTGCATGACACAAAGATTGGCCAGCAGATCACAACCATCAGCGCACTGTACTTTTATATTAATTTCTTACACTCAGAACGTTATTGCTGTCATAGTTTCTTCAGAATAAAATGGTAGGCAAGGTTTTCTGACAGGGAATTTGGAAGCAGACATCGTGTTACCTTGTAAATTTGGTTATCAACCCTGCCATGTTTCAGACCCACATTCATTCTCTTTATTTGTTTTGTCATTGTTCCTGTAGCAGATAGTGGGCAGAACGCATGTGGCTACAAAGGCTACGAAGGAGCTGAGTCCCTCAGAAAGGAAAAGCAGCAAACGCTTAGTCAGTGCTTCATCTCAAAAACATACACACGGGTGGAGACCAGTAAAAATCAATCTCCAGGCAAGGAATGGGCGCTATAATTGAATATGCTGTTAGCAACACAGCAAGGATGTGGTAGAAAGAGTATTGAACTGGGTGGGGCAGTATAGGGAGTGGGGAGAGCGAGGAATTTAGAACGCTACCCTGAGGATCATTTGATTTTTCTGGGAAGGCTATTCCTCCACTGAGGCTTCGCTTTATAAAAAGACAGTCTACTGGATTGTCTAAACCAAGTGTGGATATTTCAGAGAAAGCTACATTCTCTTGTGTCTAAATGAGATGCACAAGGCTAAAATATTCTTAAATGCTCCAGTACTGGGACATTTCATATTTCAGATTAGGGATTCTTATGTGATAAAATCTGCACAAATATTACACAATCTAGGAGAAAGTAACCCCAAATCTGAAATACCAGTAGTTTAATATTTCAGGGAAGGGGCTGGGTGTGGCAGTACATGCTTTTTTTCTTTCAGAACTAAGGAGGTAGAGGTTGGTTGGCAGATCTACCTCTGGTCTACATAATGAATTCCAGGACAGTCAAGGCTACATAGACAGACCCTGTCAAATTTTTTTTCAGAGAATCTATAGGTATAGAATTACTATTTGTTTCTTAATTACTATTTGTTGTATAGTATATCTATTTATATGATATCATTGTACTGATTATAGCTACACACCAGTGCTTCTCTGTGTGGGTCCCTGGACCCGGAGCAAAGAGCATCATCACCTAGATTCTAGGTCCTAGAACCTTGTTAGAAATTCAAGTTCATGAGCTCTACCCAAGCCGGCTGAATGAGGAGTGCTGGGGACGGGGCTCTGCCACCTGTGCCAGGGAAAGGGTCCACATTAGGTAATCTGATATCCACTACTATTTGATTACTATGTGCTATCTGAAATTGGGACAGTGATTTTCAACTTGGTCTACATCTAGGATTCACCACAGGTAACTACGTCGGATGTGCTCTATCGTTCTTTATTGCTATAAGAGACTATCCAAGACTGGGTGGCTTAAAAAGAGCAGAAGTTTATTTCTCATCATTCTGGAGGCTGAGTAGTCCGTAATGAAGGTGGCAGCAGATTGATTGTCTGCTGAGGACTGCTTTGCACTTACAGCATGGTGTCTTGATGCCTCTGGAGTGAAGGGATGATGTTTTCATCAGATGAAGGACAGTGGAAGGCCTAGAGGTGAACTCTGTCAGCCCTTCTGTAAGGGACCCGAATCTGACTCACCAAGGTTTAATCCTCCATTGTTAAGCCACTTCCCTGCGTCTTAATGCTGCCTTGTTGTTTATGTTTAAAAATGAACCTCAGAGAATATGGAAATATTCACATTCTTGCACCAAGGAAGACTGATGGAGGAAAGAGGAAGGGGAGTTCCTGGCTTAGTTAAAGCACTGGGAAAGTGGGCTACCTGGCACGAGCACCAGATGAGGGGAAAGGCAGAAAGGCTAGCGGCCTCAACACTGCAGTGGAACCTTTTATGTACCGTCTTTAGTTTCATCCAAGAGGGAGGAGCATTGGCGCTCCAATCCCCTTAAAGGGTCTACCTAGTAATAAGTGTCACACTCACTGGCCATTAAGTTCCACCACCTGAATTTTGGAGGGGGCACATTCAAACCATAACACTACCCATACATCACTAGTCTCTCTGGCTCCCAGTGTAGCCAGTTTTGGTTTAGAGGGGAGTAACACCTAGGGTTCCTTATCAGAGTAGAACTCTAAAGGTGATGAGGTAGCCAGAGCTGGGGCTGCGAAGAGCAGGCCAGGGTCCCAGTGAAAGGAATTGTGTTTTATGGTAAAGACCTTGGCTCTTAGATCATGGCAGAGGAAGGTTATTTTAGAGAGAGAAAGGGTATAAAACATGTGAGATGATAAATATATCATGATTGTTTTGACAGCTACCTAAAGAAGAGATTTTGCCCAACAAAGTCTGACGAGGAGCTAGAGAGTGGTTGCCAGCACTAGGTGATCTTGCAGAACCTGAGTTTAATTCCTAGCACATACATGGGGGCTCACAACCGCCTGCAACTCCAGTTCCCAGAGTTCTGACACACTCTTCCTGTCAGTATGGCTCTAGGTACACAGGTGGTTCAGAGGCACGCCTGCAGACAAAATACAGAGAAAGGTAACATTTTTAAAAGTTGGATGATAAGGGCTGGAGAAATGGCTCAACAGTTAAGAGCACTGAGTACTCTTCTGGAGGCAGTGGCTCACAACCATCTAGATCTGACGCCCTCTTCTGGTGTGTCTGAAGACAACTTCAGGGTACTTACATATAATAAATAAATAAATAAATCTTTTTTTTTAAGTTGGATGATGTAATCGGTCTGCTTAACAGACAGCTTGGACTGTGGAGATGGTAAGAAAGAAAAATGTGAACGTCTGTTCATGAAGCATGGGAAGGATCTAGTGGTAGTCGTGGTTGAGCATCCAGGAGGACCAGTGCTCTGGTACAGCTGTCAGAATTGTCACAATGGCTCTATACAGTCCTCTGTCCTTCATGGCTTTCATTTAGCTCTAAGTTGGGGAGTGGTCTACAGAGAGTTATATAAAAATAGAAATTATACATGCCTAAAAAGCTACCCATAGTCATCATGACAGAGTGGGAAAATGCTGCTGTTTTTTTTTTTTTTTTTTTTTTTTTTTAAGTGAAAGAATGCTTGGAGTTGTGGGAAAGTTGTAAACTTGGCAATGACTAATTCAGGCCTCTCTCAGTCAATTAAGCAAATTTTTATTTTATCATTTGTTTTACTTGGGAGCCACTGTAATGGTCATTGAAAGAACATTTATCTTCTTATTTTTAAAACACAACAAACATATCGTCGAACATTAGGGCAGAGGACAAAAATGTCAAGGTTTTACCTTTTGACTTTAGCAAATATCTGTCACTTCATTTTTTCTTGCTGCATTCGACGACACGTGCCTTTGTGCACATTCTTTGGCCAGTGCCTAATAGGTCTAGTTTCCTATCTTCTATTTTAATGGCTCTTGGAATTTGTAAATATTATTCATATTTTAACATTGCAATAAAAGTGGACAAATATATTTTCTTATTCTGTCTTTTGGCCAGAGGTCCCTGAAACTTGTATGAGAAGCCATGGGTGTGGAAAGAGCTTCCCCGTCTTTAGTCTTGGAATCCAGAATGGCAAGAGGGTTGTTTTCATTCCTCCACAGTTTGCTGGTTTAGAGGAAAGACACATCTCTAGGCTGCATTGAAAACCTATTAACACAGGTTCCCACTTATTCCAGTGGAAAGCTTAAAAATACTCATTCCTCTAACTTTGGGAAATCTGTGCACTTTTTAGTTTTTGAATGAAATCAAATCTTTAGAAAAATCTGGACTGATTGCAGCCTTAAATATGCAGCACATAGAGCAGATGCCTTTAAGGACGAGAACTGATTTTCCCAAAGCTGTATATGGTGATAGAATTATCTCTAAGTTGTGAAGAGCACTTAAATAAATGTAGAAGGATTAAGGAGATAGTTCAGTGGATAAAGTGCTTGCCACACTAGCATCTTGACTGGAGTTCAGATCCCTAGACCCCATGTAAAAAAAAAAAAACCTAGGCAGGGTTACAAGTGTGTAATCCCAGTGCTAGGGAGAGTGGAGATAGGAGGTCCCTGGACATGCTGACTAGACTATGTAGCCAATTAGTGAGCTCTGGGTTCAGTGAGAGTCACTGTCTTAAAGATTAAAGTAGAAAGTGACTTTCATGTGTATTCTCACAAGTGAGCACACCTCCTCACACCCCAAAACTAAAACAAATACTCAGTGAAACGGCATGCGTTGTAAAATTGGAACAATACAGACGAGATTAACATGGCCATACACAATGATGATTAGCAAATTTATGAAGTGTTCCAAATTTTGGGGCAGGGTTGGGGAGTCAGGGTTTCTAGACAGGATCTCTTTGTGTAGTTGTGGCTGTCCTGGAACTAGCTCTGCAGATGGGGTCAGCCTCAAACTCATAGAGATCTGCCTGCCTCTGCCTCCCGAGTGCTGGGATTAAAGGCATGGATGAATACATAAATATAGAAAATTGTATGTAATTATTTTTTTAGAGTATAAGCATGTTATCAGATATACTATATACCTAATCTTCTTTAAATAACAAAACTTGGGCTGTGGTACATTTATATGACTGAAACATACTTTAAAAGTTGCTTTGCTTATTATATTAATGCTTACTGAGTAACTGGCTATGTTGCAGGTCTTATGTTGAAATTATTGAAATAAGGCATCTCTTAAATGAATTATTTATTTATTTATTTATTTATTTATTTATTTATTTATTTTATGGGAGTACACTGTTGCTCTCTTCAGACACACCAGAAGAGGGCATCAGATCCCATTACAGATGGTCATGAGCCACCATGTGGTTGCTGGGAATTGAACTCAGGACCTCCGGAAGAACAGTCAGTGCTCTTAACCACTGAGCCATCTCTCTAGCCCGAATCATTTACTCTTAATAAATTATTTTCAGTTCTTCTAGAGGGAACCAGCAGACATTTCAGCTGTATTTATTATTGCATTTTATGGCATCATTGAAAGTATGGTTTGAATGGCACATATGCCACTGTTTCAGACTCCCATATTAACACAAGTAGGGAAATAGATAACAGGAGGGTGAACGAGAAGTCTGAGCCTACTGGTTACCATCACAAATATTTCTAATTAAGGGGATACTTGGGTTCATGCCTCTTTGATTTCTTAGGTGGAAGAGAATCTCCTGAAGAACATGATTAAGGGATGGTTACCATGACAATCATATCCAAAGCATCTGAGACAGTGAATCCATGGAGATCATCCATTTTGATTGATTCAACTGGTCATTTAAGTTTATTTCAACAGACATCATCTCTGCATTTTATTTTTTTTTTCATGTAATTCACTAAATTAGCAACTTGGGGATCCTTGAAGCTTGACTGAAAGTAATGATAGAGTCATCAGTGTCTATGACCACAATACTTTTGTTAAACCCCATTGTCTTAAACATCATTAAAATGATGTGTCAGGCTCATTAATGGCATTTCTAATTTGAGTTACTAATTTGTCAGAATAGGATAAGATTAGCATGATTTATTTGAAAGCATATACCCTAAATATATTCCAGTTTGCTTTAGATTACTTTGGTATTATGACATTTACCCAGTGTTTGGCTGTCCTCCTGGGTTTTTTAAAAAAAATTTTTTTTGCACAATATTGTTGGCACGATATTATACATTATGTCTGATCAAAGCCACAGTTATATTTTACATATGGAAAATGGCACACAGGCAATACAACCCAAAATGATGTTAAGTGGAACACACTAGTACAGAAAAAAAAAGTGAAATGAAGACACAGATGCAGTTCAAGTCCCACCGTAAATTTTCTCCTGGTCACTGTTGAGGAAACTCTGAATTATGGAAGGGAAAATAGCTCCTTTGGGCTCAGTTGGATCCCAGTGTGTGAGTTTTGACTCCTCAGCTTGAACCTTTCTCTCTTCTGCCCTCTGGAGGGTGTCAGAGAACATTATATACGATGCAAGGACTTGTGAAATGAGTAGCCAGTATCCTGGTCTGCTAATAGAAGTCTTCAGCATCTTCGAACTGGTAGCCTCTTCCTACCCAGCAAGAAGTGTATAGGTGGTGAGCAGGAAGAGAAGGTGTTTGTAAAGCCAAGATCTTAGGAGGGAAGGTACCTGACTTTTCAAGTAGAGAACCAAATTCCTTCTGAGTAGAACCCAGTATAAATTGCATCTATCTCCAGGAATAATCAGTTCTAGAAGGGGAAGATGTAATAGTATTTGGAAGCTAGAGTGTGAGGAGATGAAGTTTGGAATTAAAATTGGTTGAGTCTGATGAATATATTTGGTATCAAGTATCTGCGGGAATGTTTATAGTTATCCACATCGATAGCATTTTAACTGCCTGTCTGCTGTAAGAAATGGTTGTGTAGCTAATATTCTGCGAGTAACAGCTATGTGCGCCCTGTGCGTTTGATTCTTTGCCTTTGTGGGTTGGTTACTATTAGGAAGTTCAGGAGGGAGAGGTTGGGCAGCTAATGTAAGGTGGAGCCAGTGTTTCGCCCCACCCTGTGTGAGTCTGGCAGCCTGTGTGTAAACCAGCTGTAACATGCTGTGTTCTTTCACAGCTGCATGAAAGGGTGTGGCACCTTCTGTGAGCAGTAAGTTACATATGAGCAGCTGTGAGTGAGACTTTTGTATCTGTATGCCATGCATCCTACCTAGAAATAGGAACGAAGGGCTTTGTGTTGGCCACCACGAGCCATTTAAAGTCCTCTAGCACGAACAAAATGTGACATGAAATCAATAACAATGATGTTGTAGTATTAGATAATATTTCCTCCTGTGTTGGTGGGAAGGGGAGCATAAGATAGTCCTTTGAGAATGCTTCTAAACAATTCTTTTTCCCGCTGACACAGCTTAATGTGGCCAAAACCAAAAAAGTCCTCTTTTTGAGTTATTTATATTTTTAATTTCTGAAATACTTTGATCTCTTACTTTTTATATATATACATATTTTCTTTATTTTTTTTTACATCCCAACCTCAGCTACCCCTCTCTCCTCTTCTCCCATTCCCTCTCCCCACCTCCCCTCTGCCCTCCTTATCCATTCTTCCTCCATCTCTCTTCAGAAAATGGCAGGCCTCCCATGGATATCAAGCAGACATGGTATATGAAGTTGCAATAGGACTCCGCACTTTCTTTCCTATTAATGCTGGACAAGGCAACCGAGTAGGAGGAAAGGATACCCGAAGGATGCAGAAGAGGCAGAGCTAGCCCCTGCTCCCACTGTTATAAATCCCACAAGAACACCAAGCTACACAACCATAACATCATTGCAGAGGACCTAGGACAGACCCATGCAGGCTCCCTGATTATTTCAGTCTCTGTGAGCCCCATATGAGCCCAGGTTGAAGAACCCTGTCCTTTTTAGTCAACAGTTTGCCCATTTGGACTTCAGAATAGTTGTCCTTATCTCAGAAAGTCATCGTTAAGGTTTCCTAAACAGATGAATTTGTTAGTGTGTAAAATGAACTACAGCAGCTCCTGTCTAGCACACACATAAACTTCAATCTGTAGTCACTGCCTGTTTGATAACCAGCCTGGAAGCGGTTGTGGGGATACAGGAGGGATTCCGAGCCTGGTTGTAAGCTTGGTTTATGTTTGTCCTATTCCCATTGAAACTCCCTGACAGCCTGTTCCGGGTGTGGGAACAAAACAGTTGGCAGCCGATTGTGGTGACACATACCTGTGATGCCAACAGTGGGGGAGGTGGAGGTAGGGATCCTCAGTTTGAAGCTGGCATGGATCACATGGTGAGATCCTTTCTCAAGTAAACGAAACCCAAACAGGGACCTCCTTGGGGAGCTGTCATTTTACCAGGTTCCCTTTACAAGTGATAAAAGGTAGAAAATGGGGATGTGTATGGGCTCATGGGGCAGTTGCCTGTGTGTTCGGAGGACACTGTTGTGCATTTGTGTCATGGATAGCAGCAGCCAGGAGACACCTGTTTCCTAGTACCACAGCTCCATCCATGCAGGGAAGAGCCTGCAAACTAGCCTGCATCCTAATCCTGTTGTGGGTGGGAGATAACCTCATCTCCATGGCAACAGCTATTACTCTGGTGACTTGTGGTCTACACTCTGGATGGATCAGAGCCCTCCTGTGGCAGAATATTCTAAAGATGCTAAAAGAGAAAGGGAGAAAGGTCCAACTAATAAATCTATTCTAAATGACTGAATCATTTGTTTTGATTACCAGAGTGATTGCCAAATGTTAATTTAAAACTGAAATAGGCCATGAGCTCACTTCCCTAACAATGCTGAGAGTTTGAGCTAATACAGCTTGATAATGAGGGAGCCAGGTCCACTGCCAGGGCTAATGTTATATGATAAACAGACATTTGGAGAAGTATGCAGAACATCTTGGCTGGTCTCCGTTAGCTCTTCGGGTTGTAAATACAAAGGAGAATGTGTTGCTATGAGTCTTTTCAAAGGAAAATAATTTTTTTAATTGATGACTTTAATTCTAAAAAGGTAATTTTGCTATTTTTTTTTTCAATTTAGGCAACTGGTAGCTGTTCTTAGCTGTGCCCAGTCCTTCTGGAACACATCCTGTGTGAGGTGAGAGTTATTCATTGCTATGGATTCTTATGCTGATCTCTGATTTTCCAATTTTGAGCATTGTACAATGTGTTTTATTTCTTTGAGAAGTTGAAGAAGATTTATCTTAATGGGCCTGACCAATATCACTGCTTACCCTGACTGTTAGCTCTCTGGGGAGTGCCTTTTTTTTTCTAGCAAAAAGCTCATTTGCTTTGAACTTGGTAGCATAAAAGTAAAAAGTGGCAGGTGCTGTCGTGGGGAGCAGAGAAGCTGCATGGGATGACCACTGCTCTGAGTAGAAGGGGACTCCTCGTGGTGACTGGACATCAAGTCCGAAGACACTTCCTGTCCTGGGTGAAAGATGTCAGGCCACTGTCAAACCTGGTGGTAGGAACACCAGAGTGTTTCTTCTGGGTCACAGTAGCCTGAGCCAATGTGTTTTGTTTTGTTTTTTTAAATTTGCCTTCAAGTTTAGAAGAAGCCATGCTATATTGGTGCATGTAGCCACACTGCCTGGACATTCATTGGCTAGACATCCTCTGTTTCCTTCAACTGGGGGGCTGCTTTATGCCCTGTGATAATCCAGGCTTCCTTATTTCTCCTCAAGAGACAGGACATCCATCTGTAAAAATAACTAGAGACATCTAAGAGAGGTCTACTTTAGGTACCATGTAGAAATGGCTGCTTCCTTTTGTCCCCCAGTCTCTATTTATTCAAGGGACATGATACTTGGGAGCACTGTACTTGTCAAGGTTGCCAGTTTCATACATAAGGAGGTGCCATTGCTGTGGGCACCTTCTCTACTTAGGTAAAGCTGCTCAATTCTTTTGAATCAACCATTACAGAAACACACAGGGTTACACTGCTACATCTTATGTTTTTCCTTTAATCCACAGAGCCCCATTGTGTACCAAGGCAGGAGTGTTATGACAAAAGTCAGGTACTGTGGATCTGACGTAGGGAAGCCCTAGATCATTTTCTCTTCACCAGATAAGGAGGCTGAACATTGCTCTGTAAAAAGTTACCCACTTACGCTCTGATTCTTGAGCCTACAACTTTTGCTTCCTCTGTAATAAGCGGGTATGAACAAGTAGGTGATACTGTTGGAGCAACAGCTGTGCCTAGGACCAAAAGCCCCCAAAAGAGAAGAAATGGAAGTTCTGTATTTCACACCCTATTTTTAAAGTTATTTAGGGTCGAATTAAACCATTCAGGAAAATGGAGTTTGCAATTTCCTCAGGAGGATGGTAGAAATTTTAAAATGATGTGTCCCTTTTAAACTTTATACAGCATTTATCTTCCACAAAGTTTATAATTGTAGGAATCTATATTATTCTATTTGGCTTGCCTTCAGTTTATAAAATTATTTGGAACACAGTTGAGCACAAAATAAAAAACAAAAGACTTATTTTATGTGTCTTATTTTGTCTGCATATGTGTCTGTACAGTCCCTGAGGAAACCAGGAGGGGGCACTAGATTCCCTGTAACTGGATTTATAATCTCTTGTGAGCTGCCACGTGGGTGCTGATCAAACCTGGCTCCTTTAGAAAAGCAGCTAGCACCCTTAACCACTAAGCCATCTTTCCAGCCCTCACAACATAATTGTTAGCAGGCACATGAGCTGGGTAAAATAGGACTACTCTGATTTGTACTGAAGAAATGATAATATTGTTAATGGATTGAATACATTTTTATATTTAGGAAATATTTGTGTAACTGCCATATGGTTATTTTCATTATTGATTTGGCAGTTTTTTTAAATATTCACCAAATAAAATTCTGAAAGATAGTAGTCATAATGATTTGATGTGTGCCATGGATATTAATGTGATCTCTCTTGGAATCCAAGTAGTCAGCATACGAATCCGCACAGATGGATTACGCAGACTTAAAAGAGTTTAGAACTCTTGAATCTAGAGCCATGGTCTCAAACTGGTAAGCTGGATCTGGCACACAGAGGTGTTCTTTTAAAATGCTAGTAAGTTGCCAGCCTTGAAAAATCGAGAGATTTCACACTCTTAAACATCCACATTTCCCATGTCTTGAAATACAGAAGATTTGGCACCACAAACCCTGTGTTCCCATTCGGCTCTAATAGGCTGCAGCCAACTTGCTGCTGTTCTTTTGCAGAGAGCACAGGCTGAGAGAGCCTTGCCACAGCCTCCAACATTCCCTGCGGTCTTCTTGACACAAAGGGTGGGAGCCTGTTGCCATTGCTAGAACACTGTGCTCACGTAGGCACTTGGCTTTTCAGTGTCAATTGAAGATAAGATTGGGTGTGAAGTTCAGATTACCCTGTCTGGTAGATCAGTTGGTTTATTTTTCTGGGCTGAGCCATATTCATTTTAAGGGCGTGCTTAAGATTCATCTTAAGTTGGCAGGTGAACCCTAATAGGGGAGGGATACTTACTGATGGTACCTAATTAAGAAGAGGAATATCTGAGCAGTATCTTCTTACAAAGGCTTGCTTGGGGTCCGTCTTTCTCAGATACACCTCACTTCCTTTCACTACCCTGTAACAGGGTAGCTTAAAAACGCAACTAGTTTTAATACAGCATACCACATGTGGAGGAGAAAGAAAAGTTGGTGAGATAAAGAAAGCTTGCTTGAGATTTTATTCTGTTATATTTTCTAGTAAAATATTATTTATGTTAGAGCCCAAGAATTATGAATTATGGACAAGAACTTTACATTTAATTATCAGAGTACACATTTATGCTGCTCTTAGGATCCATTGAACATAAGACTGCAGAAAATTGGCTAATTATCAAATCCCTAAGTGAGCAATAATCTTGTAAGTTGTAATAAGGTGAAAGAGTCAGAAAAGAAGAAGATAGTCTTCTTTTCTCTAACTCTACCGTGAAAAAGGTAATTATAACCAAAAGGAAACCGTGCCTAGAAAATTTGCCACACGGATAAAAGGTAATTTTGGCATTGTATACTGAAATCATTCAAGTTGTTGAGTTTTGATGGTTGCTTAGTAATGCGAAAGAATATAGCTAGCAAAAACTTACCATAGTGTAGGCTGCAAAATTATATATGTATATGTATAGTGGTTATAACCATGCAATGTGATATGGATGTATGTACAAGAACCAGAGGGCACATGGATGAATGTAAGTACCACTTTATTTGAGATTTCATGATGCTTATTCATTTTAACAAGCTCTAAGGCTGAGAATCTGTTGCTTTTAACTACTTTACACATCATGAAATATTCCTGTTTATCACAAGGTAAGTAAATAACCATGAACTATAATACCATCTGGTCTTGGTCAGTACTTAAATGTGGCATCCCAATGGTATAAGTCTTTCTTGTGTATTTTGTACCCACTCAGATTCTTGTTTGTCATTCTTCTCCTGTGTTCTTGGTGACCCCCATGACAAAGGACATGTATTTTGTTTTGGGGCTTCTTGTTGGTGTGGGCTGATGCTTCCTTCATGTGTAAAGGTCCAGTGTACCCTGGGGAAGGGTCTTAATTATGTTCTCACAGGAGGGCAGTATCAGCCCATCATCTCTAGGCCTTTGCAGAAGCCTACAAAAATTACTTTCAGGGTAATGGTCTTTTCTCAGTGCCCCTTCCCTTCATCTCTCTTTCAGATGTACTTGTGTCTCTTCTAATTAGGTCAGGTACTTCATGTCTGTTTTTCTTTCTTGACATGGTTTCCCTCTGGCTTTGGCAGCACATATTTTCCCCATATGTCATTGCCTCTAGAGCTTCATGCTGCAGTCATTTTTCAAGGGGAATGGAGAGCACATTGCTGGAGGGGGTGGGTGGGTAAGTCTTGCCTCCCTTGCTTGCCCTTTACTTGAATGAGCAACTCATATTTCTTTTGGGTCTAGTTCTGTTTGGTTTTGGAGTCTTCACAGTCCGTTATGTTTGGACTAAAAGATACTTAAGTAAAAATAATGGTAAGTCACAGATATGTCTGGCAGAGGTGCAGCACATTTGTTAAGGTTACTGGTTTATTTATCTCCCCTATCTCTATGGCAACTCAATCTGAGTCTGGGATTTAATGGACTTAACTTTGACCTTCTGTAACATCTCTTAACTTTTCCCAGCCTTTTACTGAAAAGGAATTCATTTTCACTTGAGGAAAGAAATACACGACACTTACAGAAAGAGTCCTATTTGGGCTCTCAAAGGTGGTCTCTGTAAAGGCTTTGGTTTTTTTTCAGCTTAAAATTGTATTGAAAAAAAGAGTTTCATGTGAATAAGTATCCACTGTGTGTGTGTGTGTGTGTGTGTACCATGAGTTTTTTTTTTTGGTGCCCTCAAAAACCAATCATATCCCCCCCAACCCAGAACTAGAGTTACAGACTTCAGATTGCTATGTGGATGCTGGAAACTGAACTCAGGTCCTCAAAATCAGCCAGTGCTTTTAACTGCGGTGTCATGTCCTACGCTTCCCAGAACCTTTGATTTTTATAGTCCTCAGTCTTCAGAGTATACATCACACTTAACAACACACATATGTATAACAACACACATACATATGCGGCATTACTGGTGTCAAAAGAACAGTGTTGCTTTTGGTGAGCTAAAGTACTGTTTTGTCATTGTGAGGCTTTGTGAACATATAAGAGAGTTTATTGTAAGGATATTAAATCAAAAAGAACATTGATTACACATTTTAATATTTATTATTTATTTTATAAATGATCTCTTATCCATCATAGGATTAGAAATTTACATGCCCACAAATGATCAGACTATGTCTCAGAGTTTAAATTGTTAAACAGCACCATAGTAGTGTGTAAGAAAGATTTAGTTTGACCAGTATTTCCATAGAAGTCAGCTTTGGATACCGACATTCAAATCCAGCATTTCATCTGTACCTGACTCATGTGCATAAAGACAGAGTATCTGTCTGAGGAAGTTAGAGCCAAGCCATGTTGGACCTAAGTTGGTTTAAATGTTCACATAGCACTTTTTCAGTCTCTTCTGTATGGTTGCAAGACATTTACAGAGACATTCCAGTTTCAGGAAATGCAGTATTTTTTTCCAAATCCTCTTTACATTATTACTACATCAGTTCAGTATAGGACATTCAAGATTTTTTTTCTCGTGACCCTGTTTTAACCTGCTTCCTACCAATGTAGACCATAACCTTGTCAGTACATCTCAATAGCTGTAAGCAAAGTTTCTGTCTTATTGATTACCTATGTTGGCAGACTATCTCTGATGTAGGTTAGATATTTCAAGGCATACATCATGGAAATGCAATAATTTATCCATGAAGTCATAGTGTATTACTGTAAATCTAGTGTATAGTGTATTAGTCTACTTACGAAAAGTGTATTTGTAAGTCGTGTCGCCTTCTTTAAGAACAAACTCATGGTTGAATTTCCATTAATATTAATAAGACTTGTAACAAAAGATGTGGCAAGTGAGGTCACCTGTGTCCTTCTGACCTTACTCTGCAAGCATCAAGTACAACTGAAGTCCAATATGAATTGGTAAAATCAAAATCCTTTTGTGAGATATCATGAAGTCTCCATAGACATGGAGGTTGTTTTATGATCTTGTCTCTCATCACCTTTTCTATTAATAGGTCCAAGACTTGAGAAGCAGTAACAGATGCTCACTTGTGAGTGATCCACACTTGTGCGGTGAATGCTGTGTACTCTTTAGTTTCTAGAATGGAAACCTTGACTCACATATCTAAGAAAATGTATTAGGTCAAGTTCATAAGTACATCATATAAATTTTGTTCTGACCACCATGAGAAGAATGACTGAGGTCACAACTTTTAGGCAGATCACAGATTAAGGCTAGAAGCCCCCAGCAACACTAAGAATGCTGCCGTCATCATTATCGTTATTAGCCTATCTACTTTTGTCACATGTTGAAAGCCCAATGTGGTGCACTGATAATTGTTCCAAGTGCTCTGCTTAAGACAGAACTAAGAATGAAGCCAATTTAAAGAGAAATGGATGAATTCTATAGAATGGCTTTGAAGAGTGGCCACATTCTCTTGTCCTGTCAGCCAGATAATCTTCACACCCCATAGACCATTCATCTCTCACTGCTGATGGCAAAGTATTGGATTGGTGGTTTCTTACTAGACTGTTCTTAACCTGAAATGAAAAGCTAAGGTACATACGAGTTTGGTGTTAATTTGTGTACTTCATTGAATTTGTGAGCATCTTTTAAACCATGAGAGTTGCATGTGTGATATAATGATTTCTATACATTAAGATTCTGAAAAATAATTCACTGAAGGTATCCTATGTGTTTCTTTCCGAGAACCGGTAGCAATTTGACTTTGACATTGACATTTACATAGACAATTGTTAGTATATGCTGAATAGGGGATTCATAACCAATTTTGGCTTTACAGGTTTTTTTTTGTGTGTAAGTGTGATGGCTATTCTTAGTTGTGGTATTTTGCCTGTGTGTATGTCTTTGTACCTGTGTCTACAGAGGCCAGAAGAGGGCATTAGATTCCCTGAGACTGGAGTTACAGTCAGGTGTGAGGGGCCATGTAGATGCTGGGAATTGAACCCAGGTCTTGTGCAAAAACAGTCAGTGCTCTTAACTGCTGAGCCATCTCTCCATCTTACCCAACAATAGCATCCTTTGCTTCTACAGACTAAGTGGAGATGACATTTATTTTGGTGGTGGCTAAAAAGAGATGGTAACTTGAATGTGAAATACGCTCAATTTTCAGAGACTGGGGATTTTATTTCTACCAATAAGTATACAGACACATATACCGTTCTCTTTGCCCACCACATTTCATGATCACATTATTTGTACTATTAAGTCTTGGAAGACTGGCCTAAGGAAATGCAGCTAGGGGTTCTTTTCATATGAATAATACCAGACAATTGGGATGGAGGAGAGTAACACAAAATGTTAGCCTTAGGTCCTACCATACCATTAGATAGCAAGGCAAGAAGTCACAAGTAGGTAGTTGTTTAGTAATGTGGCTTCACTTTTTACTATGAAGTCTAAGCTCCATATATTTAATAAGTACTAAGAGTACAAAAAAAAGTAATTTCAGCCTGATGGCTTTTGCATTATAGTCCATAGAACTCTGGAATTTTCCAAAGTGTTTCAGAAGTTGTACCAATATTTTACTTACATTTAAATTTTTTATTATACTATTTTTAAAGTCTTAAGCCAGCAAACACATGTAACTGTTTTATAGTACATTTCAGCATTCTGCAGGAACTCTTACTGATTGACTTTAAAGTAAGTAAAGGTTATTAATGTCAACTTAAAATAAAATTTGACTAGAACTTATCAGTCATCCATCAATGTCAGTGTAGCATTTCTGTTGGGAGACTAAAGACAAAAGGTCTTCAGTAAGGCCATTACACTAAAGCCATTGGTGTTAAGGTATTGGCCTGTAAGAGCTGATGTTACATTTGGGTTTCCAGTTACAGTGAGCACTTACCCATCTGTTATATTTAGGTGTTTCTAGTGCCTCCAGGCATCTGGGAATGGATGAGTATACACTTTAAATTGGAAACAGCCATAAAGGGGGATATACAGTTAAGAAGTTGGAGGCTGATGGGTCATCCCTCAGAAGGGGCTATGAAGGGATTAGGAAACTTTATTAAAAGTCTGAAAATGCATGTTTGTAACATCGATGTTCAGTAGGAGAGTTTTAAGGATTCTCTGATTGTGGCAGTAAAACCTTCAAATGAGTTTGGCAGAGTCCTTTCCTTTGGAGGTAGTGGTACTTGCTCTGCCTCTTTCCATTCCAGATGGTATTGCTCTCTCTGCCCATAGTCTTAAATACCTTTGGAGACTACTGTCTGCTTGTGTAGACTTGTGATCAAGTTTTCACATTTTTCCATAACCATATTTTCCTTCCCCATTGTTTTTTTTTTTTTAAGACAGGTCTCATAGCCCAGTCTTGCTTTCATCTTACTATTCACTTAAGGGTTAAAGATGACCTTGAACTTCTGGTTTTCCTGCCTTTACCTGCCTAGTGCTGGGTTCACAGATGTGGGCCAACACTCAAGTTTTATGCCCTGCTAGGGTTTGAATCCAGGATCATTTGAATGGGAGGCAAGTACTCTACCAACTGCGTCCTGAGAGAAATATACCCCTAAACCTCCACCGACATTTGATTATGAACATTTTCAAAATTGAATTTTTTCCAGTGACCTGTATGCTTCTCCTCTGTAGTCTACCTGTAACAACATATTGTTCTACTGGTTTATATCCTATATCTATGCAGGCCAGTGTATTTTCTAACCTGGAAATGTATTTCAGTGAAAAGCTAGCAGATTTCTTCAGCAGTTAACTTCATGTATTTTATATGCTCAAAGTCTAGCTTTTTGAACACTGCACAATTCTTGGCATAGCATGTCACGAAGGATGTAAAATAAATTTTTCAACTGCACTTTCAAAAGCAATAGTATTTCTGGAATTCTGGCATAGAGTTGAGGGAAAAAACTCACTGGCTCGTTTTAAAACTTATACCCTTTCTATGACCAAAACTCTGCTGACTTCTCATCAAATCAGGATATACTTACAAATTTTATTTTCACCAGTTAGAAGCCAAATAACTTCTTACAGAGTTAGGATCGCCCTTAAAAGAATTGATGTTGTCTAACGTTGGTCTTTCCCATCTTCTCTGTTACATTTGGAAAGCAGGAGAACAGCTAGCTGAAGTCTAAATTGGTCTGTGCTGGATTCAATCCCAAGCCCTGATCTTAAAGTCAAAGTGTTAAGTGCAAATTATTAGAACAACACTCGATCCACCAAGTAGAGCATGTGGGGCTGGGCACGAAAGGTTCCAGGGTGTGACTTTTTGTCCCAGCTTATGCAGAAAACTCTCCCTCTGGTCTTCTAAAGCTGCTTCAGTCCTTTCATTCTGCCCCCCCACCAAGATTGGGTCCCAACACTTCCTTGGCCATGGGGCTGACTGGACATGTTTCCTTTTGGAAGCACTCACCAGCACTCTTGAGGTAGCCACCAGAAAGGCCCTTAGAAGCAGTTTTGCCCACTCCTGCAGGGACTAATCCTCTGCGGTCCACTTTGGTTTTCAGCTGCTGTTGCTTGGCTTGGGAAATGGACTTCTGTTGTGTCAGGAGAGAATGACTCTGAAAGACTTATATATAAAGACCTATATAATAAACTTGACCAACTGCTTCACACAGACACATGACCCTTTAACTGCCTATAAAAACTCATTGGCATGGTGGGATAATGTGCACTTTGGTCTTGAGAGAGCCTATTAGGTTGCAAAGTTTTTGATTCATCTACCATTGACTTACCCTTTGATCTCAACATGTGATTGACTTGTCTGGTGATGGCTTCATAACCACCCATAATAAAACTGATTTATTATATATACTATAAGAGTTGAGTTTTAAGCTATATCTCGTTTCTGTTATAGGTCAGATGTATGAAAGATTTCATTAGCATTTAGGTATGCTCATTAAGCTTTCAGATCAGATTTATTTTACCAATAAAAGTCAGGAATATTTCATATTCTGTAGTTCATATATACAGTACCACCAATTCAGTGATATTTCCATAAATGAGGTGAGATTAATGATATTAACTATGATATTAACTACAAGGCATATGTTTAAAATATTGAAAACTCAATTATTCTATGAGATTTTGGCTAGTAGGGAGGTGGAATGGTCTCTGGATTTATGCGTGGAACAGGTGACAGTACTTGAGCTTCTATTCTTAGTTTGCCCTCATCCCCTTCACTTAAGGCAAGGTACTTAGTCTAAGGTTTTGGCTTGTCCATGTGTAGCATCTGTAATGCTGGTCCACTAAAAGGGGACCTGGTTTACATTTACTAGCGTTTGAGGATAGAAGGTGGCACAGAAGTTCAGATTGCGGGGTAGTGAGTATCTGTGTGCCTAATGGCAATCTTGACAAATTACTAATGACTACATTTAGAAAGTTACAGCTCTGGAGGGAATTGATATTTGATATTGTTGTTCTGTGTGTTCTAAGTTACCATCATAACAGTAGGAAAATAAACCCCATCCTGGCTGTGTTACAGAGGGATTAATCACTTCTTCAAGTCGTTGCTAAAGCTCTAGCCCTTTAAACAAGAGAACAGAAGTCTCCCTTCTTTTATTGACTCTTCCACCAAATAAAAGCCTTACAACTAACTTTAGTTATACTTCTTCACGTGTTGAAGTCTGTTCAAGTTTTTTTCATTGTAAAGAATGAAGGATGAACCATGTCAATTAAAGTGGCTAAAAATACCCTATGCAAGTATGTAGAGAGAGTGAGTGCTTTTGATTTGTACATCAAAGCAAAGAACCAAATTATGTGAGCTTGCCTTTTATACATTTGTTCCAGCTACTAGTGTCTTTACAAAGACTCAGATGTTATCTAAGTACAAGAGGATTGAAATAGTTCAACTCCGTGTGAAATTGAAAAACCTATATTACTATTTTCTAAATCCAATGTATTTAAAATTTTGTGCCAAGGTGAGACAGAGATTCTTGGTCTTTTCATAGTGGTCCGCCTCAAAGTTTTATGAGATATGACATGAGAGTCGTGTGAAAAATGGGGATATCTACATAGAACAAAGCCTGATTTATTTATGTATCATTATTAGATATATGCTATTTTGACCGCATAACATTCACTAAAATTCTATAGGAAAGGCAGGACAGCTATTGATATCTCCATTTCATTGATGAAGAACACATTAATTTTCTGGTAAACAGCTCAGTAGTCCAACCATCATATTTGTTGAGAAATGGATCCCAAGTGTGGTGTCCCTCCTCTAGGTACAACACACTAAAGCCAGAAAATAGATACCCATTGCTTTTAATCTCGTTATATTAAAAACTTAAAATGAATTTAAGTTCAGTATTGTTATCTCAGTGATTGTAGTAACATTTTAACTGAGGTTTTTGTTTGTTCTTTGAGACAGAGTCTTAGGAGATTGTCTAAGCTTGCCTGTTACTTGCTGTATAGATTAAGCTATCCTGGAAATTGTGGTAATACTCCCTCCTCTGGCTTGCAAGCATTAGAATTATAGGTGTGTACCATCAATACTTGTTTAAATGATATTTGAATTCGTTCAAATATTGAAAATGAAATATCCTGTTTTATATTCCCAAATTCATGTCTTTCTGTATAGTTCCTGATCTAATATGGTAATTTATATAAGTTTAAGTATGTATTTGTGACATTAAATGGAGGTAGTTTGAAGGGAAATAAGAGTAATGAGATTTTGTATCCTAATATACTCCTGTTTGCTGCTACACTTCACATTATCATCTAGCCAAAATAGTCAGGCTGAGTCCCTAGGAGTCACCCATCACCTCTGGCTCATACAGTGTTTCCATCTCTTCTTCCTCATAGATCCCTGAACCTTAAGGGTAAGGTGTTTGGTTTTTTAAAAAATTCCATTTGGTTACACTGATTTATAAACATCAATCCTTCTCTTGCAACCCACAGCTTTTTTTTTTTTTTTTTTTTTTTTTTTTAATGCTCAATGTGAAATTGGAGTAATGGGGCTGGTGATATTTAATTTGTGTAGCTGCAGAAGTGGCTTAATCAGTGGCAAATAGTCAAGGACCTTTCATTACTTCTTTTGGTTACTTCTATGACCTTTAAAAAGCAAGTACCTGTTTCAGAAACGACTGACCTGTGAGGCTTTGGGCAGCGAGGAAGGTCCTCTTGGCTGTGAAGTAGTAACAACTATAGACTGAACTGAAAATTTTCTGATGTAGGTATAATTGAAAATTCTATGACAGGCTTACATAATTAATAGGGCTGTGGTTCTGTTTCCCCAGCATGCAGTTTTAAGGTCAGACCTGTGACTCAGAGCTGTGCACTTTCTTGGTGGTATGCATCAGTGGTACGTCTCCAGTCTCATCATCCAGAAGGGCTTTGCCCAGCTCAAGTTGCTCCCCTCATAATCCCTAGTTGGGTGGCTACCTTTCCTTTTTTAAATAGATAAAGAAGACAACATGAACACTTGATCATCAAATACTTTAATGTTTTTCAGCATAAAGACTTAGTGAACATAATGAACTCCCTTGAAGGGGAAGTAGGTCCTATATTGCCACTAATACCTCTTGGTGTGGTTCTGTACGAGAGCATGTGATATGCTCATGGTAAGTATAAGCTTTTTGCTAAGTTGGATGTTTTAAAGTTATTTAAAATAAAAGGCAAGGTCCTTTGATTTGCTGTAAAAAAAATGCACACTTGGAATTAAAATCTACTTCCTCTCTGGACAGCTTATTAGCTAAAGGTTATCTAGCACGGTTGGCATGAGATTCTAGATGGCATCTTCTCTTTGTGCACAGAAATAACCTGCCATCTCACGAGGCTTTGGGTGCTACCCGATCCTTTTGAGAGCTTACATCCATTTGCTTTTCTCTCTTCTTTTCTCTGTAATCAAAATTCCCATCCCTTTAGTGCGACTGAGTCTTCTTGACTTGCTATCTTTTTCTTCTTTTAAGAACATGTTTTTATAGCATTGTTTATCACGAGAAAACACTAGAAATGAATATCTGGAAACAGTGGAGTTGCCTACTCAGTTGTGCTATATCTATGTGGTTGTGTAGTATATACATGTTAAAAGATGGAAGCTCATTTTGTATTGGCATGGACACTTATCTAAATATAAATGGAAATTGCAACAAAATAAACAGAGAAAGCAAGGTAAAGAACTGAATATATAATAAAATACCCTTAGAGTTAAAAACATTAATTAAGATATATAATTTCTCTCTCTTGCCTTCACTCCTCCCCATGTTGACACCCCAAACCCCCTCTCAAACTCATGGTCTCTTTCTGATTAATTTGTGTTGTTATGAAGGAGTGAAAAGGATAAAGAATACTTAGCTACCTGCTTCCTAGATCTCCAGTGTCTATGGAAACTTCAGAAGACAGTGGAGGCTGAGATAGGAGGAGCTCAAAGTTAAGGCCTGCCTGGGATACATGATGTGAACTACATCTCAAACATACCAGTGGGCATGAATTCACAGGGGAACTGGATCGCTGGTGACAGGCAATAGGAGGATAGCTTTTCACTATATATTCTTGTATTTTTTGTTATTTTTGAGACAGGCTCTTACTATGTATGGCTGTCCTGGAACTCACTCTGTAGACCAGGCTGACCTCAAAAAGAGATCTACCTGTCTCTGCCTCCTAAGTGCTAGGATTAAAGGTGTATACCACCATGCCTTTTTCTCCTTTTAACAAATAATATGTTTAAGGACTGGTGAAATGGCTTAACAGGTAAAGGGGCTTGCTGCCAAGCCTGGCCACCTGAGTTCAATTCCTAGAACTGCTATAGAGAGAAGCAACTCCCTCAAGTTGTCTTTTGAGCTCTGAATATGTACGCACAGCCCACTAAATAAATAAATGTAAGAAAATGTAAAAGCACATATTTAGGGCTGGTGAGATGGCTCAGTGGGTAAGAGCACCCGACTGTTCTTCCGAAGGTCCAGAGTTCAAATCCCAGCAACCACATGGTGGCTCACAACCATCCGTAATGAGATCTGGCGCCCTCTTCTGGAGTGTCTGAAGACAGCTACAGTGTACCTACATATAATAAATAAATAAATAAATCTTTAAAAAAAAGCACATATTTAAAAATCCTCACACAAAAACATGCTCATAGTAGCATTACTTACTGTATTCAAAAAATAGAGATGTTCCCAATGTGTCAGCTAATCCATGGATGAACAATATATTGTACATCTATACACTGGAATATCATTTTGCTATGGTATAAAGTATTAACTGATGTTATAACATCATCCTTAAAAATACTATGCTAATGAAATAAAAATTGTGAAAGAGATCAGCCACGGAATACCAATTGTCTTAGTTGCTGTGATGAAACACCATGAACAAAAACAACTTGGGGAGGAAATGGTCTATTTGGCTTATACTTCTATAGGCAATGCTCATTATAGAAGGAAGTCAGGACAGGAGCTCAAACAGGGCAGGAACCTAGATGCAGGAGATGATGCAGAAGCCATGGAGAAGTGCTGCTTACTGACCTACTCATTATGGCTTAATTAGTCTGCTTTCTTATAGAACCCAGGATAACCAGGCTGGGGTGACCCACATGGGCTGGGCTCTCTCTTATCAATCACTAATTAAGAAAATACCCTAGAGTCAGATCTTATGGATGCATTTTCTTAATTTGAGTTCCCTCCCCTCAGATGACTCTAGCTTGTGTCATGTTGATATAAATTTCTAGTTAGCCAGGACACTACATATTGTATGATCCCATTTCTATAACATGCCCTGAAGGGGCAACTCTATATGGAGACAGAAAGTACATTGTGAGGAGTGGATAGGGAGAAAGAAGAGTGATTGCTAGGAAGACCAGGCTTCTTTGGGAGTGGTAACCATGTTCTGGACTTAGGTAGTATGGATGGTTATATAACTATACGCATATGTTAGACACATTGAAGTATGTGTATTAAACATGTGGGTTATTCCTGTCGTGTATTTTGTTTCAGTAGATAAAGACCAACTTGGTGAAGTCTGGAACTTGGAAGCTTTTGTATTTTTTTTCTTTTTTTTTGTCTTTCTTTCTTTCTTTCTTTCTTTCTTTCTTTCTTTCTTTCTTTCTTTCTTTCTTTCTTTCTTTCTTTCTTTCTTTCTTGACACAAGGTTTCTCTGTGTAGCCCTGGCTGTCCTGGAACTCACTTCGTAGACCAGGCTGGCCTCGAACTCAGAAATCCGCCTGCCTCTGCTTCCCAAGTGCTGGGATTAAAGACATATGCCACCACTGCCTGGCAGGAACTTGGAAGCTTTAACAGTCATTGTGAACATGTAAAACCATGAACAGCTTTCTTGAGTTTTCTATGTAAGAAATCTTATCATTCTGAAATATTTTTTCTGGTAACACCAGGAGACTTGGTGTCTTTTGGCTACGTTTACTACCATTTTACCAACGATCTTTTCATTTGGTAGAGGAATACTGTTAAGCCAAATGAATCCCTGATTGCTAGAAGCATTGATAACCCCAGGATCTGCCACTAGAGAGGTGAAGGGAGTTTGCAGAGGAGTATGGGAAGACATGAGAGCAGTCTCTCCTCCAAACTGACCCGGCAGCCATCTGCTCCTCCTGTCTTATTACATCCCAGGAGCTGTACATTGCTCCTGTCTCTTTTCATGTGTTCTCTTGGGGTGAGTTGAGTCACAGGGTTTAAGGAAAGGAGGAGATTGGCTTTAGGTTGATCTCTGTTGATCTTGGTTGATCTCTGTATGCTTGACAATATAGCTTTTCTTCCCATAGTCACCTTCTTTCCTAGGTACTGGCTCATTGTGGATTGCTGTCTCTAGAGAGCCAGTTGCTACCATTCCATCTGTCTTGGCCAGAGGTTGGTTAGAAAATTCTTCTTCTTGCCTTTTAGCCTAGAGTTCATCTCGGTTTAGACATGTGAGGATGACTTTGGTGTGTATTTGATTATGTGTAGGGCAAACACTGCCTATTTCTAACAAGTGAGACTTTAGATGTTTGCCATACTTTCCCAAGCTGTAATCCAACACTGGCAACTCTATTTCACTTGAATTTCTGAGTCTGTCCTATACATGACATAATTAAACAGCTCTTTGCTATACATTCCCCTGACATTCATTGAAAAAATGGCTTATAGAATGCAGTTGTAGTCTGCATCCCGGAGCTGGATATTAGATATGAGTAGCCTCTTTTTATTGGTGATGCTAAGAGATCAATTTGAGTGCTGAGATGCATGTGAAGCAAAGTTAATCTGCCTTACTTATTCATACTCAGAAGTCGTGTTGAAAAGTCTGTAAACTGGTCAAGAAAGGCCTTCTCATCTACTTTTTTGTAGGAAGTATATAAGAAAGACCCGTGGTCACCCCAAGACAAGGCAAGTACCCTCCATCTACCTTGAGAATTCAGAGAGCTTTGTTGTTACTTGGTCTCTCTTGTTTGTTCAGAAACCATTCTTACTCATGTTTGGCTATGCAGTCCTCGCCTTTGGGTTTTCTGGTGCCAGCCTACATTCCTCTGAGTCCTGAGGACTTTGAACTTTGCTCCAAACTCTGCAGTTATTCTCAGGCCCATGGTCTTTAAAACCAGGCTCTTGGCCAAGATCCCAAGCTCTTATCTCCTTTCCACATACCTCCTGTGAACTGGTGAACTTAATAAATTCTACTTGCAGGAAGCTGGGGTTTGGGACAACTACATTTTTTGCAGTGTTGTTATATAAACAGTATAGAGTGATTGCTGTGTGTCAGTCATTGTCCTGAGTTACAAATATGCTTTATTATTCATAAGAATAGTATCACACAGGTCCCATTATTATTTCCATTTTATAGATGAGCAAGTTAAATCACAGAGAAGTTAAATGAAATTTTCTTATGTCATATAATCAGAAAGTGTTAAATGTAGACTTTCCATCTAGACATGATGACTCCAGAGTCCATTCCACCAGCCAATACATTATTTTTACCTAAACTTTATAAAATAGATATACCCATATTAAATTTGGAGAAAAATCACAATTACTTTTCTTTAAGATGATGATGTTAATTGTTGAACCAATCTTATGTAAAAGTAAGCCTTAAATTTCTTTTATGGGAAGGCTTTGAAAAGTTCTTTTCAATTCAAAATGCTACTTGAAAGTCCTTGAATGAAGTAGAATAATGAGCTGCTACTCTGTCTCATTTTTCATACCTCAAGTAATCTGGCTTTATGTACAAGAGGTGCATACTTCCACTATTTGTTCTTTTTTATTTTTCCACTGCTTGAAAATAAATATGAATGGAGCTGGTGAGGTGATTCCTGAGTTCCGAGCACTTGCTATTCTTGCAGAAGACTTGCTTCTCATTCCTAGCACCCCTATATGGTTCTCAACTGTCTGTAACGCTAGTTCTAGGGCTTTGGAGAGATGTTCTGACCTCCACAAGTGCCAGCCATGTACATGGTAGACACACATACATGCAAGAAAAGCATGTGTGTATGTGTGTGTGTGTGTGTGTACATACATACATACATACACACACACACTAAAGCTTTAGAGAACAAGGTGGGATGAAGTTAAGGTTAATATGACAGTCTTTCCAAGAATATGTCTTTTACTAGCTTCTGACACACTAGACCTAGTTAAGATCCTTTTTCATTTATGCTAACAGACTGTTGCCGGGGCCTTGCCCGTGTGTAAGCCTGTGCTCTCCTACTGTGTGCTATCTGCAGCCCTACTACACTCCTTTCTGGGAGGCCCGTTTGCCCATCCTTGTGTTCTCATCATTGTGTTTAGTGTGCTTGCTGACTGCCATAGAGAACATATTGCTCAACCCTAGGAGATCTGCAACTATTCACTCTCTTTCTGAAGTGTCAGCTGTTCTGGTGGATCCCCTGTTCCTGTTCCACCCTTCAACCTAGTATTTCTTACAGCTTGATGTCAACTGCCACTTTGAAGTTAGCCAGAGTTTATAGTCTTGTTGACGAGACTCTTAGTGTCACATGAGAGCATCCCCTATGTTTTATTTCCAGCTCACATAATTGTCTCCAATCTCAGGGTTAGTGAACCAAGTTAGTCTCTGTTGATAATTATGAAAGACGAGGAACCACAATCATCATTTATCCTAACCCTCATTGCCAGGCTTTGTGCTAGAATGAGTAAAGGCCCCTTGTTGGAACCAGTTCGACTGTATATGAGGAACAGTGTCTTGAACTGGAAATAATTTTCAACTTGACTATAAAATACTTTATGCAAATGAAACACACTAGGCCCATGATGTATTCTGGTCCTTCCAGAATCTCTGTTCTCAACATATATAGATTGGCTGTCAGGAAAGACAGGTTACTCATTGGGGCCCTATTCTGTTGGTAGACCACACACTAAGATCACCAGGTCAGTTTTCACAAAATAGTGCCTGGCCTGGCACAGCAGAATAGCTATTTCCACAGAAAGTTGTTCTTGTTTGCCCTCAACATGAGTCACTGTGGGTTGCCACTCTCTTGGATGTGCCTGTAAGTACTATTGGGTGGAGTCTAGATTGAGACATTTGTGGGGCAAACAGAGACAGATAGAAGCCAAGTGAGCTTTATCCCTCTGATTTTTTTCAGTTTGCCACAAATCCAGATTGACTCCACTACCAAGATAGTTCCCTCCAGCATCTAACACAGTAGAGACTTCCTGAGTGGCAGCCAGGCACTTTTTGGGCTTTTTCTTTCTGTCGTTCTCACACTCCATCACATTTTCCGATTCTCTTTTGAGCAAACCCCACTTAACCACTCATGAGTTTCTTCAACCACCAAACTTCAGTTCAAGAGCTATGCTCTGGTTACAGTTTGAGAAGAGGAATGTAAAATAGTGTAAAATAGTCACCATAGTCCTTTGGTAAAAAAAGAAGACAGCTTATAAGTCTCTAGTCTGAATATACACACAAAGAAGGAGGGCTTGTGAAGAACTATGGACTCTTTCTAATCAAGGCAGTCAATCAGAGTTGTCAGCACTAAGGATAAAGATATGAGGGGAAGGATTGTAGCTCAATAATAGAGTGCTTGCCCAGCATGTTCAAGGCCCTGGATTCCAGCTCCACTACCAAAGAAAGACTAAAGGCATGGGTACTTTATTTGGCTTGTTCTTCTTCCCTTTTAGGATAGCTGGGTAAATGATAGAATAGGATCACGGAATGCTTAGCCCTCTAACATCTCTCCGGGGCTTGAAAGGCCTATAACAGGTGGACTTGGTGAGTGCCAGGACTGGGGATGATTGAAAGGGTGTTTTGAATCATGGCACATGGCAACAGAGAAATAAAACAGATCACAAGTGGCTGGTCGAAATAGACTAGGAGAGAATTTTAACACCTAAAATATGACAAAGATTTATCGCTACCAGTAGCATCTCCGATTCATAAGACATTTATTTTCCCTTAATCTGAGAGTCTATATTTACATTATATATTTTCTTCTAAAAGTTTTCTTATTTCCTTGTTCCAATTTTCTCTTTCTCAGTGTTACATTAATGGTGACTTCTGGTCAGAGTCTAGTCTCATGGAAAATATCTATTGGATATGGTCGTTATAGTATCTGTATCTTGGTGTGGGTCTTTAAAAACGTGGGACAGAATAGACTTTAGGGACGAGAGACTTTAAGATTGTTGTTAATCGTGGAATGACATTTTTAAAAATCAAAGGAGAGAGACCATGGCATATGCTTTCTTCATAATCCCTGTGTGAGTATTATAAAAGAAACTCTGGGCCATGGTAAATTATCTTCAATACACTTATGTGGCATTTTCAGTTTGCCTTGCTATTATGGTCTTCTCTTTGTGTATGTTACGCCATTTATAGGGAGTCTTCCCCTTTCCATAGCCATCATGTCTTTTCTCTGAGATTCAGAGACCTTGTGGGCAAGCAGAACTCTGTGCTTTCATTTGGCTCTTGTGTTATAAAATGGCACTTGTGTGGTCCCAGAGTGTTCCTTCATTTTGCTCTTTCATGGGTATGCTGGGAATTGTGACATTTAAGAAGTGACATTGCAAAATTGGACATGTCAGTTGGCAATAGGGCTCTTCCAGCCTTAAACATTGCCAAGAACTCGAGATGGCTGAAGTTGCTCTGGACTTATTTCTGGCAAGAGTACACAGGGCAAAAAATACTCTGGACAGGTCAACATTGAATCACATCATATCATAGGACATGACGAGATGCTTTAGTCTTGTGTTTAGACTCACTCAGGAGAAGTGGTGGTGCAGGAACTTGTATCCTGACCAAATTATACTGAGAGAAACTTACAGTCTATTAATTTATTAGTAGTAGTCAAGAATAAAATAACATATAAATGTTCAAGATGAAACCACCAAGACTCCAGTCTTGGTTTGAAATAAGGCTCTCGAGTTTGGCCATGACTAGTGGCATTTAATTGTTTGAGTAAGTTTTCAGTAACTTGGAAAATGTCGAGTCAAAAGAAAATGGAGTAAGATGGAAGGCTGACTACAAGTCACACCATGAAGAAGGAGCTCCTGAGATATACATGGGCCAAATGGCTCACTGAATTTGTCCTTTGACTCTGAAGTGTGATCCTCCCAGTGGCAGTGGAGAGATAAGAGTCTAGGATTAGATTGCGGCAGGAGAATTCTCACAAATGGGATTCCAGTGTGATCTTACACTCAGTCTTTCTTGACTTGAAAAGCTAGATGCAATTAAAGTGTGTTTGCTGTTGTGGTCTCCGAGAAGTGTTAGTGTGGAGGACTGGATGAAGTGCTCCTCTTCCGTATTTTCCTGCTCACCCAGAATCTCAACTGCAGGGACCTTGTTGACCGTACCCCCTCCTCTGCAACCAGTAAGCTCCATCTTTCCTGTTCCATAATATCTCTTCTACCTAGTCTTTCCTTTCTGTCCCCATTGCCAGTACCTCATGCTCATTTAGTCCTGTAATGTCTGGTCAAACGCAGTACTCTTCACGGCCTTTAGGCTCTTCCTCTGATATCTCCCCTTATCTCTGCCTATATCATACACTCAGGTCACTCTCTTCCTGTGGGTCATTTGAAAAGTAAGGCTGTGTGCTCTGGCTTCCCTGCCTGTAGTCTTGGTTACATTACCTCCTTACCACTCTACTTACAGCCTTCTCCTAACCAGACTTGCTCCTGCTTCTTGAGTGGACCTCGTATTCCTCTCAGAACATGACCCACATGCTACCTTTTTTCTTGAATGGCCTCTTCCCCTTCTTTGTCCAGTACATTCTTCACTATTGAGGACGAAGTCATGGCCTAGATACTGTGATCTCTATCAAGTGTTTTCTGGTCCTATCTTGACCAGTTTCTGCCAGTGATAAATAGTGCTAACATTATCTATCTTTCCTGTAATATCATGCTCTGTCTTCCATGGAAATAATTTGTATATTTATCCAGGTAACACTTCACAGTAAGGATTATACTTTATTTTTCCTGTCTAGAAAATCAGTTTGGAGCATGTAATAGTAGGGTATTTGTTTAACAAGTGGTTTTCATATAAGAGAGGTGAATGGATAGGGTCGTGTAATCATGGATAGATCCCAATGAGAAGCTAGAATCTCTCCATGAATTGTTAGAAGACACAGATGAGTAGAAAAACTGATGTAAATGGCCTCGCAAGGATCACATGCTAGAGGAGACTGAAGAGATTTGATGCCTAGCACTCAATAAAAAGTCATCCTGATCTGGCTAGCAAAGGATAGGTGCCAAAGAGAATTGTTCACTGACTGCCAGCCAACCTCCCCAACAGTGTAAATAGTAGAACTTGGTAAACAGTACAGTGGTTATCGAAGAGATTGTTATATATCATACTGTTGATGTATAACAACATTAATTCAGATGCCAGTGAAGTTAATGACTGCTTGGGTGTCTGCTAAGTAGCCATTAAGCTGTCTAAACCATTAACCCTTGTTACTGAGAAAACACTTTTTCCTCATGGAAAGGGGGATTTTTAAAGTTTAAGTTTTATTTCTCTTTTATCCTCAATTTTAATTAGTTCTTTGAGAATTACATAGACTATATCTTGATCATATTCACCTTTATCTCTAAAATCTTCCGAGATACAACTCCCTTGACCCTGTGTTGTCTAGTTTTTTTTTTTTTAAAACCCATCAAGTAGAGTTTGTGTGGCCCATCTACTCTTAGTTGTATCCACTGAAGCATGGTCAACCTTCCAGGGGTCACATCCTCTCCCAGCAGCTATCAGTTGTCAATAGCTACTCAGCTAGTGCTTGGATTTGGTACCCACCCTTCCCTCACTATCCTGGGATTTTGTCTGGCTAGAACCTGTGAAGATTTTGTACATGGTATTTTGATTTCTGTGAATTCCTATGAGCAAATGCCCTGATGTAGCTGGAAAACACTATTTCCTTGTCACCCATGGTTCTTACAATCTTTCTTTTTCCTCTTCCACAAAGACCTATAAACATTGGGAAAGGGAATGTGGTGTAGATGTCCCATTTAGGACTGAACATTCTTCAGTATTAGACTCTGTACTTTGACCGGTTGTGGGATTCCACTGTTAATCATCATCTACTACAAAAAGAAGATTCTCTGATGAGGGTTGAGAGATGCACTAATTCATGGCTATAATGATAATTCATTAGAAGTCAGTTTAATACTATGCCCATATTGCAGAGTAATAGTAGTATGTTGTCTCCTATGGTCTATGACTTGTCTAGCCATAGGTTCTTAGTCCCAATAATGGTCCCAGATGTGGGCTTCATCATGTGGGTTGGGACTTAAATATAATCATAAAGTAGTTGGTTACTCCCATAACAATCATGCCACTCTTGCCCCACTAGGCCGATCTTAGCAGTCCAGTTGTTATTGTAGCTTGCATGGTTCATAGCTGGGTAAGACGACGATTGCTCTTTTCTTCTGGTAGTGTGCACTGTGAAAGCTACCCAGTAGGGATGAAACTTCCAGGTGAGTACCAGCTTGATTTCTCAAGGTTCTAAGACTCCAGTATGTAGTATCTTCTGCAAGAGGGCGTTACCATCAAGTTCTGTAAGGTAACCAACAACATCATCAAAAAATACCCTGTATTTGGTGAAAGGTCGAATTTTGTGAGAGTTGATATTAACATTTGGAGCCCCAGTGTCCAAGCAGGTGGTAGTCTTGCCTCCTAAAGTCTCTTAGGAAAGCCGAGGAACATGGTTGGGCTTTGTTGCAAGTGGATAAGCGCACTAGTAGGCTGAGCACTCAGACCACACTGGCTTGTCCTCATTGACTAGTGATCACGAAGTAGCTCTCTTATCTTTATATATTCTCTTCTATTTGAGGCAAAATAGACCCAAGTGTATTTGCCAGCTTCTTGAAGCCAGATGTCCATAATCTGTATTTGCTTTACAAAATGAGCCAACACCTAAATGAACTGCCATAGTGGCTATAAAACCTACATCCCAGTGTCAAACTTAAAACTAGAACTGATGTCCTATGAGACAGCGTTAGCTACACAAAGCTTATCATTCACAGCCCTGTTAAGAGGAGGCGTTTAAAAATACACAGACCCTAAGAATGTCTCACTAAAATCTAAAGTGCAAGATTTGTAAAGGTTAATCATCTAATAAAATAAGAACAGTTCCCTTAGGTGAAGAGTGTACATTGATTTTAAGGGTGTGGTATCGTAACTAGTCAGTTACAAGTTTATCATCCTGAACAAGGAACTATCCAGGAAGGCGTGGAAGAGAGCACAATGTCACGTATCTTAATTTTCCTAGGCTTGTTTTTTTAAGCTTAATGTCCTGAATTTTATTCTTATGCCAGTTCCAGATAAGCAAGAGTAAGTAAGCAGAAATTTCAGTTATCTTTTTGAGAAACTTTTCCTTGAAAGCTTGAAGGCAAAAATAATTGGAAAACTCATTTACCCATCTAGGCACATCACATTTGCCTGCTCCGTACTTCACAAACTTTCTGGAGCCTACACGGTCAGACAAGATAGTGATTGCTAAGTACTTAGCCCAGGGCCTGTCCCTCAGTGAGCGCCTGCTCCCTTCCTGGAGTTTATAACCAAAGCCACTTCTTAGATTCTAGATGGGACTGTGTTTTGGAGGATTAATTAACACATTTGGCTTGTCTTAATATATTCCTCAAACACATAGCTTTTGAGTACTTCCTGGGAGCTCAGTTGATTCTAAATGAGGCCACTAACACAGAGCAGAGGAAAGAATGAGAAAAACGTACAAACAAGAATTCACTCTGATGCCTGCTTTTAGAAGGGCTGTAGAACTGAAGGAACATCATCAGATGGGAAGAATAGCAGGGAGAGGGTGGGAGCAAGATGCACCCATTAGAACTGTGTGGTTAGAGACTTTATTCTTGGAGTGGCTTGGAGTGAAGACGACGTGAGGAGAGGAACAGCTGGGGGAAGCGTTGGGCAGAGAGGTACAGAGGACAGCAAGGAAGCCAGTGAGGTTGTAGCCAGGGCAGAGAAAAGGTCCTTTGAGGCTTTTCTTAGAACCTGTTCACAATCTCCAGTGTCCAGCCAATAATGTCACGTGGAGTTACTATATGTATGATGATTGATATCTTTATTCATGTTTTTATCATTGTCTGTAGCAGCAAAAATTGTAAGACAGACTGTCCCTATTGTAGATGTAGCAAAGGGTGTGCATACGTAGGACCGATACCATTCTGTTCTGTTTGATGCTGGGCTTAGAGTGCCAGGGTTGCTCCGGGTTTTAGTGATCTGCTATTTGCCGGTACATATCCAGGAAGACATTAAATGTCTATAATGCCTTAAGGCCTCTGACTGTAGTATTTTCCTTTAATTACACTGGTAGCAAAAGTCCATCTCCTATTGTTACTTTCATCATTAGCAGGACAACTATGCATTATTTATAGGCCCAAAGTCAGGCTCCTGTGGCATATAAAGTAAATTAATAAGGATGGCTCAGCATTAAGCTATGTCAGAGCTGAGTCCAATTTTATTCCGGTCCAGGGATGACTTTCTATGTGGCCTTTCTGGCTCTGAAGCTAATTTGGATGCTGAGTAGCCCCACAGGTATTTATATGTAGCGTTTGGTATTTTTACTGGGCCCTATTCTTCTCCCTTGGATCACCTAAAATGGTTAAGAATTTTCTAGTGGGATTAAGGTTGTGATCTCAGGGGAGGGGTGGGACATCTGCTCTTGGTTATTTTTGTGTGAGCTGCTTCCCCTTAAATGTATGTTCACAAATGAGCCAAAGCGTTATCATCTGGGGTTGAGAGAAGACAGGTCTGGGTGCCGCTCCTGAACTTGGCCTCTGAGCCATGGCTTCTCAAAGACACTCAGGTAAAAACTCCCTGTTATTTCTCTTATCTAGAGGACAGTTGTTTCAGGCCAATGAATCTGTCATTGGTCTAGAAGATAATTTGGGATGGAATGATTTTAGTGCTGTGTAAATGGTAAGTAAATCCTGGCTGCTGTCTGTTTTGTTCTTGTTCTGTTTTAATGATGAAAGTGTTCTCCCTCAAGTAAGCTTAGATGCTAAATTTATTTATTAGTATTGTTTTATACCTTATTTTACATTTCAGGATGTCTTGTGAAACTTAGATATAATATGATATGAGGAATGAAGTTTGATTTTGTTGTTTGGTCTGGGTTGTTAGGAAACTTTGGGGTCATTCATCTCTACAGTACTTGAAGTCTAATGTAAGGCATTTAGGGAAAGGGAAATTGAGTATGGAGAGGGAAGGAGGATTATATTTGTAACTAAAGTATCCATAAATGACTTAATATGTCTTCCCTTTTTCCGAACAATATTCTTAATTTTTCTAAAGAATCAGTTATGTGTCTTTTTGTCATGGAAAACATGGTATTTGTTATTCTTAGCTGAAAATGTTTCCTGTCCCTTAAAGACCATGAGTGAGGGTTTCCTCATGTTTTATAGCCTGGCATTAGGGATCCTATGAGACAAGATGCCTATGAGATAGGGGCTGGAGGCTGGAAGCCCAGTGCTGTGAAACTATTGCACTGTCTGTGTCACTGCCTAAAGCCAAGAATGGAGCTGTTGTTCTACTGCCCTCGGCTCCTCTGCTTGGAACTGGGGGAGATAGATGGGCAGAAACCAAACACTTGCTCCTGTCTCCCAAATTTCAGGTTATGGGACCAAGTTACTACTGATGGTAGTCTCTTTATTTATTTATTTTTATTTTTTTATGTTTGAAAGTTTGATGTTTGAAACTTGGGATTGCCTGTTGATATTATTGACAGTAGAAATAGCTTTTGAAGAAATTCCTTTTTCAGTATGTCCAAGCACATATAGAGCAGTGGAGTTGCCCACTTAAGTAATACACACTCCTTGCATTGTTTCTGTGTTTAAAAGCTGTTTGATGATTTTTCTATAACCCTCAGAGATTGTTTTACAAATATGGATTGGTACCACGTGTCTGAGGTGGTGATTATCTGCCAACCCATCAGCTGGGCCAGTTTCCCTAATGGGCCTTGACTCCACATCAACTGGTAAATTAGTTACAATTGGATTATCTAAAAATATCACCTAAGCTCTTAGGTGATAACAAAAATAATAATGATAATGATAATCATAAAATACCAAAAATTGTTAGAACAGTTTTAATACTTATTATATGATTTTTATAAATTAAGAACTAACAGTGTGCATTGTGGTAAGTTCATTGGTCCATAGAAGCAGAGAAGAACTACTTTCATAGAGGAGAGAGAAGCCCTCACAGAAGGGAACTCAGTGTTGTTCTGAAATGGGCTTTGGTTGAGCAACAGGAAGGCTCAGGTCTTTGGATTTGACCTCATTTCTAGTAGCCATCCACACAAACGGGACATTTTAAGGGCAAAGGTGTATACTTTCAGCATTAAACATTTTTTTGTCTGAAAAAAAAAACATCAATTTAATTCCTGTTACTCTTTGGCTTTTCAAGACAAGATCCATGAATAGAGTGTAGAGAGAATTCAGATTATTTTTTATTATCCTGCAGTTACTAGTTCTCTTCACAGGCCAACGAACTATCTCATACACCTGCTACCCCCTCCCCTTTTTTTTTTGTTTTTCCACACAGGTTTTACTGTGTAGTTCTGGCTGTCCTGAAACTCACTCTGTGGACCAGGCTGGCCTCGAACTCAGAAATCCACCTGTCTCTGCCTACCAAGTGCCCACTGCCCCTCCCTCCTTTTAATGCTAAAAATGGAAACTAAGAGTTGGGGGAAGAGGAGAGGAATTGAAGAGAAGTGCCTTCTTAAAATCCCAGACAGACAGATAGACAGAGTGGTATTAGTTCACAGCTTTTTCCAATGGAAGAATAAACGCAGATAATGTTTCATTTAATAATCACATATGCAGCCCTTCTTACAATAGACATGAACTAAAATGATGTTATCTGTACATCAGTGACCCAAAAGAGCTTTTAATTTTTTTAAACAAATTGTGGCATTCTAGAGACATTGCCAGTAACATTGAATCATTGTGTTCATGTTATATTTTTAAGTAATAATAATAGTAATAAACTCTTGCTGAATTTTCTACAAAATTTGATGAGAGACTGCTTTTCAGCTCTGACTCATAAGTTCCATTTCCCCGAGTCTATTTAGGTGTTTATTCCCAAATGTCTGACAACACCCCCAGGTGTGTGTTAGCATGTCTGTCACACAAGTGTCCTATTCATCAGCTGAGCTTCTATTTGTTGAATGTTCTGAGGAGTGCACTATGTCCTTTTCTCTGAAAGCCAACATTTATTGCTATGGCACCGATGTGTTGCACTGAGCAATGAGCTGGCTTTTGTTTTCCCTCTGGGTGGTGTTCAGTGTTTGCTTGGTTAGAGCAGTCAGGCAAAGCACACAGAGAAAGAAGGGTGCCTAGATAGAGCACCCACTTTCTTCTGAAAAGTTCATTTGAACCACTTGGTTTGAGGGACAAATGAATATTATTAGCAAGAAAGAAAGTATATGAAACCCCAAGCAAGACTTTATAACGTACAAATCTTCTCTAACACGTGTACACTAAAAAAAGTGCTTGAGTTAGTGAATATGCAGTTGCTCTTTGTTTCTAAGTATTAGGTGGATATGTATATGATTCAGTGTGAAGCTAGGTCATTTTTCTCTTGTGTGTATACACATCTGTGTGAGACTGCTTAAGTGTGTGTGTATGTACATGTGTGTACATGTGTGTACATGTGTATATGTCCCCATACGTGCATGTGTGCTTATAGAAAGGCCAGTAGTCAGTGTTGGGTGTTTTTGGTTGTTTATTTTTGGAGGCAGGGTCTCTCATTGAACGTGGAGTTCAGCTTGGCTGGCTGGCTAGGACAAGCTTCAGGCACACACCATTCCACCTCCCTTTTTATGTAGGTACTGGGGAGCCAAAGTCAGGTCCTCATGTTCACACAAGCATTCAACTGAGAGATCCACCCCTCTAGCCTCTAAATTCGTTTTTTTTGTTTGTTTGTTTTGTTTGTTTTTTGGTTTTTTTTTTTTTTTTTGGAGATACTGATGTTTCTATAAGCACCTTTTGGCATGTTGGATATAAATTAAGTTCGTTCTTTCTCTCTCTCTGAAAGGGGAAGCATACTTATTAAATGAAGAATGATGTTTCCTTTGAAGCAGGCCTGGAAAAAGTCAGGCTGACACCATAGAATGGATAGGTAACATTTGATCACCTAGCTAGATTTTAACTGTATTAAGCTAAGCATCCAGAATTACTTTCCTTAAATATATTTGTACCAAAGATATCTTAGAAAAATCAGATAACAGTTCACATGACAGAGAGGTATTGTTTAGATTTGGGGACCTTAGGATAACGGGAGGTGAATTTTAAGATCAGGACATAGTATTTTGTTTTTAAACTCAGGACCTAGTATCAGGTTCATTTACCTGTAAACGCAGGAAAGAATTTGGTTCATGAAAGAGAAAAAAAAAAGTTCTCCCGAAAGAAAAGCCAGTATTGCCTAGAAATAGAGGCTCAGATCATTGGATCAGAATCCATTCTGAGTGCCTGTCCACACACTGAAGTTTTAGAAGGTCAGTGGTGATGACCTTTTCCCGTCTGCCTGCCAGTAGGGCACAGTGAATAATTTCTATATATAAGGTCCTGAACTAGGTCCCTGGGCTTTGATTATGGTGGCAGAAACATCACTTCCATGTACAAATGAAGGCTACACTGAGATTAAAATTCATTAAAGAGGGTACCCTCGGACACAGTGTCTCCAGAAGAAGCAATAAGGGAAGCAGTAGTGTCAGTGCATGTAGCAATATTTTCATTTCATGGTAGATGAACTTTCCAAGTTAAAAACCATTGTAGGTCAAAGCAAATGTGTCTAGAAGTTTGTGGGGTGTAAAAGGTTGAACATTTCATGTACTTAAAAATTGCTAAAGGAGTAGATTTCTTTCTTAAGGGAGAAATGCTGAAGAGCATGAAACTCAGCAAGAGTAGAGAGCCCACCAAGGAGGTTGGTTCCTTCTTCTCTCTGCTGATGTCTAATAAGGCGAGGGGTAAACCACCAGCTTCTCCTCTCCCATGTGGCTCCATCTTCCTTGGCACCCACCACTTAGGACATGTAGTCTCCTTTAGGAACCTTTGTGCCAATACTGTTGTTTAGGAACCTTTGTGCCAATACTCTTGTTTGTCCTTAGCACCTGATGTTAATTCCTGTGAATGTTTTTGTCTTGGAAAATTACCTGTATTTTATGTGAGGTTTTGGTGCAGTGACTATCTCACCAGAAGGAATATATTACTCGAGTTTTGTATGTAGTAAAGCATATGCTATAAGGCTTTGCAATCGTTTTTGTACGAAATAATCATATAGTTAGAAAAAATGAGAGGTTGGATAATTTAGGTTGCCCAAAGTTTCACTTAGATTTTTTGCTAAATAAAGTTAATGTATTTGACATTACTACATACTTTAAGTATTTCCAAATTGTTTGTGCATTTGAGGAGAAATCCAACATTCCTAGACGTGCCTATTTTATCTTGATTAATAGTTGTTTCCACACATAGAAATGACTTGAGTCAACTGTTAAAAATCAGTCCTAAAATAGTCCCTTTGAAATATGTCTTCTCCAGCTGCATACAGAGTCTGGCCTTGCGTATATTGTGGTGGGGAATCTGAGGTGATCCTCATTTCTCCTGCTTTTAAAATAGAAAAATATAGCCAGGTGGTGGTGGCACACACCTTTAATCCCAGCACTCTGGAGACAGAGGCAGATGGATCTCTGTAAGTTTGAGGCCAGCCTGTTCTACAGACAAGTTCCAAGGCAGCTAAGGTTACAAATCCTGTCTTAACAACAAAACAACAAACAAACAAGCAAGCAAACAAACAAAAAATCCCAAAAAGATGGACGGCCAAAGGCTAAAACTTAAAAGCACTGAGATTTGAGGACATTTTTTTACTAGTACCATTAACTTGGAGTTGGCTCATTTCATGTGTCTTTGGCATGCTTTAGGAACCTGTGTTAAAGGAATGAACTGGATGTGTGTGTTTTCATTGATGGATATTTCTAATACACTTTGGTATAGGCATGTCTATACCAACCTGCAGACTACATGCATCCCAGGATAGCTATAAGTGTGACTCTGCACATTTGTGCATCACAGCACCATGTCACATTGTCAAAAGGCTGGAACCTTGCTCCTAGGCTTGGCAGGTATCTGTCTGGTACTCTGGATCGTAATGTAAACTAGCCTTTCCTTAAAAACCTCTAGATACCAGCTCATGCCTGTAAAAATCTCAACATGTAGGAGGTCTAGGTAGAAGGTTTACTACAAGTTCATGACCAGTCTTGGCTACAGCATTAGACTTTGTCTAAAAGCAAAGTCAAGACAAAACCACTAGATACCTATAAATGAAATTTGCTGTGTTTTCTAGCATTTGATTTCTTTTTGTGTGACCCAGCACCTATTTTAACCATAAAGGGAGGGCCCAGCAATACCAAAAGGTAGGACTCCTTTTAGGTGGGAATCAGTACAGTTCTTAAATAGAGAAATATTTAGAATCCATTACGGCTTTTCTAGACATTAAGAGAGTGATAGTAAACAAGAAATAGACAACTCAGTAAGGGAGAATGCTTGCTTTTCAAATATGGATGATGGAATTGCTGGGCTGCACAAATTCTGTTTCCTTGCCATTGACACTTAGAGCCGCTGATCATTTGAGTTCCTTGTACTTAGTCTTTTGTTTTATTTAGTTTATGGTTTAAAAGATTAAAGGATTAAAACCAGGGACTCATGCATGTTAAACAGAGATCCTGCCTTTTTATCCTCAACCTTTTAAAACTTAGAAAAAAAAATCATGAGGTGGCGGTTTGATTCAGTTGCAAAGGCCAGCTTTGAATTCCCTCTGTAGAGCAGATAGGCCTTGAACCTCGATCCTTCTGTATAATTCCCCTGAGGAGCAGGGATTACAGGTCTGTACCACCGGACTGACCTGGCCCCTACCTGGCTGGCATCTAAAGAATCAGTTGGGTTTTCAAATGAGGCCTTAGAAAGAAAGCCCATCTTTGTTGATGTACACAACCATTGTACAATTTCCACATGGCAGAAGAAAACAAATAGGAGAGACCAGTTCAAACAGATGGAAAGGGGTTTCCCACAGGCAGTCATGGCCATGGGTACTTGTGCCGTAGGCCACAAGAAGTTGGAACAGATGCCTCAAAGTAACTTGGTAACTCAAGAAAATTGACTGGGCTTCCTTGTGTGTGTGTAGTTTGTGTCTACCTCTATACACAAGGGAACATGGCTGGGGTTTTTAGAGAAAAGCCCAAGCAAGAGCAAGTCTCTCATTTTCCCTATTGACTTGACAGTGATACAACTGTGCCAAGCAAAGGTCGTTATACAAAAATGTCCCTCATTTACTTCTTGTGTCACTTCTCTGACATGAGGGGCCTGGGTAGTGGATGTGTCAGTGGACATTGTGTTTGTTCCATGGCCCCAGTTTCCCTTGCGGAGAGAGACTGGCATAAGAGACTGACAGTCCAAGTGAGAGTTCACCAGCCTCAGCCCAAGCGCGTTCCCAGACAAAGGGTGTGGTTTCCTTAGCTCACTCTGCTATTTGGTTGCCTATGGCAGCAGAATCCAAACAACTTGGACATGTGGTTGCATTTAAAAAAAAAAAAAACCTGGGAATAGAACCCAAAGCAGGAGTTTGGGGCCATTCAGTTGGTGGAAGAGCTGCGGTGAGTACAGGCAACTGCTCATTTCTCTCCCCATTCTTTCTCTAAAGTACATGCAGGATGAATAGTTTCAGTTCAAATGGTTTCAGTTCTTGTGTTTCTAACACAAATTAAATAATTGCTGTCTATTTACTTATGCAAATTCCTTTTCTAATGGGAGAAGAAAAATTAGCATATGTGTGAAGAAATTGGGAACTAATGGAAACCCTTCCTGGTGGCAGGATTCTCTAGGAAAAAAAAAATGGTTTGGCAAAGGGACTGGCAGCAGAAGACCTTAGCAGGGCTGTGGGATTCTGTAGGCTCGTTACTTACGGCTGTCTGGGGCCACAGCTGGGATGCTGGTGGGGAGCGAAGGGGGTTTGATCATATGAAGGGAATGGACGGAGGAGGTTCTTGGAATGACGACTTTAGCCCTTTGCAAAAGTCAGGTTTCCAGATTATACTTAAAACTTTTTTTTGCTGTTTAGAGCAGCAGATATGCCAAAAGGTAATACTTGCATAGCTAGGCCAGCCCTCACTGTCTGGACCTGAGAGAGATTTGATTTTGATGTGTCACGAAACTGTACTTCACTGTGACAAATCCTTCATAATTGCAGAATGAGCCTGTTGGCCAAACTTCAGCCACCAAGAAAATATCTGGGACAAAACTGTCTGGGCTCTTTTCAAGGACTGAAGCTGCTTCTGTCCACTTACACATTTGAAACAAGTTCATGAGGGCTGCATGGGTTCCTGGGGGCAATGACTTAGCTGTTAAATTTCTGTTCAGATAACTAGAACTGTATAGACAGGAAGGGAGACCACCCGAACATATTTGCCCCCACCCTAAAAGGTGACAGAATATGGGGTCAAAGCTGGCAGGGAGGCTTCTGGCTGGCTGTGTAGTGGGCCCCTGCTGTGCCCCATTCTTTTGAAGTGTCGGTGCAAGGCAGTAGGACATGGCATAGACCAGTGCTATGATGCATACAGTACACCTGCCCTGCCCAATAGTCTTCTTTTTTTCCTGTTCCACCTTACCCTCCCATTCCCCTTTCCATTCTTGGTTATTTTTCAACCCTGGATGAATCTCCCAGAATCCCTCTGTGTGGTGACCTTAGCCTAAGGTCTGGCCCACTTGTCCTCTGAGTCAGCAGCATGATTTCTGACATGTCCCTAGGGAGTTACTGGCCCCTTTACATGTGATACTTAGAGTTCAAATCAGAGGCCTTTTCTTCCTGGGAGCCATAGTGAAGTATCTGTTGCTGTGACACTTGGTAATTAGCCAGGCTTAAATGGAAGCTGGACCCTGAGGACTCAGGGTTTTCCTGGCTACTTGACAGCAGTGCCCTGGGACCACCAGGGCTGTCTATGGCAGAATATCCTTGTGTTTCCCTTACTCATTTGTCCTGCTTGCTCGCCCCTACAGGTCCCTCCAGCTATAAGGTGGGCACCATGTCGGAGAAGTTCGACTGTCACTACTGCAGGGACCCCTTGCAGGGGAAGAAGTACGTGCAGAAGGATGGCCGTCACTGCTGCCTGAAGTGCTTTGACAAGTTCTGCGCCAACACCTGCGTGGAATGCCGCAAACCCATAAGCGCTGATGCCAAGGTAACTGTTGTTGCTGATGGGGAAACGGGACCGGCTGGGTGGGCTTCAGGTGTATTCCTGCAGCCTTGCCAGCAACGCTGCCATTTTGAATTCTCATCACAGCAGCCTTAAGTACTTGAGGCAGGTGCTTCTGATGTCCCTAGCTTAAAAAAATCTATAATATGGACCTTGGACTCGACGGCCTGCTAAGGCACTGCCAGCTCTTTCATAGTATAGGTTTAATGGCCTTTAGCCGAAAAGCTTAGCAATAGAAGTCTTTAATTTTGGATTTCTTATTTTATAATACTTCTACATATTTAATGAAGGGTACTAAAATGATACTCAAGTCTAAACACAAAATTCATTTACATCTCATATATACATAGCCTGAAGGTGATTTTATATAGAGTTTTTGTCTTTCAAATTAAATATAATTCTATCGTTTTCCCCTTTCCCTTTTCTCCCTCCACCCTGATTTGGGCATCCCCCAGTTCCCGCATGCTTTCTCTCAAGTTCACAGCCTCTGGCCTCCTTTCCCTTTAACCGTCTGTGGAATGGCATTTCTGCGCTGTAGCTGACTGGACTGGAAGGGTCTTATTTTTCCCAGGGACACAGAATAAACTGTGTGTTGTGCTTTGACACTATGACTATGACCTGGCCCACGAGATCAGATGTGTCCTTTTCTCCTTGTGAGATCTGTCTGTTAACCCTTAAACCGCTTGAGATTCCGGAGCCTTTTGGATTTCAGGCTTGTGCTGGGGGCTCTCCCCCCCCCTCCTCTTATGTACTTTGGGAACTGTGAGGCTTTCGTCTTCACTCCAGTACTACTCTTCCTGTTACTCCTAAAAGCACTCAGCACAGGGCATCCACACATGGAGGGGGCTGACATTGGCGTGAGTAGTTACCTGGCCCTGGAGAACCTGGTCTCTGATGGTAAGGCTACTGCCACTGGCCCCAGTGCCCCTCACAGTGGCCACCCTGCTCTGCTTGATGTCCAGGAGGTGCATTATAAGAATCGCTACTGGCACGACACCTGCTTCCGCTGTGCCAAGTGCCTTCACCCCTTGGCCAGTGAGACCTTTGTGTCCAAGGATGGCAAGATCCTGTGCAACAAGTGCGCTACTCGGGAGGACTCCCCCAGGTGCAAAGGGTGCTTCAAGGCCATTGTGGCAGGTACTGGCCCCCTCCCACCCTGAAGGCAGACATGCTGTGTGCTTGCTTGTCATGGTGGGGTTAACTTTGCTGTGAGCTGCTTTGAGATTTTAGCATATATATGTACACATATACATACGTGTATGTATGCGTACATATATATGCTCGCACACACGCACACACTCGGAGACTAACGAGCACTGGAGAGAACAGTCTGTGGCAAGAGAATGAAGTGAGAAGTATGTAGCATTTCCTCCTTTGGGCGTAGTAAGTGATCCATGCATGCTTCTTCCTCAGGCGTTTTTGGGTTAGGCAGACCCGTAGTGAAACTTATTAAGTCATTGCAATGGTGGAAGTGGGGCGTGGGGCTTCAGGTACCTCTCCTAAATGGTCCTGCCAGGATCCCCACCTGTGACAGAACCCGGGGTTGGCATGACTGCAAGTAGCACTCAGATAGGATGAGGCCACTAACTGCAGGGCCCTGCATCCCCTCACCTCTGGGGGTGGACTGGGGAGTTGAGTGGATGCAGCCCCCTGCAGAGCCTGGCCGTGGGGCTATCACATTGTTTCCCCCTGCAGGAGACCAGAATGTGGAGTACAAGGGCACCGTCTGGCATAAAGACTGCTTCACCTGCAGCAACTGCAAGCAAGTCATTGGGACCGGAAGCTTCTTCCCGAAAGGGGAGGACTTCTACTGTGTGACTTGCCATGAGACCAAGTTCGCCAAGCATTGCGTGAAGTGCAACAAGGTATGTTGTGGTAGGTTTGCATCAAGTGCTGTTTCCCTGGAGGTTGGCAGTTTGCAGAGCACTTGCACACACATTATCTCATTCCATCTTCATGATAGCCCTGTGACGTAGGAATTATTGTGCCCATTTTACAGACGAGGAGCCGAGGCTTAGAAAGCAGTGCCACAGCTGATTGTCTGTGTCTCTCTATTCTGAGGCGGCAGCCCTGGCTCTGGAGGCCTGTGGCTTCCACTTTATTCCTTTCCAAAGAGGCGCACCTTGTCTAGGCCTTGGCCTCCTCATCTGTAAATTGGGGATAATAATAGCACCTTCCTCCCATGGCTGTAGTGGTAATGAAATGAGATACTGTATCCCGAAGCATCCAGCACAGTGCCTGGTTGTTGAATCTGAATCCCGGTGCTACACTCCCTGGTCTAGGCCATCACATCTGGAGGAATCACTTACCAGGATCAGCCCTGGCATGCCGAGTGCTTTGTGTGTGTTACCTGCTCTAAGAAGCTGGCTGGGCAGCGTTTCACCGCTGTGGAGGACCAGTATTACTGCGTGGATTGCTACAAGAACTTTGTGGCCAAGAAGTGTGCTGGATGCAAGAACCCCATCACTGGTAGGCTAAAGAGTCCTTGCTAAGTCTGCCAGGCTAGATTTTGCGCATGGTAACCATCTCTCATTTTCCTGGCGTCGGTTCCATCCACAAAAGGCCCTTAGACAATGTCCTACCCCTACCATTGTGGCCCTAAAGGCCTCTCCAAATAGTTTGGATTGTCTCCCAGGCCAGGTTAACCCTTGCAATGCAGAGCACTTCCTTACTACTGTTGACCAACTAACCATGCCAGGAGTTCACAAGCCTGAAATCAAGGCAGTGCACAGGGGTGAAGGGTGTGGGGCAAGAGGAAACAGGTGGGGGGAGCTAGTGGGGGGATGGGTGTTTTAAGAGGGAATGGGGAGGGTTTAGGGAGGCTGGAAAGCTATAACCTGGCTTTATACCACCCCATAATGGAAGGCTAGAGCAGAGGGGTCTGCTAGCAGGGTCGTTTTTATTTCATTTTAATCTTCTTGTGATCAGAAGCAAAGCTAATCACTTCATTCCTCATCTTGCGGCCGCGATCCACGTGCCCTGAGCCCTTTCCCAATTTTCCCATCTCCCTGGGGAGCCTTGAAATGTACATTTGAGAAGACTTTTGCCATCCTCAGGGAAAAGGACTGTGTCAAGAGTGAGCCACCCAGTCTCTAAAGCTAGGAAGTCCCCAGTGTGCCACGGGAAACGCTTGCCTCTCACCCTGTTTCCCAGCGCCAACCTCCGGGGCAGGCATCCGGGTGGAGAGAGGACTTGTCCCTCGTGGGTGGTGGTTCTTTATAGAAAAAATCGAAGCTTAGCAGCTCCTCGAGGCCCGGTAAGTGTACACCCTACAAACAGCCCAAGGTTGCCTCCTGGTGGCCACTTTGATGTCATGGCCCTGACTTATAAAGACTTGTTATGCTGGGAGGTCGGTGTTCGTCACAGAGCTATAGTGGTGGTGGTATGGGAACAGGGGTTCTTTAAATCAAGGAAGCCATTAGCTGAGCTCTGGCATCTTTTCAGGTCCTTGACAGCCATAGAAGGGTTGCGGCGGCGCGGGGGACAGTGGCGGCGCGGGGGACAATGCGCGGTCGAGTAGAGGGGAGCAGAGAGCCCGGCAGACACTGACTGTGTGCCTGTCGGCTCTATGAACGGGCAAGTTGTCATTTTATCTCTGACTCCTAGCTTCCTCATCGGTCTTCATTCAGCTGTCTCTCTGTTTTCTTGTGTTTTCCCACAGGGTTTGGTAAAGGCTCCAGTGTGGTGGCCTATGAAGGACAATCCTGGCACGACTACTGCTTCCACTGCAAAAAATGCTCCGTGAATCTGGCCAACAAGCGCTTTGTATTTCATAATGAGCAGGTGTATTGCCCTGACTGTGCCAAAAAGCTGTAACTTGACAGGGGCTCCTGTCCTGTAAAATGGCATTGGAACCATTCTTTGTGTCCTTTGCTCCCTCCCTCCCTCTGCACCATCCATAGGGCAAGAGTGGGCTTTCACCTCTTTAAAGTTGCTCTTTCCGTTTTTTCTCCCATTTTACAGTATTAATCAACCAAGGACACAGTGATCATATTAGGATTTAGCAAAGAGCAATCTTGCAGCAAAAATAATTTCTCTGTTGCTGCAATGAAAAAACAAAACCTTAAACTGACTCTTCTGCATGTTTCTCATAGAGCAGAAAAGTGCTAACCATGTAGCCACTTCACGATGTAAGCGAGAAGCATAGGCGATAAAGCTCCCACTGAGATACCTTTGGGGCTCAGTCTGGATGCGCTGTGCGGTCACGTGACTGCAGTGTAAGAGTTGCAGCGGCTGCTCCAACTCCCTTCTCGCCTTCTCTGGGCAGTTAAGAACTTGCCAGAATGCATGGTTTAACTTCCTTATCAAAACTCTGACCTTCCTTCTGTTCTTTTGTGCTTTCACACGACTAACACAGATTTCCAGAGAATTAACATTTTGAACTTTGTTGTAATTCTCAAGTGACTTTTGCCCCATACTAACGTTTGACTCCCTTACGTGGCGTGTTCTCTGAGCGTTCCTACTTTAAAGCATGGAACACACAGGTGATTTGAAGCATCTAAGCAGATCTGAGAAAACGAGCCTGTTTCAGAACAAACTCACCACAGTGACTACTTCGGAAGCTTAACAAGACTAACTCTCCTGTCCTTTTTAATTTTTTTTTTAAATTTTGTTTTAATGAGTAGTAAAATAGTTTATGGGTTTGGAAACTTGCATGACAATATTTGAGCCTCCTCAAACGTTCCTGCAGTTTTGAGATTCATCCTGTAGACATGACAAAAACTCTAGAGCCGCAGCTGAGCAGGCACAGGGCTATCATCAAAGTAGGGACAAGGTGAAGTCCTTGTAACATAACCGTTGTCTGCTCTTTGTCTGCATCCAGGAAGAGTGCAAAGTCCCTTTGCTTGTGATTTGTAGAACTTTCCCTCCAGAGTGTAGTTAGAGCTCTGGGGCTGTCGGAGGTGGTCGTCATCCTTCACAGGCAGGACTGGGTTTTCACCTCCTTCTCTGAAACGCAGGATTGCCTCCTTAACCGTACTCTTCATTTTATTACATATATAACGAGCCAATATCAAAGTAAAGATGTAATGAAAACACACACTCATATATTACTGTAGGAGTGGTTGTAGATGCCAACACCTCATTTCCATATTTGTCATTAGCTGTTTCCATCTACTGTTTGATTGTATCCTTACAAAAAATAAAGCAGCATAGAAAGAGCACGCCTCCTGTCTTTTTATTCTGCCCAAGGAAGCATGAGAATGTAATAGACTACTACGCCAGAAACTTGGGGACCTTGCTCCTGACTTCAAGGAAATAGTTCATTGCAATGTACAAAGCTGTAGGACCACTCTGGTCCAGTTTTCAAAACAAAAACCGCTTCAGGGTGTTTCCTGGATTCCCATGTCCTACAAAAGGCAAGAACTGACAATTCTTGCTTGAGCAGGATGGGCAGGAAGGGAATCCCAAATAGGGCCGCTTGAGGAGGAATTATGATTCTTCTTCCCTCTATTCCGTTCCCGTTGGCTCTCTGGAGCCCAGGACCCCTGTGTTGTATCATCACCCCGTCCTCCCTACCTTGACCTGGCTTGTGCTTTGAGCCCAAGTCTTATGTTGAGAGACAGGGAAGAGCAGGCTGGCCTGAGATAATGTGCAACCCACACAGTCAGAACACCTGCAGCTCATATTCTTACCCACACACTTTCTCTGCCCCAGGGGTTAAGAGGGACCAGGGAGCCACTGGCAATGGGTGCCTGCTGTGCTCACTTTCTGTGCCCAGCCCTTCCTCCCACAGGACCTTCCAAAGGCCTCGGGCACTTTGCTAAGCTACATTTCAGTTAAAGGTGGGTTGTGGGGGTGGCAAAGCGCTAGGCTACCACAATCCCCTGGCAAATTTTTTAAAAATGTTCTTTTTAGTGGATGTCAGAATCTTGAGAAATAATGGGGTCAGAGTGGTCTCCTGTTCAGCCGAAGCATAGCCCATCTGAGACAAGAGTTGAAACTTGTCAGAATCCACCTCAAGCCTTGTTGTTGTTGTTGTTGTTGTGCTGACAATTGAGAATGTGGACCATCCCCTCTGGTGTGTCTCTTTTTAGAGAAATTACTTGTGGAAACACCTTTAAACCAGTGAAGAGCACGTATGCAGGTTTCTGAGACCGTGCCTCTGCACCACAGCAGCCAAAGAAAAGCTACACTGGGGGCTGGAGAGATGGCTTAGCAGTTAAGAGCACTGGATGCTCTTTCAAAAGTCCTGAGTTCAATTCCCTGCAACCACATGGTGGCTCACAACCATCTGTAATGGGATCTGGCGCCCTCTTCTGGTGCGTACTCATAAATAAAAAATGTAATTAAAAAAAAAAAAAAGTAAGAAAGAAAAGCTACACTGCCTAAAATCCCCAAACCCATCTCTTCCACTTGGTCCACAGTCTGCAACGTAATACCCTTCCATCCCCAAGAAACAGATCCACCAGGCATCTGTCTCTGCAGTTGCTTGCCCCTAACACTGTCTTCAGAAGCAAACAGGTCCTACACACCGGGTCTAATCTCACAACAAATGCTGGGCCCACTTTCCAGATAAGAATAGCACAAGTTCAGAGAGATCAAGCTTGCTATGAGCTTATTACACAGCTCATAGGAGAGAGGTCATTTTGGCCATATTATTACTATGTCAATTATGACACCGCATTATCACAGAAATGGACATGCAGTAAGGAAAGTCGTTAGGATATCCACTAGTTTTAGAAGACACCTGTTTATTGCATGACTGAGCTCAGGAGAAATGGGGTTACATATCAAGTCACTACACTATCAGCAGAGAAGCATCACTGAAACAAGGACATAATAACTTACGGCTAACAGGGTGAGGGCTCAAGCAAGCTTACCTGGGTTCACATCCTGGGCAGGTGACAATTCACCAAGCTTGTTTCTTCGTTCTTAAAATGAGAATGACTCATTTCAAAATGAGTGCATATGGCACAGTCACAAGAGAGCTTTAGTGGGGAAACTGGTAGCAGGGAAATGTGCAATCAGTGTTAGCAAGGCTTCTGCCCTCACTCAGCACCAAACTATATTAGCGTCTTCCACTTACTCTATGAGCCACAGTGGGGAATGGCTGCCATGGCCTTATAAACACTAGTTCACAGAGATTAGGGGTAAGTAAGGAGGCCAACTGTATAAAAAAGCAAAATTTACCGAGGTGAAGCACGAGTAACAGACTGAATTGATTTGTTCATTCAGTGGAACTTCCTGTATTCCTGCTAGAGTCGCCTAGAGTGCTGGGATTACAGGCATGGTGCTACAGTGCCTGGACAAACCACATTTTAAGATTAGAACTTCAGGCCAGTGGAATGGTTCACTGGGTGAAGCACATGATAATGCAAACCTGACCATCGGATCCTTGGAACCATGTAAAGCTGAAAGGAGAGGACCGACTCCCAAAAGTTGTTCTCTGACCACTGCATACATACTGTAGCCTGCATGTTCCTACGTGGAAGCTCAAATTTTGACGGGCATCTCAGGTCATAAGTAGTCACAATTATTCCATGAAGAAATGTGGACATAAGAACATACTAACTGACTCAGCCTAGGTTTATAAAGCAGTTTTTAAAAAATTACATGTTGGGGAGATAGCTCAGTTGGTAAAGTGTCTCTTAAGCATGAAGACCCAAGTTTGATTCCCAGCACCAACCTAAAACCTTGAGATGTGGGGGCCTCATGCTTGTAACCACAGTGCCAGGGAGGAGATAGAGATAGCTCTGGGGCTGGCTGCCCAACCAAACTAACCTAATCAGTAGACCTCAGGTCTCAGGGAGAGACCTTGTTTCAGAAAACAAAGTGAGTGGCTCCTGAGAGATGGCACACAAGACTGATCTTAGCCTTCCGTATGTATATACACATATATGTATATACACACATACATGTACACACACACTCCATAATGTTTTCCTCATCAGAGGAAGACACCAAATTGAAGGGTTAAAAGGAGAATATTCTGAAAGGAGACAATGTGGATGGTCACCCAGCCTCAATAGTACATATGTGGGTCAAAATGATGACTTCTAACTGGGTGAAGTGACTGTGGCTTATACCTACAGCTACGTAGGAGCTACACAAGCCAGAAGGCAGCTGGAAATCATAAGTTTACAACCAGACTTGGCAACACAGCAAGATTCAGACTTAACAAAAGAAAGAAGAGAAAAGGGACAGCAAGGGAGAGAAGGGGAGGAAGAGGAGGGGAGATTATTACATGAATTTCACCATAGTAAAGACAAAACAGGAAAACCAAAACCTACTTTAACAATGGGCCTCAGCTATAATAGTTCAATCAGGAAATAAAGACCAAACTTCTGCTGGGCAATAAATGATGGCACACACCTTTAACCCCAGCACTTGGGAGGCAGAGGCAAGGGGATCTCTGAGTTCGAGTCCAGCCTGGTCTACAGAGTGAGTTCCAGGACAGCCAGTGTTATACAGAGAAACCCTGTCTCAGAAAGACAAAAGCAAAACCAAAAACCAAAACAAAGAAAAGGGTTTGAAGACAGACTTTCCTGTTCTAAACCTGGAAGTCTGCATAATCACCATCTAGATGAGTAGAGAAAGATCTTATTGTTTGTTGGACTTGCCAGATCCCTGTATTCATTCTCTGCTTGACACTTGGTATCACTTTATATGACCAGCACTGCATTTTTATTATCATAATGAAAACAAAGCCTGTTTCAGAACATGTGGAGAAACATCAGAAGCTTGTCTTTCAGGACGATTGAATTTTTGCTGTCTACATGTAAGAACCAGTATCTAAAATATATTTTAGATCCTATGCATCCTGCCATAATACATAATCAAGGACCAAGAATCAGAAAATCTAGTTCTCTCCTCTTGCGATTCCAAGATAGATGGCCAAAGGAATATTGCCCTGCTTTAAACCATTTGTGATTTAATAGTGAAGGTCAGTTAAGACAAGGAATGTGTGAATGTGCATGTGTATACATTGTGTGCCTGCATTGGAACTGAAGAGTAACACTGTCTGTGTCTTCACATGGCACAAGTGCCTAGAAAAAGGCAAGCTTGAGTATATACTGAAGGACAGGCCTCAGGATCAAGACAGAAGAAAACTACAAGTGCACAATATTTAAGGGAATTAATCATACGCCATGAGCCAAGAGCCAACCAAGTACTGCTTTATGGATGCGACAGCATAACACGCGCTGTGTATAAGCCCCGTTGTGTGCTTCAAGACAAAACACTGATGAAAGCATGAAAGACATTGATGGTTCCAAGCAGCTAATATTTTGGATTCTGGCATTTGGAAGGATCAGCACAGGACAGGGATGAGAACTGAATTATAAAAGGCGCATAGAGACAGGCAGTAGTGTGCTGTTATGTAACCTTTGGTGTGTATTAGGAACTCTCTGACACCAGTCTTGTGAACACCCCAAACTCCTCTTACAATTTCTTATGTTCTCTACACAATCGAATCGTGTTTCTAGTTGTTGAAGTAGTATCAGCATTAAGTAGGATAAAACTATTTCAGGGTTTTGACTAGACCTTGTCATAGAGACACTCATTGAAGAATCACTTGAACCACATACTCTTGGATAGAAAACCCCAAAAAGAGACAACAGAAATGTTTTTAAGGAAAACAGATACCTTTTTTTTACTTAAAACTCTAGTGATAAGAACATTTTCTCAAGGTGACTGACTGTCAGATTTTTTTTTTTTTTTTGGTTTGTTTTCCATTTCTTTTTGGACACGTATTTATTTTGCCAGGTTCAAGTCTAAAAGCAGACAATTTTGAGTCTTTGCCTTGGGAGTTTTAATACAGAGTGAAAGATGATCAATCTTCAAGGCCGCACAGGATTTACACATCTAACCAGGGAAGAAAAAAAAAAGGTAGATTAGATGCTTATGATGCCATGGGAATTCACCCCTGGCCTCCCTTTGGGGTGACTGACTATTGAACCAAGACCTCTGTACATTCTGACACCTGGTGCTCTTTCCTAAATGCTCACCTCATCAATGCCCCAAGAGCCCACACTGCTTTTGACAAGAGGAGGTGTTTTGTGGGGGAGGGGAGGGGTGGATACGCATGCTATGTCCTGATGAATGTGGAGGTCAGAGTTAGATGTCCAGTGTCTTCAAATGGCTCTTTGACTTTCTTAAAAAATAAAGGCCTCACTGAATCTAGGGTGACTCAGCTTACACTAGCTGGCCAGCAAACCTTAGGGATCCTCCTGTCTCTGCCTCCCCAGTGCTAAGATTACACCTGGCTTTTTTTTTTTTTTTTGCTTTTGCTTTTTAAAAATTTTTCAAGACAGGGTTTCTCTGTGTTTCCCTGGCTGTTCTGGAACTCACTCTGTAGACCAGGCTGTCCTCGAACTCAGAAATTCGCCTCTCTCTGCCTCCCAAGTGCTGGGATCAAAGGCGTGCGTCGCCACGCCCGGCACACCTGGCTTTTTATTTTACATGGTGCTGGGCATCAAACTCAGGCCCTAAAGGTTGCCTGACAAACATTTTCCCAGCCCTGACAACTTTTTTCTTTTTTCTTCTCTCTTCTCTCTCTCCTCTCTCTTTCTCTCTCTCTCTCTCTCTCTCTCTCTCTCTCTCTCTCTCTCTCTCTGTCTCTCTCTCTCTCTCTCTTTCTCTCTCTCTCCTTCATCCCTTTTTGTTTGACGCAGGGTTTCTCCACATAGCCCTAGTTGTCCTGGAACTTGATCTGTAGACCAGGATGGACTTGAACTCAGAGATCCACCTGCCTCTGCCTCCTGAGTGCTGGGGTCAAAGGTGTGTGCCACCACCACCTGGCTGACAAACTCTTAAAGAGAAAACAACAGCCCTTTGGTTTGGGAAATCCAGGATAAAAGGTAAATTGTAAAGATTGCTCTCTGCCCTCCACTGTACTTGTCTGGCAGCCAGAGGAGCAGCTCAGAGAAAGCCAGATCCTGAAAAGGATTTATATCTTATATGTGGCAGGAGATGCAAGGCATAGAAATTATAAAGTCATGCATTCTTTCAAATCTAATTTAGTGAAAACCTTTTTCTAGATCATTCCTATAGACTCACCACTCTCTGCTGCCTCTTTTGCAAGTGCCAGTCTGGAATAGACAGAAGCAAAGGGATGTTCAAGAGTAGTTGCTCTTCCAGCTATGTGGAGGTGGGACCAAACATTGGTTAAAGGGACGGAAACAGAGTTGGTTCTTTTCCTATGGTCCAAATGTGCCTGAGGACCTTGGCAAGCTATTTTAGAATCCGCTGGACTTTCTTTGTTGCTCTTTGTTAGAGTGGTCTTTAGAAAACGTGTATGACTAAAGTCTATAACCTTGTCATAAAGCCACTTGTGATTGGGATTGCTGCTGGCACTTTGAGTAGGACGGATGGCAGTGCTGCCTTCCTTTGTTTTTCTGCTTCTTATTGGGTGGTTCGGTGGTTTTTTAGCTGATAACCTGGAATGAAATATTGTAGTTAGAATCCTGTTTACTCCAAAACCATGAGAGGAGCTTTATCATATAACTTCTGAGAAGTGCCTTGGATATAATCAATCACCTTTCCACGTACTACAATGAGAAGGGCCCAGAGGAACCATGTATATCACAGACACAGTGTCATTCAAATTGCATCCTACATATCCTGGAGACAGCAGGGCACAAAAGGAACTGAGAATGCCCAAACCCAGGAACCGTGTGTGTGTGTGTGTGTGTGTGTGTGTGTGTGTGTGTGCACATGCGCACATGCACATCTGCTAAGATGCCGAAGGGGAATACTTGATGCTCTGCTCTATCACTTTCTACCTCATTCCTTTCAAACAGGTCTCAGTTCTCATTGAACCTGAAGCTAAACTGGCAGCTGGAAAACCTTAGTAACCCTCCTGTCTCTATTTCCCAGGTCCCATAACTGGGGCTGCAGGTGGTATATAGCCACACCTGGCTTTTTGTGTGGATGCTGGGATTTGAACTCAGGTCCTTATGTTTGCACTTGAGTGCAAACACACGGAACCATCTCTCTAGCTCCCTGGTGCCTTTCTTAAAGTCAGTCAAGGACACAGATGGTAAGAGGCAAGTGGAGAACTGGTGCAAGGGTTGAATGTAGTTCTTTGCTACTGTTACAAGAACCTAGCCTCTTAGCATACACACATACACACACACACACACACACACACACACACACACACACTCTAGTGAGCCTCAGAACTTTATAATCTTTCAGGCTATCATGTGGGCAGTGTTCATTTTCAACTACCAATTTCTACTCTCCCAACTTAACCTCAGAGCCTGCTTACCAATATGTGAAAGAAGCATACGATTATCAATCTCTGAGTGGCAGTGAAAATAAAGACAGATAGTGTCTGTTTTATACACTAAATAAATGAACCCACATTTATTATGCAAACACAAACAATTTGATGTCAGATTAATCTGGGTTTGAATTTGGCAAATGTCTAAGGCCTCCATGTATCTCAGTTTCATTGTCTGTAAAAGAAGGGGGTAATTATCTTGGCCCAGAGAGGCTGCTGTGGGCATTATTTTGTTTCCATTAAGTCTGGTGCCTGGCATATTTGGTGTATGCAAACTAAGTGCTCAATCAGTAATAAATGTTGTTCAGGACTCTAAGGATGTCATTCATACTTTCCCCACATCTATTTGGATGAATAAGGTGTTAAGAGACTTACTTTGAGCCTTTTCCTTGAATCGTAGAATATTTGGGGTCTTTTTGTTTGACAGCTTTCATGTCCCCATTAAAATATACATTTTTGTTGGTATCAACCTCATCAGTTCCCGACTGCAAAAACACGAGCTTTTGAGGCTTCGTCTTGGCATATTTGTGAAACTTTTTGAGTTTCATAGATAACATTTTTCCTCCTGGAGAGGAGAGAAGATCATGAAAGCTGGAACTTCAACCACAAAGACAAGAGAAATCAAAACTTCTGATCCTGGTGTGATAGGATGGGGGTCCCTGCCTGAGACCTTAAGGGCCAGACAAGCATTAGTCTGGGCAAAGAGGCCCAGCCTGAGCCCCGGCCTTAGCCTGAGCAGCTTCAGCATGTCAGGCCAGCTGAGGGCTGCCCAGCATGTGCATTCATTTGCCTGGCTCTTAATTCACTGCTGATGACAGGGAACACATCTTCAAGGAATGTCCTCTTTTCTTTGCTAGTAAGGGCTGATGTGCCAAAGGCCAGCCTTGCTTCCCACCCTTGACCCCCCACCCCACCCCAATCTCCCATCTAGCTGATTCTGCCTTTGAGTCTGGTTTCATTTCACATGCTCCTGACTGCCTTCAGCTCTCCTCTCATTCAAAAGCAGAGCCGGGGGCTCTAGACACTGTGCTCTGCATTTTCAGCAGGCTTCGTAAAGCCAATCCTCGTCTGGCAGTATCACCCGGCAGTATCACCCTTTGCTCATGTGTGCAACCATGAGGGACAAGCAAACCTGATGGAAATATCTCAAAAGAGTCTTCACTTTCACCTTCATCATCAGCTTCATCTTCGGATGAAAAAGATATTTCTGAAACCTATGGTTAACAGAGAAAATTATGAGTGTATGTATTTAATCATTCTGGTCTAGAATCTCAAAGAAGTAAGAAAAGATTATATTGATGTCCAATTTTTGGCATTACAAATAAAAGGTTTAAAAAAAAGTATCAATTTCCTTAACTGGCCTCATGACAGGCAGGTGACTAATTTTTTTCAGCTAGGGCAACACTTAAAAATGAATAGTTTTCTTGAACCATTCAGGCAAGGCCTCCAGCCCTCACCTCACATTCATCCTCTGCTTAGAATGCTAGTGAAGCCAGGGTGGGAACAGTAAGCAAAGAGCAAGAGGAACAAGAGAGCAGGGAGCAGGTGTTGTCGTAAAAGGTCAATGAGTTGAATGAGGTTTGAGGTGGTGTCTCAAAGCACTTCTCTGTATGGAGTGGTGCTGATGCTAAGGTCCTGTTCCCCAATTGGTTCTTGATCGATCAATAAAGATACCAGCTGCCAATGACTGAGGACAGGGTGGGACACTTAAGAGCTGCACAAGAAAATGCAGGGAGAATGGGGGAGGGGGAAGAGGAAGAAGGAGGCAGTAACAACAGGAGATAAAGCCAACCATGAGCGTTTTTGGTTGGAGTGGCCAATGGCCACTCTACTTATGCCTGGGGTGACAGGGGAGGTTTCGGAATTCCCAGTTGAGTTAGCAAAGGCATTTTAAGATTAACTAGTGTGTGTGTGTGTGTGTGTGTGTTGTTGTTGTTGTTGTTGTTTTATCCGTGGATCCAAGGGAATCTGGGTGAGGGCTGGTAACAGCGATGTCTACCTGGAGCTTAAAGTGGGGTAGCAAAAAACAACATGCTACATTTCTCAGAAACATTTCTATCAGGCATCCGTCATGCATCTTTATGGTGGGGATAACTAGGACTAGGTATAAAGAGCAGCTTGAAACCAAATGTAAATGGCCCAGAATGTAGAGAAAAATAAGTCTCAAGCCGGGCGTGGTGGTACACGCCTTTAATCCTAGCACTCGGGAGGCAGAGGCAGGCGGATTTCTGAGTTTGAGGGCAGCCTGGTCTACAGAGTGAGTTCCAGGACAGCCAGGGCTACACAGAGAAACCCTGTCTCGAAAAACCAACAACAACAACAAAAAAAAAAAAAAAAAAGAAAAGAAAAGAAAAGAAAAGAAAAAATAAGTCTTAAGTGCATGTGCTCCATTCAGAAGACACGTCAGTAGAAGCAAATATGCAAACAACCAGAACCAGACAGGGGGAAGGGATAAATTCATTTCACCAAAAGATATTAAAAGATAGAAACACATACCTCCAAAAGACTTCTATTTAGAGTAGGTAAAAAAGCCCTGCAAATCAGTAAGAAAAGCAGGTGACAGAATCGGCAGATAGACACATACATGATAGTAAAAGGTTCATCAAAGTGGATGTCTGAGAGTTCAGGAACTATATAAAAGGCATTTAAGTTACCAGATGATGTTTATAAAATCAACATTATCATTAGGAGCTTCTCTCTAACTGAAAATGAGTAAGACAAGGCACATATTGCTAGAAGACAGCCTCAAACCTGTAACAGCAGCAGCAGCAACCACAAAAGTGGGGTCTAGAACATTCAAGGAACTATTAAAATACATAAGAAAAAGACAAACTGATCCAAAGTTTTAGGCAAGAAGACCTAAGCAAGCATTCCACACAAGAGAAGATGAAAGCAAACTAGAGTTAGAAAAGCAAGCTCTAGGGTTTTAAGGACCAGTGACATACAAATGTGACACTGTATTTCATTACCAGCCATCTGGTAAAAATGAAGAGATACCAAGAGCAGGAAGCAAGAGGAACTCAGATACACTCAGGTGTGAGTGGAGACTACCTTAGAGGTATTCACATCTGTCTTCCTTGTCCACTTCTTTATTTCCTCAACCCTCTATTTAAAGGGGAATAAAAATGTAAATGTGAGGGCTGGTGAGATGGCTCAGTGGGTAAGAGCACCCGACTGCTCTTCCGAAGGTCCAGAGTTCAAATCTCAGCAACCACATGGTGGCTCACAACCACCCGAAATGAGATCTGACACCCTCTTCTGGAGTGTCTGAAGTCAGCTACAGTGTACTTACATATAATAAATAAATAAATCTTTAAAAAAAAAAAAGAAAGAAACTTTGATAAAAAAAAAAAAACCTGGGCTGGTGAGATGGCTCAGTGGGTAAGAGCACCCCACTGCTCTTCCGAAGGTCCAGAGTTCAAATCCCAGCAACCACATGGTGGCTCACAACCATCCGTATTGAGATCTGGCGCCCTCTTCTGGAGTGTCTGAAGACAGCTACAGTGTACTTACATATAATAAAATAAATAAATCTTTTTAAAAAAATGTAAATGTGAAAGAGATAAAAAAAAAAAGGGGGCTGGTGAGATGGCTCAGTGGGTAAGAGTACCCGACTGCTCTTCCAAAGGTCCGGAGTTCAAATCCCAGCAACCACATGGTGGCTCACAACCATCCGCAACAAGATCTGACGCCCTCTTCTGGTGCATCTGGAGACAGCTACAGTGTACTTAAATATAATAATAAATAAATCTTTAAAAAAAAAAAGACAGTGTCCCTGAAGCAATTATATAGCAGGCAATGCCTGTGACTGTCCCAAAACTACAGACTTAACAAAAGTCTCAGGGCATCTTCTGGTTCTTGTTTCATCTACAAAATGCAGCAGTTGTTCTTACTATCACAACACAAACACCCCAATGGCAACCCCATGTTCCCTTTTCCACATGCAGAGAAATTCATGTTAGACTAAACACATATCGTTGCAAACTAATTAGAACTCTTAGAGCACAGCTGCATCAAACAGTAATGAAAACAATGCACTTCAATGATGCTGTGGTACCATGAGATCTTGTTCCTAAACCAACAGAAGATAGAGGAAGGGTGCTCTTCCCACCATATGTACTGCAATCCAGCACCATTTAGAAGGAACTCTAACTTCCACTAATTTCTGTCAGCCTAGAGCCATCCTGGTAAAAAGAACATTGATATAGGTTTGGTATATTGGTAGTTTGGTATATTGAGACACTGCTATAATGCCAGTCATGAGGTACCAGCAATAAAAGGGCAGCCTTTTGTACAGAAGTCAGCTCCTTTGGATGAAAAACCACAGTGGAGTCAGCTCCTTTGGATGAAAAACCACAGTGGGCACACAGCTAAAGACTAACACATACTTGAGTCAGCATTTTCAGAAAAATATGCCATAACTTGTACCCAACATTAATTAACACAAAGCACGTGAAAGAGAACATTACCTTTCTCCTTTCTAATCTTTCTTGCCAATGTTGGAGGATGTTTTCCTGTTCTTTCTTTCTCTGTTCAGCATTGTCCTGAGATTTCATCATGGCACTGTCCCCTTTCTAGGAAATTTGTGCAAAAAAATATCACTCATTTCATGATATCTGAATAACAAGAAAATTTTAGTTGCAAGCCTGGCAGGCGTTTATTATCCATTTTCAAGGTCTTGTTAAAAAGCACAGATTAGCCGGGCTTGGTGGCGCACGCCTTTAATCCCAGCACTTGGGAGGCAGAGGCAGGTGGATTTTTGAGTTCGAGGCCAGCCTGGTCTACAGAGTGAGTTCCAGGACAGCCAGGCGTACACAGAGAAACCCTGTCTCGGAAAACCAAAAAAAAAAAAAAAAAAAAAAGCACAGATTGAGGTTAATGTGATCTGAAATGTTTCAGACATCAAAATTACCCTTCTGAACATCTGCCCACCTTAGTATAAAGCAGTGGTTTTTAATCTTCATAATGCTGTGTCTCTTTAATACAGTTCCTTATGTTGTAGTGACTCCCAACCATAACATTATTTCATGCTACATCAGAAGTATAATTTTGCTACTGTTGTGAACTGTAATGTAAATATCTTATGTGCAGAATATCTGATCTATGACCCCCGTAAAAGGGTTGTTCCACCCTTCGAAGAGGTCACAGCCCACAGGTTGAGATCTCTTCTTTAGGGCTGGCGAGATGGCTCAGCGGGTAAGAGCACTGACTGCTCTCCCAAAGGTCTTGAGTTCAAATCCCAACAACCACATGGTGGCTCACAACCATCTGTAATGAGATCTGACGCCCTTCTGGTGTGTCTGAAGACAGCTACAGTGTACTTACGGAGGACAATAAATAAATCTTTACTAAAAAAAGAACCCTTCTTTAAAAGTACCTGTTTTGGAGTTATTAACATGACAAGGAGTTAACTTTCTTACATCTCTTGAAAGCTATGGGAAAAGTGCATAAAAATTTCCTGCCAAGGTATACAAATTTATAAGGAGCTTACATACAACAGGTTCTGATGAATGATACACCAAAGCTGAAAATATAAACTAGGTTATGGCAATGTGCTTTCTGTGGACCATGATGTAAAACTTCCTCCTGAGAATGCTGTATCTGCTCAGAGATCGAGACTGCTACTTTCTATTGCAAATGCACTTTCTAAACTGGCTCCCTGTGCTGCTCAAATGTCAAGGTTACAAACCTGTAGCTCTGCCTTCTGGATTTCTGGTGACTCAAGAAATGTCCTTGTTGGATTTTTGTCTTGCTGCTCATCTTGGCACGGCAAGGATCCTTCTGCTGGGACTTTATCCAGTTTCTCTGCCATAACTTCTGGTTTCCGAGCAATTCTGAAAGTATTAAAATAACTTTAGTATTTTTTTTAGCTGCTAGTGTATATAGCTTGCAGGACTATGCAAGCATTTATAGTGAAATTGCTTGTTTATAGTAATACAATTTACCTATATGGCAGATTTGCTATATTTTCTGGGTTCTTGCTATCCAAGAGTTAGATAATCTCACCGGATTTTAAATGAGGGAAGCAGACCTTTGGGCATACAAAAGGATTTCTAATAAGCACCTGACTACTTTACACACATATGCAAGAGAAAAAGTCAGCCTTGAATTTTAGAGATAGATTCTTTAACGTCTTTAGATGTGAACACACCAATCTCACCTAGGGATGTGTACTGGCTGGTTTTGTGTGCCAACTTGACACAGGCTGGGGTTATCACAGCAAAAGGAGCTTCAGTTGAGGAAATGCCTCCACGAAATCCAGCTGTGGGGTATTTTCTCAATTAGTGATCAAGGGGGAAAGGCCCCTTGTGGGTGGGACCATCCCTGGGCTGGTAGTCTTGGGTTCTATAAGAGAGCAGGCTGAGCAAGCCAGGGGAAGCAAGCCAGTAAGGAACATCCCTCTGCATCAGCTCCTGCTTCCTGACCTGCTTGAGTTCCAGGCCTGACTTCCCTTCGTGATAAATAGCAGTATGGAAGTGTAAGCTGAATAAACCCTTTCCTCCCCAACTTGCTTCTTGGTCATGATGTTTGTGCAGGAATAGAAACCCTGACTAAGACAGGATGACAGGTAATTTGGAGGAGGGTCTAATTATGTGCCATTATTTAATACTTTCAAGTGCTAGATTATCTCTGTTTGCATAAAACAAGGAATAATAAGCCGGGCGTGGTGGCGCATGCCTTTAATCCCAGCACTCGGGAGGCAGAGGCAGGCAGATTTCTGAGTTCGAGGCCAGCCTGGTCTACAGAGTGAGTTCCAGGACAGCCAGGGCTATACAGACAAACCTTGTCTCATAAAACCAAAAAAAAAAAAAAAAAGACACGGAATAATAATTTTCAAGTTATAAATTTCTTGCTGTTCAAAGTATCTTTTTTCCAAGCAACTGTACTTTAAACATTTGCTACTTTGAAATAAAGTCACAGGGCTGGATAGATGGCTCAGAGGTTAAGAGCACTGACTGCTCTTCCAGAGGTCATGAGTTCAATTCCCAGCAACCACACCGTGGCTCACAACCATCTGTAATGGGATCTGAAGCCCTCTTCTGGTGTGTCTGAAGACAAGGACAGTGTACTCATACACATAAGATGAATAAATAATTTAAGAATAATCAAGTCAGTACTATAGGTATTTTGTATACTCAGTGGACAGGGATTTACATTACAAGATACAACGTAAAATGTATGACAAGGTAGATCTCAAGGTAAGAACATTTCAAGTTCAAGTAAAGGCAGCTAAACTTGAAATTCCTTACCAGTGGAATAGTCTTCTCAGAGTAACTCATTGTCTGTATCTTTCTGTCTCAGTCTCCTCATCCCTGGCCCCTGGCCCTGTCTTTTGGTCCTTCCCCATGAAGGAGAAGAGAAATGCTATGTGGTCATCTAGGTGCTGCTGCTGAGATGGAATCGTGGATATGATTTTGTTTTTTTACATTGTCCTACCACACTTTAATGGTGCAGGATGTATGAAGACTGAAAAGGATGTGTTTCTGTTCATTCCGGTACCACCTTTCTAAGTGGTTTCCACTTTTGCTTTCTCTTCTTCCTCTCTTGTTCTCTCTCTCTCTTTCTCTCTCTCTCTTTCTCTTTCTCTCTCTCTCTCTGTCTCTCTCTCTCTTCCTTCTTCTCCTCCTCTTCCTCCTCCTCCTCCCCTTTCTCCCCCTCTCCTTCATTTTTTTTTCGAGACAGGGTTTCTCTGTGTAGCCCTGGCTGTCCTGGAACTCATTCTGTAGACCAGGCTGGCCTCCACCTGCCTCTGCCTCCCAAGTGCTGGGATTAAAAGTTGTGCCACCATTGCCTCCTTTCTTTCTTCCTTCCTTTCTTCCTTCCTTCCTTCCTTCCTTCCTTCCTTCCTTCCTTTCTTTCTTTCTTTCTTTCTTTCTTTTCTTTCTTCCTTCCTTTCTCTCTTTCTTTTTTCTTTTTTTAATCACACTATACTTTCTTCACTTGATTAGAAGGTAATGACAGACTTTTCCTCACTGAAGAAAAAATAAATTGCCATTTTAAAACTTTGAATTTGAGGGCAAATTTTCAAAGTTTGAACTTGCACCCCAGGTCCCAGACTAGAAAGGATTGTTGTGTGCTGACCTTTGCTTTATCTCTTCTTTTTGGAGTCTGTCTTTCTCGATTTTGCTTTTTTGTTCATAAGCAGCATGACGTATCTGTATAAAAGCTTTCTTGATTGCTTCAGCACTTGGCATACTTCTATTACCAAATTCTAGTTTAAAGAAACATATGAAACAGTTGATTAGAGGATCTATTTCCTCTCAATCCCACAAAGAAGTAAATGAGATCCACCCCAACATTAAAAAGTATATGAACAGATTGTCTTAGTTATGGTTTCCATTGCTGTGAACAGACACCATGACCAAGGCAACTCTTAAAAAGGACAACATTTAATTGGGGCTGACTTACAGGTTCAGAGGTTTATGGTAGGAGCATGGCCGTGTCCAGGCAGGCATGGTGCAGAAGGAAGAGCTGAGAGTTCTACATCATGATACCACTATAGCCAGGAGACTTTCTCATGGGCACCTAGGAGAAGAGCCTCTTTCCCACTGGATGGAGCCTGAACATAGAACCTCACAGCCCACTTACACACTTACTTCCTCCAACAAGGCCACACCAACTCCAAGGAGGCCACACGTCCTAATAGTGCCATTTCCTATGGGTCAAGCTTATTCAAACCATCACACAGATCAAAATTAATCAAATGCTAATTAGGGAAATTGTTCAAACCACAACTTGTCATTAACAACAGAATTAGCAAGTTGTCTCTTTCAAACAAGTGCATATTCAAATATTCAAAAAGCAATGGTGTGTTTATGTTTTGGTTTAGTTAGAGACAAGTCAATTAAGGACTCTATGAGGAAAGATTAAAATACCCTGAAGTCAAGTTTAGGCCTGATCCAAATGAGGAGTAAAAATCTTAAATATTCAACCAAATATCACATCTGGCATAAGTGTGGAATTTGGACATTATTTTTATTGCTATTTGCCTAAACTTTGACAGCTGTCTATATACATGTGGTTATCATATAGTGGCTAGCTGCAGATAGGAAAAGAAGCCAAGACTACCAGTAAAATAAGGCATATTTTAATATATATATATTAAATATATCTCTGTATCTCAAATATATATATGTATATGTATATATATTTAGAGTCTCACTATTTGCTTTGTTTTGGATATACTAGAACTAACTCTGTAGATTAGGCAGTCACAAATTCAGAGCCTCTGCCTCCTGAGTGCTGGAATTAAAGCTGTGTGCTATCATGCCTGGCTCAACACAGAGGTATATTATACTATTTAGTTGATATAACTAATTCTGTTGTATTAGATAAACAATGTAGAAATGAAAATTTTAAGACATCAAAAATAACTAATTCAGCTGGGCATGGTGGCGCACGCCTTTAATCCCAGCACTTGGGAGGCAGAGGCAGGCAGATTTCTGAGTTCGAGGCCAGCCTGGTCTACAAAGTGAGTTCCAGGACAGCCAGGGCTATACAGAGAAACCCTGTCTCGAAAAAAAAAACCAAAAAAAAAAAATAACTAATTCATAATAAAAGATCATTTGATACAGAGAATTCACTGGAATTTCTCATAAGAACCAAATTCCCTAGTAGGTTTGAGACCAAGTAGCATTGGCATGTGTAAAAATGTATGTGATAGGCAAAGTAACATGGTGTACTTTTAGGAACATGGATACAGTGTAAGTTAGCATGTGTCACATGTCATGTATGTACACGGAAACTGGCATACATCTGATAAGACGAATTCATCTACCGATAGCTAAGTGAACCCAAGAACAAGCCAGTATCCTATTTGGAAGGGCCCACAAGAATAATATACCAACCCTCTCATTGAACTTATGCTTGTAACTGTTCCAAAAATGAAATTCCCAAACAGAGGGGTGGATAAGCAAGCAGAGAAGAAGCATTCCAGGGGACCAGGGCTTGGTTAATTCTCATTAAACAAAAGACAACTCCTCAAAGTCCTGTTAACTAGGGAATAAAATTGTGATAATTCAAGTACTTCAAGATTTTCTGTGTTGCTAAAATAAATTCCTTAGGGAAAGAGTTTACCTTTTTTGATTGCATACTTTTGGATGGTTTCCTTTTTGGTTGCTGTTACACCTAATGAATTTGGCACATATAGGGTATTCTGAACTGGGGTTATTTTATATGACAAAGAAGTCTTTGTTGATAATTTTGATGAGACTGGTGGTATAGGAGATGGAGGTCGTATCTTTCGAGTCTGCCTGCCGTGAAAAAGTAACAAATGTGTGTAGATTAGTTTTCAGTAAAAATTTTATACAATGCGATATGTTGACATTACAAAGAAATTTTAAACTGGAGATTTTTATAATGGACAAAGTAAAGCTACTTCATTTTTCCCATTTGCAATTGTTTACCTTGAATACTATATTAGTTCATGTAGGAAATACTGATATGACCTTTGTTTCAGTAAAATTCTTATAAGGAATAACTGTAAATAGGTTACTTACAGAGCCTTTAAGGGAGAAGGTGGGCGACACCCAAGGGCAGAAGATGATGGCCATCTGTAACATGGTATGTGGCATGGCGGTTGTTTCTTGGTGGCAAGGTTTATGTTTCTTTTGTCCATTTCTGGGTTCTATAAACATACCAATTCAATGAGATAAAAAATATTAGTACACCTATCTTTTTATAAGAAAATATTCTGAATAGTGTCATGGTTCCTGAAGTCTCCAATTTTCTTTTTATTCATGAAAATTAGATACTTTTTTTTCTAGGTTACACAATGCAAGTATATCACAGAAATACATTTTTAAAATCTACTTTGGGGGCTGGAGAGATGCCTCAGCAATTACGAGCACTGGCTGCTCTTCCAGAGGTCCTGAGTTCAATTCCCAGCAACCACATAGTGTCTTGCAACGATCTATAATGGGATCTGATGCCCTCATCTGCTGTGTCCAAAGACAGCAGCAGTATACTCATATACATAAAAGAAATAAAAATTTATCTTTTAAAAAATCTTCTACTTCAAATCCAATTCAATTTTAAAACCTCATTGAGTGGTCCAAGTATGGGAACATCTCACACTAACTGCTTAACAAATCTCTGCAGAGTCCCTTTAGCTTTGGGAGATGTTTTCATGTCTTAGAAGGCATTTTTCCAGTTGCCTATGGTAAAACTTCCACCATTCACTAAGGAATGCTACCACAGTCACCATAGGTGCTGCCTTAATGTTTGCCTAGGCTGTGCTTTGCATCCCCGCCCCCACCTGCTAAGGCTATGCTTACACACTCACCTTTGGTGATCCTTCAACATTTGCCTCAGGTTGTCCTTCCACACTTGCTTCAAGGCGTGACTCCCCCCTGGCCTGAAGAGGTGCTTCTGTTTTAATTTCTGAGGCCACTTTCGTATTCCCTGAGTCCATACTTAATTCAGGTGAGGTATCTATGTTTGTTTCAAGTGAGGCATCTATGCTGACAACAGGAGATATTTCTACACTCCCAAAGGAGAATGATCCTGTACTCAGCGAGGGGGATGAATTGACACTCACTATGGAGGATAGTTCAACACTTGAAGAGGTATCCACACTCACTGGGGAGAGTTCTTCAACATTTGGTTTAGGGTGTTTTGTTATGTTCTCATCAGTAGGTACTTTGATATCCACCTTCTGGAAAGAATCCTCTTTAACTTTAGAGATGTCGTCGTCCATGGTTTGGAGTCTTACTTCTGCATCAGCCTCAGATGATTCTTCCAGCTTTGGTGGAGAGGGAACTTCAATTGTTATTTTGGGTGGGGTTTCTACATTCATCATTGAGAGTCCTTCCACATGTCCCCTGAGAGAAGGGTCTAGTTTCTTTGTAGTTATTTTTTCTAATTTTGTTGCAACTGGCGTTTTTGCTGATGGTTTACAGAACATAGCAGAAGACTTTAGCTCATCACTAGAAAACACTGGTGCAGTAACATAACGGAAAACATATTTGGTCATGCCTATAAGTGAATGAGGACACAGTAAATTCCAGATAGTATGACCTGAGAAAAGTGGCTGTTTAATATGAAATTACAGGAATTTCACACAAAATAGGAATTAAGTGAAATGTATCAAAAACATAAACTGGAACATCAAAAATTTAGTATTATAGAAGCAACATCAACAGAATTTCTGTAATATCAGTTTACTACAAATGAAAATAAGCTGGCCTATAAAGTGGACACTTGTAACAAAACATTTCTATTCGAATTATATTGCACTTCAAAATCTCTGCCACACTTTAAAAGAGATTCGTTTTTATTTTGTGTGTTGTAAGATATTTGACCACACTGTGAACACCAAGATTGTGTTACTTAAAAACTCTGTTTCTAGTTGTGGTCTTGCCTAGTCCTTAGCACACACCTTTAACCCCAAACAATGAAAGTAAAGTTAGTTTGTAGAAGGAAATAGCAAAGTTTGAAAGTGATGTCTAATTGTGTGGCAGACAAAGTGACAAATCAAAGAAAGATTTGATAGAATATGATGTGTCCAACTCACAATGAGAGAGGAAAGGGAAGCTAACTTGAGGGGCAGTGCAGAGAGAGGAGGCAGTTTTCCTGGGACCCTTAGTTGTACTTAGGTTGCAGAAAGAGAAAAAGCTAGACATAGGTGAAGACAGAATGAGCCAGAGAATGAGAGAGAAGATTAGAACACATTGCTAAAGTTAGTATGAGATGAGACCAAGTGGAGCAATTCAGGAGAGGGGGAGAGGGGAGAGGGGGACAGGGGGAGAGTGGGAGAGGGGGACAGGGGGAGAGGGGGAGAGGGGAGAGGGGAGAGGGGGAGAGGGGAGAGGGGGAGAGGGGAGAAGGGGAGAGGGGAGAGGGGAGAGGGGAGAGGGGAGAGGGGAGAGGGGAGGAGAAGCCAGATTAAATCAGTCGGCTTGGAGAGAGAGCTTGAGCCAGAACACTGAGTTGAACCAGCCAGCCAGAGCTCAGAAAGAACTAGGAAGGGGTGAACTTACTCAGCAGTATATCTCAGAGGCTGAAAACAGTCGAGGCATAGATTAGATTGTATGAAGGCTAGAATCTTTGAGGACTAGGCCTAGGTTAGCAGACTGAGGTACTAATCCTCAGAGACAATAATTACTTCAGGCAAATTAAAGATACTTTTACACTTGAGTGTTTGCCTTTGTGTGAGTGTGTGTGTGTGTGTGAGAGAGAGAAAGAGAGAGAGAGAGAGAGAGAGAGAGAGAGAGAGAGAGAGAGAGATTCACAGTACTCTCAAATGCCAGAAGAGTATGTTGGATTCCCTGGAAGTGGAGTTACAGACAGTTGTGAACTGCCATGTGGGTGCTGGAAACCTAACCTGGGTCCTCTGCAAGAGCAACAAAAATGTTAACTTCCAAGCCAGGCCTAGATATCTCAGATGACTATCTAAAACACTGCACATTTGTTTTTGTTTTTGTTTTTTTTTAAATAGAATTAACAAAGAACATTTTTTCATTCATACTAAAAACTGCATTAAAACAGGACATGATGATAAGTACACACACAAATACAGGAACTATCACTACCAACAGGACTGTCATACTACTGCCCTAAACTGTCGAATAGCTGAAGAAGGGGGGAAAGGCCACCACATAATACAGAGAGAAGGCATGCCGGCTAGATCTCAACTTTTTCCCACCCTATGTCTCTACAACAGAACTCACACATGGAGATAAGGATTGTCTCTAACAAATAACCATTCACAGGGATTCCTACAGATAAGATATTGACCATGTCCACTGATGGAAATTCACTGCCAAATGCCACCTGGGATTGAATAAAACTCTCTTGCTAAAAGTGATTTTTTTAAATCAATATTTTGCTCCAATAATCCTTATATTTATAAAGATCCCTAGCACGAATTGCACTTCTTTCCAAAAGATTTAACCTGAATCAATTCACTAAAGTCTTCCTGTAGTAGGGTGAATCATGTATACGGGTTACTTTTTATTGTCAACTTGACAGAAACTGCAAACACCTGGGAAGATGGACCGTCCATTAAATAATAGCCTCTTATCAGACTAGCCTGTGGGCATGCATGTCTGTGGGGTTTTTTTTGTTTGTTTGTTTGTCTGGTTTTCTTTGAGACAGGGTTTCTCTGTGTAGCCCTGGCTGTCCTGGAACTCACTCGGTAGACCAGGCTGGCCTCGAACTCAGAAATCTGCCTGCCTCTGCCTCCCAAGTGCTGGGATTAAAGGCGTATGCCACCACCACCCAGCTGGACATTTTCTTGATTGCAGACTGATGCAGGGTTTGGTCTCCATAAGAAATGTATCTGAGCAAGCCAGAGGGGAACAAGCCAGGAAGCAGTATTTCTTTATGGTTCCTGCTTCAAGTTCCTGCCTTGGCTTCCTCCAGTCATGGGATTCAAGCTGTAAGTCAAACAAACCCTTTCTTCCCTAAGATGTTTTTGGTCAGTGTTTTCTCATAGCATCAGAGAAGCAAAGTCGAATATGATAACACAATACAAGAGTTACATGAGAGGTAAATGGTAGGGGGAGAAAAGCTATCAGAAAGAAATCACTTTAAACCTGGGCAAGGAAGGGGGCTGGAGTGATGGCTCAGCAGTTAAGAGCACAAGACTGCTCTTCCAGAGGTCCTGAGTTCACTTCCCAGCAACCACATAGTGGCTCACAACCATCCATAATGAGATCTGACGCCTTCTTCTGGTGTTTCTGAAGACAGCTGAAGTGTACTCATATACATGAAAGAAATAAATAAATCTTTGAAAAAAAAACTAGGCAAGGGAGCTGATGTCTGCAGAATCAGCTCTCAGGAGGCTGAGACAGGAGGATTGCTATGAGGCTAAGGCCATCCTGGACTATGTCAGGTCTACTATGTCAGGGTTACAGTGTGAGAGCCTGTCAAAGACAAACAAACAAACAAACAAACAAACAAAAACCACCACCACCACCACCACCACCACCAAAAACAGAGGCAGGGGGTGAATTGGGAATGGATGATGGGACAGGCTTCCAGATGGCTCAGTTGGTAAAGACTTTGCCACTAAGCAGCCTGAGGACTTGCTTTCAGTCCCTGGAACCCCCCATGGCAGAGAGAACTGACTTGCACAAATTGTCCTCTGACCTCCACTCACATGCATATGTACATGCATCCACACAATCCTTCAATATAAATGTATTTATTTATTTCTTCCAGCTTTGCTCTGGACTCGCTGTCATATGCACATATGCCAGGAAATTTGCACCACAGGGAAAGGAAAGAAAAGACTCTTTTCCTCTTACCATAGTCCTTGCAGTTTCTTGAATGACATTTTTAAAAACGTTTCTTTCATTTATGAGACTATAGGATATTTATACCATTTCCTCCTCCCCTCTCCTCCAAAAGTTTGTCCTCCCTCCAAACATTCCCATATACCCCTCCCTCCCCTTCCTTATTCTTTTTCAGATCTTTTGACTACTTGCTGGCTCATGCATAGATAGTCCTAATATAACCTAAATATAATCTGCTTAGTTTGTATCTTACTTATATGCATGTTTGCTTGAACAACTTTTCTTTTTTTAAAAGATTTATTTATTTTATGTATGTGAGTACACTGTGCCTGCCTTCAGACACACCAGAAGAAGGCATCAGATCCCATGGCAGATGGTAGTGAGCCACCATGTGGTTGCTGGGAATTGCTCTTTGGAAGAGCAGTCAGTATTCTTAATCTCTGAGCCATTTCTCCAGCTCCTCTTGAACAACTTTTTAAGCAACATAGAGCTGAGCTAGACACTTCTTTAAACCAGAATTGAAGATCTATACTTATGAAGAACTACTTGCCAGGTGTGTTGTCCAGGTGTTGCATATCACTTCTGGGATGTAATCGGTTGTCTTTTCTACTCAGAGAGGAACTTCGTTTATTTTCTTGTTTACCTAAACATCAAATGCAAAGGAATATTACTTTTCTAGAAAGTTCTTAAGATTATAGGAGTGACTCGTTCATTTTATTAAGCAGTCTAAAAATCTTTTCAAGGGGGCTGGAAAGATGGCTCAATGGTTAAGAGCACTGACTGCTCTTTCTAAGGTCCTGAGTTCAAATCCCAGCAACCACATGGTGGCTCCCAACCATCAGTAATGAGATCCGATGCTCTCTTCTGGTGTGTCTGAAGACAGCTACAGCATACTTAGATATAATAAATAAATTAAAAAAAAATCTTTTCAAGCCGGGCAATGGTGGCGCACGCCTTTAATCCCAGCACTTGGGAGGCAGAAACAGGCAGATTTCTGAGTTCGAGGCCAGCCTGGTCTACAGAGTGAGTTCCAGGACAGTCAGGAAGGACTACACAGAGAAACCCTGTCTCAAAAAACAAAAGCAAAAGCAAAAATAAAACAAAAAAAGAAGAAATTTATGTAATTATACTATAATCTCAAAAAATAAAAGATATAATAACACAAATATTAATTAAAAAGACTGGATTTGTTTCATAATTTTCTAGATACATTCAAATCATAGATTTATAGAATATAAGTACATTTGCTCATATTCAGGGTAATATCTGATTAGGTATTTAACTGTTCCTCAAGGAAATCATTATTCTTCAGAATGCCTGACATAGACTTCATATTTGTTTTTTTTTTTTTTGTTTTTTTTTTTAAAGATTTATTTATTTATTATATGTAAGTACACTGTAGCTGTCTTCAGACACTCCAGAAGAGGGCGCCAGATCTCGTTACGGATGGTTGTTAGCCACCATGTGGTTGCTGGGATTTGAACTCTGGACCTTTGGAAGAGCAGTCGGGTGCTCTTACCCACTGAGCCATCTCACCAGCCCCCCATATTTGTTTTTATTTTAGAGAAAATATTAAGAATTTATGTGCTCAACAGTAAAAGGTGAAAGCTAAGAAATATATTTAATGTTACATTAAAGATATTTTCAAGTGAGATTGTCTCTTGAAAAGGACAATGTTGGCTTGTGTAAATGTCAACACTATAAAGTATATAGAAAATCTTTCCATTACTACATGAAAAGAAAAACCAAAAAAAAAAAAAAACAACCAAAAAAAAAACCCAACAGCAACAACAAAAAAAGCTTTTCAAATCTTGCTTCAAAGAATTTATTTAATTTCAAACATTATATAGTTTACAACCCCCAAATTAAAAATTATTTGCTTATTATCTTATTGAAGTGAGAATAAAGTTATTTGGAAAATGATGAAAATCATTAGCCAGGTGGTTGCAGGAGGCACTCGAGAGTCACCCTGTGAGTTTGAGGCCAGCCTGGTCTAGAGAATGAGTTCCAGGACAGCCAGGGCTACACAGAGAAAACCTGTCTCAAAAACAAGCAAACAAACAAACAAACAGATAAAAATTTAATATGGAAAATATCTAATTTTGACAACAGGAATTTTCCCTAAATTGTGAAAATATAACCTTTAATAAAACCATCTGTGATGGTGTCTAAGAATAATGGATAATTTAATTATGATTTTTTATTAGATATTTTTTTCATTTACATTTCAAATGCTATCCCAAAAGTCCCCTAAACCCTCCCAATTATGATTATTTTTAAACCAAAAAAAATTTGTATTTGCTATAGATGTCACGAGGTAACAAAAACTATAAGAGAAAACAATTGGCTTTGTGTGAATACGTCCCATTTTGCCTGAAATATTCTAGTTTAAGATACTGAGGGGTAGTCTTTTTTTTTTTTTTTTTTTTTTTTTTTTTTTTTGGTTTTTCGAGACAGGGTTTCTCTGTGTAGCCCTGGCTGTCCTGGCACTCACTTTGTAGACCAGGCTGGCCTCGAACTCAGAAATCCGCCTGCCTCTGCCTCCCGAGTGCTGGGATTAAAGGCGTGCGCCACCACGCCCGGCTGTTGAGGGGTAGTCTTAAACAAAATTTTTTTTCTTTGAGACTTATAAAGTACACATTGACACTATGATGACAAATAAGCATTCTTTGGATTGATAATGTGACGACCATAGGTGTAAGCCCATCAGTCAGGTGACTGACTCACACACATTTTTCATCAACATACTTCAAGAAATAATAACGTAGAGTCCAGAGTTATTTTTACTAGCACATCTGAATGACTTTCAGGTGAGTTCTAGGGAGCAAACTCAGGTCCTACAGCTTGCAAGGGAAGTGCTTTACTGACTGAGCTATTTCTCCAGCCTTGGACTTTGTTTATTACAAACAAAAACAAAACCAATTCAAAGCGGAGCGTGGTGGCGCACGCCTTTAATCCCAGCACTCGGGAGGCAGAGGCAGGCGGATTTCTGAGTTCGAGGCCAGCCTGGTCTACAAAGTGAGTTCCAGGACAGCCAGGGCTACACAGAGAAACCCTGTCTCGAAAAACCAAAAAAAAAAAAAAAACAATTCAAGTATTTATCATTTTTGTGCTTAACTTAATTTAAATAAAGTTTAATGTGTTCTGAATCAAAATCCGTTATAAAATCTGATTGGTTCTGCTTTGGCAGGTGATATAAATCACTCTGTATCATGTTTTCATTTAGGACATAAAGAATAGCTTGTGCTGCGTTCGGCCTTCTACCAATAACTGACAGTGAAAAATGGACACTAGCAAATTTACATTAAACAACTCTATTACTTACCAGACTTGTCAGCATTCATCACACCACCCTCCCACGACCACCTTTTCTGTCGTTGATCAATAAGATTGCATCGCTCCAATGTACGAGACACAACAGCCTTAAATTTTTCCTATTTTAAAACAAATTTCAGACCATTTTATATGGTTCTTAGATTACAATTTAAAGTCAATATTTAAATTGTTTCTAAAACTAACTCCATGACCATATTTCTTTTTCAAGTAGGTGAAAGTTTAAAATACTTGGAGACAAGTTTCAGTTTCATCAATGAATACCCGTGCTTTCTCCAAATAACTCATTTTTGTTTTCTAGCTGCTGTCAAGGAATTGACCATGTTTCTTTTCTCACTTTTATTATCAGAAAACTTGGAGCCAACGTTCTGAAGCAACTGGACAAAGACCGGGTGGTGTCCTTTCATGCATACTAATCAGTGTTCTGAATCTCTATGTTTGCCTCCCTCAATTTTCACTTCTGCTTGATTCCCTTCATCATTTATTTTACCATTTGGGATGATATAGTTTGTAATTGCCTTATCTTTTGTGGAAAGATAAAGGAAAGGGTGGCATGCACAGAGAAGTCAAAGTTATTTATCTATTATGTTCATATCTATTACAGCTTAAATCCTGGTTCTAAGTAAGAATTGGCTTTAAGGCAAGCAATGTGTTTATACTGACCTCACCTGCAACCTGAACTTGTCAAGATAACAGCCATACAAATCACATGTCATTATGTGATAGAACAAGTACCTGTTTGGGAATGAGGTCTTTGCTCAGGGGTGTATCATCCCTTTACTATAATAGACCATGGACTATGTTCCAGTGAGAAAATCAATTTTAGGGCCAGGGGTTTTCTGTTTCCTAACAGCAACTGTTATATAACAATAACATCTTTACAGTGCCTTCCCTGTTCTTAGTTTCCTTACAATGTCCATGTACTAGGCTTTGCCTGTGCCTAGCCTCCACTAATTCTTCAGTGTTGAATTCCTTTAGCTTTTCTTTATCTTGCAATGGCTCTGGTTCCCTTTCTTTTTTCTTTTCTTTCTTTTTCTTTTCTTTCTTTCTTTCTTTCTTTCTTTCTTTCTTTCTTTCTTTCTTTCTTTCTTTCTTTCTTTCTTTTTTTTTTTTTCAAGACAGGGTTTATCTGTGTAACCCTGGCTGTCCTGGAACTCACTTTGTAGACCAGGCTGGCCTCTAACTCAGAAATCTACCTGCCTCTGCCTCCCAAGTGCTGGGATTAAAGGCGTGCGCCACCAAACCCGGCTCTGGTTCCCTTTCTGTCTGCACTGACTTTTGCTTTTGTTCATTCTGTCTTCTCTCTCAAGTTCCTCTTTTATCACACTGGAACTGTCTTAGACAGATGTTGTCCACCAGGGACCCTTACTCACTCTGTACTGTTTCCTAATTAATGTTTGTTGCTTCTTAAACTGTTCTTAATGGTTCGTACTCTCTCAGGGAGCCACAAGATCAGGTAGGTTAGGAAAAATCAGCCTGCAATGGGAACTGTCAGAGAGGTAGGGTGCTGTGTTTGGAGTCTTTGTACAGGTGGTAGATAATAGTTCTGAGCTAAACCCAAACCAAGATACATTGAGAGTTGCATTATGAGGGCCAATGGGGTTCAGTGTCTGGACCTTCAACTTCCTCTTTTCTCCCTGAAGTTAGTGTTTAAGGACTTATCCTGAAGGTAAGGAAAATGGAAGAAAATAGCAAAAGGTGAGATTATTCCCTAACTTTCTACAGGGTCAGTAAACACAGAAAAGAACTAAACAACTATGTGACACCAACACTAAATGGACAGATTCTAATATGGCATACTGTATCTTCTGCCTGCTTCTGTTTTCTTTTTTCTTCTGCAGATGCTTGTCGTCGCTGGTCCTTTTCTTTTTGTTCTTTCAGTTTACGGTGTTTTTCTTCCAATTGTTTTTCATACTGCAGCTTCGCCTTCTGTTCTTTCTCAAGCAGTTGTTTTTCCTTGTTGGCTGAAATGTTCCAAGCACATTTTCATGGTGTTAAAGCCAAAAATTTTTTTTCCACATTACATACATAGAATGGAAAAATGTTACTTTGTCTCCTTATCATTCTTAAGACAACATAACCTGGTCTAGTAAATAACATGCACACGTCATATGTGTGTAAATATATTTGGGCACTAAAGAACCACTTTTCAGGGCTGGAGAGATGGCTCAGCAATTAAAAGCACTGTCTTCTCTTCCAGAGGTCCCGAGTTCAATTCCCAGCAACTACATGGTGGCTCACAACCATCTATAATGAGATCTGGTGCCCTCTTCTGGTCTGCAGGCATACATGCAGGCAGAACACTGTATACATAATAAATAGATCTTAAAGAAAAAAAAAAAAAACAAAAGAACCACTTTTCACAAGGTGTTCCCTGAACTGTCAAGAACTGGCATGCTGGGCTGGGGAGATGGCTCAGTGGTTAAGAGCACTGACTGCTCTCCCAGAGGTCCTGAGTTCAATTCCCAGCAATCACATGGTGGCTCCCAACCATCTGTAATGGGATCTGATGTTCTCTCTTCTGGTGTATCTGGAAACAGTAACAGCATACTGTACTCATATATATAAAATTAAAAAATCTTTAAAAAAAAAAACCTGGCATGCCTAAGCCAGATGACTCTTGGCCTATCCAAACTAAAATCCAAAGAAGGAAGCAAGGTTTTCTTGTGTTAGATGAATAGACTTCAAAGTCTACCCAATGATGGAAGAGTTTGTTTTACTAGTCATATTTTTTGACTGCAACCAGAGGATTCATACCTATGCAGTCATAAAAATGTTCTTCCTAACACATGACTATCTCTCCCACTACCATGAAAAAAAATTACTTATAACATTCCTCTTGAATAAATTTGAGCACTTGTCAGTTGATTTAGATCAAAGAAGAAATACATATAGTTGCAAAGTGTGCACCCAAGTTGGAAAAAGTTTTGAAGTGACTAGAGCCAAGTCAGAAAAATATGAGCTGCACGTGTGTACCTTCTTGCTGACGTTTCTGTTGTTCTCTGCGTTCTTTGGCTAGCTGCTGTTTGACATCATTTTTAAGGACAGAACCATCTAAAATTACAAAAGTATAATTACCGTTAGTATGATATCACATTTTAAAGCTACAGCACTGATATAGCAGAATCATTGAAAGTATACCTGGTGTACATGACGATCTCTTATTTGCACCTGCAGAAGAATTACTACCACGTTTATATCGCCTTTCTTCAGCTTGTTCTTGAGCCATGGCAACTAAAACACAGGAGATAGGAAAAAAGCCTGAGATATTGTCAATACAATCCATAACCATTTGTCATTCATGGTAAGAGATTGGATCATTTCTATGAGGTAAAATGTTACTGCTTACCGGGCGTGATGGCGCACGCCTTTAATCCCAGCACTCGGGAGGCAGAGGCAGGCAGATTTCTGAGTTCGAGACCAGCCTGGTCTGCAGAGTGAGTTCCAAGACAGTCAGGGCTACACAGAGAAACCCTGTCTCGAAAAAAACCAGCCCCCCCAAAAAAAACCAAACCAAAACAAAACAAAAAAAACCCATTACTGCTTAATCTTGGTCAATAACAAAAAGATGAGCTAAGAACTTACTTATGTTCAACAACACTTTAATAAAGACTTGGAATTGTATGGTATTTGTCAACATCAAGGCAATTCCAGTTCTGAATAGCAGTGGCAGCACAAGAAAGATCAGGTGGAGAAGTTAACTTAGTGATGGATGGCTTTTAAAAATACGTCAGATGCAGGCAGTGGTGGTACACACATCTTTAATCCCAGTACTTGGGAGGCAGAGGCTGGTTGATCTCTGAGTTCAAGGCCAGCCTGGTCTACAGAACAAGTTCCAGGATGGCCAGGGCTGTTACACAGAGAAAACCAAAACATAAAATATGTCAGACAAGAAACTAAAAACCAAGTATTTTTTTAAGAGTTTGTATGAAACTGACGGAAAAGAGTTTTGTCAAAATAAAAAATTAAGAATTTGGGCTGGAGAGGTGACTCGGGTATGGGCACTCACTCCTCTTGAAGAGGACTCAGGCTCAGTTTTCTGCAGAGACTTGGGAGTGAACTAACAGTTCCGGGGCCCTGATGCCCTCTTTTGACCTCCACAGGCACTGCATGCTGATGGTGTCCTTACATGCAGGCAGAAACATTCATACACATAAAATAAAAATCTCTTAAAAATTAAGAATTTATAGACCCAAATCTAGAAGCAAAGTATTAACAGGCAGATACTCAGAGATTGAGGTCAATATTACAAGACATTATAAATTACCCATATCAGGTACTTTCTAGGCTGGCTATACACTAGCTGCCTATGTCACTTTCAGGACAAGCCTGTACCTTCCCTCTGGGTGTCGGGCTCAAACAATTAGAACTGCCTAAAAAGTAGCTCATTGTCTTTCTTCTCTCTATGGAGATTGGGATTGAACTAAGGCCTCTATTATGCTAAGCAATGTGCCCTTCCCCCATGGAACTATACCTCCATGGAGTCAGCACCCCCAAGGCTCTATTCTGATGCATTATGAAGATGCTAGGACAAGGACAGCCAATGTTTTTAAAAGTAAGGCAAATAAATATAAATTGTGTGTGTATATATGTGTATACACACCATATGCGTGTGTGTGTGTGTATATATATATATATATATATATATATATATATATATATATATATATATATCTTCTGTCAACATGCAGGAAAGTGATAAGCAAACATCATTAGTAAGATGACATGTAAATTGGGGGAAAGAAAAAAAATAAGATGATGTACATTAAGAAGGATTATAGAGAATTACTGAACCGTGAATTTCATGGATGGTTGTATCTAAAATTACCCACAATCCTGAGCAAGGGCTTGGAGATCACTGCTTTTTCCTTTGTGCAAAAGCACAGCAAATATATCCCTCAGTCATACCACATAAGTTTGGTTATAACTCTCAAGACATAACAGTTCAAGAAAGATAGTTCAAAGAATTAAAGGACTAGAGGGATTGCCCTAGTGCTCACACAGTGAGTGGGATTTGGGATGTTGGCTTGCATGGGGGGAGGGCTACCTGGGATTCATTTTAAGGGGTAATCTTGAATGTGCCCCTGCAATTGCTGCCATAGAGATCTTACCATTGCAGAAAAGAAAAAAAAGGTTTGCTTTTAAGTCTTAGGGAGCTAACAGCTCAGATAAACTATGACCTAGTTAAAGACCTAGTCTCACTCCCTCTTTCACTACTGGTATTTTTGTGGCACACATTACTTCCGAATGGTATAATAGCATACATTCTTTTGAATCAATTCTCAAAGAATACATAGTTTTTAAATTTATCTCTACTAGAGAAACAGTTGATACCAGGAGAACAAATAGCTACTGAAAGGCTGGTGGGAAACTGCAGAAATCTTTGTGTCCAGCAGCCATTGTTAGGGGAGAGCACCCTTCCCAGCCCGACTGCACCATTCGAAATAGCAACAAAATATCAGGCTGCCTAATACCGCACACCTCCAAGCTGTGGAAGCGGCTCAGGACTTCTGAGTCTGGGATTCTGGCTGCTAGACTAACTTTGAAGTTTCTCCTGCTCTAAAACGCTGATAATCTGGCTCTCAGTCTTAGTAGCTTTCCTTGCATTTATAGGTCCCAGTCTTTGAGTAACGTGCTCTAAACTGAAAAACCATTTGTGAATTTAAACAAATGAGGGAAAAAGAAAAGCAACAAGTTAAGTCACAAAGCTCATCTGGCTGAATGGTTTTAATTTAAAACAGTTGTGTAGAAAGTATAAAATGTGATTTGTTAAAATAAGAACAGTTCTTTAGCATTAGCATACTAAAATGCATAGAAAACCCACTAAATGAATATATGTACATCTAATTACAATGTAAAACTCCTTAAAGATTTTTATAGCAATCAAAATCATCTTATTCACAGGCATATCTGGGGAAAGTAGTCTTGTCAGCAAGCAGAAAGCAACCAGAAAGAAATACTACCTTCTTGCAATTTCCTGAATTAAACAGGTGCTGCCAAAATTGTTAAGATTAATACACCCCACCAACCTTTTCGTTTCCCCAGACAGAAAAAGTTTTGATTATAGGACCTGTTGAGAAAGTATTTCTAGGTGGATTCTCATCCAGTTCAGCCTAGGGATAAAGTCACGTGCCATTGCAAAGTCAAATCTCTTCCCAACATTCTAAGCCCTAAGTGTCAGTTTCTTTCCCCCTCGATCTTAACCTGGAAAACGCCAACACCTTGGGATGCAGGGAAAACCCAAACTTTCTGATCCTGGCAGGGCCACCCTGAAGTGTGGATGTGCCCAGCACGGGCCAGCGCCCACCCATCCCTGAGCTTTCCCGCAGTTGCTACGGTGTCACTGGTCCCCGACGCAGACAGGGCTAGAGTTAGGGTTTGGTAGTGCCCGCCCGCCCAGCAGTAGTCTTTGGACCATTGACAGCACTGCCCGATGGTTTCCCCTTTATGCCCTGGTTCTCTGATCTCTCTTGCCCCAGCCCTAAGGTGTTGAGAGAGATGAGGGGGATTATAGACCAGGAGGGACGAGGGGACTCTCCACGGAAAAGTTGCCGAGCCACGCTACTTCTCTGGATCCTGGGGCTACATCAACCCCACTGCCTATGAGTGTCCCTGTCCCCCTGGGGCCATGCTCCATCTCACTCACCCAAGTGTTCGCGTAGCCCCCGGAAAGATGTGCTGCTACTGGTAGCAGCAAAAGTGGGGTCGGCCATCTTCAGAGAGTAGTTGAGAACCACTGGAGGTGGTTCTTGGGCGGCAAAGCGCAGGCGCCGCCTCTTCCTTGGCCTCCGCCAGGGCTGGGACCCCGGGGGGCGGGGCTGGGAGGGGCTCGGGTAGTCCCCGAGCTTCCCATGAACCTTCAATATAGGCAGCATTAGCTCTCACATGCCTGTGGTTAAGTTGGCTGGAAAGCTATTAACTTTGCCTGAGGAAAGCCTTTCTTATATTGGAGGTTCTATTGTGATGCGTTCTGGGCTTCAGCCAATCAGCTGCCCACTTAGCCGTTGACCGTTTTTTCCTTTTATCACCTCTACTTGATGAATGCCGCAACATTCCATAGTTCCCCATCCATAAGTTAACACCCATTTGCCAAGCATCTTCCTGTACTATGAGAGTTTATTACCTTTGAAGCACTACATGAAAAGCCCAGTTTGGGGGTAGGGGATGTGAGGGGTGAATAGATGATGTGTCACCTCTCTTTTTCTTGTATATGTTAACACATGGTTATGGGCAGGCAGTTATGGTTGAGTAAGGCCCAGGAGCCTCTTTATAGGATAAGCACTTGAATGAATTCTCTGAGTCTTCAAGTGATATGGGAGCTGTAAACCGAAGAAGCTGATAATGGTTACCCATCTTTTCCCTGTACCATGACACTTACCACTTACAGTAGTACACAAACTTATTAGTGCCCTACTACCCTAGGAAGTATGTACCACTACTGTCCCCAACTTACACACAAGGAAACTAAACATTTAAAACCTTTGTCTAGAGTCACCACAGTAAGTGACAGTATTGAAATATGGTCCCCAAGCTTCTCATTAGAGTACGTATGTACTTCATCTTAGATGAAGAAATTTCATGAGAGTGAAGAAAGAGAAATGGGACCTGGAGTGATGACTCATTGGATAAGAGTAAATCCAGCCCTCCAAGAGGACCTGAGTTTGATCTCCAGCACCCAAGTCAGATGGCTTACAACTCCACTCCAGGGTAACCCAGTGCCCACTTGCACTCACTCGCATTGCCCCCATACATACAATTTAAAAATAAAGATGAGGTGCTGGAGAGATAGCTCAGTGTTTAAGAGCACTGACTGCTCTTCCAAAGGTCCTGAGTTCAAATCCCAGCAACCATGTGGTGGCTCACAACCATCTGTAACGAAATCTGATGTTTTCTTCTGGGGTGTCTGAAGACAGCTACAGTGTACTTACATATAATAAATAAATAAATAAATAAATAAATAAATAAATAAATCTTAAAAATAAAGATGAATCTGTTGAGAATAGAAAATAAATGTTATAACTTACGGTGCACAAACATGTGAAAGTACATCAAATGACCTTTAAATGTGGTCAAAAGGCTTAAACAGGCCTCTTCAAAGGACAGAAAGCACAAATGGTCACTAAATGTTTACAACAACTGTTCAAAATGAAAGTTATCACAAAACAAGCTACCTCTCTAGATCTGGCACAAATGTAAGGACAGTAATTGAGGCAGACAAAATCAATTAGAGCCTCAAAGCCCTACTTCTCAGCAAGTACAGTACAACATTTTGCACTAGCTCTGTGAGAGTAGCCATGATTATTCCTATAGCACACCTATGTTTAGGGCATTAGTGAAGCACACACATGCACAAACACAAACATCACAGCCAGACAATCTGGCAAAACACATAAACATCTCTGTTGTTTCTTTTTTTTTAAAGGTCAAGCCCAAATCTAGAAATGAAGGAACATTTAGACAAATATAGGCTTGCTTTAAAATGCCAGCATTATGAAGGACTGAACAATTAGAGGGTTACTTTAGATCACAAGAGGCTAAACAGACCAAATACAGGCTATAAACATTGCTGAAGACATGGATTTAAGAATAGCTTTCAGGCTGCACAGTGGTGGTGCACGCCTTTAATCCCAGCACTTAGGAGGCAGATGCAGGCTGATCTCTTTGAGTTTGAGGCCAGCCTGGTCTACAGGATGAGTTCCAGGACAGCCAGGGCTACACAGAGAAATCCTATCTCAAATAGTAGTAGTAGTAGTAGTAGTGGTAGTAGTAATAATAAAGCTTTCAAGGGCTCAAGGGCTGGAGATACAACTTTGTGGTAGGGTTCTTGCCTAAAGTTCCTGAAGGCTCAGTTCCCAGCATTGAATACAAAAGGGCACTCAGAATGGAAACAATTGGGAAAATTTGAATATGAACTGCACAGTAAATAGCCGTGTAACAAGGTCAAATTTCTTAGTTGTGAAAATAATATTGTACCCATATAGAAAAGTGCCCCCTTTCTTTCTTTCTTTTTTTGTTTTTTGTTTTTTGAGACAGGGTTTCTCTGTGTAGCCCTGGCTGGCCTCGAACTCAGAAATCTGCCTGCCTCTGCCTCCCAAGTGCTGGGATTAAAGGCATGCGCCACCACCACCCAGCAAGTGCCCCCTTTCTTAAGAAAGGAATGTTGAAATAATTTAGGGGTGACAATTCGATACCAGAAACATATTGGCAAGTATTTAGGGGAAAAAATCCACAATGACAAGTACTATAAAATGTAAAACAAAACAACATAAAAGCAACTCCTCCCAAAATCTCTAGACAGATTTACACAGTTAATTTTCCCATTCGTTGAATTTTTCTATAGGTTTTCTTAGTTTATTTTTTTAAAGATTTGCTTATTTCATTATTTTATGTTTCGGTCATTTGTGTACATATATCTATGTACAACACCTGCATGTCTGGTGCCATAGCAGTTAGAAGAGGTCACTGGAGTTACAGATGGCTGTTGTTCAGATGGCTAGGTGCTGGGAATCGAACCCAGGTCCTCTGCAAGAGCAACAAGTGCTCTTAACTGCTGTTCCAACTCTCTAGATAGGTTAGCTTTTTTTTTTTAATCTAGATTTTTTTTTTTTTGAGACAGGGTTTCTCTGTGTAGCCCTGGCTGTCCTGGAACTCATTTTGTAGACCAGGCTGGCCTCGAACTCAGAAATCTGCCTGCCTCTGCCTCCCGAGTGCTGGGATTAAAGGCATGCGCCACCACACATGGTTTAGAAATTTTATCTTCAACTTAATTTTACATATCAACAAGAATTTGGGAATTACATGTGAAATAACAAGATACATAGTCTTATAGTGTTTATATCCTCTTTTGTTGTTTTTGAGATAGGATTTCTCTGTGTAGAGCTGGCTGTCCTAGAACCCACTCTGTAGTCCAAGCTAGCCTCGAACTCAGAGTTCCATCTCCCTCTGCTTCCCTAGTGCTAGGACTAAAGGTACCTGTCTGTTTATACCCTCTTAAGGCCTTAAGCCAGGCAGGATATTGGAAAGGAAGGAAAGCTAAGACATTTGCAAAGAACCAAAAGCTGACAATGTGTGAAGAGCTAGGTGGATAAGTAAAATGTATTCTAAGAGGTCAGAGGAATTAGAATTCAGCTGTATGGAGATGTACAGCTCAATCTCCATGTGGGTTTCCTAAAAGCTGGAGCAGGGGGGCTGGTGAGATGGCTCAGTGGGCAAGAGCACCCGACTGCTCTTCCAAAGGTCCAGAGTTCAACTCCCAGCAACCACATGGTGGCTCACAACCATCTGTAACGAGATCTGGCGCCCTCTTCTGGAGTGTCTGAAGACAGCTACAGTGTACTTACATATAATAAATAAATAAATCTTTAAAAAAAAAAAAAAAAAGCTGGAGCAGGGGCTTTTCCTAAGACTGTAGAATCCATTCTCCTAAGTGTACTGCATTGTCTGGCCTCAGTAGAAGAGGATTTGCATAACGTTGCAGAGATATGATGTGTTAGAGTATAGGGATACCCCAGGAGGCCTGCCACCTCCCAGAGGAGAAATTAAGGGAGATGGGGGAGGGAATTTGTGAAGGGGGTGCAGGATGAGTGGGGCAGCAATCAGGATGTAAAGTAAATACATAAATAAATGAAGGAAAAACACCAAAACAAACCAGAAATGATGATATTGGGAGAAATATTCTTTGCAAGTGAAGAAAACAGTTCTTTATGTGATATGGTTTTATTTTTGGATGGGATATAGTAATGACCATAAACCCAATTATTTTTGTAGTAACAAAACCATGTATAATCCTTTCCTTGTGCATTCATGGACTGGTAAACATTAATTGTTGTAGCATATCATGATAATAATAATATGCATCTCTAAACAAACAAACAAACAATTCAGTTGTGCTTGGAGTGACCAAAGAAGGCTTGAGGAGAAACCTAGCATTTCAATCCTGGGATTGAGATGAAGGGCAAGCATTCCTTCACTCTTCTTTGTAGCCCGCTGAGTGAAAGATGGGTTCCTCTGTTCATTTTTCAAACTCATCTAAGGAATCTGTATTTTAATTTAAAAAAACCTTCTTTATTATGAATTAAAGTATGTTTATTTTTATATGAATGAGGATTTTACCTGCATGTATGTCTATGCATCATGTATATGTAGTGCCTACAAAGGCCAGACAAGGATATTGGGTCCTTGAGACCAGAGTTACAGACTGTTTGGTGAGTCACCCACCATGTGAGTGCTGGGAATTGAACCTGGGTCCTCTGGAAGAGCAAACAGTGGTCTTCAGCCAGCCCCCAAATGTATTTTAAAATGATAACACTTAAAGTCTTTTAAAACACTACAGAGTACATAAAGTTATCTAATATTATAACTTGTTTTCAAATTTCTAATTATCCCATTATTTAATGTCTGAATAGAAATCCAAGCAAGGATTGTTTCCTTACTTGAGATGTCCCTTTATTATATCTTTTTTTTTTTTTTTTTTTTTTTTTTTTTTTTGGTTTTTCGAGACAGGGTTTCTCTGTGTAGTCCTGGCTGTCCTGGAACTCACTCTGTAGACCAGGCTGGCCTCGAACTCAGAAATCCGCCTGCCTCTGCCTCCCAAGTGCTGGGATTAAAGGCGTGCGCCACCACGCCCGGCCTTTATTATATCTTGAAACAATGTTTTACTCTGCAGTTCAAGTTGGCCTTGAATTTATAATCCTCCGGTTTCCGTCTCGTCATTGCTAAGATTATAGTTGTACGTCACCATGCATAGCATTGAGATGCCTTTAAAGTGTCTTTTTAACCTATAGCTAACCTTGTGTTCTAACATCTTTGATACACTGCTGTGAAACGTAGCTTTCATGCATTGAAGCAAGTCATTCAATTGTAATTTTACTGACCACCTATTCTGTCTATAAAGGAGATCTAGAGGCAAGGAACAAAGCCCTTCCCCCCCAGGGTCCACAAATCTTAAACTGACTCCAAGCTGATGATTTATTCCAGAGGACACTCAAAATGCTTCCTTGAGGCTACAATAGTTCCCTAAGGAGCCCCAGCTATGCTCTACATTTCTCAGAAAAAGATTGGAATTGAGAACTGCCAGCTTAAGGAGAGCAAAGTTTCTTTGGGAGCCAAAACAGACTCACAATTGGCAAAGAACCCTGGAAGGGCCCCTTCTCCCTGAATTTGGAAAGTGTAGATTCCCTTGTAAGCAGAAGAGAACTGGAATCCTGCTGATTTTTTTGTATCTCACTTGACTGTTCCTTCCCCTCCAGTCTTGCATTAGCCGGAAACACATTCCGAAAAGCACAGCCAGGATAGCCTACGAATTGTTATTTTGCCCCAAATAAAGATGAAGTTTTAAAAATGTGACTTCATTTTGAATAAACAACCAGAAGAACTTACTGACTCCAACACATTTGCCTTGAAGCTGCTACAATCATAGTCCTGTTCCGGGACTGTAGAGATTGCCAGCCTTGTGGTGACACTTTGTAACCATCCTAACTATGTGTTAGCTTCATCTATCACATCCGGAGTTAGGATCTACTTCTGCCCTTTCCTCCTTTTCATCTCTAAAGACTCTTGCCCTGAATCCAATGCCCAGGAAATGCTATTTCATTCTGGCCTCGCCTCCTGCTCCTCCTGGCCTTAGACTCTTGCCTTTGTCTAAATCTACATACACTATCTTGCTGCTTGTGTGACTTGCTTACTTCTGGACCTGAAAGTTTTCCACTTGGTTGATGGCAGTCTTCTCAGCTCCAGAATTCTAGCAGAAACTGAAACCTTCCACATCTCCAAATGACCCTTCAGACCCCTTTCTTCCTCTTTACATAGACTACCCGAGGGGCTTTGCTTTCCAATTTCAGAAGACTCTTCTGTGCCATTGCATTTTAGAGAGTGCTTGCTCTGACCTGAAATGAAGGGTTGACTTTCATCACCTGAGCTCATCAGGGTGCTAAAAGTGAAATAAGGAGGCGGGGGTGGGGTGGGGGAAGTCATCAGTACCATTAAGGATGAAGGAAGTGCCTCAGCTCGGAGAGGACCGGTATGGACAGTGGGAGGAGCTTCGGGTAAGGCCTGCATACTTCCCAGGAGAGAGTAAGTATTGGCATTTGATGAGCACTCAAGTGTAGGGAGAGAGCTACAGATCTGCTATGGATTCTTTCTCATAATTTTTACTACAACTTTATGAGCTAGCTTCCATCATCATCCCTGTCTCCACACATGCGCAGAAGGTTGCTAACCTGTCCAGATTAGCACTACAACGAAGGGGTCAGGATTGAGATTTCTTTGTTTCTAGGGCTAGTGCTCCCTCTCAGTGTACCTCCTGATTTCTCAGTCGATAAGCCCCAAGGTCCACTTGCTTCCTTCAAATTTGGCCTTGATCCAGTCCTAACACTGGGACCCTGAGCTTATTCAAAGTTACCATTTTTGTTTGGTGCAGTCTTACTACAGCGACTGCTCCAAACCCAGGTGATCAGAATAGCCCTGTCATAGCCTATAATGCAATTAACTCATTGAATAAGAAGTCTTTAAAAATGAGGGTTTAACATAGTCTGCAATGGAGATGGATTTGACTCTTAAAGAACTACCTTCTAGAAAGGATTGGCTCTAATATTGGGCCTCATTTCAAAATATGTGTGTGAAGGAAAATTAGCATATTTATCACAGTTTATCCTTCAAGGAATATTTGCAAAATAAATGAAAGAAAGTACTAAAAACCTCCTTGGATACCAAAAGAGAAAGGAATGAAAATATTTGCAATGGCCTCTTGGGGTGTTGAAAAGGTCTAGACTTAAAATTATTAAGGGGCAAGAAGATGTCTTTTTTTCCCCCTTGACTTCAAATAAAGTAGAATAAATACTGTTATTCTAAAAGCAGTCCTGAAATATAAAGGAAGGTTCATAGGATGCCAAGAAGCATAAAATAGCAAGGCGTGCCCTTTAAAGGCATGTTGGAATTTTTAATAGAGTTAAAACTTGGTAAGATACAGATGGAAGAAAATGAAGAATCAGGATGGTTCGTTAAGATATAGATTGTTGGGTTCCATGCTTATAGTTGCTGGTGTTGTAAATATTATTTATATAACATATATTCCTAAAGAAGGGTACTAGCCGGGCGTGGTGGCTCACGCCTTTAATCCCAGCACTTGGGAGGCAGAGGCAGGCGAATTTCTGAGTTCAAGGCCAGCCTGGTCTACAGAGTGAGTTCCAGGACAGCCAGGGCTACACAGAGAAACCCTGTCTCAAAAAAAAAAAAAAAAAGAAGGGTACTAAATAATGTTTAGGATTATGTCTGTTGTATCATAGTACTAGATGCCTTTACATTTTGAGGTCACTGTGGAAATCTTCATAACACACACAGCACATAGACTTATTTTTGCCTTTTACATTTTCTTTCTTTCTTTCTTTCTTTCTTTCTTTCTTTCTTTCTTTCTTTCTTTCTTTTTTTGTTTTTGTTTTTTTTTTCAAGACAGAGTTTCTCTGTGTAGCCCTGGCTGTCCTGGAACTCACTCTGTAGACCAGGATGGCCTCGAACTCAGAAATCTGCCTGCCTTGCCTCCCGAGTGCTGGAATTAAAGGCGTGCGCCACCATGGCCCGCTGCTATTTACATTTTCAAGTGAACAATGTAAATGAACCTTAGGGAATGGAAAAATACTTCTATCATACATAGGGAGATTCACTGGAAAGCACAGTATTCTTATGGGATCCTCTTGAGGATGTACATGCACACGAGAGTACCTAAAACCGGAAGCATGTTTCATCTATGGGTTTCTTTGGTCTCTGTGTGTAGCTGGGGTAAAGAACTCAACAAGAACACTAACAAAATGGAGTAATCCTTCTAGGGCTCAAGTTGGACCCCACAGTCAACCTTCCAAGACTGCAAGGAGAGTTTTTGGAAGAGCAAAGGCAGAGGAGGAAGGAAAAGAGGAAAAGTGAAGGTTGGTTCTCAGGTAATGATCTGTTTTAGTTTCCAGCTGTTACTGTTGCTGGTAAAGACTGAGCCCAGAATGCCACATTGTATTAGCATTACCAATTTAGTCCTTACATTTTGTTTAGGGGCTCAGGGACAGGACTTGACTCCCGTTTGTTCTTCGAGTTGTTGAAACCTGGCTTTCCCGACACCCTTTCTAATGCGGGGATCTTCTATTCACAGGTGAAGGGCTATCCAAATAATCTTTTGAAAGAGATGTAAAATGAGCATTACCTCTTGCTCAAGTCCCGGGCAAGAACAATCAGGCAACGCAGCTGGAACCTGACTAATATTCACCCAATGAAACTGAGAAAGAATTAAAAGGGAAATGCAAGAAGGTGCTGTAAAGTTGTAGAAGACCTACTTCTGGCTGTCCACCAAGCCTTTTTGTAAAGGTTCCTAGGGCTTGTCCCTTACTTGCTATTCCAGCAGACTCCTTTCTCATTTCATCACCCCAGGCATTCACCTTGACCCAAAAGCTTTTGCATCCTGATCCTTTCCCTCCCCCCACCTCCCAGTTAGGGTTCAAAGACAGGATAATTTGACTCCTAAAACTCAGGTTTTTTTTTTTTCCTCCATAGGAACAGGAGGAAGAGAGGCACTAAAATCCAGTGCCTGGCAGCCTAAACCAAAGGCTAAATGAACTACTGAGTCTGTAATCCATGATGAGAAGAGGGAGACAGCCAGGCACCAGGGTATCTGAGAGAGTTCATAGAATAGCACTTCTGGGTGTTCTTGTACAAGTTTTTCTTAGTGGCCAGTATGGTGTTTTTCTGTATGGTTCATATTCAGTAAAGTTTTGTGGATGATGATAGAGTTTGCTATTCTGCCTGGGGATAATTGAGTCAATGTAAACCATTGAGTCTTTTGGAGCTAACAGTCATTTCTCTTTGTCTGGTGAGGGGGTGAGGATGGGCAGACCTGGTTTTGGTTTCTTCTGGATTTTTGTGCCCTGGTATCCTGTTGATGTGTGTCCCTTCAAGAAGAAAGGTATGCTAGACAGTGGTGGCGCATGCCTTTAATCCCAGCACTTTGAAGGCAGAGGCAGGCAGAATTTTGATTTCAAGGCCAGCTTGGTCTACAGAGTTAGTTCCAGGACAGCCAGGGATACACAGAGAAACCCTGTCTCGAAAAAAACAAAAGAAGAAGGAGGAGAAGGAGGAGGAGGAAGAGGAGGAGGAGAAGAAGAAGAAGGAGAAGGAGAAGGAGAAGGAGAAGGAGAAGGAGAAGGAGAAGGAGAAGGAGAAGGAGAAGGAGAAGGAGAAGGAGAAGGAGAAGGAGAAGGAGAAGAAGAAGAAGAAGAAGAAGAAGAAGAAGAAGAAGAAGAAGAAGAAGAAGAAGAAGAAGAAGAAGAAGAAGAAGAAGAAGAAAGGTATAAGGCAGTGACTACAGTCTGGGCTCTGTGGACATATTTGGGTAGCTTACTTCATGCTTTCATGATTTCAAATGACCCAATGTGCATGTTTAATAGGAACATGGACCCCAGCATGCTTTTTTCATCTCCATATGTTTCCTTTGTGTCTTAATCCATTGCCTGCTGGGAAATAGTTGGGTAAGGCAGCACTTAGGGGACCTCTCTCTCTCATTTGCTCTCTTGCTCTTTTCTTAGCCTACAGTATTCCCACATCCTCCACTCTGAGCTGGAATTCAGCTCTGGACCTGTGGCACGGCCCTAGGGCTTACTGCAGGGTTAAGAAAATCTGAAATGTGAAATGGCTTTATTAAAATGTAAGTCAGGGATGTGTTCAGTCTGTTTATAGATGGAGGAAATGACATTTGGAGGGAGTTGGTTCAGGGGAAAATGCTGTCATTATATAAGCATTCAAATGTGAGTAACGGACTAGCAGGGGAGTAAGTGGTTGGCTGACTGGTAAAGGCACCAAATGACTCCTCCATTGCAGGGTGCTGAAAAGTGGGTGGGGCTTTAGAACTTAACAGTTTGGGTCCAGGACCCAGTTGAGCCACCCAAGGACAATGTAGCCTTCTGTCTTGGTTTCTTCATCTGCAAAATGAGAGGATTAGCAGTTGCTTATAATGGTTTCACTGAAATTCTAATTAGTTGGTGTAAAATTTCAGGATTCATGTAAATTGGCTAGTTTTGGTAATACCAGTTGCTATTAGAAGGTAGCATGTGAATTACATATGTCATTTGCACCGCTTCACCAGTCCACTAGTATGAAGTCATGAGAAGTAACCTCTATCACTATTACTATTTGAGTCAGGGTCTCACTATGTTTCCCTAACTAGCCTGGAGCTCTATTTAGATGAGGTTGGTCTTGAACTCAGAGTCATGAGGCACTATGCCCAGAACAACTATTATTATTGATGGTAATATACCATATAGCTCAGATTGAAATAGGTAATTCTGTCTCTTAACTCTACCCAGGTAGATAAAGAAGATAAATGAGGGAGAGGAGAGGAGAGGAGAGGAGAGGAGAGGAGAGGAGAGGAGAGGAGAGGAGAGGAGAGGAGAGGAGAGGAGAGGAGAGGAGAGGAGAGGAGAGGAGAGGAGAGGAGAGGAGAGGAGAGAAATGGTCTCCTGTGGCCTTCACCCCAGGTGCCTTAAGTCTTCCTGTGGGGGTTGAGTCTTGTAGATGCTCCACCTGGAGATCTGCTAGGCCGACTGGAGGCTTAGAGAGCAAGCATTTATAATGCAAATGCTGCCTAAGAGCTTTTGCCTTTGGAGAAAGGGGATCAAGTTTTCGGGCAAAGAATAATAATAATTGTGGGTAACTCGCTTACAAACGGGCTTGTTTTGGGAGGGGTGGTAAATAAGTCGTTCACGAGTTGGAATCTATCTTTTAAGAAAACAAACCTGGAGCTTCCCAGAGAGCCAGCACTTCCCTCAGCGACTGGGAAAGATAAAGCCTCCTTCAGAAAGGGCACAAGGTAGAGTCTGTTGACCAGGGGTGGCGGCAAAACACTGTGGAAAGTCTCAGGCCCAGTCAGTCCTGCCCCCAGGCTGGTCTTCTTGTGGAGTAGCCAGAAGTCCGAGCAAACAGATTCTAAACAGATGGATCTCTGCTAGCACCACTGCCGCTGTGGCACGTGAACCTTCCCCTCACTTCTTAAGCACTGAGGCAGCCTTACTGGAAAGTCGATCTCACCGAAAGAGGAGAAAGGCATCTCTCAAGAGTGCGTGCAGTTCAGAATGTGAGCCAGAGGTCCACGGCCTTGGCAGTTTCTGGCACAGAGGGAGACACACAGGCTTTGCTGAAGGTCAGATTAGGAAGGGCAACAATGCATCCTCCTTCAGCTCCTTCAGGAAAGTTTGTCCATGATCCCTAGAAGGCTAGGTGACTTGACCGCTCAAAGAAAACAATGTAGGCTCGAGTTTTCCTTCAGTCTTGGAGATAACACAGTAGAGCCTGTCAACTTCAGCTGTCTAGACCCGAATTCTTTTGTGTTACGTTCCTTACCTTTCACCGACATCAGTGCCAAGGCCGTGGATGTGGTAGAAAGGGAGCACACTGAGCATGGTCTCCGAAATTCACGGAAACGGGAATCATTTTCATAGAGTTTGTGTTGTGCGTTACTTATAATAGGAAGCCTAGTTACACGGTTCTCCAGTGCACTTTGCAGTGCTCTTTCCTTTCCTTTCCTTTCCTTTCCTTTCCTTTCCTTTCCTTTCCTTTCCTTTCCTTTCCTTTCCCTTTTCCCTTTTCCCTTTTCCCTTTTCCCTTTTCCCTTTTCCCTTTTCCCTTTTCCCTTTTCCCTTTTCCCTTTTCCCTTTTCCCTTTTCCCTTTTCCCTTTTCCCTCTTTTCCCTTTTCCCTTTTCCCTTTTCCCTTTTCCCTTTTCCCTTTCCTTTCCTTTCCTTTCCTTTTTTTTTTTTTTTTTGACAAGATCTCTCTACATAGTCCCGGCTGTTCCTAGGACTCACCATGTAGGTCAGGCTGGCCTTGAACTCAGAGATCCACTTGATGCTGCTGCCTCCCAAGTGTGGGGATTAAAGGCACACACTGCCAGCATTTTTTTTTCACCATATTTTTCAAAGTCCATTAATGGATACTTTTGTGGTCAGTGGTCTGAGCTGGCGTTCCCAGGAGCACAAAAGGAAGGAAAACCAAAAGTATAGTTTTCCTGACAACTCAGACACTTAAGATTTGGCTTCTCCCTCATTTTACCAAAGAAGTAACTGAAGTGTAGTGATTTGCTCAAGCTTTAACAGCTAGCAAAGGGCAAGACCATTCATTTGAAATTTGCATTTTCTAAATGCCACAGTAGTTACAATATGCAATACAAATTATAGTTCAAGAAGGATCTATGAGTATAGAAATTGTCAAAAGGCATGCTATCTTGAGGCTTAAAGGTGATTGTGGGTTTGTTGTTGTTGTTGTTGTTTTTTCGAGACAGGGTGATTGTGCTTTTTAAGTGTCATGCACTGTAGCTAAACCAAATCAGTGCGAAGACGGTTTAGCTACCGCACAGTTTTTTTTATTTGTATCAATGGCCATATAATTCCAGCCGTATTTAGATGTAATGCTTGAATCTACATCATGTTGCAATCTTCATTTTTCACTTAATCCAGTCCACATACTTACCACTTAGTGCCTTAATAGCATTTCATCTGCTCAAATAGGTTATCAGCTTTTAGATTACAGTTGATGAACTGCAGGAATGGTTTTGGTTTTGTTTTGTTTTGTTTTTCCTTCTTCTGGTGTTTCCATCATTAAAAACAGTGAGCCTATGGAATTGGCCTGGCAATTTTCCCACTCCCCTACCCTCTGTTTTATTTGAGATAATGTTTTTGGAATATGGTCTTGGGAAGGGGGGGTGGTGGTGGAGGATGCATATGAAGAGCTTTCAAAACCAAATCACCCTCCATCACTTTGTTGTATCTGTGTATCCGCAGGGATGGGGAGACTAGATAATTGGGGAGAGGGGGTAAGTGTTATCTTTAGGCATAGAAAGGAACTTGAGGGTTCTCGGCTCACACTTCTTTCTCCCCCACCCTCTACCCTCTCACACTGAGTGTTTTTCTGGCCTTTTTGTGACTTCCTCTTCTGCTGCAGAACAGGATGGACAGTTTGTGCACCAAAGCCACATGAGGATTGTGAGCAGCCATTGTGCTTTACTGAACCAAATGCTACAGATTCGCTTCCATCCTCAATTGTATAAACTGGTGGCTTAGGTCCCAAATGGCAGCTGGTAATTAAATGTACCTGGCCCTCCTGTAGCCTTTTTGGTTTGGTTCTTCTGAAAGACAGTCGTACCATGTAACCCTGGTTGGCTTGGTACTCACTGTGTACTTGGCACTCACTCAAACTCATGGAAGTCCTCCTGCCTTAGTGCTGGGATTAATGATGTGTTCATGCCCATATACTGCACACTCCCTCCCCCCTTTTAAGAATATTCTGTTTGGATCCATGTACCCTTGAGTATAATCTTTGATCACTTACACATCATTCATCATTCAGTAGTAAGTGGTGTGTCTGAGAGTCTAGCCCATGGCATCTTGCTCCTCATAACAAACCTTGGGCTAAATGCTTTTTGTCCCATTTTTATGGAGCAGGAAACTGAGGCTTAGAAAGGTATTCAATTTAGACCAGCTTAATTGGGTAAAAGTGCCTGCCTTGCCAACCTTACAATGAGCTCATTCCTTGGAATCTGTAGTAGAAGGAGATAATAGAACGTAATTCTCTGACCTCTGTGCTGAAGCCATGACATTCACCACCTGTGCTAGTGTGTACACACGTGCACATACATCCCTCCCCCGTACTTTACCCTCATGATATTACTAAATAAAAGAAAAATTAAGAGGGAGAAATGAAAGGAAATTAAAATGCCCAGAGTCAAATAGTACCTTTTCTATGATATAAATTTAAATTGTCTAACTCTAGAACCTTTGTTCTCTCTGTTTTGGTCTTGGCTTTGTTTTTGAGCCATAGTATTCCTGTGCTGCTCAGTTTGGCTCCACACTCTTAGGATCACGTGATCATCCTGCCTCTGCCTCTTGGGGGATGGGATGGCAGTCATTACTGTGGTTCCTCGCTCCGTTTTTGTTCTGTTCTCATGGGATGATGACTGACTATTCATCATACTGTCTGCATAGTGTTTGAAGTATCAAATAAGATAAAAAATAAAAAAAAGAAAACCACCAAGATGCCTTGTAAAGTATAAACAAACCTTGCATAAAAATGTGTAGGCATTTTGTAAATGTAAAGTCCATTAAATAAAATAAAAATTAAATAATTAAATATTAAATAAAATAAATAATTAAATAATAAATATGAAAAGAGAAATAAAATAAAATAATTAAATAATAAAATAAAAATAATAAGTAAATAAAAATAAAATAATTAAACCCATCACTTGGATTTAATTTATCTACAGTGATTAGGAATTCTTTTTTCAGAGTGGATCTTACTATGTCTGCTTGGTTGGCCTGGACCTGTTGTAAGCCACATGTGGCTAGCTTCCTGTGTCTGTGTCCCAAATGCTGGGATTAAAGGTCTGCGCCAAAACTTTAAAAACAATATATTATATATTTGTTTTTTTGATATAGGGGTTTCTCTGTATAGCCTTGGCTGTCCTGTCTGTCCTGGAACTCACTCCGTAGACCAGGCTGGCGTTGAATTCAGAAATCTGCCTGAGTCTGCCTCCCAAGTGCTGGGATTAAAGGTCTGTGTCACCACTGCTCGGCAAAAACCAAAACTAGTTTATGAGTATGTGAGAGTGCTTGTATAGATGTGTACCATGTGCATACCTGGTGCCTGTAGACACCAGATGAGGGTGTTGAGTCCCCTATCCCTGGAGTCTTAGGCTTTTTTAAGGCACCAGATGGGGGCACTGGGAACCAAACCCTTCTCATTTTAAGATTAACCAGTGTTGTTAACTACTGCGCCCTCTCTCCAGTCCCTAATTTAGCTATACTGATTCTATAGGCTTCAATTAGCCACACAACCTGGCCTAATAGCCATGTGGTGGGATGGGCTTAGTAGTTTCTGTTCTAAAATATATATTTTGAGGGGCCTGTCCCCGGTGATTGCTAGAGGACCCTCTTTTCCCTTTGTCTTTGTTGGTGACTGATGGAATGGGATAGAGCTTGAAGAAGTTACTAGCCTCTGTCCGCTCCTCTCCTAAGGGAGAGAGCCAGGGCTAGACAGACACATGGAACTTTCAAACTCATATCAGATACTCTTCACACTGGGACAGACCTGGACACCCCTGCCCACTGTGCCTTTCCTATTTCTTTAAATCTATTATTTTGAAAATGAACATCCTGTCCATTATTGGGGAGAGGATCCATGTGGAGTGTGTTGTATCAGACTTTATCAGGAAATCAAGGTATAAAATGTCACCAAACATCCTGGCATGGGACATACTTACCTGTGTGGACTGTCCCCTCCTGTGCAAGAACTGCCTACTTGTGAGTAGCCTCTTCATGTGTAATGATGTGTCTCGCTATCTAAGGATAAGAGACCAGCATTGAAGGTGAAGAGACTTGAGCCATTAACGACAGCAGGCAAGCCACTCCAGCTCTTCCATCTATGCGAATTCATGAAAGAATCATCCCCAGCCGTTAGTCTCAGTCTTGCCTGGCTTTATACTTGATGCCTCTCTCTGAAATCTGGAATTTATTTGTGACTACTTTTCATTGGAGCCAAACATGTTTGGCTGTTCAGAAAATAAAAGTAGACATTTAAAACCTGAAGGTGTGTGATAGAGGTCATCATGGAAATGGCAACCAAAAACAAAACAAAACAAAATAAAACAAAACAAAACAAAACAAAAAACACAACAACAACAACAACAAAACAAAAACAAAAACAAAAACAAAAAAAAAACCAGGCCTTGCTCTTTGGTAAAGCTGAGTGTTGCTGCCACCTAGTGGACAAGATGTATCATGCAAGCAAAGTCAACTCTGGTTAGGTCTACAGAAAAACACCAGCCATTAGCCCACTGTTGAGAAGTTAGTTAACTCAGGGATTCCACTGGTATATTAGACATCACACTGTTACTTTATTTTCTTTATATTATTTTGTTTATTTTTTGGAGACAGGGTTTCTTGAAACTTGTGTGTCTCTCTGTATTGCATTGGCTGTCCTGGAACTCACTCTGTAGACCAGGGGGCTTTGAACCCAGAGAACCAGCTGTCTCTGCTTCCCACGTGCTGGGATTAAAGGAGTCCCCCACCACTACCCGGCTTTTTTTTCTTTTCGAGAAAGGATTTCTTTGTGTATCCCTGGCTGTCCTGGAACTCACTCTGTAGACCAGGTTGGCCTTGAACTCAGAAATTCACCTTCCGTACCATCACTGCCCTGCCCTTCTTTATTTTTTTTAAAAAAAGATTTGTTCATTTACTTTGTGTGAATGTTTTGAGTGTGTGTGTGTGAGAGAGAGCATGTCCAGTGCCAGCAGAGGTCGAAAGAGGTTATCTCATCTCCGAAAACTGGGGTTATAGGCAGTTGTGAGCTACCTGATGTTGGGAACCAAGCCTACAAGCCTAGGTCCTGTGCAAGAGCAGTAAGTGCTCTTAACTGTTGAGCCATCCCTCCAGGGTTCCTTCATTAACTTAAAGCCAATAAATTTTCATTTGAGCATCATGGGTTGGGAGGAAACCTACTGTGGTCTGTAGCTGAGTAGTTAGTCTGCTTGATTTACAGATGCTATTCTCAGAGGCTGCCAGAGGAAGGTAGACTCCAAGCATCCACATATACTGCATTCTTCCCATCTCCTAGCTAGATTCCCAGGATGTTAGAACATCCGAAAGGAGACCTTTTAGGGCCTTGGACTAGAAGCTGAAGAGGAACACTGGTTTGACCGAGTTCACACATAGTTGATGTAGGAGAAGCTGGTCTGGTTGAATGGCAGTGGGTATTTGCCAAAGCACCTTGGAAAGACATGGAGCTCCTGGGTCTCGGAGAGGTATCAGTGCTGGGGACATGTTTAAAGGAATCCATTCTGAAAGAAACAGAAATGCGGGAAGCTTCAAGCATCAAGAGGCACTCGCTGCTAGGCTAGGGGATGGTGAGGATCACTTGCTGGGGCTTTCACACAAGCCTGGGCTGCAGAAAATGTCCCCACTGTAGTGGATGGCAAACTGCCTTAGACAGAAGTGCTGGGCTTGCAGCATGCCAGGCAGAGCCTAACCTTTGTCTCTGCCATTAGGAAAGCATACAGGAAGTGAAACTACAAAGCAGAAGTTCCTGTACGACTACCTGAAACCCTTAGGTATTTGTTTTGCAGAGCCGGGGATTGGTCTTAGGGTGTCAAGCATATTAGAGGAGAGCTGGGCTGCTGAACTGCATCTTCAGTTCTTTCCTTCCCTAAGCTTCCCACCATTTAGCTTGCAACAATGTCTCAATAAGCTATTCTTCCTGTCCCTGAACTCACTGTGTAGATCCAGCAGGCCTTAAATTTGATATTCTCCTATGTCAGCCTGCAGAGCCGCTGCGATTATGGGTGTGTGTCACCAGGCCCAGTTTAGAATGTCTTTTCTTTTAATAACAACAGCCCTTCTTCTCCTTATCATAAGTACAGCAAACTCACATCCCCTGGTTCAAACAATTTACTTATTTCCATGCTTTCACTATAGTCAATAACCTTAATACCAGCAGTAATGGTCACTGATATTAACAAGGGGAACCACTGTACCTTGTGTTTTACCGTCCCATTTTACAGTCGAGGGTAGTTTACTTAAAATCACGTAGTTTCTCCTGATGATTTTACCTCTCAATCAGCCTTCTCCGGTGCATTAATACTAGTAAACAGGAGGTGAGTGTGCACCCTAGCTCCTAGGGGGCATTGTCCTTCTGTGAAGCTTCCCTTCCCGGTGTACTTAGCACCCTTGGTAAATTAGCACACAGGTGGACATCATTAGCACATCATTCTAGCCTTTTCTCAGGAAATAATCAATTGGCCTGCAGGGGGAGAGATTACCCCAGGAAAACATTTTCTTGACTGCACAAACAATTGCTTGCTAGATGTGGGTGGAAAAGGAGAACCGACTGTAGGAAGACATGTGACCGATGGGAAGAGTACTTGAGTATCCACTGCTTTTTGAGATTTTTAGAGAAGTTGCCTCTGTCCATTAGCATGGGTAATGGAAGAATTAATTATAGTGAAGACATTCCAATCTTTCCCTTTCACAGGTAAAAAATCTAATCAGGAATAAACAAGTGTTTACAGAATTATTCACAGAAAGGAATGCACCTGCTACTAATGTTTGTTGTTAAAGACTCCTTCTTTCTCCTTGAGTTAATGATTAGCTGGAGAGGATCAATGAGTACCGTTTTATCCCCCCTCTGTCCATCCATCACCGGTCTAGCACATATCTCTATATCCCTAACAGAATATGCACCACAATAATTTCTCTCCAGCTCCACCCCTTCTTTGACATTTGTTGGTAGCTCAGGCAAGAGTACAGGTTAACATGACTTTAATATTTTTATAGTGTTTCTCTGTGGTCTAAGCAGAGACTAATAAATATGGGACATTTAAAATATGTGAACAGGAAATGGGAAGAAAGAGGAAGTGAGTTTAGAACCAAAGGAAGCCTGTGTTCGGTGAGCACCATCAAGAGAAAAGGCCTATTGAAGCGAGTTTGGAGTGGTGGTTCAGTAGTTAACAGCATTTACTGTTCTTCCAGGGGACCTGGATTAGATTTCCAACACCCTCATGGCAGTTAACGAACTGTCTGTAGTTCTGTTTCAAGGGATATGCTGTGCTCTTCTGATCTCTGTGGGCACATGTGGGGTGCATATACATACATGCAGGCCAAACAGTTATATAGATAAAAAACCTTAAAAACACCTTAAAGAATAATGGACCAGTCTCATGTTTAGACTCAGAACACCAAGGTGAGTACTAACAAGCAGAAGTTTCAGTTCTTTTCTAAATTCAATCTGAGATATACGAAGACAAAAGACCATGAGTTCCTTTCCAGGAGCCAGAGTAGGCCTCATGTGCCATGCGATTCTCCTGTGCTGTATATAGTCTGTTGTTTGGTGTGTTGGAGGCAATTTTGTAAAGCAAAAGGAACTTTGCAACCACATCCTAGGCTTCAAGAATCTGATGTGTGTGTGTGTTTAAAGTGAAAAGGAAGTAAATGTCAGAGACTTTGTTACTGAGCACCAAGGGAAAGTTGTAATGATAGTAAGAGTTCTCATTTCATTTTGTACGGATTAGATGTCATGTATGTCATAATGAAGTGCACGTGGACAGCTCTTCAGTGACTTGTTTGTTTTTGATTTTTGAGACAGGGTTTTTCTGTATAGACCTGGCTGTCCTAGAACTCACTTTGTAGACCAGGTTGGCATTGAACTCAGAAATTTGCCTGCCTCTGCCTCCTAAGTGCTGGGCTTAAAGGCGTGCACCACCACCACCACCCTGCGTCCTCAACGACTTCTTATAGACCCCCCTTCAATCTATCTACCTAGGGTTGTCGAGATGCTCAGTAATTAATAGCACTTGTTCTGGAGGACCAAGGTTCAATTCTCAGTACCCACATGGTGGCTCGAAGCCTTGTATAGCCCTGCTTCCAGCGAATCCAAGGCCCTCTTGAGACAAAAGGCATACATAATATATAAGGTGCACATGTGTATGTGCACATCAACTCTTCTTTTTGACCACATTTCAGGTTAAGATCAGGAACTTAGGTCTACTCTTCACAGACCAAATTATTACGCATTTCACTCCACTTCCTTTGAAGATCTCATATACATAAAATATATAAATCTTTTTAGTTTGATATTTTCTTTATTTACATTTCAAATGTTATTCCCTTTCCTAGTTTCCCCTCCAAAACCTTCCTATCTCCCTCCCTCCCCTCTTTTTTTTTCTTGGTTTTTTTGAGACAGGGTTTCTCTGTGTAGCTTTGGTTGTCCTGGAACTCACTCTGTAGACCAGACTGGCCTCGAACTCAGAAATCTGCCTGCCTCTGCCTCCCGAGTGCTGGGATTAAAGGTGTGTGCCACTACTGCCCAGCTTAAATATATAAATCTTAAAAAGTCAATCTATCTACCTATGCTATACATTTTACTATGAAACATTCTAATTAAGAAGCTGTGTGTATGTTGTGTGTACTGAAGTTTTTTTTTTTTTTTTTTAAAGATTTATTTATTTATTATATGTAAGTACACTGTAGCTGTCTTCAGACACTCCAGAAGAGGGTGCCAGATCTCGTTACGGATGGTTGTGAGCCACCATGTGGTTGCTGGGATTTGAACTCTGGACCTTTGGAAGAGCAGTCGGGTGCTCTTACCCACTGAGCCATCTCACCAGCCCCTGAAGTTTTTTTTTATTGCTATTGTTTTTAGAATTAGGCAGTTCCTTCTCCCAGAGGTCAGTGGTCACTTCTATGATATGGTATGTGAGCAGTTCCCCCCAAATAGCTCCTCCCCCCCCTTGCTCCACAGTGCTATTTCTCCAAGCTTGTGGCTGCTACTTTAAATTTGAAATAGGTAGCCTCTGTTGAAATTATGTACTAGGGGAAGAAGCAGATGGAAATGATGTCGATCCTGAGTAGGAGCACTTATCGTATACCAAGTAGAGTGCTAACAAACAGGTAGATGGAAAGGTTCGCAACACTGTTAGTCATCAGAGAAATGCTGATTAAAGGCACACTAAGATGCCATTGTGTACCTATTTGGATGGCTTAAATAAAAACAAAATGGATAGTATCCAAAGCTGACCAGGATGCAGAGTACATGAACCTCTTAGATATTGCTAGTGAGATGGAAAATCTTCAAAGGAAGTAGGGTGGAATGGGTAATAATTTGGTCCGTGAAGAGAAGACTTAAGTTCATGATCTTAACGTGAAATTTGATCAAAAATGAGACTTTATTTGCCACAATTGTTATTTAAATGAAATATTCCTGAAAAAAAGGTATTCAGTGTCCATATACCGTACTGCCTTTTTAAATTAGCAGGTTTCTATAAAGCTTCCCAGGAAAAGTGGCTCTTGCAGAACCACTGATAAAGGGAGGCATGTGATCACAGGATTTACTGTACCTTCCACAATCAATCAATATTGATTACTTCCCCTCATTAATGGTCTCTGCATTCATCAAGGATAGGGTACCTCCCTAGCTCTGTCCTTTCCCCAACAACTATAAATTACCATCAAGGTCCCTCTTATCTTCACCTGACTCCAATCACTCGCCTGGCTTAAGAGCTCCAGGCAGCTTACTATACAGATGTTTCCATGACTATGTTTACCTGAGTATCTATCAGGCTGGTTGATACAGGAAAATAAATCTATGCTGTCTACTTTTTGCTTCAGAAGGGGATGTGTCTGAAGTTAATTGAAATAGAGATCATCGAACAGTCTGAACAAACATACATGTATTGTACAAGGCAACTAAACTAAGCTGAAAAATAATCAAAAGTGTTGACTAGTATATGTAACCAGGACTCTGTGTTGTTATTGCTTATCTGAATTGTTCATTGGGAAACCTTTTTTTTTTTTTTTTTTTTTTTTTTAAACTGGAAAATCCCAGTGCGTGTATAATCAATGCCATTGCCATCTGGTTGATTTCATTCTGGGACATTTGGTCAAATACTATCAACCAGAAGTATTTGCAACTGTGATCATTTCTAATTGTTCTAACCGAATTGATTGAACATTTCTTCATCTATAGAAATCAAACGGCTTTGGTATATCATTTTAATAGGGAAGAATTGAGAAGACATTTCTGTAAATGATTCAAATCCTTATTCATAAATAAAACACAAATCTTTCTGGAGGCAGAAAAAGTATACTGTGTCTGTTATCACACGTGTGATAGAATCATCTAACACTGAAAATTATCTTCCTCTTTTTCCTGCAGTTCATCTTGGGTGGGACTTTAGATCTTTATCCTTCACCACCTATACTACTCCATGTCTCTCAGCATCTTCCAGCATCTCTCCTCTCTCCTCTGTCTCTCTTGTATTTCTACCTATCTATTCACCTTCCCAAGGAACTCAGTGTTGGGTATTAAAGACTAAGGAAAGAAGGTCTGTATTTCTTGAACTTTCCGTACAGTGGTTGGGGCCGGATGTGTCATGTTCTAGTGGCCACCATTACCTCTCTAAGCCCTGTGGAAGATGAGTGGGAAGCAAGCAAGCATAATAGCAAACAGACGACAAAAGGAGCAAAGAATCAGGAGGTGGTCAGGAAACATTAGAACGAGCTAGAAATGGTCATAATAACTGCCATTTACCAAGTATTAGCCCCAGTGCTTGATATTTCCCTATGCCTTATTTCATTTCTTCTTCATGCTATGTCTGTGTGAGGGACATTATTTCCATTGATGCTGTGGAAACTACTGATGAGTTTGGTACAGAACTCGGCAATGTTCCCAAAGATACTCCAAAGCACTCAAACACTGGTGCTTTTTGTGTTCAGAGGCAGAAGTCCCTTTCAACCACTAACCTATTATCTGAAAAAAAAAAAAAAAAGAGTCCACAGCTATACAGAACCATCTATGAGAGCAGGGCCACAGCAGCTTCCTGGATGCACTTTGGTCTGTTCCTAAGGAGCTAGACAAAAGACATTTGTTTACTTATTGGGCAGGGGACCTGTGAGAACAGGAGTCAGGCAATCAATATTAGGTTTGGAAGCAGGCTGGGGCCAGGAAGGACTAGGCTGATAATAACCAGAGACACTCATCACTAAGGCTGGCTGCAGGCTTGCTTCTTCTGTGGCTGGCCTTTTCATTTGCCAGTGGAGCTTCCCCCCCCCCCCACTCCCCGAGAGTCAAGTACATCTTTTTGCATCCTACCTGGGGACATGTTCTCCTGCTGTAGCTGCTGAGGTGGCAGGTGTGAATAGTGTCAAGTTGGGGGGCTAGTTCTTCTGAGTAGTAGCCCAGGGGAAGTAGTCAATCCTTCAGCCCCAGTCTTGCCCAGCTCTGATTTCTAGAGTAGTACAAACAATAGTAGCATCTCAGAAAACAAGCAGTCTTCCACATTTATCTTGGCACTGGGTTATAGAATAAATCATCGTAGATAGAATCAGTAACATCTGTCTTTCCTGGCCTTTATTTAACTTATCTGAATTATGAAGCCCCTCCATGTTTCCAGTTTGTAACTGTTGTAAATGATGCAAAAGGAGAATTGGAGACAGAAACACACAGGGAGAATGAGGAAGAATTAATTTACCACAGGGTGAAATGAAAATGTACCAAAGTGTAATGGAATTTCATTAACTTCGGAAATGATGATGAATGCTGTCCAAATAATTCCTACTAATGCATAATTCACAGCTGAAAATAGAGCCAAATTCTCCTAAAAAGCACATCCATTTATGCCCCCAAATTAATTTGGTATGTTATTCACGATGGTTGACAGGATAAAAGATCTACTATGAAATATAATCATCTATTAGGCTTGGGAATCTATGAGTCTTTCTAGTTTAGTAGATGATGGCAGCTGATAACAAGTGGAACCTTGAGAGGCAGACACCCACAGTCCTCATTCTCATAACGTGAATCTCCCCAAAGACATAATTTCAGACATAACCACACAGAAGTTTGGATGAGCTTTAACGTCTCCATAGCAACGGTAGTCCAATTCATATATATACCGAAAGCAAATTAAAGTCAGTTTCAAAAGATTCCAGTGGGGCCAGGAAAAGGCCCGTGCATATTCTGATTGACAATGCCACTATTAATTAATATTATATGTTTATAAAATATGCAAATTATGTAGGTAGCATATCACATATAGATTTATATGTAATTTTACCATGAGGTTTTTATTATCTTTACCGCTTTTCACAAGAAATATCCTATTCCACAAACTCTCAGTGACATTTTGCACTTAATTTCTCAAGACTATGAGCTTTTAAATGATTTCTTCCAAAAAAAAAAAAAAAACCCTTATATGCTTTTTCTATACTCAGGAGAGTGGTAATGGGAGAGAAACCTTTTTACCTTTATATCTGACACAAAGCCCACCTGTGGTTGGCAGAGAGAGAAGACTATTCTTAGATAAGAGGCTACCCATTGGCTCAGATTCCATCAATGGGAGTCTGTATATTCACAGGCCTTTCAACACCATGTACACATTATGGCTTTTCTAATCCATGGGTCCTTTAGCCACAGTATTGGTCAGATATGTTGGCAGTTTCCCCAGAGGTGACTTTTGCAACCCAGTGAATTCCTTCCTCTTGTAGGAAGCACTATACTTAAGGGAAAACTGGCAAGGGGAGGGTTAAAGCATCTAGAGTTAACTGAGTCTATGATACTATGAGGTACTGGGAAAGGACTCAAATATGATGATGGTTTGATGATACTGGGACCTTAGGAAAATATGAGAGCAACACTGGTCAGTTCCCACCAATACCTTGCAATGAAGATATCACAACTTCTTCCTGCAAAGTATCCATTAACCCAGAGAATGCTTTATGTAAGAATATGAACAAGAAAGTTAGCTTTGACGTCTGAAACTGTATGATGGCAGTTTCCTAGCAGAGGGTGGGGGAAAGGTAGGGAAGTATAATAATGTAGGGAAAATTAGTTTTTCCTTTTTCCTTTTTCTTTCAAGACAAAGTTTCTCTGAATAGCCCTGGCATCCAAGAACTGTCTCTGTAGACCAGGGGTAGCTTCAAACTCAGAAATCTGCCCACCTCTGCCTCCCGAGTGTTAGGATTAAAGGCATGTGCCACCACATCCAGCTATATTAGTTTTTCTTAAATCGTTAGGACCTGTGGTTTTAAGTTCTGTGATGTTAAACTAGCATCCTGTTTCTGGCAACAGATTACGGCATCATGAACCAGGGAAGCCAGTGGGCTAACTTCTACCTATGGGAAAGCAAGACTAATGAGTGCATTATCAAAGCGCAGTGGATGCTCCCTCCTTGGGTCTTCAAGACTCTGAAAAACATTCCTGCTGAAATGTGAATAGAAGCACATAGGTAATGCTTTTTAAAAATGGTCTTTGTAATGGAAGAAATAGCCTTCTGAATTCTGTGTTTATGGAAGCTAACCTGGGTGCAGGGGTAAATGTCATGCAGAAGACAGTACACGCTAGAATCCTTCTCATGACCATTCAGGGAGGAAACACAGTGAGACATTCCCAAATGAATGTGAATGCATCAGCAAGTCGTGCAGTACAGTGGCCTTGCTTAATGGGAACAACAAGGAAAACATTGGCTCTCTTTTCTAATGGGAAACGTTAGTGGAGATGTCACTAGAACATCAAAGAGGCAACAGGGTTGCTCTCTGGGATGAGGATATAGCTCAATGTCAGGACAGTTGTCTAGCATGTTAAAGACCTGTACCAAGAGTAACATCAGATTCAATTTCTTAAGTCTTTACTGATCCTTTATCAATTCTTGGGTATGTAGGGTATGAATTCATAACTGTAATTTGGGAGAGTCCACTTTCTAGACTCATCTGCTAGTCTTAAACTTATGAATTTTGAAAGATAGATTTTTTTTAAAGAAGGATGAGGTTTTCAAATAACATTTGATTATTCAGGTAATGACACATTTTATGATGTGGAGTTCCATTGTATTAAGCTGGCCTATTGATTACAATGAGAAATAATGAAATAATTATGAAATAGGCCAGCAATTTGCCTAACATTCTGCAATAAGAAATATTAAATGGAGACTTTATGCTATCAAAAGAAGCGTCATGGCTCCTACCTTCCAACTCCCTTATCGTCTCATACATCCTTGTATTGAAATTAAATTATAGTACAAACTGATCTCAACATTGAAATCTTATGGAAAGGATAGGTTTGAGTGGGGCAACATGTGGGGCCAACAGGATGTCCACTGACCCATCTTCTACCACTGGGAAACCTGGGATAAAGAGCCCAGGGTGTGGGCTGCAATGATAGCTTTGCAGTTATAGCATTTACTGCTCTTGCAGAGGACTTGGGTTTAGTTCCTAGCACACACTTTGTGGCTTATAACCATCGTTCAGTTCCAGAGGATTCATGAGGCCCTGGAATCCCTCCATGGGTCTCCATGAGCATTCCTGTATGTGGTGCACACACACACACACACACACACACACACGGAAAACAAAATAAATCTAACATTTTTGTAAAAGTCTGTGATAATCTCATATTGAAACGTTCTTAGGAATATACAGGTAGTCATTGAAAGTTCATATTATTTATGGAAGTGATAGCATTTACAACACTAAATTCATTGTTAGAATTGGATTCGCTGAAAGTTCAAATGGCATAGAGACCAGTACTTTCTGGGAACGCTACTGCCACAAAGAGTGGCAGGGATAGTCTTAGAAAATAAGATTACCATTATAAGTCTTAGTGGTAAACTATATGATATGGAGTGATAAAGTCAAAAAAAGATGATATCATTTGGTGTCAATATGAAGAATGGCAGCCATTGGCTCATGTTTCACCAATAGAACACCTCCATAAAGAGAATATGACATCTCCCAGAGGAGATAAAATAGGTTTTCCCTTCCATGGATCCTCTTAGTTTCTGAAATATCCTTGTGCTGATATGCGACTACTAATGTATAGGTGAAAATTAAAAATAGGGTTAGTTCTACAAGTGATGATAACCCTCTCAACTGGATCTTCAAGGATGAATGACTCTGTGAAGGAGAGGGGGTCATGAAGGCAGCACTGTTTTACAGGACTATTTAGATCACTACTTGTAGTTCAAACTCATGATTTGAGTTTTGTGGTGAGAAGTGATTAAAATATCAGTCAAAGAGAGACTTTGAGGAAGGAGAACATCCAAAAGCCATTTCCCTCAAATGAGTAACCTCAATGGTGAGATCATTAGTGCCTCACAGTGAGGCATCATGGTTTCTTCCTGCTGCGGGTGGTCTCTTCAAGCCAGATAGAGAGCATCCTGTGCACACATGAGAAGAGAGAAGAGGAGTGACTAATAGCATCCTTCATTCTGTTTTTTTGTTTTGTTTTGTTTTTTTGAGACAGGGTTTCTCTGTGTAGCCCTGGCTGTCCTGGAACTCACTCTATAGACCAGGCTGGCCTCGAACTCAGAAATCTGCCTGCCTCTGCCTCCCAAGTGCTGGGATTAAAGACGTGCACCACCACTGCCCAGCTTTTATTTCATTTTTATTGTTTTTTTTTGTTTTGTTTTTGTTTTTTTGTTTTTCAAGACAGGGTTTCTCTGTATAGCCCTGGCCGTCCTGGAACTCACTTTGTAGACCAGGCTGGCCTCGAACTCAGAAATCTGCCTGCCTCTGCCTCCCAAGTGCTGGGATTAAAGGCGTGCGCCACCACCGCCCGGCTTTTTATTGTTTTTTTTTTATGGTTCTTTTTTGGTGGTGGTGGTGGTAGTGAGAGACACGGTTTCTCTATATAGTAACGCTGGTTGTTCTGGAACTTGATTTGTTTTCCAGGCTGGCGTCAAACTTGGAGATCCTTCTGTCTCTGGCTCCCGAGTGCTGAAATTAAAGGCTGCCACCTTATGCGCTGTTAACCTGGATTCTAGCTATGGTAATAGATGATATCATCACAAGGGCAGGTAGTTATTGGTTTATTTTCCACCAATGGGAACATTTAAAGAGTTCATGCTCTCAAAGGTGGCTTCAATGGTTCTTGTCTTCCATAGGTGACCTCAGCATTTCAGCATCCTTGTGTTCAAAAGTGAATTGTAATATGTGAGTGATTTTTAAACACTGGCTATAAAAGTGATGACTTTTGTAACTCTCTTGACTGAGTGTGCTAGTGAGGTATCAAGGTCATGGGACTAAGCCAGCACTGAGACTAATCTGACCACTGTTCATGGTTTTAAAGTCTGTGTTTTGTTCTGAGAAGTCAACAAAAGGTTAGTTGAAGTGTGGCCTTGATTGAGGAGAGCAGAGGGTAACTCCCAGTGGGAAACCTGAGTGAAGAAACCTATGCCTCAGAATGGAAGCAATACGGCTTCTTCAACCACTGAATGCATACTGTGCCAACCCCTGAAAAGTAGTTCCAGAGATGATTCCTGTAATTGTCTATTCTTATTTCCCGTGGTCGAGCACATGGCATGGGTATTGTGTTTTATATGGAAAATACTACGTTCTAGGACCATATCTATCAGTCTTAACAAACCCTTCAGTATTTACCATGGTGACAGATGACATCATTGAAAAAGGACCGCCATTGGCTCACTTTTCACCAATGAGAAAGTTTCAATAAGGGGGGCCTCCCCTACCCCCTACTCCCAGCTTGGAAATGAGGCACCATGGTTCCTCTCTGCCTTCTCCCTTTTCCCTTCTTTTCCTGCCTCCCACCTTCACTTCCTCTCCTGCCTCCCTTCCTTCCTGTCCCTCCCATTACCCTTTTGTCTCTCCCTACCATGGATTTCCTCAAGCTTATCAAATCCTCATCCTGAAATTTGAATGATAACTACAAAGAACTTTTAGAAATCTGAATTAGTTATGGAAGTAATAAAATATGTCATCTTTGACTTCTGTCCTTAGGTATTGTGGCTTGTGTGTAAGTGTAGAGGTTCTAAAGGACACACTGATTCCTGGTCTGTCCTCACCAGTTTTCTCTGTACTAACTCTAGGGCTGGATATCTTTTTTATTGGGTATTTATTTCATTTACATTTCCAATGCTATCCCAAAAGTCCCCCATACCCTCCCCCCCACTCCCCTACCCACCCACTCCCACTTTTTGGCCCTGGCGTTCCCCTGTACTGGGGCATATAAAGTTTGCACGACCAATGGGCCTCTCTTTCCAGTGATGGCCGACTAGGCCATCTTTGATACATATGCAGCTAGAGTCAAGAGCTTCGCGGTACTAGTTCATATTGTTATTCCACCTACAGGGTTGCAGACCCCTTCAGTTCCTTGGGTACTTTCTCTAGCTCCTCCATTGGGGGCCCTGTGATCCATCCAATAGCTGACTGTGAGCATCCACTTCTGTGTTTGCTAGGCCCAGCATAGTCTCACAAGAGACAGCTATATCAGGGTCCTGTTAGCAAAATCTTGCTGCTGTATGCAATGGTGTCAGCATTTGGAAGCTGATTATGGGATGGATCCCCGGATATGGCAGTTTCTAGATGGTCTATCCTTTCTTCTCAGCTCCAAACTTTGTCTCTGTAACTCCTTCTATGGGTGTTTTGTTCCCAATTCTAAGAAGGGGCAAAGTGTCCACACTTTGGTCTTCGTTCTTCTTGAGTTTCATGCATTAGGGCTGGATATCTTAAACTGAGAGGGGTGTTGCATAATGGATAGGAACTAATTCCAAAAAGTGAATTATAATACGTAGGCAATATATCCACACTGGATTTGGTATGGGATTGATGACATCTGTGGCACTCAGAATTTTGTAACATAATGTCATGAAGGGGACATTACTTACATTCTTCTATCCATCTTAATGATTAAACAAGTAAGTCTGGTCTTTTTGATGGGAAAACACAGTGGCTAGCCTTTGTTTTTTTATTTTTATTTTTATTAGATATTTTCTTTATTTACATTTCAAATGCTATCCTGAAAGTTCCCTATACCCTCCCCCTGCCCTGCTCCCCTACCTACCCACTCCTGTTTCTTGGCCCTGGCATTCCCCTGTACTGGGGCATATAAAGTTTGCAAGACCAAGAGGCCTCTCTTCCCATTGATGGCCCACTAGGCCATCTTCTTCTACATTTGCAGCTAGAGACATGAGCTCTTGGTGTACTGGTTAGTTCATTTTGTTGTTAGTGGCTAGCCTCTGAATCAATGGTTTTGATTAAGCAGGGAATAGCCACATTCTTCTAATGGGAAGCCTTCATACATAGGCTACACATGACTCACAATGAAAGTTTTTGTGCCTTCTTTTTTTTTCTAAGTATGTCCAGCTACTGACAGGCCATCTTGCACATAGGTATATGAAGAATAATGTAAAAGATGAATTCATTAGGCCTCTAATCTTATAGTCGTAGGGAGATTCAGATGCTTTTATAGAGGCCCAATACTGCAAATACTACACTTTCAAAGCATGCCTACAGAATCTTCATGAAGACTTCATGAAAATCTTATGATTTGAGGGATCTATGGTAGTAAGCTAGGTGATGGTATTATGAAACTAGACAGCTATTGGTGATAACTGGTGATGTCATTAGAAATCTAAACAGCAATTGGTGGTAACAGGTGAGGTAATTATGAAGCTGAACAGCTGCTGGTGGTAACAGGTGATATCATTTTGAACTTAGCTATTGGCTTACCTTCTACCAATGAGAATATTTGGGTAATAAAAACATATTTCCCATACTTAAGCGTCATGACCCTTCCCTTCCATATGTCCCTCTGATAAACCTTGAGCTGCAATGTCAATGGTAATATGTAGGTTTTTTTTTTTTTTACTAAATGTGATATTAATTTTGGAAATGGTGACTTATGGAAGACTGTAAATTGTTTTATATTGTCTGTGCTTGTTGACATTTAAGTGAGGCACTGTTATGCCCAGGGAATAAGCCTCTCACTTTCTATGTTGTCATCCTGTGAATTGGCATTTTTGGGGAGAATATTGGCCACTTAGCAAGGGTTTTTGATTAACGAGGAAGACTGCCACTGGCTGCATTCTCCCAGTGAGATACCTTAGCAGAGAGGCTTTCAACACTTCACTTTGGAGGTTCCAGGACTTCTCCTTCCTCTGGCTTTTTTCAGGCAGTGTATGGTTATCTTTCCCTAAAATATGAATAAACAATTTATTAACAACAAGTATAATAGCATCAGATTAAATTCATCTTCTTTGTTAGAGTATAGTGTTTGTAGTGTTTTGGAGGGAAAATTACTCTCTTAGAACACTTTATTTTTAATGACATAATCACCAAATATTAGATTGCCGTGGTAATCAAGCACATTGTCTTGGAGTGTCCATTGGCCTGCCTTTCCTTCCACTAATAATCGTTTGCAACAAAGGCCATCAGGGCCCCAGAGGCATCATATCTCCTTTACAAGGATGCTATCATCCAGGTAAAAGTACCTTCTGACGATATGGTTATAATGTTAGAGAATGTGAGCCCCACCTCTTGAACTGCTTCCCCTAGGAAAGGAATGTTCCTGTAGATTACTATTTAATTCGGAAGTCCTTGAAGTATCTCTTGGTCCCATTTCTCTCTTATCCTCAAGTGTCTCTACCCAGACTCCCTGCTAACATTGTGACATCATATCTGCCAATGTATGGTCACCTTGAAATATACCACTTGCCCTGTTTCTCAGCATAATCCTCTCAAATGAAGCTTTGTGTTCTTTAGCATCTTTGGTGCTGAGTGATTTAAAAGGAGCTCACTTTCAGAACTTTAGCAGCCACTGAGCGTCCTGTATCACTTGTTACTTGTTCCTACCCTCAGTCTTATCTATCTCCCATGGCTCCTCTCAACCATCTCTGTTGAAGACACTTAGGCCTCAATGTAGGAACTGTTACCCCTCCCTCTACCTGAAATGATATTTACTTCATTCTCATTCAAGGAAATGGCCCTTACCTTTCCAAGTCCTGGTCTACAATCACCTTTGAAGCCTTCTTCCAGCCCTTAGTTTAAATTCTTTCTTTTGCTTCTAGAATGAATCAAGACCCTAGAACTCAATCTTTGTCTTACTTATGAACCATGATACCTGCTTAGTACATTTACTTTCTATTTCTTCCTTTATCTAGAACGTGTTTATATTGAATAGATCCTTTCCAGTTGTCTCCGATTCTCTTTGGAGGAAAAAGAATCAACCAACACACAAATAATACATAAGAAACTTTCTGTGGGAGAGTTCATCCCCTAACTCCTGGCTTGGCAACTCCACTTTACTACTGCTTGCATGTATCACACACACTGAACCTCATATATCCTGTCAGCTTGGTCTGCTTTTTTCTGTGTGCCTTAATTGATGTCAAAAGTAACTGCTTACCTGGTTGGTGGAAGAATGTTTTTAATTCTCTAAATGAGCTTTTACACAAAGATGTGTTCTTTCTGGCTCTTCTCTTGGGACTGAGCTGCCCCAGGGAGTGAGCCTGTATTTGTATCCTGACCCTATCCACTCTGCCTTATTTTGTCCTAAGCAAGCTTTTATGACATAGTATAATGTAAGTAGGTCAAGATTAGGTTATACATGAGTGTGATGGTTTGTATATTCTTGGGTCAGGGAGTGGCACCTTTTGGAGGTATGGCCTTGTTGGAATTGGTGTGACCTGGTTGGAGTAGGTGTGTCATTGTGGGTGTGGGCATAAGATCCTCACCCTGGTTGCCTGGAAGTTAGTCTTCCACTAGCAGCCTTTGAATGAAGACATAGAACTCTCAGCTCTGCCTGCGCCAAGCCTGCCTGGACACTGCTATTCTCCCACCTTGATGATAATGGACTGAGCCTCTGAACCTGTAAGCCAGCCCCAATTAAATGTTGTTTTTATAAGACTGGCCTTGGTCATGGTGTCTGTTCACAGCAGTAAAACCAAGACTAAGACAATGAGCATATTTCAATGCCTAAATACTTTTAAAGGTAAAGAATACTTATCTATAAGCACAAAGAAGGGTTTAATAATTGTTTATCACAAAAGTTTTCTAACGTTCTTTATCCACAATCCCACTGGCCCATTTACCCATAAAGTAATATTGGTATGGCATGGGTATCATCATCAGCTTGTCTATTGTGTCTTCTATTAGACCAGTGGCCAAGACATATACATTTATTTTGGAACTATAGTAGTAATGGCAAGGCTGGAGGGATGGTTTAGTGGTTTAGAGCACATACAGATCTTCCAGAGGACCTATAGTAGGCAGTTCATGATCTACCGTAACACCAGTTACAGTGGATCCAATGCCTCTTGTCCCTGTGAACACCTGAACTCATGTGCACATACCCATACAAGCACACATATATGGTCACAATAAAGTGAGAAAAATAAAATTAAAAATAGTAATAGTAAGATACGTGAAGACTTTAACTTAATAGTTCTCTGTACTATAAAAAAAAACCCATAAACAAATAAATAAAACCCATTGTATTAAAAAAGCACTTGCTAGGAGTGTAGCTTAATGATAGAACATGGAATTAACATATTAGGCCTTGGGCTCAAACTTCACCATCAAACACAACCACACACCAAGCAGAAGCTCACTTAAGTCTTGTTTAGTTTGCTATCTGGCCTTGTGTAAAGCATTGTTGCTCTGTCTTTTGTGAATTAGGGGATATAAGACTATTGCTACTTTTTACCTGAGAAGAAAAACACTTGAATTACTAATAGGTGTAACAAACATATATGTGTGTGTGTGTGTGTGTGTGTGTGTGTGTGTGTATAAACACTGTATATACCTTCTTAATTGTTTCTGTGTAACAACAACACACACACAATATATATATTGTATAGACCTTCTTAATTGTTTCTGTGAGTTCATGGCCAGCCTTGTCTACAGAGCTTATTCTAGGTCAGTTAGGGGTACATAGTGAGATCCTGTCTCAAAAAATGAAACAAAACAACAAAAAATAAGAAGCAAAACTAGGGCCAGGCAGTGGTGGCACACACCTTTAATCGAGCACTCAGGAGGCAGAAGCAGGTGGATCTCTGAGTTTGAGGCCAGCCTGGTCTACATAATGAGTTCCAGGACAGCCAGGGATACACAGAGAAACGCTGTCTTGGGAAAAACTCAAAACCCCCAAACCAACCAACCAACCAGACAAAAAACAAAACAAAACAAAACAACCACACCTCAAAAAAACAAAAACAAAGAAACAACAAACAGCTCAAACCTCCCAAACCTAGATATTGGTACATAGGGTATGCTGTCAGATAGTTCCATTTACAGAAGATAAAGGTGTCAGATCTATTCAGACGACTTTATTGATTGTCATTCTATGGAATTAACAAATAACACAAAATACATTAGTAGTCATAGAGACACTTATGTGGTGTTAGGTTAGTTTGACCTCAATCTATTTTGAAATGGATATTTTCTCCCTCAACTGAAATACCTGTAAAAATGGAAAAAGTAAAGAACTCTTATATATATGTGAGCATCATTCAAAGTAGAAGGAAGCAGAATCACATGCTTTAACTAACAACCAGACTAAACAAGCATCTTCAACCAAGATAATTGCTTCTGTAATCATTCACAAAGGAGAAGCCTTAGAGGAATTAAATGATATTGTTGTTCACCATCAAAGACAAGCCTCTAATTGGGAAAAAAATATACTGGGAAAAATTTCAAGACTCTGTTGCATAAAAATAACATTTACCACTGCCAGAATAACTGACTGAAAAGAGCCAAATTTTAAAAATGAAATTAAAATATTCTTCACAATAACACCCATAAGAAAGGAGATAGGTATTAAATGAATATTGATGGGACAATTTTAAAGTTATTGTCAGGCATGTTTCCAAAAACATTTCCAAAAACGTTCTACCTGCTAAAAACACAATCCTGGTTAACTGGTAGGGTGGCTCATATACCAGAGACAAATCCTTGAGGACCCTTTGAACATTTTCAAATGTGCTTCATGCAAGCGCCTCTTCAATAGGCTATAAATACATCTTAAGATTGTTCATTTTTTAAAAAGATTTATTTATTTTTATTATATGTAAGTACACTGTAGCTGTCTTCAGACTCTCCAGAAGAGGGAGTCATATCTCATTTCGGGTGGTTGTGAGTCACCATGTGGTTGCTGGGATTTGAACTCTAGACCTTCGGAAGAGCAGTCAGGTGCTCTTAGACTGCTGAGCCATCTCACCAGCCCAAGATTGTTCATTTTTAAGATGGCTTAACTTTTTTTTTTTTTTTTTTCTGGTCTCTCGAGACAGGGTTTCTCTGTGTAGCCCTGTCTGTCCTGGAACTCACTCTGAGGATCAGGTTGGCCTCGAACTCAGAAATCTGCCTGCCTCTGCCTCCCAAGTGCTGGGATTAAAGGCGTGTGCCACCACTGCCCAGCTTGATGGCTTAACTTTTAACTTTTAAGTTTTTGACTTCTCTGGTTAGCTATAACCCTGTATTTGTTTGCTTGAGAGGCTGTAATTTAGTTTCCCAAACAGGGGTTGAGTGGTAAGGAAACATTTGTTGCCCCATATTCTTAAATAGAGATATCTGTAGAGCTGGCCCTTTCTGAGGGACATGGAATAAAGGATCTGTTCTAGACCCTTCTTCCTTGGCTTGAAGACGGCTATCATCTTTTGGACTTTGTTGTTGTTTGCTTGCCTTATGGAGATAGTATATTTGTTACTTGTCTTTATTTTAATTATAAGATAAAGTATTATAAAGCAAGCTCAAGTCAAGGGTTCACTGCTTGTTCCTAGTACTGGGGATTGAATTTAGGGCCCTAGGCATGTTAGGCAGGGACTCAATCAATGTGCTACAGGCCCAACCTTTCATGACTTTTTCTTGTTGCTTTCACAAAATCCATGAGAACAGTAACTTAAAGGATGAAAGGTTGATTTTGGTCTACAGTTTGGGGATATGTAGTGGCAGAATTTTGAGGAGGAAGCTGCAGTCAGGAAACTTCATGGCCTAAAATATGACGAGCCACTTTATTATCTACAGCATAAGTTTTTTTTTTTTTCTGGGAGTATGAAATTATCTTGGGAGTCAGTGGTAAGCCACCCAAAGTACCTGGGCGTTTCACCCTCACTCTTGGAGTCTACCTTATTGCAAAGATATAATCAATTAATGCAAGAGGCTCATAAGCATCATCAGGAGATACAACCTGCATCTCAAGAAAACATCTGTCTTAACAGCTTCTAGATGATCTTTTGCTTGCAGGTTTAGTCTTGTGGATAATATACCAAAGGAAAATATTGCCATCAAGCCTAGTTGGAAAGGATCGTATCAGATGCTAGTATCAGCTGTATCAGTCTTACAACGCCCAAGTGCTGATGTTTGGATCCATGTTGCCCAACTCAAAAGAAATACACAAGTTGCTGGGCAGTGGTGGCGCACGCCTTCAACCCCAGCATTCGGGAGGCAGAGGCAGGAGGATTTCTGAGTTTGAGGCCAGCCTGGTCTACAGAGTGAGTTCCAGGACAGCCAAGGCTACACAGAGAAACCCTATCTCGAAAAACCAAAAAAAAAAAAAAAAAAAAAAGAAAAAAAAAGGAGATACACAAGTTCATTTCCATTATGCACATCAGGTCTACTATCCGATGACCTTCAGTTTTGGGTTTCAAGGAATCCTCCACAAACTTCAGCGATGGACAGTTTCCACCATAATTTAAAGGAGAAGATTAATTTTTTGATTGTGTGACACCCTTTTCTGTCTTTATACATCTACCAATCTCACCTATTATTCCACTTAGATGCTTCCTGGAATACTAATGTGACACCCTTTATCTCCATCCTATTATTTTTGCCTTGCTTTGTGCCACTTAAGAAGAAAAAATAAAAACAATAAACCTCTTCCATGTTTTTCCAGTAACCACAGCTCTGCAGTTAACTGAGTGCCGCATATGTCACCCCCTGCCTAACACTGCTGACAAAAATGTAATAGCTGTTCCCTTAAACACTTCAGGAGGTAGATTCCCTTTTACAGGTCTCTTCTGGCACTTGTTTCCCTCACAGCATTCAGCCCAACCAACCTTTTATCTGGTACAACTTTGATCTTGACCTCACATCAACAAAATGCTTATACTTGAAGTCTTCATAATGACTGCATCACAACGATCCAGTCAATTAGGAATGGGCACTCATTTGCAGGACAGCTTGATTACAGAGACAAGTTTTCTCTCTTTAACCTTTGCAGGAAGTGTTTAACTCTACTAAAGGGATTTGTCTATCACTAATTAGATCATTCTTAATGTGGTAAATGACAGTTGCATTCCTAATGCAATCTATATTGAGGTAGTGTTTCTAAGATATGACTTTATTTGTCTCCTGCCACATACTACCATATCTTGGATAGTTGCAATCAAAAATCATTTACTTTTTTCTTGTGTGTATATGTGTATTTTTGTCTGTGGGTGCACATGAGTCACAGTGGATGCACAGACATCAAAAGGCAACTTGCTGGAGTCATTCTCTCTTTCCACCATGAGGATCCTAGGGATTGAGTCTGGCCCTCAGGTTTGGTGGCAAGCACCTTTATCTGCTGAGCCATCTCACCAACCTACTTGGAACTTGTTTTAGGGTTTTAAATCTACCTTTCCTCTAGTGGTTCATATCTCTTTAAGAAGGACATGTAGAAACCTCCAGAATGAGACAAATGGAAGTTATTGAGGAGAACTTCAAGGAGGTCTACCTTTTTTACTCTTATGCATTGCTTTAATTCCCATAGTGGGTACGGTACTAGTAAAACCATCTGGAACTTCTTTATAATGCTATTAGAAGTCATACATGGTAGTATGTCTACTTTTGAAGTTCAAAAAATTAACATAGACGTCTTAGGTATTGTGGCCAAGACAATGACATGGTCCTTGATTTCTCTCAGTCAGCTCAACATGAATCTAGGTGAGAATAAATCCTTGTTACATCTGTGAAAAGATTACAGTAAAAGCAGCAATTTGTGATTAGGCTAAAAGAAAAGGTCTCCCACTTACCTAAAAGTCTCCATTGGATTTGGAGACATATTTTCAATTTTTAAATTTCATAACATACTCTTTTGATTTTGAGGCCTGTTGTTGACACACTTTTCTGATAGGTGTTTGTCTTATAGCTGGTTTATATAATCTTCATAGGGTGTTTTTATATTGAATTCTTCCCATGTGACCATTTTTATACCACAGCTATTCTGTGACAAGCAGGAACGATTCATCACAGTCTAAATACAAACATTAAAGCTAAAGCCATCTTCTGACCATCTATGGGGGGATAGAGATACCATGAACAACATCCTGTCATCTGACTTTACCTGTTCTGGCAAGAGACACAGAGGAACCATATTTCAATCTTGTAAGTAGTCTGATGCACACAGTTGGGCCTCAGTGTTGATGGAAGCCAGCTTCATGGTCTTAACTGCCATGTATAATTTGCCTGTGGGATATGAACAATCTCACAGAAGTGTGTCAGATAAGGCACTTCAATATTGTGATACAGTAAAACAGAGTTTTAGAATTTTGTTTAAGCACAGACAAGATCAGAGCCACTCATTATGCAGACTACATGATGCCAACCACTTCCCCGTCCTGCTTATTATGAATGACTGTTACTGCTACTTGTGTACCAGTTAGAGCTTGGCATGACACACGATGCCAAATGATAGAATCCCAAGTAAAGCTTCATTTACATGAATGCTTTCCAACTCATTTAATGAAGCCCAAAAGTTGAGTAATAAATCTTCAAAATATTTAACCATATTTAAAAATAAATGCCAAGTTATTTATTCTTTGAAACTTTCATATATGCATGGCTATAATGCGTCTTGAACATACCTACCTTCAATTGTTTTCTCTACCTCTCCCCAGAATCCTCCATCACATCTCCCTCCCAGCTTCATGCCCTCCTTTAATCATTTTAAAAATTATTGTTGATTAAATTTTAATTCATTGAGTCTAATTAATGCTGCTATATGAATGTGGGTATGGATTCATCTGGGGTGCTCAGACAATATTCTAGTGGCCATTCTCCTAAAAAATAGTGATTATTCCTTCCCAAACAATCACTAACTGCATCCCCCATCGTGTTGAAATACTAACTGGTTTGATCTTGTGCAGGTAAAAAACAAACAAACAAAATTACTGTAGGTTCACATGTACAACTGCAACATCATGTCCATTGGACAGCATTTTACAGTTCTCATTTTATAGCTCTTGTATTCTTTCTTCCCCCTCTTCCAAAGTGTTCACTGAGTCTTGCTAGAGGGATGATGCTAGGATTGCTTATTCTCATCATTTTGATCAGAACTGTGTCTCTGGACTAACCACTACCTACTGTGGTGATAAGCTTCTCTAACCAAGGTGACAACAGCACAGATCTATGGATATAAACATGAATAAATGGAAGGAAGCTGGATAACACAGTCTTTTAGAAAAACATCAATAAGTTCTCATCTAGGACCTATGTTTTCCCCAGCCATGGGTTTTGACTATGATTATAGAACCAGGCATAAAATTTCTCTTGTGGAGTGGGTCTCAAATCTAATAAAGTCACCCTCACCAATAGCCTTGTTATTATTGTATCAGTGGGAGAATCTTGTGTCAGTATTGTAGCACGCAGGGTCCAATGATAGATTAGACCACTGATGTCTTTTCTTGCCCAGTGTGTGCATTGTACTTCTCAGCACTATGATAGCTTAGAATTGAGTGAAAGACTTTAAAGCTTTCATTGTTGCTAATAAGACCTGCCAATGAGACCTGTCTCCAAGACCCTGAAAGAGACATTTCAGAAAAAAGATCTTTCCAAGTAAACTTAAGACATCATACAGTTTCCCAACTGGCTTAAAGGATATGACTTATGTGGAAAACCCTAGCCCAGAATCGCAGAAGAGGAGGAAGAAGGCTATTATTAGGCTTTGGTAAGATTTGGAGGGTATGTGTTCTATTTATTATTATTATTTAATGTTTTCCAAGCTATCATTGTTTTTTTATTATTAGGCATTACAAATTTTATCCCCTTTCCTCATTTCCCCTCCGAACCCCCCTATCCCATCCTCCTCCCCCTGCTCACTAACCTATCCACTCCCACTTCCCTGTCCTGGCATTCCCCTACACTGGGGCATCGAGCCTTCACAGGACCAAGGGCCTCCCCTCCCACTGATGTCCCACAAGGCCATCCTCTGCTGCATATGCAGCTGGAGCAATAGGTCCCTACATGTGTACTCTTTGGTTGGTGATTTAATCCCTGGGAACTCTGGGAGTACTGGTTGGTTATTATTTAATTTTTGAGATTATAATTTAATTACAACATTTCTCCCTTCTCTTTCCTTCCTCCAAATACTCCCATATACCCTTCCCATTTTCTTTCTAATTATTAACTTCTTTTTTTCACTAATTGTTATTGCATATATTGCATATGTGTATATGCATATAGATATATACTCCTAAATATAACCTGTTCAGCCCATGTGGCATTATTTGTATGTATGTTTTCAGGACTGACCATTTGGCACTAGACAACCAATTGGTGTGCTCTTTCCTGGGGAGGACCACCTCTCTTGCTCCCAGCTTTCCTATGTTGCCTGTAGTTCTTCCTGTAGATTTGAGACCTTGTGGGCTTTTTCCTTATCCCTTTTGGGATACTCATTGGTGTCATCCTTGTTTTCTAATTAAAATATAATTGTATCACTCTCCCATTCCTTTCTTCTCTTCCACATCTCCTATATCCATCTCCAACCTCTCCCAAGTCTCTGAGTTTCAAACTCATAGTCTCATTTTCTTTGATTTTATATTATACACACACACTACACGCACATACACACACACACACACATATATATATATATACACACATATATAAATAATTCATGATTTAACCTCCTGTTGATGAGGCCTTAAGTTCAATTAGAATAGTTGGTAATCATCAAGCTATGAATGCCACTATTGCATTGTCAGGGGTACCTTGCCATAATGGCCCTCCTCATGGTTCACAAACTTCACAGCCGGTTAGGAATATTGATTACTTCACTCACTTGACAATTTTGTATATGTCTTCTGGTTCTATGAAAGCAGACCACAGGTAGGAGGCTTTCAGGTCAAATCAATCCCAAATCTTCCAAGTCCTTTTTCCAAGTGTGTGGTGTCTTCAGCAATAGGGACTTATTTTCAACCTGTAGGAAGCAACTGAGGGAACCAACATAGCTTATATTGTTTTAGGAATCTCTTGGACTACCTTGAACAACACAAGGGACCTTCTCATGCTCAGTATTGGAGGTTTTGTTAGATAGCTTACAGCTCTTGTGGAAAACGCTGCCAGCTTAAATAGCAGAACTTCATATATATAGTACTCTCTCCATTTACTCAACAAAAGCCTTTTCCCTGAAAATGTATATTTGTATTTTTGTTTATGTGTATGTGTGTATGTGTCTCTATGTGTGTATGTCATGGTATAAGGTACCCAGAGAGACCAGAAGACAGAATCAGAACTCCTGGAGTTAGAGGCAGTTGGGAACCATGGTGCTAGGAACTAAACTTTAATCATCTGCAAGAGCAGTGATTTTTTTTTAAACAAGTTTGTGAGCCTCCTTGTGGGTGCTGAGAAGGTCTTGGTTTCTAGACACCATTCTCCTCTAAAAGAAACCAGGAATCCTTAGAGAAACAATGAGTTCTAGATTCAAGACCAGGAAGAATGGAAAATAAACTTGGAATATCTTGTTCAAGAGGCAAGGGAGTACTCCAAAAACATGGGGGCCTGTCAAAAGGAGACAGAAGCCAGTTTAAAAGGTCTTCTGGCTAAATAAATGGGTCACTGATTGCTCTTTCAGAGGACTTGGGTTCAATTCTCAGGACCCACATGGAGGTTCACAGTAGTCTATAACTCCAGTTCCAGGGGTCCAATGTCCTTATTTAGCTTCTGGAGGCACTAGGTATGCAAGTGGTACACAAACATACAGGCAAGCAAAATAGCCATTCACATGAAATGAAATGAAATAAAATAAAGTAAGTGTGGCAATCTGAGTATCAGCATAATACATTCTTTTAAAAAATTTTTGTTGTATGTGTATGCATGTTTGGTCTGCATGCATATCTGTGTGTATATATCATGTGGATAATGACTGTGGAGGTCAGAAGTAGGCATTGGATCCCATGGAACTGGAGATACAGAAGCGGCCATTTGGGTGCTGAGAATCAAAGCCAGGATCTCTGCAGGAGCACTAAGTGCTCCCAAGCATTGAACCATGTCTCCAAGGCACAGCCTAATATTTATGATAGACTGTAACTCTTTGAGTCCAATAGAAATCCATGAGCCCATACTAATATAATGAGTGAATATGAGAAGATGTAAAACTTTCCTTCCTTTTAGTAGAATGCTGACTAATAAAATGATGGGGACAGAAAAACTAATACGTGAGCTGAAGATTTTTGTATGAACAAAATACTCAAATGGACTGAAAGTGTTTTTCCACAGTTCACTTACAAATTACAAGTGAGAAAAATAGGTAAAATAGAGGAATCTGGCAGACAGTACCCCAATCAAGTAATCAAAGTTAGTATCCTCAATCCTGGGACAGACTGACATCATATGTGTGATAATGTGATCCACTGAGAAAGACACCACATCATTTCTGTGCTGTTCTTGTTGAAAATTCCCAACCTGAATCATGAAGATTAGACAAGTCCAAATTGAGGAACATTCTATAAAATAGCTGGTCTGTATGCTTCCAAAATGTCAGTGTCATCAAAGCCAAAGAAAACTGTGGAACATTTCCAGATTAAAGGAGACTGAAAAATCGTGACAACTAAAAGCAATGTGTGATCTTAGACTGGATCTAGGATCAAGGGGGAAATGAAATAAAGAACATTAGTGAGACAGTTGGCTAAACATGAGTGTGGTCTGTGTATGAGATACTATTACATCAATGTCACTTTCCTTACTTAGATAATTGTTGTTATGTAAGGAACTATTCCTCTTCTTAGGAAAATGCCTGCTGAATTATTCTGCGTGAAAAACATGATGTGTCCAATTTATTCTCAATTGCTGAAAAATACATATAAGAAAGGAAAGATAATGGCTAAATGGCAAAACTCGGAGGTTCTTGATGAAGGTGAGAGGAGAGTTCTTTTTTTTTTTTTTTAAGAATTTATTATTATACACAAGTACACTGTAGCTGTCCTCAGATGAGCCAGAAGAGGGTGTTAGATCACGTTATGGGTGGTTGTGAGCCACCATGTGGTTGCTGAGATTTGAACTCAGGATCTCCGGAAGAGCAGTCAGTGATCTTTTTTTTTTTCTTTTTTTTTAAATTTATTTATTTATTATATCTAAGTACACTTCAGCTGTCTTCAGACACTTCAGAAGACACTTCACAAACTTCAGAAGAGGGAGTCAGATCTCCTTACGGATGGTTGTGAGCCACCATGTGGTTGCTGGGACTTGAACTCAGGACCTTCAGAAGAGCAGTCGGGTGCTCTTAACCGCTGAGCCATCTCACCAGCCCGCAGTCAGTGATCTTACCGGCTCAGCCATCTCTCCAGCCCAAGAGGAGAGTTCTTTATGCTCTTCTATTTACTTTTCTGTAAGTTTGATGCTATTTCAAAGTAAAGTGTGTGCTTTTCTTTCAAAGATTTATTTATTATTATACATAAGTATACTGTAGTTGTCTTTAGACAGCACCAGAAGTGGGCATCAGATTTCATTACGGGTGGTCATGAGCCACCATGTGGTTGCTGGGATTTGAACTCAGGACCTTCAGACGAGCTCTTACCCCTGAGCCATCTCGCCAGCCTGTAAAGTGTGTTTTTAAAATCCAGCTGGTTTTTCCTATTTTCCAGAAGTAAAACCAAAGTTCCTGGAATGGTCCACAAGATCCAGTGTGAGCCAGACCTGAGTGATTTTACTTCTCTCCTCTCAGTGTTTTTCCTCTAGTCTTTGGGTTTAGGTACCTTGACCTCAGTGTGGCTCCTAGAAAGGCTCCACACTGAGGCCAGTGAACCTAAATTCCTAATGGTTCTTTGACTAGCACACTCTTTCCTTGGGAACTCCCATGAAGTACTCCTTTACTTCCTTTATGGTTCAAGATCACTATATTTGTGAGGGTGCCCTTGGTTTCTCTATTTGAAATAGCACCCCGCCCTCATTTTAGAAAGTGTTATTAGCTGTGATGGTTTATTAGCTTGGCCCAGGGAGTGGCGCTATTAGGAGGTGTGGCCTTGTTGGAGTAGGTGTGTCACTGTGGGCATGGACTTAAGATTCTCACCTTAGCTGCCTGGAAGTCAGTCTTTCACCAGAAGCCTTCAGATGAAGATATAAAAACTCTCAACTCTGCCTGCACTATGTCTGCCTGGATGCTGCCATGCTTCCTACCTTAATGATAATGTACTGAACCTCTGAACCTGTAAGCCAGCCCCAATTAAACTTTGTTTTTATAAGACTTGCCTTGGTCATGGTGTCTGTTCACAGCAGTAAAACCCTAACTAAGAGAGAAGTCTATGGTATTTATCATCATCTGACGTGCAATATGTTTTATTCATTTGTTTTATTTAGTGTCCATCTAAGATCTCATAGTGTCCCATAAGATCTCATAAAATTTATAAGGCAAGATAAAAGTGTTCCTGTTTTGTTTGCTGCCAAATTCCTAGCATCTCATTATTACATGAGCATCCAAATATTGACTAAATAAATGAAGTTGGTTTTGAGAACTAAGCTGTAGAAGAATAAGTAGTGATAGTCAGTGCTTATAAAGAATTTGTGATATACTAGGTAACATTCTAAGTGGTTAATGTATAGCATGCCATTTACAATATGAAAACACCAGAAGTGGGCCTCATTATTATCACAATTATGCTATCAGTATCATTATCTCTATTCTGCAGTGAGGCTGTAAGGTATCAGGAAACCCAAGCAATTTGGTTTGAAAGTCTATTACTTTCTATGATGTGCTGCCTCTCTTGGGATATGTTACATTTTGTGTCATGCTTATTAAAAGCACAGAAATTTATATCATAGAAACACGCAGCAGTATTATATAAAGAAATAGGATGCATTGTTAAGGGATGGTAACATAGAGAGTAAAAATATGACAGAACCCATGAGAATGACAAGGACAGAACCCATGAGACTGACAAGGACAATTAGTTTAATGGTAGTGTTTAAGGTACCAATCAAATATAATCAAAACTGTTTTTCAAGCTCTCTTAGGAAATCACCAACACACATGATCACATGACTTTTTTTCCTCCAGCATGGATCCTTTTCCTTCTTCGATGGCTGAGTCCATGCTCAACAGCTGGCTTGTAGTTGGAACTAGATTGTGTGGAAATCTCCATTCTCCCAAATGCTTTGATAGGATGCTCACAACTAGGAAGGGAAGAGGGGATGACGACAGCTTAGACCCCCAACAGAGTAAAAGTATTTCCTAGTGTTAGAAATGCAGACAGAGTCTCAAGTCACTCAACTCAGCCTTGCCTGTGAGAAGGCAAATAAGAGCCATATGGCTAGCTAGACCTTTGCGTTTCCAGGGGTGGGTAGCACATAACATCCCGTGACAGCCTTTTCTGGTATTTATCAACCCCTGTCATCAATAATGACTTATTTATGTCTAACCTCATCTCCCACTGCAATTTCAGCCCATTTCCTATTACTCTGTAGATATGGAGAACAAACAGATGGTCAACATTTTCCTCCTAACCTTCCATTGAACGGAGGAGACCCACCGAAGCCGTCCCAGGTGGTACTTCTTTTCCTGGCGAAAGAGTTTCAGCTTCATTTTTTTTTTCTGCACAAGTTTCATTTTCTAGTTAGTTATTTCATTGAACTATGTTGGTTGGATTTTCTTTGAAAAACTACAGTGTTTTTCTTTGAAAATCACACAAGCTGATGATTAAAATTCAAACATTATAAAATCACGAGCAGAGAAAATTGAGCTTCCTTTTCACCTAAGATCTCCTAGTCTTTCTCTTTGGCAGCAGCTATTCTCACCAGTATTTTCTTTCAGACAATTTTGACTGATATATGTATGAATATATTCTCCTTAAATTATCTTCATCTTTCTATTGGTAAGCTTTCTATTACTCTAATAAAATACCTGGTACAGGCTACTTATGAAGTAAGAAAGTTTACTTTGGCTTAGTTTTGGAGATTCAAATCCAAGATTGATCTTCTTTCTTTGAGGCAGTGCTTCGACGTACAAGTGTCTATCAGAGCAAGTACTTACATTTTATGGAAGGTAAAGTGAAAGAACGAGAAACCGAGGTTCCACAATCTCCTTCAAGGGTTCATTCTCACTGACCTAAGGATCCCATGCTAGGCTCTACCTCTTAAAGCTCCACAGAGCTAGCAGCACCAGACTGTGGCCCACACTTTTACATACGGATCTTGGAAGTACTATTCATACTCAAGCCAAAGTAACCTTCAGTTCAGAAAATATTCATTAAGCAGTTTTGATGTCAGGCATTATGTCAGCTCCTGTGTCAAGATACAAGGAGAATAGAGACATGTTTCTCCAATTTTAGGATATTTACAGTGCAGTAAAGGAGAAAGATATTTGTCATTCTTGTATCAAATATTGATTGTGGACCCTCTTTGTGTAAGTTATATGTGAATCCATGAATAATAAAAGTTCATACCCGGGCTGGTGAGATGGCTCAGTGGGTAAGAGCACCCGACTGCTCTTCCAAAGGTCCAGAGTTCAAATCCCAGCAACCACATGGTGGCTAACAACCATCTGTAACGAGATCTGGCGCCCTCTTCTGGAGTGTCTGAAGACAGCTACAGTGTACTTACATATAATAAATAAATAAATCTTTAAAAAAAAAGTTCATACCCTTTCACAACTCAGCATGTAGAGGGGCCAGTGAGCAACCATGATGTGAAGTAGCAAACATAGGAGAAGTCCCATGATGTTCCTTGACAAATGTCTTTCCAAATGCCTAGTGGAAGGGAGATGCCCTGGCATCCTAGACAGGGTCTGTAGCACTAGAGGTATGATTTAAGCCCATTTACACATTGTAGTTCAGGAAACCATTTTAATATATGGTGAGCTCCACTCTTCGTGTTGGGGCTTTATAGATGTCAAGAAGCTAGCCTTAAGTCATATGGATGAATCCCAGTCACAACTGTCTTTCTACTAGGCCTTGGCTCACTGTCATAGCAGGCACAACTTCTGTGCTCAGGAGTTAGTGATGGGTAATCCTTATACATCTTTTCTTTCTTTTTCCTCATGGAGACTTCTGGCCTTCAGATCTGCTGAGTCTCCTATTAAACTGGAAATTTCCACTTAAAGAATGACATTTAGGGTCTGGAGAGATGTCTTAGTGGTTAAGAGCACTGACTGCTCTTCCAGAGGTACTAAGTTCAATTCAAAGCAACCACATGGTTGTACTGGGATCTGATGTCCCCTTCTGGTGTGTCTGAAGACAATGGCAGTGTACCCATATACATGAAATAAATAAATCTTTAAAAAATGAGATGGAGAAGAAACTGCCATAGTCTGGAGAGGAATTAGCTCTAATTCCTGCTCTGATATCACAAGCTCTGTGACCTCGGGCAAGTCAATCTATTCTTGAGAACCTTAGAGTTCTCATCTGTGAAGTACAGATCATTTCTGGATCTCTGATGGGATTTAATGATGTGTTCATGGCCAGTGATATTTTTACCATAGGCCAAAAACTGCATGGTTGCCTTTTGAAACAAAAACTGGACCCCTGCCACTCAAAAATGTCTCAAGAATTGGTTCAGTAAAACCTATTCACTGCCAAGGGAAATGTGAATGTATTCATGTCTTCTTGGCCTTTGCTTTTCACTCATAGTTCTGACTACCCCTCAGGTCCTATTTTCTCAATAAAGTGAAATGAGCCTTAAGTAAGTGAGCAAGCACCCATTTAATATATCCAACTTAATTGAAGCAATAATTAACTAGGAACAGATGATAATCCTTAATGAAAATTGGGAAAGAGCCCTGAAATTAATGGGTTATTGCAGGTGTGTAATAACCTGAGAACTTTGCTCAGGCTGATTTTATGCATGGGAGAGGAGCTGCATGACCACAGAAGAGGATCTGCCCTGTCAATACGCCTCATAAAGCTCGGAGCAGAAAGGCTGTTTTGATCCAGAATAAAAGGGGACCAAGGCCTGGCAAGCAGACAATGACTCTCATTTCTGCTTGTTCCACTTCATGCTTAAAGTAGAAATTTGGAGTTGAGATCTCACCATTTGTGAAGCAAACTCTTCTTTTGGAAGTGATAGGGCCACCGCAGTGGGAAGTTAAAGGGATCCTCTTCCCAGGTGAGTGCTTTTCTCCTCCCTTCTTCCGAGGATGGCCTTTTCTTTTTTCTTTCCTCATTTTTTCTTTCTTCTTTTTTCCTTCCTCCATATTAAAATTATAACCATAGTAATTATTATTCATAAAGAATATAAATCCTCAATCTCCATCATTTCATTCTTTCCTCTTCATTTCTTTTTCTTCATCTTTTCCTTCTTCATGTTAATTCTTAAAATTGTGAAGATGATGCAGGATAATTGCCAAAAATCAAATAAGCAAATAGACCAACAAACCAACAAGAAAACCCCAAACATCACAAAATCACAGTGTGAAGAAAATACATTTATTTTCTTCCAATATTAATCCTCCTGTTTTTCTTCCCCTTCTCTCTCTTTTTCCTTCTTTCTCTCTTTCCCTCTTTCCTCCTCTCCCTTCCTTCCTTCCTTCCTTCCTTCCTTCCTTCCTTCCTTCCTTCCTTCCTTCCTTCCTTTCTTTCTTTCTTTCTTTCTTTCTTTCTTTCTTTCTTTCTTTCTTTCTTTCTTTCTTTCTTTCTTTCTTTCTTTCTTTCATCTTTACCTTCATTTAAAAATCATATATGCACTTTATGGTCAATAGGAAAGAATCAGGTAATATAGAATTATATTGGATATATGGTGAATCTTCTTGAGCACCCTCCCTTCCTCAGCCTATCATTTCATATCAGACATATAGACTTCTGTTCCTTTTAGCACCTGCATAGTATTCTGTTCTGAGTGCCCAATGATTTATTTATCCAATGTAATTTTTATAAAAGTTTAAAGGAAATGAAAAATAGATATAAATTGGCTTGTTTGCTGCCAAAATTCCATTTAATAGATAGCAATCAATCATTCACATTTCTATAGCACTTTATATTTTGAAAATTGCCTTTGAAATACCATCTTAATTGAGTCTTTCTTATAGCAGCTCTGAGAAATAGGCAGATTATTATCAGTATTTTTACAGATAAGGAAACTGAGGCTCGGGAAAATTAAGGAACAGAAATAGGTATGGTTTCACAGATTAGTTATTGGATTCTCAGGAGAGTCATCTTATGACACTATAAATTTAAGCTGTGTTTTATCGCAGGATTCACAAAAGATTATGATACCTTCTTCCTTCTTCCTTCTAAGTGTGTATGTGAGAAAACCCACCCAAGTCATACAAATTTTCTCATTATTCTAATGAGAACAGCAGTATAATGCAGTAAATATGAAGAGCCTGATTAATGACTGGTGCTCATAGCAAGCTCAAGATTCATCAGATTTCCTAATTGGCTTTTATTGTGATATTAAATGTAAAGGTGACTCTATTAACTCCAAGCCCTACATAGAAATGGGAAGAAATACAATACATTACATTACCCTATAGGAGGGAAAAATGCCCAAATCAGTAGCAAATCATTCAGGAGTGTATTGCGCTCAGAATCAGAAATGCCTGTTAGCATCCTACTTCCAGCTTCCAGTAAGAAATTCCCATAAGATCTGTGGTTTTAACCACAGTTTATATTTAAGCCGCAATTGTGCTTAGGGAATAGGGATGAGGAGGTTCAATAAATTTCCCAAATAAGAAACTTCACTTGCAATTAATTAAAGAGAGAAGCTGAGTGAAAATAATGAGGTGGTGGCCAGGTTTCTAGAAGCAGAACTGCTTCGAGTATAAGACTTGTTTGATGAGTTAATAAGGCCATCTTGGATGGTGTTCCTTCAACCCTGCCATGATTATTACACAAAGTATACATGTATCACAGTAACACAGTGTAACCCACAAGAATATATAAGTTGTGCCTCAATTGAAAAGCACACACACACACACACACACACACACACACACACGCACTCAAAACTCACTTACAAACTAAGGACCATTAAAACAGCAAGTAGTTTCACTCTAGTTATGGTATTTTATTTTATTTATTTAATTTTATTTGATTTATTTTGGTATAGTCCTTCCCACAGAGTGAATAGTCTTCTGGGAAGCTATTTCTATTTTCATCACTCTATTCACATGGTGAGTAAACACAGTGGCACACAGTAGGGAATATAATAAAATCAGTCAGGAAGGTTCTAGCCACTGAGAATGACTAATAGGAGGCAAAATCCCTCAGGCAGAATGTGAGGGCAAAGTGTGATCTTCTGTACTTAGAAATTGCAGGCTTTGAATCTGATCTAGGCATATTTTGACTCTTTGAACACAGAGTTGACCATGAGAAAACACATACTACTTCAGAGGCTTTGTGGATTGATTCTTGTTTCGAGTTTTATCTTTCTCACAGGTAAGACAATATGTTTTTTTATTCTCTCTCTGAACATAGAAGGTTCTAGAAGTGAACTATTTGGAAGATAATATGGCTAAAGATTTTTCTGGTTGCTCCTACTGGTCAATATGGCTGTAGGACATGCTGGAGCTTCAGTGTACAGATGCATTCATTCAGCATTTTATGTGATTGAAAGTAAACTGTCTTATGCAAAACACGAGCTTGCACTACTGTCTTTCTTGTTTCCCAGGAATGTCATTTGATAGTCAACACATACCTAGTAGAATACTTGGGTTTTTGTTTTCTTTTGGACTGTCTTCTCCTATGCATAATGCTTTATTTAAACTTCCTGGAGGATTATGGCACCATGTTTCTGTCTCCTTTATATATTAATGGAGATTATTAATAGAATATAGATGTGGAAACTGAGGTGTGCTGGAATCTATTAACTGACAGCAACACACAGGTGTACCTCTAGAAGGCTTTGAGTTTACATTCTGTGACAGGAGGAGTAGAGATAGAAGCTTTCTTTCTACATTGAAGTTAAATAGGCGACAGGCAGTTAGTTGACTGAAGTAGCCAGTAATTTGAAGAATAAGGAGAAGATTGCCTTAAAATATAACAATCTCATCTATATGGAGTGAGTTCAGTAGATATCTTTGCTCATTTAGCCAATCAACCCTTAGCTGAGAGGTCATATGTACCAGTGAGTGACAATTCCTCATAAAACTAACCTGGGGTTTAATCTGAACAATGCCCAGAGTTCAGAGCTAATTTCTGGAAAAATACATCATCATCACCATCAATAGCAGCCACCAACTAGCTCCTTGCTGCATGCAGGGCCTGATGGGAAACTGCATTTCTTATAATAAAGGTTGAAATGGGACCTGCAGGGCACAGTGGCAACTTTGTCACTTGGCATTACCTACCTGCTAAGATGTTGATTTATCTTTCCCTGGCCTGCTTCCTCAAGGCAAGAAACTTTTTTCTTTTATTTTCTTATCCAAAAATCTACACCACAGGTCTCGTTATATAAGCTAGGCACTTGGTATGCAATACATATGTACTTATTTTATTCATCACTCAGTTTGACGTTATAAAACTTTAGACCCCTGTTTGGTGGCAATGTTACACAAACCTGAGTTGTGTGTGGTGGATGGGGCACAGGGCACACGAGCTAGAAACATAGTGATGCGTAAGTTCAATGTAGTCATAAAAAACAAGAAATGTGGCACAGAAAGGCCTTAGTCAAAATTATGACACGTGGGTCTCGTTTTTAAGCTTTACAAGTTTTTTCAGAATGCTTATTTACATCTCGAGTTTACGGCTCCAGGTGGTAATTCTTTGTGGTTATCAAATCGTTAAGTAAAACTGTTCTTCAATTGGTGAGCAATGCATTACTTTCTTCTTGGAAAAAAAAAACCTCATCCTTTAAATTATAATATAACTAAGATTCAGTTCTCTTCAGGTTTTTGACGAGTCACCAGCCTTCTAACTGTGAGGGTAGTTGTGGGGGAGAGATTAAGGACAGATCAAGCAGAGAGTGACTCAGAGATGTTCTAACTGGATGGGTGGACAGTGGAGTAAACTACTCATATAGAAGAATACCAAGGGTCAGCAAGAAGAAAACATCTGTCCTAAAGTGTAGTGGGTAAGAGCAGGGGTGATCGGAAGGGACCAACAGTAGACTTGGGGTTCAAGTACTCGCAGGATGCAGCAAGAGGTAAAGGGTCAGGCAAGAATAGGTAGAAAGCCCTAGGATTTAAGTTTCTCTGTGTTGTTGTCATTGTCTTGGGCTCCCCTGATGGGATGTTTTAAGCAACACACCTTTATTTCTCACTGTTGCAGAGAATGAGAGATTCAAGGTCAAGATGTCAGTTAATTTCGTGATTGGTGAAGGCTCTCCTGGTTTTCAGATGGACCTTTCCCCCAAATCCTCACAAGGCTAAAATTGTGAGAAAGAGAGAGGAAGGTAACAGGTCAAGTGTAGATTTTGCTGTAGAGAGTATGTTATAGGCCAGACTTGGTGGTGGTGCTTGCCTTTAATCCCAGCACTCAGGAGGCAAGAGGATCTCTGTGAGTTTAAGGCCAGCCTGGTCCAGTGAGTTTCAGTTCTACATAGAGACCCTGTCTCAAAAACAAACAAACAAACAAACAAACAAACAAACAAACCACAAGACAATAACAATGACAACAAAACACCTAAAATACCAAAACAAACAACCAATCAAGAATATATTATGATTTATTTGTTGTTATTGTAGTTCACACTCGCCTAGAAGTCATATTCTGCCCTCCCTGGCTTCCCAAGTGCTGGGATTAGAGGCATGTACCACTATGCCTTCCTTGTAATGTGTTTTAGAGCATTATTCATGAGTGGAAGAATGGCTGAGGTGTTTGTTTGTTTGTTTGTTTTTTGACATAATCACAGGGCATTGAAGACAAGCTCAACATTTGGCAACTTTGAATCTTTTATCCTGAATAGTTAGTTCATTTGGACTGGAATTAATTTTTTAAAATAAATTCTCACATATTGAGAGATAACTTGATCAGGACTCATTTGACACAAGAAGGCCCTAGAAGCATGTCAAAAATAAATGGCCACGATCTACTTGGTCAGAGAATGTTAAGATGTGGTTAAGGGTCCGGACGGAGCTCTCTTGTTTCTCTCTTGCTCTCTTGGGCTATTCACTTCCCCCTCTCTCCACGTGTTCATGGCCAGCCTCTACTTCTCTACTCTCTCCCTCCCTCTGCCTTTCTCTGCAGAAGCTACTACCCTCTTAACTCCCTAAATAATAATAATAAAAAAGAGTGAGGTAATGAAACCTCACTTGAAAGATACTTGTGTAGTGATGGAAAGGTTACCCATCCTTTTGTTGTTGTTGCTGTTGTTTTTGTTATTGTTTTGTTTGAGTCCCGCTCATTTTTTTGAGAAAGGTGAAGTGGAGAATGAAGTTTGAGTAGGTATTGGAAATTTCTCTGTAAACTTCAGAGCTGACCTGTACAGTGTGGTGAATACTTATACTACACGGCTCTTAACTCAGCCAATTCAAATAAAAGTAACACAAGCTACATGTTGCATACTCGGCTCCTACAACTGACTGGTTGTTACTATATAGATACGTGACTATAAAGAACACTTCTGGTATCACAAAAAGGGATGCTGCTGTTCTGGAAGTTGTGGGGATTGGCCATTTGACAAATGACAAAAAACCAGCTTATGGGGGCTGGCGAGATGACTCAGTGATTAAGAGCACTGAGTGCTCTTCCATAGGACCTGGGGTCAATTCCTAGCATCCACATGGCTGCTCCTAACTGGCTGTAACTCTTGTTCCATGGGATCTGACACCCTCACATAGATGTACATGCAGTCAAAGCATTGATGTACATAAAATAAATAAGTTCTTAAAACACAGGCTTACAGAAATGTAACTTCCATCTCAAAGTATTTTTTTAAGATTTATTTATTTAAAATTTTATTTATATGAGTACACTGTAGCTCTCTTCAGACACACTGGAAGAAGGCATCAGATCCCATTACAGATGGTTGTGAGCCACCATGTGGTTGCTGGGAATTGAACTCAAGACCTCTGGAAGAGCAGCCAGTAATCTTAACCGATGAGCAATCTCTCCAGTTCATAAAGTAATTTAAAAATACAATTCAATGATTTTTTTGGTGTATTTAGAAAGTTGTGCACCTATCACTCTTATCTAATTTCAGAGAGTTTTTCATCACCCTGAAAAAAAAAAGCTCAAACTCTCTATTCATCTCCTTTTCCCCCAAGTTCAACCTTAGCAAGTATCGATCTACCTTCTTTTTTTATGAGTTTGTCTCTTAAGAGAATTCCACTTAAGAGTCACAGAGTCTTTGACCTATTGTGTTTGGCTTCCGTCGCTTAACATATTTTTCCCAGGCTTCACTCATGTGCCATGACATCTTCATCCATTTCTCTTTATTGTTGAACAATATTTACCTTTATGACTATGCCTGGAAGTTTCCCATTCATCAGTGTGTTGTCACTTTTTGGCCAGTGAGAATAATACTGCTGGGAGTATTTGTACACAGGTTTTTGTTTTTGTTTTTTGTTTTTTTTTAAATGAACATATGCTTTCATTTCTTTGGGAGTGTTTCCAGGAGTGAAATTGCTGACTCATATGGAACTTTATGAACAACATTTTTTTTTGATTTTTAATATTTTTATTACATATTTTCCTCAATTACATTTCCAATGCTATCCCAAGAGCCCCCCATAGTGCCCCCCACTTCCCTACCCACCCATTCCCATTCTTTTGGCCCTGGCATTCCCCTATATTGGGGCATATAAAGTTTGCAAGTCCAATGGGCCTCTCTTTCCATTGATGGCCGACTAGGTCATCTTTCGATACATATGCAGCTAGAGACAAGAGCTCCGGGGTTCTGGTTAGTACATCATGTTGTTCCAACAATAGGGTTGCAGATCCCTTTAGCTCCTTGGGTACTTTCTCTAGCTTCTCCATTGGGAGCCCTGTGATACATCCAATAGCTGACTGTGAACATCCACTCCTGTGTTTGCTAGGCCCCGGCATCGTCTCACAAGAGACAGCTATATTTGGGTCCTTTCAGCAAAATCTTGCTAGTGTATGCAATGGTGTCAGCGTTTAGAAGCTGATTATGGGACGGATCCCTGGATACAGCAGTCTCTAAATGGTCCATCCTTTAATCACAGCTACGAACTTTGTCTCTGTAACTCCTTCCCTGGGTGTTTTGTTCCCAATTCTAAGAAGGTGCACAGTGTCCACACTTTGGTCTTCATTCTTCTTGAGTTTCATGCGTTTATCAAATTGTATCTTATATCTTGGGTATCCTAAGTTTTGGGCTAATATCCACTTATCAATGAATACATATTGTGTGAGTTCTTTTGTGATTGTGTTACTTCACTCAAGATGATGCCCTCCAGGTCCATCCATTTGGCTAGGAATTTCATAAATTCATTCTTTTTAATAGCTGAGTAGTACACCATTGTGTAAATGTACCATAATTTCTGTATCCATTCCTCTGTTGAGGGACATCTGGGTTCTTTCCAGCTTCTGGCTATTATAAATAGGGCTGCTATGAACATAGTGGAACATGTGTCCTTTTTACCGGTTGGGACATCTTCTGGATATATGCCCAGGAGAGGTATTGCTGGATCCTCCGGTAGTATTATGTCCAATTTTCTGAGGAACCGCCAGACTGATTTCCAGAGTGGTTGTACAAGCTTGCAATTCCACCAACAATGGAGGAGTGTTCCTCTTTCTCCACATCCTCTCCAGCATCTGCTGTCACCTGAATTTTTGATCTTAGCCATTCTGACTGGTGTGAGGTGGAATCGCAGGGTTGTTTTGATTTGCATTTCCCTGATGATTAAGGATGTTGAACATTTTTTCAGGTGCTTCTCTGCCATTCGGTATTCCTCAGGTGAGAATTCTTTGTTCAGTTCTGAGCCCCATTTTTTAATGGGGTTATTTGACTTTCTGGAGTCCACCTTCTTGAGTTCTTTATATATATTGGATATTAGTCCCTTATCTGATTTAGGATAGGTGAAGATCCTTTCCCAATCTGTTGGTGGTTTTTTTGTCTTATTGATGGTGTCTTTAGCCTTGCAGAAGCTTTGTAGTTTTATGAGGTCCCACTTGTCAATTCTCGATCTTACAGCACAAGCCATTACTGTTCTATTCAGGAATTTTTCCCCTGTGCCCATATCTTCAAGGCTTTTCCCCACTTTCTCCTCTATAAGTTTCAGTGTCTCTGGTTTTATGTGAAGTTCCTTGATCCACTTAGACTTGACCTTAGTACAAGGAGATAGGAATGGATCGATTCGCATTCTTCTACATGTTAACAACCAGTTGTGCCAGCACCATTTGTTGAAAATGCTGTCTTTCTTCCACTGGATGTTTTTAGCTCCCTTGTCGAAGATCAAGTGACCATAGGTGTGTGGGTTCATTTCTGGGTCTTCAATTCTATTCCATTGGTCTATTTGTCTGTCACTATACCAGTACCATGCAGTTTTTATCACAATTGCTCTGTAGTAGAGCTTTAGGTCCGGCATGGTGATTCCACCAGAGGTTCTTTTATCCTTGAGAAGAGTTTTTGCTATCCTAGGTTTTTTGTTATTCCAGATGAATTTGCAGATTGCACTTTCTAATTCGTTGAAGAATTGATTTGGAATTTTGATGGGGATTGCATTGAGTCTGTAGATTGCTTTTGGCAAGATAGCCATTTTTACAATGTTGATCCTGCCAATCCATGAGCATGGGAGATCTTTCCATCTTCTGAGATCTTCTATAATTTCTTTCTTCAGAGACTTGAAGTTTTTATTATACAGATCTTTCACTTCCTTAGTTAGAGTCACGCCAAGATATTTTATATTATTTGTGACTATTGAGAAGGGTGTTGTTTCCCTAATTTCTTTCTCAGCCTGTTTATTCTTTGTGTAGAGAAAGGCCATTGATTTGTTTGAGTTAATTTTATATCCAGCTACTTCACCGAAGCTGTTTATCAGGCTTAGGAGTTCTCTGGTGGAATTTTTAGGGTCACTTATATATACTATCATATCATCTGCAAAAAGTGATATTTTGACTTCATCTTTTCCAATTTGTATCCCTTTGATCTCCTTTTGTTGTCGAATTGCTCTGGCTAGGACTTCAAGTACAATGTTGAATAGGTATGGAGAAAGTGGACAGCCTTGTCTAGTCCCTGATTTTAGAGGGATTGCTTCAAGCTTCTCACCATTTACTTTGATGTTGGCTACTGGTTTGCTGTAGATTGCTTTTATCATGTTTAGGTATGGGCCTTGAATTCCTGATCTTTCCAAGACTTTTATCATGAATGGGTGTTGGATCTTGTCAAATGCTTTTTCCGCATCTAACGATATGAGCATGTGGTTTTTGTCTTTGAGTTTGTTTATATACTGGATTACGTTGATGGATTTCCGTATATTGAACCATCCCTGCATCCCTGGGATGAAACCTACTTGGTCAGGATGGATGATTGTTTTGATGTGTTCTTGGATTCGGTTAGCAAGAACTTTATTGAGGATTTTTGCATCAATATTCATAAGGGATATTGGTCTGAAGTTTTCTATCTTTGTTGGGTCTTTTTGTGGTTTAGGTATCAGAGTAATTGTGGCTTCATAGAATGAGTTGGGTAGAGTACCTTCTGTTTCTATTTTGTGGAATAGTTTGTGAAGAACTGGGATTAGATCTTCTTTGAAGGTCTGATAGAACTCTGCACTAAACCCATCTGGTCCTGGGCTTTTTTTAGTTGGGAGACTATTAATGACTGCTTCTAATTCTTTGGGGGATATAGGGCTGTTTAGATCATTAACCTGATCTTGATTCAACTTTGGTACCTGGTATCTGTCTAGGAACTTCTCCATTTCATCCAGGTTCTCCAGTTTTGTTGAGTATAGCCTTTGGTAGAAGGATCTGATGGTGTTTTGGATGTCTTCAGGATCTGTTGTTATGTCTCCTTTTTCATTTCTGATTTTGTTAATTAGGATGCTTTCCCTGTGCCCTCTAGTGAGTCTGGTTAAGGGTTTATCTATCTTGTTGATTTTCTCAAAGAACCAGCTCCTTGATTGGTTGATTCTTTGAATAGTTTTTCTTGTTTCCACTTGGTTGATTTCGCCCCTGAGTTTGATTATTTCCTGCCGTCTACTCCTCTTGGGTGAATTTGCTTCCTTTTGTTCTAGTGCTTTTAGGTGTGTTGTCAAGCTGCTAATGTGTGCTCTCTCTAGTTTCCTTTTGGAGGCACTCAGAGCTATGAGTTTTCCTCTTAGAAATGCTTTCATTGCGTCCCATAAGTTTGGGTATGTTGTGGCTTCATTTTCATTGAACTCTAAAAAGTCCTTAATTTCTTTCTTTATTCCTTCCTTGACCAAGGTATCATTGAGAAGAGTGTTGTTCAGTTTCCACGTGAAGGTTGGCTTTCTATTATTTATTTTGTTATTGAAGATCAGCCTTAGTCCATGGTGATCTGATAGGATGCATGGGACAATTTCAATATTTTTGTATCTGTTGAGGCCTGTTTTGTGACCAATTATGTGGTCAGTTTTGGAGAAGGTACCATGAGGTGCTGAGAAGAAGGTATATCCTTTTGTTTTAGGATAGAATGTTCTGTAGATATCTGCCAGATCCATTTGATTCATAATTTCTATTAGTTTCTCTGTGTCCCTGTTTAGTTTCTGTTTCCATGATCTGTCCATTGGTGAAAGTGGTGTGTTGAAGTCTCCCACTATTATTGTATGAGGTGCAATGTGTGCTTTGAGATTTATTAAAGTTTCTTTAATGAATGTGGCTGCCTTTGTATTTGGAGCATAGATATTCAGGATTGATAGTTCCTCTTGGAGGATTTTACCTTTGATGAGTATGAAGTGTCCCTCCCTGTCTTTTTTAATGACTTTGGGTTGGAAGTCAATCTTATCAGATATTAGAATGGCTACTCCAGCTTGTTTCTTCATGCCATTTGCTTGGAAAATTGTTTTCCAGCCTTTCATTCTGAGGTAGTGTCTATCCTTTTCTCTGAGATGAGTTTCCTGTAAGCAGCAAAATGTTGGGTCTTGTTTGTGTAGCCAGTTTGTTAGTCTATGTCTTTTTATCGGGGAGTTGAGTCCATTGATATTAAGAGATATTAAGGAAAAGTAATTGTTGTTTCCTGTTATTTTTGTTGTTAAAGTTGGCATTTTGTTCTTGTGGCTGTCTTCTTTTAGGTTTGTTGAGGGATTACCTTCTTGTTGTTTCTAGGGCGTGGTTCCTGTCCTTGTATTGGTTTTTTTCTGTTATTATCCTTTGAAGGGCTGGATTCGTGGAGAGATAATGTGTGAATTTGGTTTTGTCGTGGAATACTTTGGTTTCTCCATCGATGTTAATTGAGAGTTTGGCTGGGTATAGTAGCCTGGGCTGGAATTTGTGTTCTTTTAGTGTCTGTATAACATCCGTCCAGGATCTTCTGGCTTTCATAGTCTCTGGTGAAAAATCTGGTGTAATTCTGATAGGCTTGCCTTTATATGTTACTTGGCCTTTTTCTCTTACTGCTTTTAGTATTCTATCTTTATTTAGAGCATTTGTTGTTCTGATTATTATGTGTCAGGAGGTATTTCTTTTCTGGTCCAGTCTATTTGGAGTTCTGTAGGCTTCTTGTATGTTCATGGGCATCTCTTTCTTTAGATTTGGGAAGTTTTCTTCTATAATTTTGTTGAAGATGTTTGCTGGTCCTTTGAGTTGAAAATCTTCATTCTCATCCACTCCTATTATCCGTAGGTTTGGTCTTCTCATTGTGTCCTGTATTTCTTGGATGTTTTGAGTTAGGATCTTTTTGCATTTTACATTTTCCTTGATTGTTGTGCCGATGTTCTCTATGGAATCTTCTGCACCTGAGATTCTCTCTTCCCTCTCTTGTATTCTGTTGCTGATGCTCGTATCTATGGTTCCAGATTTCTTTCCTAGGGTTTCTATCTCCAGTGTTGCCTCATTTTGGGTTTTCTTTATTGTGTCTACTTCCCTTTTTAGGTCTAGTATGGTTTTGTTCATTTCCATCATCTGTTTGGATGTGTTTTCCTGTTTTTCTGTAAGGACTTCTACCTGTTTGATTATGTTATCCTGTTTTTCTTTAAGGATTTGTAACTCTTTAGCAGTGTTCTCCTGCAATTCTTTAAGGGATTTTTGTGCTTCCTCTTTAGTGTCTTCTGCCTGTTTAGCAGTGTTCTCCTGTATTTCTTTAAGTGTGTTATTAAAGTCCTTCTTGAAGTCCTCTACCATCATCAGGAGATATGCTTTTAGATCCGTGTCTAGCTTTTCCGGTGTGTTGGGGTGCCCTGGACTGGGCGAAGTGGGGGTGCTGGGTTCTGATGATGGTGAGTGGTCTTGGTTTCTGTTAGTAAGATTATTACGTTTACCTTTCGCCATCTGGTAATCTCTGGGGTTAGTTGTTATCGTTGTCACTGTTTAAAGATTGGAGCAGAAGCTGTGTTCCACTCACCAGCAGTCTCTAAATCCTGTGGCGGGGGTCGTGGGTAGCTGGCGGGTGTCAGGCAACCCTGTGCTCCAGCTACCCCGGCGCTGATCCGGCCGGATGAGGCCTGTGGCCCTACTCAGGCCGGTTTCTGCTTCCCTAACTAATGCAGTCTCAGGTCCCGCGCGCAATTGGATTGGAGCAGAAGCCGTGCTCCACTCACCAGAAGTCTTAAGATCCTGTGGCGGGTGTTGTGGGTAGCTGGCCATGAACAACATTTTAAGAAGCTTTCAGGTTATTTTTTCAAAGGAACTGCTTCATTTTACATCCCTGCTAGCGGTATGTGAAGAGTCAGATTTCTGTACATGCTTGCCAATACTTGTTGCTGTCTGCCTTTTGATTATAGCCATCTTAGTGGCATGAAGTGATGTATTATTGTGGTTTTGTTTTTCTATAATGTATATCTTTTTTCATGCGTTATAATAGATGATTTGATTTATTTATTTGGAAATGGTCTTGCTTTATAGTACAGGCTGGCCTACAAATCTCTGCGTAGCCCAGGATGACTTAGGAATCATGATGTTCTTGCTCCAGCCCCCAGAGTGCTGGGTCTATCACAACATACTACTATACCAAAGCAGATGTTTTTGCTGGCTTGCTTATTTGTTTTATGGTTTTGGGTATTGAACCTAGGGCCTTTCGCGTACTCAGTAAGAGCTTTGTCACTGAACAAGGTGCTTGCCCCAGATATTTCATCTGACAATAGTCAGAGCTCTCAGACTGCAAACTTAGACATTTCAGATTTTGCTGTGTATATTTTTTTTATTTCTTGAGTTGACATAGTCATAGTGCTTTTGGAGTCAGCATATTCCACATAGGAAAGACTAACATGGTCCAATTGTTTGAGGGACTGAGCATTCTATTGAAGGTGCCTAAAAAACTCTTGTATTGCCTCAGGCTAATAGATAATAAAATTTTTATTCACCAGCAGTGAAAACATTACTGAGGAAATTGTATGGCTTAAAGAGTAGATCTCAAATACTGGCTTTCCTCATGTTTGCCTTGTATATAGAGAAAGATACCTAGCCATATTATGTATTTACTATTCACAGCATAGAAACCTTGATGGGGTCCTAGTAATTTTACTATCAGGTAACTTTATTATTTCCCTTTAGTTCTATGTGCACTATTTATCATGCTGAATTCTCTCCTTTTCTTTCTCCATTTACATCTAATCCATTGACTGTAGTTTATGCACGTCTATATCCCAAATCTCTCTCTCTCTCTCTCTCTCTCTCTCTCTCTCTCTCTCACACACACACACACACATATGGCATTGCAATATATATGTATAATATATGGTGTGTGCTATATGTATATGTATATAGTGTGTGTGTGTGTGTGTTTGTATGTGAGTGTGTGTGTATTCCACCCTTGCTGGTGTGATCTGGCCACTATTACCTCCTTTAAAATCACTTCAATAGCCTCCCAAGTGGAATCCCTGTTCCTATTGCAACCATTTTCCCTTGTAGCAGCCAGAATGAACGTTCAGTGTATCAGTAAAAACCATACAATTCTTTTTTTTTTTTTTTTTGAGACAGGGTTTCTCTGTGTAGCTCTGGCTGTCCTGGCACTCACTTTGTAGACCAGGCTGGCCTCGAACTCAGAAATCCGCCTGCCTCTGCCTCCTGAGTGCTGGGATTAAAGGCGTGCGCCACCACGCCCGGCTCATACAATTCTTTTAATCAAAACTGTCCATGAATCTCCTCCTACCATGGACTACAATTCAAACTCTAGAAGACATGGCACAATCTGGTACCCTGCTGTCTCTTGGGTCTCATTTTCCATGGTGTTTCTCCATTGTCTTACTCTGATAAGGTGGCTTCCTGGCACTCCTTGAAAATGTCAAATGAAGTCCACTGAAAGACTCTCCTGGATGCTTTTAGCCATGTCTGAGTTACCTCATGTCTCTGTAAACCCTGTTTGCTGAGGACTAAACCAGCTCTTCATCAGAGATGCTTTTAACTAGCATGTCAGCCATAGACATTCCTATTCCCCTTGTATTTGCTTTTCCCATTATCTAGCTCATCAGCCTGTTAATTTCCCTCAGAGCACTTCTCACAACTGGTAATTATTTTATTTACTTGCTTATTGACTGTCTCTATCCTTGCAATGTAATCTAACAAGGCCAGAGACCTTTTGTGTCATATTCATTATATTACTGTGCTCTAATACTGACACATAGCAAATTAATTTTCCAAAGGGCTTCTGGATTTATAAGTAAGGTGATTTATTTTGTTGGATGACCAGCAGGAAGTGTTGTTTGTGGGTGGCAGATAGCAACTCTGGTTCTTGGTGGCTAGTCACTCTATGGTTATTGTGATGCACATAATGAAATTCCCACGCATTATCAGGCATTTGTATAATACAGCTTCTCAAGAAGTTATGGGTTTGCTAAGCAAAGATCTGGTCTACAAATGCTTTCAATGCTTTGGAATATCCATTAACAAGGGTTCATGACAATAAAAGCTTTTCCCTTCCCTTGATGAGTGATATTGCCATTTTACATACATGGAGTGCCTTTTGCAGAATGCTCAGATTCTCTAAACTATAACAGTAGAAATGTTTTCTTTGTTGTTATTTTGCATTACTAGGAATTGGAACCAAGGCCTCGTGTATACTAGCAGACCCCTCTTCCAATAAGCTGTATCTTTAGCACCTCTCCAAAGTACATTTGTGACCATGGCTTTGGATGGGCTTTCTCCTAGAACTGCTCTGCCTTCTCTCCTCTCTCTGATGGGTTACATTTCCAGAGTTGCTCTATGACTGCACTCCAATGCTCACTTATAGCTGTTGCTCAATCACCCCCTCTGTTTACTAAGGTTCTTTTTTCAGAGACCTTCTGGATTTATGTGTGAGGGCATACACTTATTGAGTGAGACATGGGCTTGAATTCAAGATTTCACTGGGATTTGAATCCTTCACAGTATGTTGATTGAGTCATGCCCTCCCCAAATCTATCTGTTGAAGTCCTAACCCTCAATACCTCAGAATGTGACATTGTTTAGAAATAAAGTTATTATAAAAGTGACTTATTAAGATGTCATCATACTGGTGCAGTGAACACCAAATGTAGTATAAATATCTTTAATAAAGGAAGAGATTTGGATCAGGACATGCACACAGGGAAAAAGCCTTGTGAAACTAAAGGCACACACTGAGGGTTTGTCTACAGGTACACAGATACTAAGAATTAACAACAAACCCACAGACACTAAGAACGAACCACAGAACAGATTTCTTCTGGACATTCCTTAGATAGAACCACATTTGTCACCACTTTGACTTTGACTACAAAAACTGAGAGATGGTAGACATAAGAAGCCACATACTGTATGATTGCATATTGTAATTTCATTTTTGTTACTGTGATAAAATACTCTGAAAAACATCCAACTTAATGGAGGAAAGGGTTTGTTTGACTCACAAATTCCAAAATATTCCATCATTTTGGGGAAGTAAGAGAGGAGCTTAAGCAGCTAGTCACAGCACAGCCACAGTTGAATAGCGGAAGTGAATGCATCTATGTTACCTGCCTGCTTCTTACTGTTAGCTTTCCCCTGCCTAGGGAGTGGTGCTGCCCAGAATGGGCTGGGTTTTCCTATGTCAACCAACAACTAGATAATTCCTTAATTGAGACTCTTCCCAGGTGATTTTAGGCTATGTCAAGTTGATGTTTAATACTAACTAGCCAACTGAATTACCCAGTATTGGCAAATCCATAGAGATAGAAATCAGCTTACAAGTTACCAGGGGCCTGGGGAAGATAGACCCACTGCTTGATGGGTACAAGTTTTCTTTTGGGTTGAGGGAAACTCTGAAACAAGATGTTGGATGTATACTAACATGAGCATGTTAAATGCCTCTGAAATTCTACACTTGAAACTGGTGAAATTTCCAGTACAAATAAAACGATGCCTGCTGCTCCCTGCAGTGAACACAATAGCTACTCTCATCAGGCTTCTGATGAGTTTTTCTTAAAGTAGAACATGCTTATACTATAATGTTAAGCAGAAAAAGCAAGGAGCCAGAACAAGGAAAACCCTCACATAGAGAAATCAAGTCAGAGGAAATATACCAACATATCAATAGCACCTGCCTCTTGCTGGCAGGGTTCTCTAGCTGACTTTGGTCTCATCTTTTGATTTTCAGATGACTTTCACTATTCCTTTAAACTAACAACCAATACAGGGATAGACAGAATGCTCTGTGCCAAGAGCACATGCTGCTCTTCCAGAGGACTTGGGTTCAAGTCATGATGACATGAAAACACACAACCATTTGTAACTCCAGTACCAGGGGTTTGGATGCCCTGTTCTGACCTCTGCAGGTACTAAGCATGCACCTGGTGTATGAATATATGCACAGGCAAAATAACCACACATGTAAAAAATACAGCAAAATCTCACCATTATGATAGAAACAAACCACCTCCTCTATGTAAGAAAGCCAACATATGGAGTTTAGAGTGAAAGGAAAGGGTACATAAAGGTAACTGGACACAGATGAAGATCAAGAGAGAAGACACTTTGGGGAACGATCATGCAATGTGGACTTGAGAATCGCCAGGGAACAGATGGCAGCATCCAAGCAGACATCTGCAATGCACAGCAAAATGATATGCAAAGACACAAGTGGCCTTTGAATCAGGCCCTTGAGAGACCCACTGGAAAAGGCTGCCTGCTTAGCGAAACAGAAGGGCCAAAGCCCTGTTCACTTTGTCATAGTCCTGCCTCCTCTGAACCCTGCCAGAAGCCTGGAGGTAGAAAGAGGGCTCAGATGAGTGCAGACAAGGTTGCAGAAGAAAGAGGTTTCTACTCGTGACACGGGAAAACACTGCACTTGACATTTACAAAGTGCTTCACAGTTTGTGAACATTATCACACCAATCACCTAAATGTTAGCACTGCATCATCTTTTATGATGTCCCACCCACCTTCCAGGTCTGGTAATTCCTATTCTCATCTTGCCATGTAAAAAGGAAGCATAAAGAAGTAACAGGGGGGATGGAGAGATGGCTCAGCAGCTAAGAGCACTGACTGCTCTTCTGAAGGTCCTGAGTTCAAATCCCAGCAACCACATGGTGGCTCACAACCATCCATAATGAGATCTGGCGCCCTCTTCTGGTGTATCTGAAGACAGCTACAGTGTACTTAGATATAATAATAAATAAATCTTTGGACCAGAGCGAGCAGGGCCAGAGCAAGTAGAGGTCCTGAATTCAATTACCAGCAACCACATGATGGCTCATAACCATCTGTATAGCTACAGTGTACTCATACATAAGATAAATAAATAAATAAATAAAGAAAGAAAGAAAGAAAGAAAGAAATCTTAAAAAAAGAAGTGAGAAGGATTTATTTGTTTAACATTTATTTGTATAGCACTCACTCTCTGCCAGAAACCTCCCTGAAAGTTTGATATGCATTCATTGCCCCTGCCCAAGGGGGTAGGAGAAGAAAGAACTGGAACACAGTGTAGCATTTTTGACTGTACACCACACTATACTCACATTTAAGTAAAGTCTACAGAATTCCAAGAAAAGTCACAGTGATCTGTCTATCTGTCTGTCTGTCTGTCTATCTATCTATCTATCCACCCTACATTAAACCAGCCATCTATCTCTATTTTTCTGATTATAAGTGATCATTAATTGCATAAATATTGTTTAAAATATGAAGATTTTCATGTAATAAGTAGAATAGAAAACAAAAATCCCCAAGAATCTCAATTTAGATAATAATTTTTAAATTAATGTGTGTCCTTTCAGATCTTTTAACACATTTTTTGTTGAGACAGGGACTCACTGTGACTCTGGAGGGCTTGAAACTTGCTATGTAGATCAAAGTGGCCTTGATTTACAGAGAACCACTTGGTTCTGCCTCTTGAGTGCTGGGATTAAAGGCATGTGCCATCATGATGTATATATATATATATATATATATATATATATATATATATATACACACTTCAGTCCCATTTCACAAACTACTCAGCATTGAAAAGTCTGTAACTACACAAGTCTACCTCATGTGTTTTCATACTATGTTGCATAGAGGTTACATTACTAGTCATTTATTGGTACATCCAGAGACTTGTAATTTCCTTCATTAGTAATACTGCTTTCATACATATCCTTGCAGGTTTGAGTAACTGCTAAGAAAAAGTGACCATTGAGAGATGCTCAGCTCTAAATATGGTATTTGTGTCACCCTCTCCAAATCCCAGGGAACATCATGGATGAAAGACTGAAAATGCTAAGGGAGCTAGAGGCTGGAGAGGAGTGAAGTTAAGATTCTGGGTATGACATAAACCATACAATCATGACCATAGAACAGCTGCAATTACCTGCAAATGGCTTGTAGGTAAAAAGGGAGGAAGAAAGGAAGGAGAGGGTATGAAGGGAACGAGTTGGAAAGAAGAGGGTTGACAGGACTGGGGAGGGGTTGAGACAGGGTACTGAGGTGGAATGTGATCACAACATATTGTATACAAGCATGAAGTTGTTCAAACTAAGAAATCCCATGACCACAACAATATATGCTTGTACCTGTGTCTATGTATATTTGTCTAGAATAAACCAATAGAACTGGAATTGCAAGGTCAAAAGTATATGTGCAATTATACACAATAAAAATTGTCATAGACATTCACAAATTGCTCTTCAAAAATGCTTCTTAATTGGCCCTCCCACAAGCAGCATGGAAGAATGACTCATTTCCCCACAGGCTTGTCAATACTAGGTATTCTCAACTTTTAAAAATTTTAGCTTGTCTAGAGCAGGGTATGGTAGCACATACTTACATTCTCAGAACAGTGAGGGATAGGGTAGAGATGTGAGGATGATTGTGAGGCCAGCCTGAGCACCTTGTGCTGTATACCAAGACCTTAACTCAAAAGAAAATAGGAAAAATTGGCCTACTAGAAAAAAAATGGTGCATCATTCTTTTAATATGCTTGAAATAGTGAAATGGTATACTTTTTCATACCATTAGTCTTTATATTTCTGATTTTGTAAGTTGATCATTCATTTCATTTGATAACTGGCTTTGTATTAGTGAATTAAAGAGCGAAGAGGCCCTCAGAGGGCATATAAGACTATGATTCATTCTTTTCACCTCTTTTTTGTTTTTTCAGAGTTTAGGACCAAACCCAGGGCCTGCAAGCATTCTACCACTGAGCTAAATCCACACTTCCTGATACATTCTTTTTAAAGGGCTAAATAAATCCTAAAGATTTATGCCCACCATAAATGGCATTCTTAAATAATTTGATATCATTTTATTGAGCTGAACAATAACAACAACAGAACAAAACAATGTTAACTAACAATAACTGATACCTTGACTTCATGGAAATTTTCATCTTGTGGCTTTAATAATTTATTAGCCATATGATGATAAGATAGTATGAACACATAAGCTGGTAACAATAGGAGTTCCTGCATGTGGGTTCAGTGTATGTGGACGTGTGCATATGCAAATGAGAATGTGTGTATGTATACACATGCAAGCTAAGGATGTGTGGAAGTATGTACCACAGCTTGAAACAGGCTCAGGGAGCATTGTGGAAAAGGAGGTAGAATGTAAGAGCAGGATGATGGGAAGGAGTTGTGAAATACTGTCTTCTGAACATGGTGTGGATGTTACACCTATGAACTCAAAGAGGCAGTGTTGACCTACACAAGACCGGACCCATTAATACTCCATTACAGATGGAGGAAGGGCTCATAAGACCTTCCTCTTCCCAGAACTGTTTAAGTTATATAAAGAATGAGTTGAATTCCCCAGTGGTGTAGCCACTGGTACATTGTCCCCACTTGGGCAAATATATCCCACATACTCATGCATGCAACCTTTATTCAGTGGAGTAGATTCACAAAAAATAGACAGGAAAGTAGGAAGGAACTTTGGAAGAAAGGATTTGGTGGGAGGAGGAAATTGATAAGAGAGGATAATGGAAACTTTGATCAAAGAACAATTGTAGAAAAATGAATAAAAAAAGAGTACCAATGAGATGTTTCAGGGATGTTTAGGAAAACTTTGTGAATACTATCTCACTTATTCTTCAAATAATCTTAAAAGACCTTCAAGGGAGGGGTTATCTGGTCCTTGTGAAGGCAGATATACAACCCTTTCACTCCAAATCTTCTTTGTTTCTGAAGCAAACACTGAGGCCAAAGTCAGAAAGCTGGTGAATGCCAGCGCCAGGCCTCCCATGCTGTCTGCAACTGGTTCTGTAAATGTCTTGAAGTCTTTAAGTCAACGTGGGCCTTAGGAAGGATATGGAAGGATGCCCTTGGGTAGAGACATATCTACTGTCTCTGATACCCAGCAGACACCCTAGAGCTTCTGTGCTGTCCAGCTATGCAGCTCACAATCCTTTGTCAGGGCCTTTCAGTGAGAAGCAGTCTCAAGAGGCAGACGAAATCCGTAATTTGGCTCAGAAAAAGGCATTGGAGAAACAAATTGCTATTGCATCATGAATGTAATAAGGCAGTTAGGTGGGTGGAAATAATTCTCTCTTGATTATATGCAGGAGGATTGTGTGGCAAATTTGAAGTCTGGGCCGCCTCTCCTTGGCCTTCTCCACCGTGAACTTCCAACTATGTCTTCAAACTGTTCAGCTGGTGTGTGCTTGGGGGTACTAAGCTAACTTTTCATATTATCCCAGGAAAAATAGAATTAGGGAGAGATTCTTCTGCCAAAAGAATCACACGTCAATGTCAATGTCAAATAGAGATGGTTTTTGTGTATCTACTATTTCCTTATTTGCATCAAGATTGACTCATAATTTTATTGTACAATTTGACTATACTGCCAAAGATGATAGAAAAAAAATTAACTGAAATTTCATTTGTTTTCTTCTTCTTTTCTCCAAATTTGGACAGATTCACTTTCATTGAAAGGAAAAAGGCTGGATTTTTATGGAGAAAGCGAGGCATATGTCAGCCTGACCTACACCATGCCCGAACTCAGCCGACTCACCGCATGTATTGATCTGATATTGATGACTAACAGCTCACATTACTGGATGGCCTTCGTCTACATTACTAATAACACTCTCCTGGGCAGAGAAGATGTAGACCTTGGACTTGCAGGAGACCATCAGCAGCTGATACTGTACAGCTTTGGCAAGACCTTCTATGTCAGTTATCACCTGATTCCATTTCATTGGCATACCCTGTGCTTGGTATGGGATGGTGTGAAGGGCAGATTAGAGCTCTTCCAGAACAAAGAAAGGATACTTGCAATAATGGATCAGCCACACAGACTGTCTCCTAATGGGACTTTGGTCTTGGGACACTTTCCTAGGAATGGAGAGGGTCAGATTAAAACTGTGATACCTCGCTTTACAAGCAGCCTGTATTACTTTCAGCTCTGGGACCGCATCCTGGAAAATGAGGAGTTTATAACATGTTTATATGGAAATGTAGTTAGTTGGGAAGATGATGTTTGGCTCATCCACAAGATAAGTCCAACTGTTGACAGGAGACTGCGCTGTTGTGAGTAACTTCACTTTTTTTCCCTCAGTAAGAGTAGAATTGGTATATCACAGCTCTGCTCAAAAATAAGGCTGAAATTAGCCATTCCTAGATCAAGGCTCTGCCTTCCTTTAAGGTGTCTCAGGTTCCCACAATTTTGCCACTTGCTTTTTGATGTAGAGAAAACACTTATTTTCTTTCCCCTTTTGTTTTAATATAACTTCAAACTCACAGAAAATGTAAAAGAACAAGAAAATCTATAGACTAGTTACCCACACTTGTTGATGGTTAACCCTTTGCATGCACATGCTTTGCCATTCTCCCATCCTCATCTCGCTCTTTAATTTTCCTGCTATGCACTCTTTCCTCTCTCTCTTTCTCTGCATCTCTGTCTGTAAAACACACACACACACACACACACACACAGAGCCTCTATATCATACCCCCTATTTGTTTTTGAGTTGTTTGATTATAAGAAGAAGGTATAATTCCTAATTACTACCATTTGTCTCAGTGTATGCTCCCTAAGGATAAGAGATTATCTTAACCATATCACAAAGAACAAAATAAAACATTTTAACAGGGATACGACATTAACATTTAATTTCTAGCTGATCTTAAAATTTAGCCAATCATGTTATTTTGCCTAAGATCTAGCTACCAAGTCTACTTGCCTCCCAGCCTTTCACTTTTTTTTTTTTAAATCTAGGCATTTCTATTACATAATCCAGTTGTTTGTAGACCAGGTCTTAGTTTGGATTTGTCTACTTTTTTTGTAACTAGATTCCAGCTGTGCAGTTTTGGTAAGAATAGTGCAAAAGTGATGGTAATGTGTTTTTCATATCAGCGGAAACATGGGTCCAAATTGTCCCCATAATGATAAATGTGCTCACTTGACTTTGATATCTGCCAGATTTTGTCACTGGATATGTGTTGTCATTTTCATTTTCAATTATTAATTTCTATGGAGGTGTTAGGAGACAATGTAAATATCCTCCTGGATGGCTTCCATCCAGTAGTTTCCATTATACTCATGGCTCTTGCTTAGGTCACTCACAACTATGATGGTTGTAAATGATGATGCTAAAGTTTCACATTAGCTCGTGTTTATTCTATTTAAGGGAGACTTCTTCCAAATTATTTAATTAATTTGCATTTATTTATATACGCATGGAATTATAGATTCAAATTTTATTCACTAGGTTTCCACCTGTTAGTATTGTTTATTTCGATATGATAATTAATTGTTCCATATTTGGCCAGTGGGAGCCCTTCAATCTGGCTCCTGTCTCTTTGACACATTCCATCATTCTTTTCACATTTTCTGGCTTTCTGGGAACACTGAAGGTTCATTTCATATTTTTTTGTGTATGTTCAGCCTAAGAATTAGTAATTTTGCCAAGGAGTCCTGGTTCTTTCTGATGAAGATATATATATATATACACACACATATATATATAATATGTACATGTGATAATTTATTCTTTTATTGGTTTAATGATGTTAGTCAAAGTCTTTTTGGATATATATATATATATGTGTGTATATGTGTATATATATGTATATATATGTGTGTGTGTATATATGTATACACACACACACACACACATTTCCCTATCTTTTCTCGATACAATGCCATTTTCCTTTCAGTTTCTATCATGACCAACAGCAGCAGCCTTGAAGTGCAGGTGGTCAGTGACAATAGAATTCTCCACATTTCTAGGAATGTATGTGTTTTCTTCTTTTGATTTTGGGGACCAGTTACAGAAAGAATGGTGCCTAGGTCTAAACCCAGTAATGCTTTAGCATGTTGTGGGGATATGCTTTTGCCAATAGTCTGCATGCTAATTGAGTTGAAGACAGAAACACATTGCACTGGGTTTTTTGTTGTGTTGAGACTAGTATGGAAGAATAGAAAAGCTATTCTTTACGATTTTCGCTGAAGACACTGATTTTGTTCTTGTCTTTGTTTTGTTCAGTCTACCTCTTTTTTGGGGGCCTTCCAAATATAGGAGACTAGTTCTAGCTGACTCTAATGTCAGAACCGAGTTAGCCATTGAGATATCAAGCCTGAATAGCTTACACAATGTAGTTTAAAGTAACTTTACCTTTGTTCTAAGGAACCAGAAGTCTAGCCCTTAGAAACACACAAACTTTACAGAAACCTTTGAAAACATAATGTAGCCTTTTCCTCCTGTGCCATATGTCTGATAAGTAACCAAGTCTAATTACTGGCAAGGTGCTATACACCTCCCACTTATTTTTCTCTCCTGGACACTTTTTAATATACAACCCATCATCTTGGGCTGATTGAGTCCTTGTGGATAAAATATTCCAACATAACAAACAGAAGAAAAACATTATCGGAAATGATAATTAAGTAAGAGTAGCGAATGTTCTTTCTACTATTCATGTTTCTACAAGTGTTCTTTCTTAACCTTTGAATAGAAGGTCCTAACCTGAGGGCCACAGTAACCTAGACTGAATTGAAAAAGCCCTTGAGGTCCTCTAAAGCAGATTTTCCCCCTCCCCTGAAGACAGAGGCTCTGGCTTCCAGTCTATTCTAATATTGGTTGCTGCCTTTTACTAAGTTCTTACCAAGGTCAAGGCATTTTATAGATGAGAAAAAGGTCATGTAAGTGGTTGTGGCTGGCGTTTGAACAGATCTATGTCTAGACACAAGGTCTCCATGTACCTTGCATTCCCACACCATGCAAAACCATCCAAAGCATTGGTTCTCAACCTTGCCCATACTGCAACCCTTTAATATAGTCTTCATAGTGTGGTGACCCCCAACATTAGAAAATTATTTCATTGTTGCTTCATAACTGTAATTTTGCTGCTGTTATGAAATAATGTAATGCAAATATCTGTGTTTTCTAGTGGTCTTAGGTGGCCCTGTGCAAAGGTCATTTGACACTTCCCCAAGGGGTCTCGACCCACAGGTTGAGGACCACTGATTTAAGGCGACTCTGTGCTGCCCACTACAAGCTTATCGGGTCTTAGGGACTTCCTTTACAGGGACTTTCTGGTGCTGGTAACCTACCTGTGGGAATTTGGCAAGCAGCTTGAGTCACTGCCATCCTCATCACTAAAGGCAGGGTAATAGCATAAAATGCCGTTTATTTCTGTTTTGACCATATGACAGCTAGGAAAATGGCGGATAAATATGAGTGATTACAACCTGCCTAGCTTTAGCTTTTGTCTAATAAATTGCTATTTACGATCCATAGAAGGATTATGACCCTTAAATTAATTTTTAATGAGCATATTACTAGGTTACAAATATCAATAAATCTATTTACACATAAATATATATGCATATATATTTCTATTCATGAGAACAAGGCTTTGGGGGAATATGCCACAGAAAACCATGAACCCTAGTCTGGGTTTAATGAACAAGTATTCACGACAGTTGAAGATAACACAGGAATATTTAAACAGCATGGTGATAAATAATAATAGGAAAGGTGCTAGGAATTACAAATTTATTTCTGGGGGAGATTGAAGCTTCTTTCTTTATTTAAAAAAATTTCACAATGCAATATACATGGTTGTGAATAAAATATATTTTAACAATACAAAAAGATACAAAGCAAAACTTACCCTTCAGTTTTTCCACAGAGATTTCTATTCTTAAAGTATATTTTATGGTGTATATAAGTACATATTGGTATGTATAATTCAAAAAATTATATATATGTATATATGTAGAACTACATATTGTTCTACAACTTCACTTGACAGTATTATCATGGGCATAAAAGGACACTTAAATATATTTTTGGAACTATCCATATTGCACGGTATATATATATATATATATATGTATATATATATATATATATAAATTTATTTAGTTGCCCTACAATTGATGTATATTTAAATTGCTTTAATGTTTCACCTACAAATGATGCCACAACCAATTTCCTCATGCATGTATGCATCTCAGTATACTTAGGCTTGAAATTTTTCAGAACACCTTCTCAGAAAAAGTATGTGAGCTTTAGTAGTTTTATTGCGCTTACCAGTTTGCCAGTTATTTTATTAACTTTATCTAAAAATAATATACCTTTCCAGGCAAAATTAGTAAATACACACAGGAAATAAATATACAAAAATATTTATCTAAGTAAAATATCCTTTCAGTTCAACCCTTATCCTAAGTGACTCATTTCAAAAATATCAATTGTTAGACACACATGCAGACAAAGAAATTTGGTTTAGACACAAATATTTCATTTTTCACTATTGAGATCATTAGATAGTCTCATCCATATATATATATTTGATTTACCAGTACAGCTTGGTGATATTTCAATTTCAGAAAATATAGAAATCCCTGATAATTTTGAGGTATAGGCTATTGAAGGATATCGTAGAGTAAGGACCCACAAATTCACATCATCTGACAAACATTTGCTTCTAGTTTTTTCCTTTCACCAAAGTTCCATGATTTTTTTAAAGTAATAAGTGGTGACAGAAATCCTTGAAGCAACCATTGAGCACCAATGACAAACTTCAGTTCTCTTAATTTCCATTCAGACACATGATGCATAAAAGAATTTGTTCTAAAGTGTGAATGTATGAAGACAACGAGTCTTCCAAAGACACAGAAATCAAATTCCTCTTAGTTATGTATTTGAGAAATCCCCTCTATTGAACAGAATGAAATTATATGAATAGAGTCCATCTTGGGAAATCTTCAGTCTATTAAAAGCAGAGCAGTCCTCTAGCTGTGGAAGCATTGATTTGTTGAGCTTTATTAATGGATAGAACACTCCAGCTGCCTTGGATTATTTTATGAACTGTCCATTCTTGAAATATGCAGAGATGGATTGTATTGTCAGTGTGCTTTCTAAAGGCCTTTGTTTGGCTCACTATTAATCCCTCTATCCAATTAACAGTTCTCATGTGGACAATTCTGTGGTGATGGGCTCTAGAGCTAACAGACAATTTGGTCTTGCCCTTGTACATCAATTCTTTCTGCTATCCTCATTTTTCATCAGGAACGATAAGCATGAAGAGTTTGTAGTTCACTTTGACCTCCCTTATTGATATTCTCCTACACAGGGTGACATTCTATAGATTCATAGATGGAGTCTGTAGCCTGTCTTTCTCACACAAGATTCATTTTTTTCATTTCCTTACTTGAAAACTGAAATCAAGCACAATTTTGGCAACACAGTTTCTTATTATTCAAAGATAGTGATAGTCATTTTGGATTTTCATACCTCATGGGCAAATCTGTTTGTGGCAGTTTCTGGTCACCATTAGTTCTCACAAATCTAATCAACACATTGAATTATATTTACAGAGGTCGTGATTGAAAGAAAAGCCAGATGCAGAATGTGTGCTAGAACAACACACAGATTTAATATGAGTTGATATATCCAAATCACAACCAGAATTTGGTATCTTAGTAAATGTTCTACTTAATATTCTGTTGGCAGGTACATCTGCCACAAAATGCCTCATAAATATTCAGCTGCTCTATACCTCTGGTCTCCAGCTCCAAATGATTATACTAACAAAATTTAATCTAGAGTGAAAGAGCAAATGGCAATTAAGCCCATGGGTCCCTGTGAATTTGCATGGATCATGCCTACCTTACCATACTATGAGGCTCATGTATACAATTTATGAAGTGATCACTTGGTTGTAAAAGGAAACAGAATGAAGGTGGCAAAATAGGGAGGCTGGATCCCATGGATTTTAGGGTTCCTGCAATGCAAGAGGATATTTGATATTGCTATAGTATCTTGGCAATACAAAACTTGGTATTCGTTTCGTTCTTTTTAAATTATTTGTTTGTTTGTTTGTTTTATGTGTATGCCATTTTGCACGAACGTATTTCTGTTACCGGGGGCATGCCTAGTGACCAAGGAGGGCTGAAGAGGGCATTGGATCCCTTGGGACTAGAGTTACAGATGGTTGTGAGCAGCCATGTGGGTACTGGGAATTGAGTGTGGGTTCTCTAGAAGAGCAGCCAGTGCTTTAATTCATAGAGCCATCTTCCCAACCTCACCCTTTGCTTTGTTTTTAACCAAGAATTTTAATGAAAGGATTGCAGATTGCAGTGCAGTTGGAGATTCCTTGTTTACCTCCATGGAACATTATCTAAGACCTCAGTATAAGAAAAGTGATACTGATGTTGCTATAATGGATCAATAATTTTCAGATTTCTTTAGTTATACAGTACATATTTATATGTGCACCATTAGAGTCAAGTTTGAGTAGTTTTTATATCATAGACCTTCCTCATGCTGGACTTTTAATTAGTGTAACACAGCTCCTGTCCTTCCTTGACCTCCACACATATTTTTCTCAAGTCCCTGTCATTTGATGATGATGTCCTATATTTCTAAATTTTTATCATCTTAAAACATAAAAATATGGGGTTTGAGAGATGGCTCAGCTTTTAAGAGAGCAGGCTGCTCTTCCATAGGACCTAGATTTGGTTCCCAGCACTCACCTCACAGCTCATAAACCATTTGTAACTCCAGTTATGGGGAATACCCTGCCCTCTTCTGGCCTGTGATGGTACTGGGTATGCATGTTGGGCACAGACCTTCATGCAGACAAAGCACGCATACACATAAATAAATAAATAAATAAATAAATAAATAAATAAATAAATAAATAAATAAATAAATGTTGAAAAAACAACCCCCCCCCCAAATCCATGAATGTGATTCTGCAGCATGTACTCCTTAAAGTGTGACCCTCCCCCACAGCCTGTCTGCAGAGTAGGTGGTTATGTGTATTCATATTTTGTTTCTTTTCATTGTAGATGATGCTGATGGTTTCCAAATGTTCCCCTAACCTGTGAACTTGTAGAGAATACCTGGACTGATTCCAATTTGGGGCTATTACAAAAATGTTATAACTATTTTGTATAGGGTTTGTATAAATCAAAGTTTTTGTTCCTCTGTGGTTCAGTGCTTAGTGCACCTTGTGCACCATATGGTAGTTGCAGGTTTAGTTTTATAAGGAACTGATGATCAGGTGGATGTTCATTCCTATCTACAGTATCAGAGTAACCCAGTTTCTCTGCTTCCTTGCCAGCATTTCATGCTGCCTATATAAATTTTGTTTCTAAACGTGTAGTGATATTTCATCGCAGTTTTGATTTGTATTTTCTTTCTTTTTAAAAAAAGATTTATTTATTCAATGTATATGAGCTCAGTGTAGCTGTACAGATGGTTATAAGCCATCATGTGGCTGCTGGGAACCAAACTCAGGACCTCTGCTTGCTCCAGCCCTGTTCCCTCTGGCCCAAAGATTTATTTATTTATTATATGTAAGTACACTGTAGCTATCTTCAGACACACCAGAAGAGCGCATCAGATCTTATTACAGATGGTTGTAAGCCACCATGTGGTTTCTGGGATTTGAACTCAGGACTTTCAGAAGAGCAGTCAGCACTCTCAACTGTTGAGCTATCTCTCCAGCCCTTGATTTGTATTTTCTTGATGCCCAATGATGTTCAACATCTTTTCCCTGTGCTTGACATCTGTTTGTTAAATGTTCTTGTCTTTTGCTTTTTAAAGTAGAGTTGGGGCAGTTGTTTGTTTTGCCACTTAGTTTTTAAAAACTGGTATTTGTTGAATTTTATTTGTTCTTTGAGAATTTCATACAACGGGTTTTGATCATATCCATCCCACCCCCACTTATTCCCTGACCTGCTCTCCTTCCCCAGCCACCCAACTTAGTTTCCAAAGTTCTTTATATATTCCAGTAATTGTTGGATACATACTTTGAAAGTAACTACTCTGAAAAGGACTTCTGATCCATGGAATTGAAGAAGTATCTTTCAAGAGGGTTTGCACAGGTCAGAAGCTTCCAATTGGGGACAAAGTCTACTTTATCAACTTATTTTTTGATGGATCACTGTTTGGAGGCTAAGTCTGAAGACTTATAGCCGGGGACTCTAGAGCTTGTTATTTCTTTTGCTTATGTTGCTTTAAATAAATGTAGTGAGACTTTTGCCTTATTCCCAATCTTAATGGGAAAACATACAGTCTTTCACCGTTATAGATGATGTTTGTTTTAGGTATCTTTTCTTTTCAAATTTTCTTTGTATTGGAATGTGTTTTTCCTGTGTGTATGACTGTGTACTATTTGGGTGCCCAGTGCTCCCAGAGGCCAGAAGCGAAAGTTGGGTCCCCTGGAAGTAGAGTTGCAGATTAATTAGTTATGAGCTGGGAATGGAACTTGGGTTCTCTGGGAGAGCAGCTAGTGTTCTTAACCTCTGAGCTATCTAGCTCTCTATCCCCTGCTGAGAGCTTCTTAATAATTCTCTTTTCAAGTTGTTGCAAATCCCTTCTGTTCCTTACCCACACTGAGATTTTTATCATGAACGGATGTGAGATTTTGTCAAATGCTTTCTATGCTTCAATTGGTAAGAGCATAGCATCTTCTTTAATTTGTTGAGATGGTGGATTATGCTGATTGATTCCCCAGGTTTTAACAAGCCTTCCACATCTGTATCTAGCACTACTTGACTATGGTATAGACCTTCTACAAACTGCTACATTTAGGCTGCTAATATTTTGTTAAAGGTTTTTGTATTGTCACATTAGGCAGAATAAGCCAGACTGACAAAGGTGAATATAGCATGCTTTTTGCTCATGGGTGGAATCTAGAAAATGGAACAGATGAAAACAGAAGGGGACTATTAGAAAAGAGGAGCAGTCTCAGATAGGGGTGGGGTAAAGGCGTGTAATAAAGGAAGGACCAAATATTATTAATGTACATTATATGCATGCATGAAAATGTTATGATGAAAGCCATTACTTTGTGCAATAAAATCTTGGCAATAAAATTCAATAAACATCTTTGTCAGATAGTTCCAACACCTGGTTCCTCTTGGTGTTAGTATGACTTGATTGTCTTTTCTCGTTCTAATTGGGTTTGTGTCCTGGATGTTTTGTCAATGTGAGGAGAGTCTGGGTCTTATTAAAAAATTTAATTTCAGCAGGCAGCTGTTTAGCACTCAAGTCTTAATCTACCTTTATGGGCTATACTTCTAACTACAGATTAAATTTTAGAGCCTCTGCAGTGTTACTTTGTTTATTTATATTTATTATTATTAATTACTATGATTATCTTATTTATTATTATTATTTTGTTTATTACATTGTTTATTTTGTGACTCAGTGTCCCCCACTGGTCCCTGGTGTTTCTGGCTGTTGGAGAAACATAAAAGTTCTGCTAAGGAAGGGTGTCTAGATTATCTTACAATGAGGTTGGGCGGCAGTATGATTTTGGTGATGTCTCTTGATTTAGCTTTCTCTGTGTCTCTGAGCAAAAAAGGAAGCCTTCCATCAAGCTCCCTGGGCCAGGCCACATGCTGCTCCTGGGTCCCTGTTAGTTGCTTCTTGTCTCTGAATGGGGAGAAAAAGCTCAGGGCTACAGAGACAAAGAAGCTGCCTAGGGCAGAGCACTTGCAGCTCTTGGCTCTATTGGTCCTCTCTTTTTGGGTTTGTGTTTCTCTATGGGTATAGACACTCTTGGTGAAATGGGAGAAAAAGTCTTCCAGGACCAGGTACTATTAACCAGGTGTCTACTGGTGAGTCAAGGGAACTCAGTCCTGGCAGGAGCAGAGAGCTCTTTTTTGGCTGCTTATTGGTAGCAGGACGCCCAGATACTTTCCTTAGCTGATGGTAGAGAGCCTCCTATTTGATCCAGAAGGAGAGTAAACCTACTTGGACTATATTCTGTTGCCAAAAACCTATTTGAACCATGTGACTGCATTATCTAATTAAAAAAGGGAGCTTTTAGCAAACAGGAAAAAAAAAAAAGAAAAAGAAAAGAAAAGCTTGTTTGTCTTGATGATGATGAGGTGGTAGGTGCTGACCTGGCTTGCTCTCTTAAATCTTAGTTCAGATACCCCTTAATTCCTGTTGTAGTTTTATGTTCCTAATACAGTTCCTCATGTGACCCTTTTATACAGATCCTCATGTTGTAGTGACTCCAACCATAAAATTATTTCGTTGCTACTTCATAACTGTAATTTTCCTATGGTTATGAATTGTAATGTAAATGTCTGATATGCAGGATATCTTATGTGGGACCCCTGTGAATGGGGTCATTTAACCCCCCAAAGGGCTTGCTTGTAGTTAGTTCTTCTTAGTGTTGAGGTGCAGGGAAAAGTGAGTCTATGTCATTTTGTTCAGTTAAGAAATGTGCCTTTCGGGGCTGGTGAGATGGCTCAGCGGGTAAGAGCACTGACTGCAACTTCCGAACCACATGGTGGCTCACAACCATCCATAATGAGCTCTGACACCCTCTTCTGGTGTGTCTGAAGACAGCTACAGTGTACTTACATATAATAAATAAATAAATCTTTTAAAAAAATGACCATTTACTTAAAAAAAAAAAAGAAATGTGCCTTTCCTTTAATACTAGTTCTCAGGAAGTAGAAGCCTCTGTGTGTGTGTGTGTGTAGATAGCATGTACCAAAATGACAGAGCTGACATTGTTAGCATTGTAGCTGCCTCAATCACTTGTGAAATTTTATTTCTGAGCAGGACAGCCATTATATTCAATGGCGATAAGTATACCATTTAGAGGCCATAAGAAAAAAAAAAAAACTTTATCCCAAGGAGAAAAGAGGCAGACTGATGAAGTGGAAGTCCTGTACATTTAACGTCTTTGGAATGACGGCTATAGGGAAAGTCTGCACTGCTTAATTTAATAAAACACAAAGTACACGTGGATTAAGAGCACCAATGAAATTATTGAAGCAGTTTATGTTCACAGTCAGCTCACATTGCACACTAATGACCCTGAACATGTTCGTTACCCCATTGTCACAGATTGCTAGACTTAGCAGTTGAAAATACCAGAGATTTCCTGGAAAATAACGCTTCTTATATTGCTCTATTTTAACCATGAAAGTTTGGGTTCCTATATGTCAGGAAAATCAAATCTCCCATTCAATCTTTTTGATGCAAAATCCCCCCCCATGACTGCTATATCAATCCCCCATTCTTACCAGATTCCTGTTTTAAAGAGCTATTGATATTTGATTGGTTTTTATTGGAGGTAGGAACAAGTTTAAGGTGGATATTGTTTCAGGGAATGGCTGTAATTTGAGCTCTCCATTGGGTTTCCATTCCTGGGCTAGCAAATTCACTGTAATGTTTTAGTGTAGCAGTGTGATGCCCTCCTCTGAAATGTATATCTTGAGCTATTTGGATGATTGCTGTTTTTTGTGCTGTTCAGCATTTGTAGAACTCAGCTTCTTAGTATTATCACTGGTTGGTTCTCTTTGGTTATTTTGAGTAGAGTCTTTGCAATTCTTTCTCTTGGCTTTGACATATTTTGGGGACATGCCTTTAGGGGTGCTAGTTCTTCCTTCCTCTTTCTCTCTCCTTCTATTCTCTTTACTTCTCCCAGTTTCTCTTTATCTTTTATTACATATATATATGCATAAAATTTTTTGTATCTATTCTTTTTTTCTAGGACTCACAAATGAGAGAAAATGTTTTGTGTTTGTCTTTCTCTGTCTTACTTATTTCATTCAACATGATGATCTCTGGTTGCATCCATTTATCAGCAAGGGGCATAGTTCTTCTTTATGGATGAATAGAACTCCATTATGCACATGTAGGATATTTTCTTTATTCATCCAACAGTTGGCGGGCACCTAGGCTTATTCCATAGCTTTGCTATTATAAATAGTGCTATGGTAAACATGGGTGTGCAGATGTGTCTGTATATGCTGACTCAGATCCTTTCAGGTATATACCTAGGCATGGCAGAGCTGGGTTGTATAGTAGTTTTATATATATATACTTCCATTCCTCTATACTGATTTTCATAGTGCCTGGGCCAGTTTGCATTTTTACCAAGAGTTGTGTTAATGTTCCTTTTCCTCCACACCCTTGACAACATTACCCGATACTTGTTTTTTCAGTTACTGAAATCATGACTGGGGTGAGACAAGGTCTGTATGGTTTTAATTCGCTTTTCCCTAAAGATACTGAGCAGGTTTTCATGTGCTTATTGGTTGTTGAAGGAAAGCAGAGGGAAAACACTTCAAGATAATGGGGGTAAGGAGGACATTTCTGAAAAGGACTCTAATAGCTCAGGAAATATTGTTCAGAACTGGCCGATTAGGTAGTTTGAAGTTAAAAGGCTTTGCAAAGGAACCTGTCAAGAATGAGGTAACTCCTACAATGAGAGAAAATCTTCATTATATCCCTGCCAGAAGCTATGATCAAGAATATACAAAGAACTTAAAACCCTAAACACCAAAAAACCCAAAAACGCAATCAGTAAGTGGGCTAAAATTCTGTGATTTTCAATGAATAAAGATTTGAGTCTTCATTACTAATTTTATGGAGAAAAATGATAGATTGAAAAAGGGCTTTGCATCTGAAAGGTTCAATAGGAAGTTTTCTGAAATATACAAACCCAACCTTCTGCTTACCACGGATCAATACAAGATTGTTTCCTAAGCCATCTCTGCTCTTTAAAATCCCACCTGCTTGACAAGTATCTAAGTCTTTGTTTCCTTTTGGCTTTTGAAACACAGTATCTCTATGTAGTCATGGCAGTGCTGGAACTCACTATGGAGACCAGGCTTGCCTTGAATGCACAGAGTTCACCTACCTTTGTTTTTGGAGTACTGGCATTAGAGGCATGCACATTCTTTTTGCAAATCTTTCTTTTTGTGACCTCTCCCCCTAAATGTTCATTTTCTTTTTGGTATGCTTACAGGAAATAGTAAAAATAGTTATAGTTGTGACTCAGCTCTTTCTGATAAAATTATTTCTGAGTCTTAACCCCTGTTTTGTAAAAACCAAGACTGTTTTTTGTTACATATTACAGGTTACTTTAATAGTGCTCTAAATGTTGTGTAAGCAGATAACGGGCTTTTTATGATGATATTTAAAGTCCCCTCCAAACAAAAATAAAACAAACACCCCCAAAATCTGAGTGCAGCTCAATTACTAAGGGAGTGGGAATGGTAAAGTCTTCATGTCAGTAGTTTTAACATGTTCATAAAGTGATTCAAGCTTCCGGTTGCCACATGTCTCCTCTGTGTTAGAAGTGATACTTTAGTAGAGAGTTGCAAATCCAATAGGGTGAAATGAAATCATTGTAAAACTGGTAGCCCAAATCTTGCCACTTCTCCTTTTGTTTATGGTTTTAGCCACATTTAAAAACAGGAATCTTAAAATTGTGTTCTAATGAAACAAAATGCCCCTCTGACAAGCCCTGACAGGACGAAACTCTGAAGGTGAAAAGAATGTTCTCATTAGTTTAAGGTAAGATGTACCTCCTAGTTAACTTTGGCTTTCCCCTTTACCAATGTCCTTTAATTAACTGGTCTATATAGTTGATTGAAGACTTCTGATTCTTTTTACTTTTTCATGACAAGATGATCCTAAAGCATTCTATAAGCACTTCAGATTTTCTGTATATGCAAGCAGAATTAATTATGATCAAGACTATGGCATAAGATAGTAGTTGTCTTCTGCCATAATTATTTCTACATCATAGATAATACACTTCTCAGGAAGATGAATTCAAAGTGCCAATTTGTCTAAGATAAATACGCATGATTTTATTTTGACAGATTTGAATTGAAGAGTTACAGTGACTCACTTGTGCAGTTTACTGAGTGCCATTTTCACTCCTACCTCAAGTTGCACATATGCAGGTCTAACAGGATGGTTTCTTATTTCCGTGAACATTATCAGTCCTCTGATTTTTTTCCCAAAAGCGAAATGTGTGACCTCTGAGTGTTCTCCGTCTTCTTTGTCTCTTAATCTTCTTTGGTACCATGCTTCGCCAGCAGTTCCTCTCTAGTGGCAGTAGATGCAAAGACTATTTTGACCTCACCATTTCCATTTATTTAGTAAGCTAAATTTTCTATACTGAGCATATATCATGGTCTAGGCACTCACTAGAACCTTAGTTTACAATGGTGCACAGTAAAAGATGATGCTTTGGTTCACATATCTTCAGGCAGCCATGTCGAAACACAAGTAAACCTGCAGCAGCAAAGAATGAGGCAAGTCATATCGCAATACTCCTCTAGATTGCTTTGAGCTTATCATGGGCATTTGGGGAGGGAGGCTTTTCTGAAGAAGTGACAAATGAGCTGATATCTGAAGGCTGAGTAGATGTCACTGACATGACAAACTATGAGAGAAGCTCTAAATAGTGGCAACAGCACATGTAAAGCTCTTATGGTGGAAGTAATCATTAAGCACTGGGGGAGATGAGAGTTGTGGATGGAAGCTCAGAAGGAAGGGTAAGGTTTAGCACAAATTTACAGGAACCAGTTAGGTAGGAACTCAAACATGCATAGTTAGGCTCCTTTAAATAATATATTTGTTTACTCTGTGAGTAATGGAAAACATTAAAGGGACCTCAGTGTGTGTGTGTGTGTGTGTGTGTGTGTGTGTGTGTGCGCGCGCGCTTAATTGTGTATGTGAGATTCACATTTCCAATTTTTTTTTTTTAAAATCTGAGGCAGAATGGAAGGCACTCAAGCATAGTGGCTGAGACTTCACAGGTAACTAAGGAATGCTGAGAGTAGGAGAAACTATCTTCTCCAGGGTATTACACACCAATTGATTAGCCAATACTAAATGGTCAGCCCTCAAAACATACACACAAGTAATATTATACAGACTGAGCACATTATATTTAGGAATATATTTGTATATACATATGCATATATGCACATAACAACAATTAGTGAAAAAAGAGGCCATGAATTTGAAAGCGAGCAAGGAAGGGTATATGGGAGGATTGGGGAAGATAAAAGGAAAGGAGAAATAATATAATTATATTAAAATCTCAAAAAATAATAGAAAAACAAACAAAAGGGGGGGAATGATGCTGTTGGAAGGTAAATGATGGAGATACAAAGAAATTAATGTGATTAAAGGCTACAAAGTAGGTGTGCTACCCAGGACGAGATGATAGATTAGTTCTGGCACTGGAGAGAGAGAATGGAAGAGGCACATAAAGAATGTTTGGGCTAGCATAACTGAATGGACTACTCAGTGAAGAAATACTAGAAGACCCAATATGGGCAGAAGATAATGTGTTCAAGTTAAGGTGTGTTCAGTCTGAGACATTAATGAACTAACCAAAAGATAAGGCCAAGGAAATGACTGGTTCTTAAAAGTGTGGAGTTCAGAATAGAGATCTGGTCTAGAGAGAGATGAGACTCGTTGATGTAAATAGATTATGTAGGTGGGTAAAAACCATAGAATGAAAGAAGAGGGGTTAGAATAATGCTTGTTCCAGGTAAGGAGCCAGAGGAGTGGGGATATCAGGCATAAATAACTTTAAAGAATTTTAGATGTGATGGGGAAAGATGGGCCAGAGGGATGGGGCATTTTCATTTTTATTGCAAGAGAGGAGAATAAGTTTTACATCAGAAGGGAAAAGCTCATTAGGGAAAAAAAGGCAAAGTTTGAGAAATAGCGGATGACAGGATCCAAATTACAGTTGAACTTCTGTCTGATGATCTCAATTACTTTTTCCTTTGAAGCAGGAGGCATGATTATCTGATAAACATGTGGAGGTGGTATTTGACAATGGGGCATGTTTGAAAGGGTTATTGTAGAATAGCAGCATAAACTGAACAGAAAGACGTAGTAGAAGGCACTGTGGAAGGCTCATTTGAGGTTGACTATCCTGAGTTTCTAGAGAAGGAGAAATGTATCCTTTTTAAACTGGGTCTGTCCATGCTTCAATATGCAAATAAAGGTATATAGGAGAGGTACAGATGGGGAACCTTGAATTTCCAAGATGAAATTGAGCCAATTGTGTGAACTTTCTGGTGCTCTATTTCTTCAATTTTGAAATAGAGTAATTATTATATTTCCCACAAAAAGTGGACTAATCAAGATGACATGAGGAACAGCACTTGGCTTGGAATACTTGTTCCATACATGAGAGTGTGTTACCTCTCCTCCAGATCCCAGCCTCATTTGCAGACGTTATCACCAGTACTCAATACCTAATGCCTCTCACTCCTAGCTAGACTGACCTTTTCTTCCATCCATCCATATTCTTCACTCTTCATTGTCTTCAAGCCAGCTTTGCTCTTTTGCTGTACTGATTTTCTTTTTCTTTTTTTTTATTATACTTCAAAGATATTTGGAGTCTGATTATATTCCATTGTTGGCTTTGTTAGAAATCTTATCATTTTACTTTTTGGTTTAAAATATTATTTTGTCTATTTTTTTTAAAGAAAATGATTCAATCCAGATGTGGTAGCACATACCTGTGTTTTCCAGTGCTTGAAAAGTTATGAATTTGGTTAGCCTATGCGACATAGTTAGTTTTAGGTCTGAATTAAATAGTGATACCTTGTCTCAAAAAATGAGCAAAATATTTCAATAATGTGTAACTTTTCAAATAAGAGTGTGAATTATTTTTGCAAGCATGCTGGAAAGCTTTCTCTTTCTCAAAAGACTTCTAACAGTGTTCACCATACTTGTGAAGTTTAATTGACTTGAAAGGGAATATAAACTATGCTCTATGGTCTTCAAAGTACTGTCATATTAGGTGCTAGAAAGTATTAAAGTTTGTATTTATTTTATCACAGCGGTTGAGAATCCTATTACATGTATTTATAATGTTTATACTACAGATTTACAACATATACAAGGAAGTATAATCAATAAATATATATTCATATGCACACACATAAACTGTCAAAACTATTTAACCTTGAGGTTCCAGATAAGACCATTTTCAATCCTCAGTGTTTAAATGACTGAGAGAAATTTGACCAAGGCAGCTGGTCATAGGAATGTGAGCTTGTAATTCCTTGAACCAGAAAGGTTAGGAACTGAGGTTGGTCTGGTCTATGTAGCAGGAGTCTGCCTTGTGTGGGGGAAAAAAAAAAGAAAGAAAAAAGATTGAATCAACTCAAAATCAAAGTGACTATTTTTTATTGCTTTCTACACAATAGACATCAAGCTTGATGGTTCACATGTAGTAATTTACCCAAGTCTCAGAGAAGTCTTATAAGGTGGGATTATAATTTTTATACCCCAAAGGGAGGTGCTGAGGCACAGAGAGATAGACTACAGCTACAATTGTTCAAGCTATGGAGTCAGCATCTAAAACTGCGTCTGAGTGAATCTAAACCTGAGGTTTGAGGGTAGATTTTTAACTTCACAATTGGGTTTTAGTAATGGATGTGAACTAATCAAGCTATTGATTTCTCCTTCCATGAGTTTTGATAGGTCCCTTTCCAAAGGTGAATCACCTCAATCAGTGTACAGTTTTGTACAAGTGCCCATATCTTTTATACAGATACTATGTAATAGATGTCATCCTACTAGTTATTTACCCAGGGTATTATGAAAATCAGATTTACAAAGTAGAAAATCATTTTAAGAAAAATTAAGTAATCAAACAACATGATTATATCTGACACCTCTCTTTCAAATGAAAAGAAATTATAGAGCTCTTTCTTAAAGTATTGTCCCTAATTTCCAAGGCTGAATCGAAAGTAACACATGCTTTCTGATTTTTCAGTTGTTTCTGAAAATATGACAATTCAAGAAACAAGTACAAATGTTTCACAGCAAATAGACCTAACAACTTCTTCCCAAACTACTGGACTTAACCCACACAAGACTGCACATTCATCCACACTGTTGCCAGAAGGCATGGCTGTTTCTACAATCAACAGTACAGCCATATCATATGCTAATACAGTACCCTCACCTCTAGCAACAGTAAGTGCATCCAAAGATTTGAAGACATCTACAACTGAGACAGCTACATTTTTAACAGATACCTTGTTTACTTCAACAGCCATCCCTCTGCCTACCCAGATTGTAACAGAACACTCATATCTAGGAAAAACAAGGACATCAAAAAGGGTGGAGGCCATGGCTACTGAGATCTTTCATTCAGCTACAGCTACTGATTTAATTGACACATCTGTATTTACTAAGAATTATACTGTATCTGAAACTTCAACAACTAAGTCCAAGTCAGCTGTTGGGAAGACAACTTTATTCTTGAATGAATCAACATCCATAGCTCCAACACCTTGTCCCAAGCACAAATCCACAGATGTTGCTATACTCCATACTTCTAAATCTGGGCAAGAATTTCTTGTATCTTCAGCTGCCAGAACTGTGTCTTGGTCCACATTAGAAGAGACTTCACCTATTACTACTGATGTTGGGATTGTATCAACCTTCCCACCAGAGTCTTTGCTAACCTCCACAGCTTCTCCTGTGAGTTCTACATTTCCTGAAATTCAGGCGGCATCTACCTTGTCAACAACTGATTTGGAAATCTCATTCACAGTCCATTCAGTGTTGCCTATGCAGACCATATCTGCCCCAAGAACAGTGAAACCAGAGTCAGGCTCTACAAATTTCCAAGATGTCTTTTCACCCAGTATGGAGGATGCTCTATCTGCCTCCATGCCTAAAGAAACCGCTTTCATGGCCATTTCTTCCATTACCTCATCTCCAATCACCAGAACTCAAGATGAACAGATAGCTATTGATGCTCAGAGTACACACCTAACCATAATCCCCAGAACCAAACTTGTCCCTACATTGGCTGAAGCTTCACTCTTCCCTACCATGGAAGGGCAAGCATACACCCAGGATACACCCACAACTGATGAGCCTATGCTTGCTTTGACTTTTACTAAATCACCTTCTACATATAATGCATCTGAATCAGTTCTTACATCTATAACAATTAAAAGTGACTATCAGTTTTTCACCAATGAGACCACTTGGACTTCTAAGTCAGGTCAGAACCTGTTGAACTCTATGAATACAACCACTATACCCACATTCACATCTAATAAAACTCTCACATTACCATTCCAAGGTAATGCCACTAATAGAGATCATTCATCCATGACTACTAACGTCACACCAATTGAAGCATCCACAGAGAGCAAGGTGACTACCAGCTCTGATGCTACTACGGCCAGTTATACAACAGCTCTATTCAAACCAACATCCCAGAGGCTTAGTCATTTCACAAGTGTGTCTGGAATCACATCTATAGCCAGCCAGCCTGAATCTAAACTCACCACCTTACTATTGAAAAGCAACTCTATGCCCACAGTAGCTGCAAATGAATTTTCCTCAATTTCAAGTGATCCAGTTATTCCATCAGTGAATACATCTACCCTCACTGACATTAAACCAAATTTTTCTACAGAGAAGAGCATTTCTGAGACAATACAAATAGAAACAAATGGTGTGAGCTCATTTGGTGATACTATGGCCCCTCTGCCTATGTCTGCAACAACACAGAGAGTCTATACCACTGTGACAAAAGAAACCACTTCCCGTCATCCTAAGGTAAAGTCAACTATATCAATAGTAGCTGAGGCTTCTCCATTTTCAACAATGCTGGAAGTGACAGATGAATCAGAACAAATGGTGACAGCTTCTGTCACTATTTCCCCCTTTACAGATATAGAAAAATTGACTACTGCATTGAGTAAAGAAACTGCAATTGCAGAGGTGGGAGTGAGTTGGTTTTCAACCAAATTAAAGGAAAGCATGCCTGAGAGTTCACACAATGGAACCACAGAAAGCTTTAACTCGACCCATATCTACACAGTAGATTGGACTTCAGAGAAATCCAAGGGCAACTCAGTTTCATCACCCAATTCTGCAAGCACCCAGGCACTACCTGAACTTCCAAGTTCTTCAACAATGAAGACGATGGGAGTCACTTTCTCCACTAATTCTTCACAGAGGACAGCTGCATCTTTGTCTGCTGGTATCTTGTCTCCACAGACTGCCTCTACTCATGCATTAGTAACTCCCCAACTGCTTACACACACGTTTTCACTGCCAGTTAATATCTCTGCTGTCACCTCTCCTAAAACCACTATGGTGGTTTTTGATGAGACTAAGGTGACCCTGTCTCAGCCTTCTACATTGGCCAGGGATTTCACTACATCTATGCCCTCGGTTGGTTCAACTCTACCAACAGTGACAATGACCACAGAGTTGGTGCCACCAGTGAGTCCAACAGCTTCCACAATTAGTGATAGCATGTTTACGCACAGAGGCTTACTTCATACCACTTCAGAGGTCACAGCGATCTCTTCCACAGCAGCACACATGGCAATTTCCTCTCTGAGAGAGACTTTGGTATCCTCACTGAGACCTCCCACTCCTGTGATAACTAAGGCTATAAGTACCATTCCCTCCATCTCGTCTGACTCAGTAAGTCCATCCATACACACTCTTGTCTGCTCAAGGCCTTCCCCTAATAACATTACTATTGTACCCTCTACTTATGTTAGCTCAACTACATCTACATCAGTAGCAACACCATCTGAATCTCATTTTAGCTTTCCCTATGCTTTTAGTAGTGGTGGAGATGTCATTATGGCTTCTGGACCCACAGGGACCTCTGCTGGTGGTGAGGCCATGCCCTCTAACACCTTTGCCAATAAATTTATTACCTCAGTAAACCATGAATCTACCACATATTTTGTGAATACACCAGTCTCCACACAGTCAGTGTTTGCCACCTCTATGGTATCTTCTGACAAAGAACAGACCAACATCTCCATGGAGAAAACCCTCAGAACTACAGGGGTGGCAGAGATTTCTCCATCCAAAAATTCCTTTATTTTGGACTCCCAGAGCACTTTCCCTTGGGAAATGACAGACACAGAACTTTCTGAGACCACAGAAATCTCCAGCCACCAAACACATTTGCCTTCAGAAATTCTTCCTGGTTATTCATATTCTGGGAATTTAACCACATTTTCTACTTCTGGGAGCACACAGTCTGCCCAAACCTTGTCCTCAAGCACCATAATAGGTGTTCATGTTTCAGAGGGGTCAACTAGTCTTGAGAAAACAGCACTCCCTTCACAAGTTCAGACAGTAACCAAATCTTTGACTCATGATAAAGAAAGGACAAGTGCCCTTTCAGAATATCCTCCCAGGACTGTAGAAAAGATCATGAGTTCCTCTCCTGTGACTCATCAAGCCACAGGTCACCTAGCTACTTCAATTGTAGATGCTTCCAGGACAACTAGAATATCACATCCTGTGCTCATCAACACAACTCTTTCATACCTACTTTCATTTAAGACGAAACCTGAAGCAACACAGATTGCTTCTTCCACTTCTGGAAGCACAGAGAATTTCCCTAACTCCTTCTCTCCTTTCACAACTGGACTACTGAGCACCAATTTTACAATGATCACTCCCAATGGGAGCACTACAGTCTTTTCTGTTCCAAATGAACCAACAAATCTTCCTAAGGAGACGTCTATGGAGGTGTCAACTCCTATTTCCCAAATGGATTCGTTGCCCCTCAATGTCACTGCTTTCACCTCTAAAAAAGTTTCTGACACCCATACAATGCTAATGACCAAGTCTTCTAGAACAATACACATAGGCACTTTGAAAAGTGTCTCTATAGGTACCTTTGGGCTTAAGTCTGAAAAGTCCACAATGCCAGTTAATAACTCTGATTTCTCAACTACAGTGCTTTATTCTGACACTTCCACAAGACTTGGGGCATTCTTTACTTCATTGTCTTCACTTCCCCCTAAGGCTACTAAAACCACCCAAGCATCCACATTGAATACCACACCAGTGGCACATGCTGGGCCCACTTCACAAAGCACAGTGTTTTCCTCTACTTTCTCGAATTCCTCAGTGGTAGAGGTACCACTCAATTACACAACTGCACACATTTCCTCTCCAACACAGAGAGATTTTTTATCTATGAAAACTATTCCAACCATTAGTATGGCTGGAATATCAACTTCAGTTATAGGTGCTACTTCTTCCTCTCTGTCCAGTTCTAAGAATACTGAACCTATTTCCTCCATTCCAAAGACTGTGTTTTCATTGTTACTTTCAACAACCCAGCAACCATCACAAGAAAATGGGGCTCCCACTCTGAACATATTACCTGGGATCACTGCGAGCAGTGGTGGGGCAACAGATCTCATTAATGCCAATTCCAGAGCCACCATCCCTGCAAATGAGCTTTCAACTACTCCTTCAGATAGTTTTTATACTTTCTTGAATACTCAGGTTTCCCCAACTTTGACTAACTTTAAAGTAACCCCTAGACCTACAGAAAGTGTAAAACTCACACCTACTCACCTTTCCCTTGATACTGGAAAGATGAACATTTTAACTGAACTAACAAAGAGTGGTCCATGTGTGACAGCTCCTGTTTTACACCCTTTGTGGACCCAGACCAGTACAGCTCCACCTTCCTTGACATCACATCTTTACTCACCTCATAGTACCAAGGCCAAGTTTCCACTTGCATCTCAAATGGATGAATATACAGCATGGGCTACAGGAATCACACCTAGTATCGCCCAGGCTCTGCTTACAACGTCCAGAAACACACAAAGAGTCGAAGACTCTCCCTTTCCAGTTTTCACAACAAAGGTAATGACACCCAACAGAATGGAAGTAGAGACTCTGCACTCTCCTTCTGGGACTTTGGCAACATCCACAACCTCTCAGATCAGTCTGGTCTCTAGGGATGTTACAGTGATGCCATTGATTTCCACATCAGAAAGCCTTCCTTCTTTAGGGATTTCTGAGAGTACTTCATTGTCAATATCTTCCACATTTCCCCCTACCACTTTGGCTGCTATTCTGCCCACATTTGAGAAAACAGCCATGCCTGTAACCCCTGGAATCACACTTTCATCAAATCCTTCTGTAAATTCCAGGGTTACCTCCCCTACTTGGAGCTCATCTAGTCTCCCTTCAGACTCTTGGGCATCCGTATTTACTCCTTCTCAGCTTTTAACTTCATCTTCAGGAGAAATGTCAGAATCCACTTTTCCAGCTTCTGATATTATAGCAACATACTCTAACTTTACAATGGCATCCCAATCTGATGGAAGTGCCACCATAGCCACCCAAGCCATTTCTACAACTACACTGGGCATCATCACTGCTAACTCTTTGACTTCTCCGCCCATACCTTCAAACGACAAAGATGACAGTCTACACACTTCTACATTCCTTGAATCTTCCCTGAGAACTACTGGGGCTGACAGCTCCACAGCTATGTCTGAACCCATGTCCTTTAGTAGAACGAGTATATCACCTTCTCTAACAAGGCATGACCTATCTATTGGTTCTCTGACTGTATCTAGCCCTACAAATACATCTCTATGGAGTAAAGTCCCAGTTACATCAGAATCCCACACTTTATTTCCTTCTAAATCTACACTGGACACTGTTATGAGTACAGTCACTACTACACCCACAGATATAGGAACCTCATTTCCCCAGATGTCTACTGAAATGGCACATCCTTCTACAGCAACTGGGTTTTCACTAGTGTCTTCATCTTTTGAGACAACATGGTTGGACTCCATATTTTCCTCTCTATTTACACAACCATCTACTTCACCAACTGCCAGAGAGTCTACAGGTATTTTATCCATATATCCTTAACAAAGTGTATGAACAATGGGCCATGTGTTCTCCATGTTCTCTGAAAGCAGAAAAGAGGGGTGGGGAGGGTGTATGTGTTTCTTATCTCCCTAAGAGTATTGGTACACACGTACCTTGTCTAGCACAGAACTCTCTAGCTGTATTTCTTGTCTTTATTGAAATATATTACAGATGATTCTTCACTCACTATGCAATTTTGAAGCTTTCCTTACAGTTGTTTGGTTCTTGATGTCATGACTGTGACTCTGCCCATGTGAACACAGGCTAGGCCACTCATCTTTACCCTGTAAAAGAATCATACTGGAGGTGGAAACCTGGAAAGATGGCTCAGGTGTTATGAGAACTGTACGCTCTTCCAGAAGATCCTGGTTCAATTCCCAGTACCTACATGGAGGCTCAACCCCCCATGGAACTACAGTTTTAGGAGATTTTACTATTCCAGGAGATTTGATGCACTCTTCTGGAATTCTCAGGGACCAGGCATGAGCAAGGTGCACAGATATACATGTACACAAAGCACCGATATGTATAATAAACAAATAAATAAATAACCATATGCCACTAGGTCTGATGGTGCTTACCACAAATAGAGCACACACACACACACACACACACATTAAAACCAACCACACACACAACTGTACCTTGTACTTTGAATTTCTCTGTGCAGGTCTGAGCCCTCTCTAATCACAACATCTAGCTGGCTATAAATGGTTATCCATAGTTAGGAAGTATTTAACTCCCATGTTGTTCTAATATTGGACAGTTCTGCAACTTTTGCTTAATTTAAATAATTTATGTTATTTTTATATTATCTTATATGTATATTTTGCTTACACGTATGTATCTTTGACCCATGAATGCCTAGTGCTCAAAGCGGCCAGAAAAAGGTATTAGATCCCTTGGAAATAAGAGTTACAGGGGTTTGTGAGCCATCATGTGGTTGCTGGAAACTAAACTCAGGTCCTCTGCAAAAGCAACAAATGTCCTTAACTGCTGAGTCATTTCTCCAGTCATTCCTTGCTTGCTTGCTTGCTTGCTTGCTTGCTTGCTTTATCTGTGTAGGTATGTGTGTGGGTGTGTGCATATCACTGTGTGCTTATGGATGAAAAATAACTTGTAGAAGTCACATCTTTTTTCCAGCCCCTGGGTCCCAAGAATCAAACTCAGATCATCAGGCTTGGTAGCAAGTGCTTGTATTTGCTGAGCCATTTCCTTGGCTTGGGTCTGTAATTTTTTTTAAAAAAGTTTTTATTAGATATTTTCTTTATTTCCATTTCAAATGTTATCCCCTTTCCTAGTTTCCCCTCTGAAAATCCCCTATCCTCTCCCCACTCCCCCTGTTCCCAACCCACGTACTCCCGCTTCCTGGCCTAGGCATTCCCCTATATTGGGGCATAGAACCTTCACAGGACCAAGGGCCTCTCCTCCCATTGATGACAGACTAGGCCATCCTCTGCTACATATGCAGCTAGAGCGAAGAGTCCCACTATGTGTTTTCTTTGATTGGTGGTTTAGTCCCAGGGAACTCTGGGGGTACTGGTTAGTTCATATTGTTGTTCCTCCTATGGGGCTGCAAACACTTTCAGCTCCTTGGGTACTTTCTCTAGCTCTTTCATTGGGGACCCTGTGCTCCGTCCAGTGGTTGACTGTGAGCATCGGGTCTGTAACTTTTAAGATTCAAAATAAAGATATAACAGGACAAGATCAAGAGGAACATAGAGAAAACTCTAAAGGAGGAAGGAAGACAATAGGGAGACAATTACCTTTTTTTTTAGATTAAATTATCTTAAGTCATAGCATTTACTGTGACTGTTGGATGAGCTGGACACCAGTTGGCCAATGAAAGAGAATTTAGGGGGTTGCCACAAGTCCATAAACTGTGTAGAAACACAGGGAAATGGACAGATATTCAAAGCAAAATTTTCCTCTTGGTTATGTGGCCAAAATTGCCAATTCTTGATATTAAACTAAGCAAAATTTAGGAATAAAAAATGTTTTGTTTGCTTTATAGTGGAGAGCACTTCTGATCTAATTTTCAAAAGTCAGATTTCATTCTTTTTCATTCTTTCTTCACTTTTTCTTTTCTTTTTATTTGTAATGGGCACTTTTTTGTGTGACCTCTAATATCCTAGAACTAGCTCTGTAGATCAGGCTGGCCTTGAACTCACAGAGATTCACCTGCCTCTTCTTCCTGAGTGATGGGACTAAAGGTGTGTGCTCCTACTACCTGACAAAAAGTCAGAATTCTTGATGTAAATAACTAAAATTAACCTGTTTATTTTTAATTACAGTTTCCTTCTACAATATTAAAATGAGCTTCTCTGTCTTTGATGAAGAGCCAAGGGTCCTCATTACCACTGTTATACATGAACTTACAAAAGATTGGGTAAAATGCTTTTTAAAATACTTACAGTGCTTGTTAAATACACGGGACTAAGACTGGGTAGATTAAAATTAGACTCACTTTTCTACTGACAATCCATTTCATAGATAATCAGTTTAGGTTGTTTTTACTGCAAATGTATTTACTGTACAGGCAACACTCTGAAGATATCTGCAAGCTCTTTCATAGTAGCAGTGTTGAAAGCTTTTATGAGATGTTATTATTTTCATTTGTTGAGATCTGTACATTTTCCTCCATGGCCACAGATCTGAGTCACTGCTAAATTTTTCTAGTTGGGGAAAACAGAGCAGTGATAACATGCTCTATGGCATAGAGTTTATGTGCCTTTCTTTTCCATACTTTAATGTTTTCTTCTCTAAAACAGTGAATATTTTACTTGTCCTTACATTTTTGATAATAAAGCTAATGCATGCAGAGAAATTGAAGATCACAGGAAGACATCGAAACTAAGCAAGGTCGGTCCACCACTGCCGCTCTTAATAAGTTGAGGTATACTCTGTGAGACTTTTCTACACAGTCATAGATGTGTGTTATTTGATTCTGGGGAGCAAACCCAGATTGTAGTACAGATTAGGCAACCATCTTATATACTCAGTGAACATCATACACACTTTCCTAAATATCATTGATCATACATGTGGTCAGGGATATAGCACTACCACATAGAGTTTAACGGAAACATAAGATTTTACTGTATGTCTGTAACAGAAACTCATTTCATTTTCAAGTCCAGATGTGTACTGGTAATCATTTGGATTGTTTCTCTCTCTTTCTCTCTCTCTCTCTCTCTCTCTCTCTCTCTCTCTCTCTCTCTCTCTCTCAAATAGTTCCAAAACTAGTATTCTTCCAATTATTTTAGAGGATCTTGAATTTTTATAGGATTTTTTTTCAAATTTTAAATCATTGGCTCAAAAGTCATGGACAGTTTTACATTTTAAAAATGATTACAAAATGGTCTTCAGATAAGTAACAATGCCAATGCGCACCTTGGGCCCAGCAATGCGTGAGCAGACTGGCTTTCCTTTTCTCCGTTATGGTCAAGTGTGTATAACCCAATTCTAAGTGCTTGAAAATAAACAAGTGTTTCAAAGTGTTCGTATTGCCTTACAAATTTTCAGCCAGTCTATCTCACAGTTCTAGGTGGGAGTCAGATTTGGGGAGGAGTCAGGGTGGGGTAGAAGGAGTGTAGCGGGGTAGAAGTTGAAGAGAAAAGGAACAGAAGGGTTGAATTTTGATAAGCTTCTGTTCTTTGGCCTTCATACTGTGCCTTCAAATGACATTTCTTCTGTGCACATACATTTGCACTTTCTCTTTGTCCTCTTATAAGGATAATAGTTCCTGTTGGATTTGGACTCTCTACCTTTAACGTTAGTGACTTTATACACAAATATGATCAGATTGCAGGTTAGGGCTTCCATATTTGAAGTTAGACTGGAAGTCAGCTTAGCTCCTAACAGTGTGTAAATGTGGGAACTGAAAACCCGGAGCAGGTTTGACAAGGCTGGGCTCACTGATATGCCAACTGCAGCTCGCACTGTCCTATGATGTCACTGGGTAAAAGCAGAAGTATGGCCACACCAACACTGACCCTCTGCTTTCTTTGTTTTTTTTTTCTTTTACAGTTGAACTTTATGTTTCAGAACAGTGAATTTTCTCTTGCTAATCTGGCTATTGAAATTAAAAGCAGGTGTGTAAATGGCATCTTCTATGCATTGAAGGGAAATCAAGGGACCGCCTGGGTATGAGAGTTCCCCTTGTTGATATGGAGGAATGAAGACCACATTTATCTTACTGTAGGTTGTAAAACCTGAAGGAGGAACACAACATAACAAAACCCCAAACTGGGACAAAACAGAGGACACAGAGAAATCCGAGACCCATTCTGTAACATTGCACTCCAATGTAACAAACCCAGTTGCAGGACAGTGGCAATTCTCTCACAAGAAATGCTCGGGCCGATTTATAAAGCCTTGGATTCCAGGACCCAGACACCTGTCACCAGGTGCCACCTCTGAGCACTGCAACATGTGGCTTCCCCTTCATCTGTCTGCCTACTTTCTATATGTTGGCTCTTTGGTTTCTGTTATGTGTTCAAACAAAAAGAGGTTCCTGAATGCTTATGTATAAATGAAGGTCACCATAAGTTACTGCCTTAGTTTGAGCTAAGGAAACAGAATACTCTCTGCTGGTTGGCTTCAGCCCTAGCAAATGTTTTCCTCTTCATCTTCACATACAAAGGAGCACAGACAGGAAGCACTTCTGTCTTTATTGAAAGTGTTCCCTAGTTCACAGATGCTGGTCATGGGGCTCCACCCTCATTACCTCATTACCTCCCAAGGAGCTCATCATCTAATAGCATCTCATAGACTACTAGATGTTAGCATAAGACTTTTGACTAGACACAAAAATTCTGCAACTCCTCCAAAGATGGAAAGCAAATAGAAGATGTTTGGAGTCTCCAATATTGTTTTAAAAGTTGTAATTTTATTTAATGCAAAAGCAATAATGCAGCCATTGTGCAATCTATGTACAATATGCATAGACATCTTTAACAAGGATATTAAAAATCTACAAAAACCTACTTACTCAAAATAGTCTACTCACATTTCCCACCCATCAGAGAATGTCTGTGAACATCTGGAACTTACTCTGTAGACCAGGCTAGCCCCGAACTCAGAAATCTGCCTGCCTCTGCCTCCCAAGTGCTGGGATTAAAGGCATGCACCACCACTGCCCAAAACTTACTTATGTGAGTACACTGTTGCTCTCCTCAGACACACCAGAAGAGGGCATCGAATCCTATTACAGATGGTTGTGAGCAATCGTGTGGTTGCTGGGAGTTGAACTCAGGACCTCTGGAAGAGCAGCCAGTGCGCTTAACCACTGAGCCATCATCTCTCCAGCATCTGTGAACATCTGACATCATTATATTCCTCTAGTTTTTGTAAAGCATTTAGTGAGAGAGTTTCTACTCTCTCTCTATAATGTTAAACAATGTTCTTTTCTTGATTCATATTTCATCATATGCATTTTTTATTCCAGACTATACTATAAAAACTAGCTTTTTTCTTTCTTTCTTTCTTTCTTTCTTTCTTTCTTTCTTTCTTTCTTTCTTTCTTTCTTTCTTTCTTTCTTTCATTCTTTCTTTCTTTCTCCTTTTTGATACAGGATCTCACTGTGCAGTTCTGGCTGTCCTGGAACTTACAATGTAGACTTAGGCTGGCCTCGAACTCACAGGGATCCACCTGCTTTTGCTTCGAGGGGAATGGAATTAAAGGCATGCCCTGCCACTCTCATCTTAGCTTATTCATTCTTATTTTTTAAAATATTTTATTACATATTTTCCTCAATTACATTTCCAATGCTATCCCAAAAGTCCACATACCCCCCCTTCCCTACCCACCCATTCCCATTTTTTTGGCCCTGGCATTCCCCTGTACTGTGGCATATAAAGTTTGCATGTCCAATGGGCCTCTCTTTCCAGTGATGGCCGACTAGGCCATCTTTTGATACATATGCAGCTAGAGTCAAGAGCTCCGGGGTACTGGTTAGTTCATAATGTTGTTCCACCTATAGGGTTGCAGATCCCTTTAGCTCCTTGGGTACTTTTTCTAGCTCCTCCATTGGGAGCCCTGTGATCCATCCACTAGCTGACTGTGAGCATCCACTTCTGTGTTTGCTAGGCCCTGGCATAGTCTCACAAGAGACAGCTATATCTGGGTCCTTTGAGCAAAATATTGCTAGTGTATGCAATGGTGTCAGCGTTTGGAAGCTGATTATGGGATGGATCCCAGGATATGGCAGTCTCTAGATGGTCCATCCTTTCATCACAGCTCCAAACTTTGTCTCTGTAACTCCTTCCATGGGTGTTTTGTTCCCAAATCAAAGGAGGGGCATAGTGTCCACATTTCAGTCTTCATTCTTCTTGAGTTTCATGTGTTTAGCAAATTGTATCTTATATCTTGGGTATCCTAAGTTTTGGGCTAATATCCACTTATCAGTGAGTACATATTGTGTGAGTTCCTTTGTGATTGTGTTACCTCACTCAGGATGATACCCTCCAGGTCCATCCATTTGGCTAGGAATTTCATAAATTCATTCTTTTTAATAGCTGAGTAGTACTCCATTGTGTAAATGTACCACATTATCTGTATCCATTCCTCTGTTGAGGGGCATCTGGGTTCTTTCCAGCTTCTGGCTATTATAAATAAGGCTGCTAGGAACATAGTGGAGCATGTGTCCTTCTTACCAGTTGGGACATCTTCTGGATATATGCCCAGGAGAGGTATTGCTGGATCCTCCGGTAGTATTATGTCCAACTTTCTAAGGAACTGCCAGACTGATTTCCAGAGTGGTTGTACAAGCTTGCAATCCCACCAACAATGGAGGAGTGTTCCTCTTTCTCCACATCCTCGCCAGCATCTGCTGTCACCTGAATTTTTGATCTTAGCCATTCTGACTGGTGTGAGGTGGAATCTCAGGGTTGTTTTGAGTTGCATTTCCCTGATGATTAAGGATGTTGAACATTTTTTCAGGTGCTTCTCTGCCATTCGGTATTCCTCAGGTGAGAATTCTTTGTTCAGTTCTGAGCCCCATTTTTTAATGGGGTTATTTGATTTTCTGGAGTCCACCTTCTTGAGTTCTTTATATATATTGGATAATAGTCCCCTATCTGATTTAGGATAGGTAAAGATCCTTTCCCAATTTGTTGGTGGTCTTTTTGTCTTATTGACGGTGTCTTTTGCCTTGCAGAAGCTTTGCAGTTTCATGAGGTCCCATTTGTCAATTCTCCATCTTACAGCACAAGCCATTGCTGTTCTATTCAGGAAATTTTCCCCTTTGTTCATATCTTCAAGGCTTTTCCCCACTTTCGCCTCTATAAGTTTCAGTGTCTCTGGTTTTATGTGAAGTTCCTTGATCCACTTAGATTTGACCTTAGTACAAGGAGATAGGAATGGATCGATTCACATTCTTCTACATGATAACAACCAGTTGTGCCAGCACCATTTGTTGAAAATGATGTCTTTCTTCCACTGGATGGTTTTAGCTCCCTTGTCGAAGATCAAGTGACCATAGGTGTGAGGGTTCATCTCAGGGTCTTCAATTCTATTCCATTGGTCTACTTGTCTGTTGTTGTTTTTTTTTTTAATATTTTATTTTATTTTTTTATATTTTTATTACATATTTTCCTCAATTACATTTCCAATACTATCCCAAAAGTCCCCCATAGCGCCCCCCACTTCCCTACCCACCCATTCCCATTCTTTTGGCCCTGGCATTCCCCTATATTGGGGCATATAATGTTTGCAAGTCCAATGGGCCTCTCTTTCCATTGATGGCCGACTAGGCCATCTTTCGTTACATATGCAGCTAGAGACAAGAGCTCCAGGGTTCCGGTTAGTACATCATGTTGTTCCAACAATAGGGTTGCAGATCCCTTTAGCTCCTTGGGTACTTTCTCTAGCTTCTCCATTGGGAGCCCTGTGATACATCCAATAGCTGACTGTGAACATCCACTCCTGTGTTTGCTAGGCCCCAGCATCGTCTCACAAGAGACAGCTATATTTGGGTCCTTTCAGCAAAATCTTGCTAGTGTATGCAATGGTGTCAGCGTTTAGAAGCTGATTATGGGACGGATCCCTGGATACAGCAGTCTCTAAATGGTCCATCCTTTCATCACAGCTCCAAACTTTGTCTCTGTAACTCCTTCCCTGGGTGTTTTGTTCCCAATTCTAAGAAGGTGCACAGTGTCCACACTTTGGTCTTCATTCTTCTTGAGTTTCATGCATTTATCAAATTGTATCTTATATCTTGGGTATCCTAAGTTTTGGGCTAATATCCACTTATCAATGAATATATATTGTGTGAGTTCTTTTGTGATTGTGTTACTTCACTCAAGATGATGCCCTCCAGGTCCATCCATTTGGCTAGGAATTTCATAAATTCATTCTTTTTAATAGCTGAGTAGTACTCCATTGTGTAAATGTACCATAATTTCTGTATCCATTCCTCTGTTGAGGGACATCTGGGTTCTTTCCAGCTTCTGGCTATTATAAATAGGGCTGCTATGAACATAGTGGAGCATGTGTCCTTTTTACCGGTTGGGACATCTTCTGGATATATGCCCAGGAGAGGTATTGCTGGATCCTCCGGTAGTACTATGTCCAATTTTCTGAGGAACCGCCAGACTGATTTCCAGAGTGGTTGTACAAGCTTGCAATCCCACCAACAATGGAGGAGTGTTCCTCTTTCTCCACATCCTCGCCAGCATCTGCTGTCACCTGAATTTTTGATCTTAGCCATTCTGACTGGTGTGAGGTGGAATCTCAGGGTTGTTTTGATTTGCATTTCCCTGATGATTAAGGATGTTGAACATTTTTTCAGGTGCTTCTCTGCCATTCGATATTCCTCAGGTGAGAATTCTTTGTTCAGTTCTGAGCCCCATTTTTTAATGGGGTTATTTGACTTTCTGGAGTCCACCTTCTTGAGTTCTTTATATATATTGGATATTAGTCCCTTATCTGATTTAGGATAGGTGAAGATCCTTTCCCAATCTGTTGGTGGTTTTTTTGTCTTATTGATGGTGTCTTTAGCCTTGCAGAAGCTTTGTAGTTTCATGAGGTCCCACTTGTCAATTCTCGATCTTACAGCACAAGCCATTACTGTTCTATTCAGGAATTTTTCCCCTGTGCCCATATCTTCAAGGCTTTTCCCCACTTTCTCCTCTATAAGTTTCAGTGTCTCTGGTTTTATGTGAAGTTCCTTGATCCACTTAGACTTGACCTTAGTACAAGGAGATAGGAATGGATCGATTCGCATTCTTCTACATGTTAACAACCAGTTGTGCCAGCACCATTTGTTGAAAATGCTGTCTTTCTTCCACTGGATGTTTTTAGCTCCCTTGTCGAAGATCAAGTGACCGTAGGTGTGTGGGTTCATTTCTGGGTCTTCAATTCTATTCCATTGGTCTATTTGTCTGTCACTATACCAGTACCATGCAGTTTTTATCACAATTGCTCTGTAGTAGAGCTTTAGGTCCGGCATGGTGATTCCACCAGAGGTTCTTTTATCCTTGAGAAGAGTTTTTGCTCTCCTAGGTTTTTTGTTATTCCAGATGAATTTGCAGATTGCACTTTCTAATTCGTTGAAGAATTGATTTGGAATTTTGATGGGGATTGCATTGAATCTGTAGATTGCTTTTGGCAAGATAGCCATTTTTACAATGTTGATCCTGCCAATCCATGAGCATGGGAGATCTTTCCATCTTCTGAGATCTTCTATAATTTCTTTCTTCAGAGACTTGAAGTTTTTATTATACAGATCTTTCACTTCCTTAGTTAGAGTCACGCCAAGATATTTTATATTATTTGTGACTATTGAGAAGGGTGTTGTTTCCCTAATTTCTTTCTCAGCCTGTTTATTCTTTGTGTAGAGAAAGGCCATTGATTTGTTTGAGTTAATTTTATATCCAGCTACTTCACCGAAGCTGTTTATCAGGCTTAGGAGTTCTCTGGTGGAATTTTTAGGGTCACTTATATATACTATCATATCATCTGCAAAAAGTGATATTTTGACTTCATCTTTTCCAATTTGTATCCCTTTGATCTCCTTTTGTTGTCGAATTGCTCTGGCTAGGACTTCAAGTACAATGTTGAATAGGTATGGAGAAAGTGGACAGCCTTGTCTAGTCCCTGATTTTAGAGGGATTGCTTCAAGCTTCTCACCATTTACTTTGATGTTGGCTACTGGTTTGCTGTAGATTGCTTTTATCATGTTTAGGTATGGGCCTTGAATTCCTGATCTTTCCAAGACTTTTATCATGAATGGGTGTTGGATCTTGTCAAATGCTTTTTCCGCATCTAAGGAGATGACCATGTGGTTTTTGTCTTTGAGTTTGTTTATATACTGGATTACGTTGATGGATTTCCGTATATTGAACCATCCCTGCATCCCTGGGATGAAACCTACTTGGTCAGGATGGATGATTGTTTTGATGTGTTCTTGGATTCGGTTAGCAAGAACTTTATTGAGGATTTTTGCATCAATATTCATAAGGGATATTGGTCTGAAGTTTTCTATCTTTGTTGGGTCTTTTTGTGGTTTAGGTATCAGAGTAATTGTGGCTTCATAGAATGAGTTGGGTAGAGTACCTTCTGTTTCTATTTTGTGGAATAGTTTGTGAAGAACTGGGATTAGATCTTCTTTGAAGGTCTGATAGAACTCTGCACTAAACCCATCTGGTCCTGGGCTTTTTTTAGTTGGGAGACTATTAATGACTGCTTCTATTTCTTTGGGGGATATAGGGCTGTTTAGATCATTAACCTGATCTTGATTCAACTTTGGTACCTGGTATCTGTCTAGGAACTTCTCCATTTCATCCAGGTTCTCCAGTTTTGTTGAGTATAGCCTTTGGAGGAAGGATCTGATGGTGTTTTGGATGTCTTCAGGATCTGTTGTTATGTCTCCTTTTTCATTTCTGATTTTGTTAATTAGGATGCTTTCCCTGATCCCTCTAGTGAGTCTGGCTAAGGGTTTATCTATCTTGTTGATTTTCTCAAAGAACCAGCTCCTTGATTGGTTGATTCTTTGAATAGTTTTTCTTGTTTCCACTTGGTTGATTTCACCCCTGAGTTTGATTATTTCCTGCTGTCTACTCCTCTTGGGTGAATTTGCTTCCTTTTGTTCTAGTGCTTTTAGGTGTGTTGTCAAGCTGCTAATGTGTGCTCTCTCTAGTTTCCTTTTGGAGGCACTCAGAGCTATGAGTTTTCCTCTTAGAAATGCTTTCATTGCGTCCCATAAGATTGGGTATGTTGTGGCTTCATTTTCATTGAACTCTAAAAAGTCCTTAATTTCTTTCTTTATTCCTTCCTTGACCAAGGTATCATTGAGAAGAGTGTTGTTCAGTTTCCACGTGAAGGTTGGCTTTCTATTATTTATTTTGTTATTGAAGATCAGCCTTAGTCCATGGTGATCTGATAGGATACATGGTACAATTTCAATATTTTTGTATCTGTTGAGGCCTGCTTTGTGACCAATTATGTGGTCAATTTTGGAGAAGGTACCATGAGGTGCTGAGAAGAAGGTATATCCTTTTGTTTTAGGATAGAATGTTCTGTAGATATCTGCCAGATCCATTTGATTCATAATTTCTCTTAATTTCACTGTGTCCTTGTTTAGTTTCTGTTTCCATGATCTGTCCATTGGTGAAAGTGGTGTGTTGAAGTCTCCCACTATTATTGTATGAGGTGCAATGTGTGCTTTGAGCTTTACTAAAGTTTCTTTAATGAATGTGGCTGCCTTTGTATTTGGAGCATAGATATTCAGGATTGATAGTTCCTCTTGGAGGATTTTACCTTTGATGAGTATGAAGTGTCCCTCCCTGTCTTTTTTAATGACTTTGGGTTGGAAGTCCATCTTATCAGATATTAGAATGGCTACTCCAGCTTGTTTCTTCATGCCATTTGCTTGGAAAATTGTTTTCCAGCCTTTCATTCTGAGGTAGTGTCTATCCTTTTCTCTGAGATGAGTTTCCTGTAAGCAGCAAAATGTTGGGTCTTGTTTGTGTAGCCAGTTTGTTAGTCTATGTCTTTTTATCGGGGAGTTGAGTCCATTGATATTAAGAGATATTAAGGAAAAGTAATTGTTGTTTCCTGTTATTTTTGTTGTTAAAGTTGGCATTTTGTTCTTGTGGCTGTCTTCTTTTAGGTTTGTTGAGGGATTACCTTCTTGTTGTTTCTAGGGCGTGGTTCCTGTCCTTGTATTGGTTTTTTTCTGTTATTATCCTTTGAAGGGCTGGATTCGTGGAGAGATAATGTGTGAATTTGGTTTTGTCGTGGAATACTTTGGTTTCTCCATCTATGTTAATTGAGAGTTTGGCTGGGTATAGTAGCCTGGGCTGGAATTTGTGTTCTTTTAGTGTCTGTATAACATCCGTCCAGGATCTTCTGGCTTTCATAGTCTCTGGTGAAAAATCTGGTGTAATTCTGATAGGCTTGCCTTTATATGTTACTTGGCCTTTTTCTCTTACTGCTTTTAGTATTCTATCTTTATTTAGAGCATTTGTTGCTCTGATTATTATGTGTCGGGAGGTATTTCTTTTCTGGTCCAGTCTATTTGGAGTTCTGTAGGCTTCTTGTATGTTCATGGGCATCTCTTTCTTTAGATTTGGGAAGTTTTCTTCTATAATTTTGTTGAAGATGTTTGCTGGTCCTTTGAGTTGAAAATCTTCATTCTCATCCACTCCTATTATCCGTAGGTTTGGTCTTCTCATTGTGTCCTGTATTTCTTGGATGTTTTGAGTTAGGATCTTTTTGCATTTTACATTTTCCTTGATTGTTGTGCTGATGTTCTCTATGGAATCTTCTGCACCTGAGATTCTCTCTTCCATCTCTTGTATTCTGTTGCTGATGCTCGTATCTATGGTTCCAGATTTCTTTCCTAGGGTTTCTATCTCCAGTGTTGCCTCATTTTGGGTTTTCTTTATTGTGTCTACTTCCCTTTTTAGGTCTAGTATGGTTTTGTTCATTTCCATCATCTGTTTGAATGTGTTTTCCTGTTTTTCTGTAAGGACTTCTACCTGTTTGATTATGTTATCGTGTTTTTCTTTAAGGATTTGTAACTCTTTAGCAGTGTTCTCCTGCCATTCTTTAAGGGATTTTTGTGCTTTCTCTTTATTGTCTTCTGCCTGTTTAGCAGTGTTCTCCTGCATTTCTTTAAGTGTGTTATTAAAGTCCTTCTTGAAGTTCTCTATCATCATCAGGAGATATGCTTTTAAATCCGTGTCTAGCTTTTCCGGTGTGTTGGGGTGCCCTGGACTGGGCGAAGTGGGGGTGCTGGGTTCTGATGATGGTGAGTGGTCTTGGTTTCTGTTAGTAAGATTATTACGTTTACCTTTCGCCATCTGGTAATCTCTGGGGTTAGTTGTTATCGTTGTCACTGTTTAAAGATTGGAGCAGAAGCTGTGTTCCACTCACCAGCAGTCTCTAAATCCTGCGGCGGGGGTCGTGGGTAGCTGACAGTACCCCGGTGCTGGTCCAGCCTGGAAGAGGCCTGTGGTCCTACACAGGCCGTTTTTCTGCTTCCCTAACTAATGCAGTCTCTGGTCCCGCGTGCAATTGGATTGGAGCAGAAGCTGTGTTCCACTCTCCAGAAGTCTTAAGATCCTGTGGTGGGTGTTGTGGGTAGCTGGTGAGTGTCAGCCGACCCTGCGCCTCAGCTGCCCCGGTGCTTTTCTGACCGGAAGAGGGTTGTGGCCCTATGTAGGCCGGATTTCTCTCTCCCCAACCAGAGCAGTCTCAGGTCCCGCGTGATTGGACTGGAACAGAAGCTGTGTTCCACTCACCAGCAGTCCCAAAATCCTGTGGCGGGGGTCGTGGGTAGCTGGCGGGTGTCAGGCAACCCTGCGCTCCCGCTACCCCGGCGCTGATCCGGCCGGATGAGGCCTGTGGCCCTACTCAGGCCGGTTTCTGCTTCCCTAACTAATGCAGTCTCAGGTCCCGCGCAATTGGATTGGAGCTGAAGCTGTGCTCCACTCACCAGCAGTCCCAAAATCCTGTGGCGGGGGTCGTGGGTAGCTGGCGGGTGTCAGGCAACCCTGCGCTCCCGCTACCCAGGCGCTGATCCGGCTGGATGAGGCCTGTGGCCCTACTCAGGCCGGTTTCTGCTTCCCTAACTAATGCAGTCTCAGGTCCCGCGCAATTGGATTGGAGCAGAAGCTGTGTTCCACTCACCAGCAGTCCCAAAATCCTGTGGCGGGGGTCGTGGGTAGCTGGCGGGTGTCAGGCAACCCTGCGCTCCCACTACCCCGGCGCTGATCCGGCCAGATCTTGTCTGTTGTTATACCAGTAACATGCAGTTTTTATCATAATTGCTCTGTAGTAAAGCTTTAGGTCCGGCATGGTGATTCCACCAGAGGTTCTTTTATCCTTGAGAAGAGTTTTTGCTATTCTAGGTTTTTTGTTATTCCAGATGAATATGCAGATTGCTCTTTTCTAATTCGTTGAAGAATTGAGTTGGAATTTTGATGGGGATTGCATTGAATCTGTAGATTGCTTTTGGCAAGATAGCCATTTTTACAATGTTGATCCTGCCAATCCATGAGCATGGGAGATCTTTCCATCTTCTGAGATCTTCTTTAATTTCTTTCTTTAGAGACTTGAAGTTTTTATTATACAGAACTTTCACTTCCTTAGTTAGAGTCACGCCAAGATATTTTATTTTATTTGTGACTATTGAGAAGGGTGTTGTTTCCCTAATTTCTTTCTCAGCCTGTTTATTCTTTGTGTAGAGAAAGGCCATTGACTTGTTTGAGTTAATTTTATATCCAGCTACTTCACCGAAGCTGTTTATCAGGCTTAGGAGTTCTCTGGTGGAATTTTTATGGTCACTTATATATACTATCATATCATCTGCAAAAAGTGATATTTTAACTTCATCTTTTCCAATTTGTATCCCCTTGATCTCCTTTTGTTGTCGAATTGCTCTGGCTAGGACTTCAAGTACTATGTTGAATAGGTATGGAGAAAGTGGACAGCCTTGTCTAGTCCCTGATTTTAGTGGGATTGCTTCAAGCTTCTCACCATTTATTTTGATGTTGGCTACTGGTTTGCTGTAGATTGTTTTTATCATGGTTAGGTATGGGCTTTGAATTCCTGATCTTTCCAAGACTTTTATCATGAATGGGTGTTGGATCTTGTCGAATGCTTTTTCCGCATCTGACGAGATGATCATGTGGTTTTTGTCTTTGAGTTTGTTTATACAATGGATTACGTTGATGGATTTCCGTATATTAAACCATCCCTGCATCCCTGGAATAAAACCTACTTGGTCAGGATGGATGATTGCTTTAATGTATTCTTGGATTCGGTTAGCGAGAATTTTATTGAGTATTTTTGCATCAATATTCATAAGGGAAATTGGTCTGAAGTTCTCTTTCTTTGTTGGATCTTTCTGTGGTTTAGGTATCAGAGTAATTGTGGCTTCATAGAATGAGTTGGGTACAGTTCCTTCTACTTCTATTTTGTGGAATAGTTTGTGCAGAACTGGAATTAGATCTTCTTTGAAGGTCTGGTAGAACTCTGCACTAAACCCATCTGGTCCTGGGCTTTTTTTGGCTGGGAGACTATTAATTACTGCTTCTATTTCTTTAGGGGATATGGGACTGTTTAGATCATTAACTTGATCCTGATTTAACTTTGGTACCTGGTATCTGTCTAGAAATTTGTCCATTTCGTCCAGGTTTTCCAGTTTTGTTGAGTATAGCCCTTTGTAGAAGGATCTGATGGTGTTTTGGATTTCTTCAGGATCTGTTGTTATGTCTCCCTTTTCATTTCTGATTTTGTAAATTAGGATGTTGTCCCTGTGCACTCTAGTGAGTCTAGCTAAGGGTTTATCTATCTTTTTGATTTTCTCAACGAACCAACTCCTCCTTTGGTTAATTCTTTGAATAGTTCTTCTTGTTTCCACTTGGTTGATTTCACCCCTGAGTTTTATTATTTCCTGCCGTCTACTCCTCTTGGGTGAATTTTCTTCCTTTTTTTCTAGAGCTTTTAGATGTGTTGTCAAGCTGCTAGTGTGTGCTCTCTCCAGTTTCTTTTTGGAGGCACTCAGAGCTATGAGTTTCTCTCTTAGAAATGCTTTCATTGTGTCCCATAGGTTTGGGTATGTTGTGGCTTCATTTTCATTAAACTCTAAAAAGTCTTTAATTTCTTTATTCCATCCTTGACCAAGGTATCATTGATAAGTGTGTTATTCAGTTTCTACGTGAATGTTGGCTTTCCATTATTTATGTTGTTATTGAAGATGAGCCTTAGTCCATGGTGGTCTGATAGGATGCATGGGACAATTTCAATATTTTTGTATCTGTTGAGGCCTGTTTTGTGACCAATTATATGGTCAATTTTGGAGAAGGTCCCGTGAGGTGCTGAGAAGAAGGTATATCCTTTTGTTTTATGATAAAATGTTCTGTAGATATCTGTTAAGTCCATTTGTTTCATGACTTCTGTTAGTTTTACTGTGTCCCTGTTTAGTTTCTGTTTCCACGATCTGTCCATTGATGAAAGTGGTATGTTGAAGTCTCCCACTATTATTGTGTGAGGTGCAATGTGTGCTTTGAGCTTTTCTAAAGTGTCTTTAATGAATGTGGCTGCCCTTGCATTTGGGGCATAGATATTCAGAATTGAGAGTTCCTCTTGGAGGATTTTACCTTTGATGAGTATGAAGTGTCCCTCCTTGTCTTTTTTGATAACTTTGGGTTGGAAGTCGATTTTATTCAATATCAGAATGGCTACTCCAGCTTGTTTCTTCAGACCATTTGCTTGGAAAATTGTTTTCCAGCCTTTCACTCTGAGGTAGTGTCTGTCTTTTTCCCTGAGATGGGTTTCCTGTAAGCAGCAGAATGTTGGGTCCTGTTTGTGTAGCCAGTTTGTTAGTGTATGTCTTTTCATTGGGAATTAAGTCCATTGATATTAAGAGATATTAAGGAAAAGTAATTTTTGCTTCCTTTTATTTTTGTTGTTAGAGTTGGCATTCTGTTCTTGTGGCTGTCTTCTTTTAGGTTTGTTGAGGGATTACTTTCTTGCTTTTTCTAGGGCATGATTTCGGTCCTTGTATTGTTTTTTTGTTTTTTGTTTTTTTTTTCTGTTACTATCTTTTGAAGGGCTGGATTCGTGGAAAGATAATGTGTGAATTTGGTTTTGTCATGGAATACTTTGGTTTCTCCATCTATGGTAATTGAGAGTTTGGCCGGGTATAGTAGCCTGGGCTGGCATTTGTGTTCTCTTAGTGTCTGTATAACATCTCTCCAGGCTCTTCTGGCTTTCATAGTCTCTGGTGAAAAGTCTGGTGTAATTCTGCTAGACCTGCATTTATATGTTACTTGACCTTTCTCCCTTACTGCTTTTAATATTCTATCTTTATTTAGTGCATTTGTTGTTCTGATTATTATGTGTCAGGAGGAATTTCTTTTCTGGTCCAGTCTATTTGGAGTTCTGTAGGCTTCTTGTATGATCATGGGCATCTCTTTCTTTAGGATTGGAAAGTTTTCTTCTATTATTTTGTTGATGATATTTGCTGGCCCTTTAAGTTGAAAATCTTCATTCTCATCAACTCCTATTATCCATAGGTTTGGTCTTCTCATTTTGTCCTGTATTTCCTGGATGTTTTGAGTTAGGATCCTTTTGCATTTTGTATTTTCTTCGATTGTTGTGCCAATATTCTCTATGGAATCTTTTGCACCTGAGATTCTCTCTTCCATCTCTTGTATTCTGTTGCTGAAGCTCGCATTTTTGGTTCCAGATTTCTTTCCTAGGGTTTCTATCTCCAGCGTTGCCTCACTTTGGGTTTTCTTTATTGTGTCTACTTCCCTTTTTAGGTCTAGTATGGTTTTGTTCATTTCCATCACCTGTTTGGATGTGTTTTCCTGTTTTTCTTTAAGGATTTCTACCTGTTTGGTTGTGTTTTCCTGTTTTTCTTTAAGGACCTCCAACTCTTTAGCTGTGCTCTCCTGTATTTCTTTAAGTGAGTTATGAAAGTCCTTCTTGATGTCCTCTATCATCATCATGAGATATGCTTTTAAATCTGGGTCTAGATTTTCGGTTGTGTTGGGGTGCCCAGGACTAGGTGGGGTGGGAGTGCTGCGTTCTGATGATGGTGAGTGGTCTTGATTTCTGTTAGTAAGATTCTTACGTTTGCCTTTCGCCATCTTGTAATCTCTGAAGCTAGCTGTTATAGTTGTCTCTGGTTAGAGCTTGTTCCTCAGGTGACTCTGTTAGCCTCTATCAGCAGACGTGGGAGGCTAGCTCTCTCCTTAGTTTCAGTGGTCAGAGTATTCTCTGCAGGCAAGCTCTCTTCTTGCAGGAAAGGTGCCCAGATATCTGGTGTTCGAACCTGCCTCCTGGCAGAAGTTGTGTTCCACTCACCAGAAGTCTTAGGATCCCGTGGGGAATCCTGTGTAGGTCCTTGCGGGTGTCTGGAGACTCCCTGGTGCTCGAGTGGACCGGAAGGGACTTGTGCCCCAGCTCAGATCGGGTTGTCTGCTTCCCTAGTTAATGCAGTCCCAGGAGCTTATTCATTCTAATGATTGCATAGATATTTGAATAATTCCCACCAGCATGTGTGTGTAATTTTATGCTCTCTTGCTTATAACATCTGAGTAAGGCTAAGTAAGCCCTACCACCACTTTAGTATGCAAATAGCAGTTCAAGGGTCCCCCTGGAGCCCCAGCACTGTTGGAACTCTGCTACCCCACACCTGTCATTATCTTTACCTTGTAATCCATGGATTGGGTGCCACATTTCATTGTTCTATAATTTTGTGATGTTTTTGATACAGAAAGCCTTCCAAAGAAGAGACGGCCATGTACAGATACATTGTAAGTAAAATTTCAAATGGAAGATACTTGTGACCTATCCTAAAAATAATTAGACAAGTAAAATAAGAGTAAAAATAACTAGACGAGTAAACAGCTCTTCTACCCAGGAATATATTAGTAGGCAAGTTCGTTGGTGAAAGTTGAGGGTCAAATTAAGTTATTCTTTTTATAGGGTTGGCCCAAGGACCTATCAAGAAAGTAACTCTCTGCTTCTTATGAACTAACCATGTGGAAGCTTTTTGAGGAAGATTTTGTGAGCTGAGTGTGTAGAAGGACTTAGAGATTATAAATGGTAGTCTACTTTCTTGACTGTGGACAACTCACAGAAAAGTCTCACTTTTCCAAGGTGCAATTATTCATAAATCTGCCATTCACCTAACAAAACTAAATCCCACAACTGTAGTCAGAGTAGTAGAATGATCTTGAATCTTCTTTAACCCAAATTTCAGTACTTATTTCAGCCCCTCAGAGCTGTGCAATGGTGTACTGTAAAATGGTAGGAAACCATGTAGCCTTCAAGGTGTTTAAATATGAGATAAATATTTTGACTATATGAAATATAGTAAATCCTATAGTGCATTCTAAGTCATCGGGCATCATTTGAAATACTTGCTGTAAACAGCTGTCAGAGTTGTAAAATGTAACATACAGCTAACAAGATATAACTGAAATTTCTCTACATACTAGTGTAAAAGCTCTCATGTGGTAATCTGTCAAAGCTCCCAGATCCTTCACATTCTGACTGTGGGCTATGGGGCAAATGAACCAACCTTTCTGAGCCTCTATTTCCTTATATGTATAATGAGCGCTGTTAGATGGACAGAACTAACTAGTATCTATTACGTGCTACCTTAAGTGCTGAGGCTTAGGGTGGTTGTAGTGACTTATGTTTATTATCATCAACATGCCAGTATCCAGAAGGTCTGGATTATGCTGGGGAGTAGATTATTAACTTTCCGAGTGTCAACTGCTGCATCTAGAAAGTGGACAGACAGTCCTTGTATTATCGACCCTTCAGGCTCGGTGTGAATACTAACACTTTAATGTGCGTAAGAGATATTTTATGAAGGCAGTGGCTGTGTAAAGAATGATTATGATTTTCTTGTTAATGATAAGCTCTCTATGTAAATTTGATGTTTGCTCAAAGATTTCAGTGACTGCACTTTTTTTTTTTTTTTTGGCATCGGTTGGAACAGAAAAAAGGTCAAGGAATGGATGCAATTTTTCATGTACCATACAGGTAGGAGATGAGTTTATTCAAAGCTGGTACATTTAGTTCTGATTTTCCTTCCATTTAATTCTGTATGTGCAGTAAGCAGACTTTTGGTCAGAGTTGTCAGAGGGAGATCAAAACACCTGGTGCTTATTTCTCAGATGCTCTAATTAAGCTTTTGCATTCACCAACTAAGTTGTTTCAGTTGGTCATAGCATAGCCTTAGCAGCCTGTGCCTCTTTATAGTGCAGAAACAGAGTCCAAAGTGGGTATAATTTGGGGAAGGGGAGAGTGTTTGTTGTGGTGAACAGGGTTAATAAGATGCTGAGAAAACATCACCACCATGAAAAATATCCCAGATAGTGCTCACATTCACGGGCTAGCTCCACTTTGACTAATGGCTATTGCTGGTCTGATACTTACCATGAAGGACATTGGTTCTCAACCTGTGGGTCATGAGCACCCTTGGACAGTTCAAGAATTCATTCACAAGGGTCCCATATCAGATATTTCCATTATGATTCATAACAGTAGCAAAACTACAGTTATGAAGTAGCAACAAAATAATTTTATAGTTTGGGGTCACCACAACATGAGGAGCTATATTAAAGGGTTACAGCATTAGGAAGATTGAGAATTAATTATCTACAGCTAAGGAAGGCTCATGAAGAGACTATTGATATGTCTGTCCAAGGTGCTGGGTTGAGTGTGAGCTGCAATGAAGAGTCTTTACAGTGGAATGTGAACTTGGAGAAGAAATAGGTTGAGTCATAAGGGGTAGGGCGAATGGGGTTTAATTCACCACCTACAGGTCAGGGAATAGATAAGAGATTCTTGATTTGCCATACGGAGAAGCTTGACATAAAAGCAAGGGCATCTAACTTCCAACAATTCTGAGGATGCTCAGTAAACACGTTCATCAAAAGCTGTATGTAAAATGAAAATGGAAAACAAATTTGTAGGCAAGTTTGTGAATTTGAAATGTTCTCTCCATTAGAATACTAGAGTAATCTGGAATATTTAAAGACCATATTGTAGAGTTTAAGGTCAAGGACATCTCTATTCTTTATTATCTATTAATGGATAAAAATACTTTGTAGAGTTTGCAGGAAATGGTATCTCCGTAATCTCAGTTCTCCCATCTGTAGAATAGGAATGATAATATCTCTATCTCATAAGGTTGTTGTGAGAATTAAATGAATCAAAACATATGGAGCAGGAACTCCACAAATCTTAGCTAACATTAACATCATCACTAGTCTTTTACAGGACTCAGCCTTCAGCAGAACACTTCTGTATAGGCTAAATGGACATGTACCTATTTGCCTTATTTCAGTAATGATGGATAAATTGAAGGACCAGAACAATAAAAGGTTTTCTCTGAAATAATAACTTCTGAGTACTCCATCTTCCCTATTAATTATTATAAACTCCTAGAGAAATCTCTTGGCAAGGCAATTTCAACATAGTACAAATGCCGTGGACCACTCTTCTAAAATAAGTTTTGAGTTGTCCTTCTTGGATGCATATAAGAAAATTTATCAGACTATTTCCACATGCTTTCATCATTGTTCAACAGCTATCATTTAGTGGCTATACAATGTTTAGTATTCACAGACTACCAGTGATGGCAAGTCTATAGAACTGCAGCAGCATCGGCCAATTTGTACTCACTCTGTTGTTCTGACTAGTGTTTCTTTTTTGCCCCATTTTGTAGTTGTGCCTGTTGGGTTATCATAAAAGCGAAGTCTTCTTTAGAATCTGTGGAACTGATCAGCAGCATCCGAACTAAAATACATGGGAACCTCACACATGGGAACTTCACACAAGATCAATTGACTCTATTGGTAAAGTCTGACCATGTTGTAGTGGAAAAGCTAGGTAACTATTTTGGCAAAGCATTTCAGTATGAATTCACTATTTTTTTAAAAAATTATAAAACTCATAATAAATATACTGTATGGATGCTTAAGTTCAAAGGGAAGAAAAGTCTCTTGTTTGTTTGCTTGTTTGTTTAAACAAGGTCTCCCTCTGTAGCCCAGGGTCATCTGGAACTTATTATATAATCCAAGTAATTCTTTAACTCATCGAAACCCTCCTACCTCTGCCTCTGCCTCCCAAGTGATGGGTGCTGGGCTTATAGGTATGAGTCACTAAGCATAGCTGAGAAATCATCATTCTACACAAAATTATGCTCACATGTCCTCATGACTCTTCTACCTTTAAGGGCTTATAAATGCATAGAGCAACAGAGAGTTTACAAGGGACTACTGCAAGCTGATTCTTGGTCAGCTGTGAATATCAGCAGTGGCTGGTCTGTGAGTACTGAAGGAGGATTGCCTCCTCTGATGCAAAAACCTGGAAACATGGCAAGCTTTGTCATTACAGACAATACATGCCCTATAGATTACTGCTAATTTATTGACTGATTCAGTCAACCTATTCATCTTAGAAAATGATTTGAGAACTCTCCCAGATTTCTTCCTGGACCCTTTCTTTTCTAATTAGGGAAACTTCAGTGGTAAAATAGAAAGGCTACCAGGCCCATCCACCTCCTGCCCATCACTGCCAGCTTTGTTCCTTTCCCCCAATGGATGGCTGGAAAAACTTTGAGTTAACACATACACATTAGAATGGACTGTCTTTGGCAGCAAGCAAAGCAAATAGCAGGGGCTTGTGGATGTACAAGGTTAGAGAGGGATGAAGGCAGAGAAGACTAGAGGACACAGGCAGAACCCACCATGTAAATGACCCTAATCAGACTGTTCTGAGAGTAAGTAGGAGGTGATGTTCTTGCATTCATAGAGAAGACTGGACAGACCCAGATAAGTCATTTCTTGGATCACCACCTAAAGAAAACATGTCTAGGCACATTGTAAGGACTGGGGACTTTCACATGGACTTAGCCTAGGCCATATCTCTCTTAATATGACAAAGCCTTGTATCAAAAAGTGTGTCTCATTGTTGCTAACCGAATCCAAGAACACATCAAAACAATCATCCAACCTGACCAAGTAGGTTTCATCCCAGGGATGCAGGGATGGTTCAATATACGGAAATCCATCAACGTAATCCAGTATATAAACAAACTCAAAGACAAAAACCACATGGACATCTCCTTAGATGCGGAAAAAGCATTTGACAAGATCCAACACCCATTCATGATAAAAGTCTTGGAAAGATCAGGAATTCAAGGCCCATACCTAAACATGATAAAAGCAATCTACAGCAAACCAGTAGCCAACATCAAAGTAAATGGTGAGAAGCTTGAAGCAATCCCTCTAAAATCAGGGACTAGACAAGGCTGTCCACTTTCTCCATACCTATTCAACATTGTACTTGAAGTCCTAGCCAGAGCAATTCGACAACAAAAGGAGATCAAGGGGATACAAATTGGAAAAGATGAAGTCAAAATATCACTTTTTGCAGATGATATGATAGTATATATAAGTGACCCTAAAAATTCCACCAGAGAACTCCTAAGCCTGATAAACAGCTTCGGTGAAGTAGCTGGATATAAAATTAACTCAAACAAATCAATGGCCTTTCTCTACACAAAGAATAAACAGGCTGAGAAAGAAATTAGGGAAACAACACCCTTCTCAATAGTCACAAATAATATAAAATATCTTGGCGTGACTCTAACTAAGGAAGTGAAAGATCTGTATAATAAAAACTTCAAGTCTCTGAAGAAAGAAATTATAGAAGATCTCAGAAGATGGAAAGATCTCCCATGCTCATGGATTGGCAGGATCAACATTGTAAAAATGGCTATCTTGCCAAAAGCAATCTACAGATTCAATGCAATCCCCATCAAAATTCCAAATCAATTCTTCAACGAATTAGAAAGTGCAATCTGCAAATTCATCTGGAATAACAAAAAACCTAGGATAGCAAAAACTCTTCTCAAGGATAAAAGAACCTCTGGTGGAATCACCATGCCGGACCTAAAGCTCTACTACAGAGCAATTGTGATAAAAACTGCATGGTACTGGTATAGTGACAGACAAATAGACCAATGGAATAGAATTGAAGACCCAGAAATGAACCCACACACCTACGGTCACTTGATCTTCGACAAGGGAGCTAAAAACATCCAGTGGAAGAAAGACAGCATTTTCAACAAATGGTGCTGGCACAACTGGTTGTTAACATGTAGAAGAATGCGAATCGATCCATTCCTATCTCCTTGTACTAAGGTCAAGTCTAAGTGGATCAAGGAACTTCACATAAAACCAGAGACACTGAAACTTATAGAGGAGAAAGTGGGGAAAAGCCTTGAAGATATGGGCACAGGGGAAAAATTCCTGAATAGAACAGTAATGGCTTGTGCTGTAAGATCGAGAATTGACAAGTGGGACCTCATGAAACTACAAAGCTTCTGCAAGGCTAAAGACACCATCAATAAGACAAAAAAACCACCAACAGATTGGGAAAGGATCTTCACCTATCCTAAATCAGATAAGGGACTAATATCCAATATATATAAAGAACTCAAGAAGGTGGACTCCAGAAAGTCAAATAACCCCATTAAAAAATGGGGCTCAGAACTGAACAAAGAATTCTCACCTGAGGAATACCGAATGGCAGAGAAGCACCTGAAAAAATGTTCAACATCCTTAATCGTCAGGGAAATGCAAATCAAAACAACCCTGAGATTCCACCTCACACCAGTCAGAATGGCTAAGATCAAAAATTCAGGTGACAGCAGATGCTGGCGAGGATGTGGAGAAAGAGGAACACTCCTCCATTGTTGGTGGGATTGCAAGCTTGTACAACCACTCTGGAAATCAGTCTGGCGGTTCCTCAGAAAATTGGACATAGTACTACCGGAGGATCCAGCAATACCTCTCCTGGGCATATATCCAGAAGATGTCCCAACCGGTAAAAAGGACACATGCTCCACTATGTTCATAGCAGCCCTATTTATAATAGCCAGAAGCTGGAAAGAACCCAGATGTCCCTCAACAGAGGAATGGATACAGAAATTATGGTACATTTACACAATGGAGTACTACTCAGCTATTAAAAAGAATGAATTTATGAAATTCCTAGCCAAATGGATGGACCTGGAGGGCATCATCTTGAGTGAAGTAACACAATCACAAAAGAACTCACACAATATGTATTCATTGATAAGTGGATATTAGCCCAAAACTTAGGATACCCAAGATATAAGATACAATTTGATAAACGCATGAAACTCAAGAAGAATGAAGACCGAAGTGTGGACACTGTGCACCTTCTTAGAATTGGGAACAAAACACCCAGGGAAGGAGTTACAGAGACAAAGTTCGTAGCTGTGATGAAAGGATGGACCATTTAGAGACTGCTGTATCCAGGGATCCGTCCCATAATCAGCTTCTAAACGCTGACACCATTGCATACACTAGCAAGATTTTGCTGAAAGGACCCAAATATAGCTGTCTCTTGTGAGACGATGCTGGGGCCTAGCAAACACAGGAGTGGATGTTCACAGTCAGCTATTGGATGTATCACAGGGCTCCCAATGGAGAAGCTAGAGAAAGTACCCAAGGAGCTAAAGGGATCTGCAACCCTATTGTTGGAACAACATGATGTACTAACCAGAACCCTGGAGCTCTTGTCTCTAGCTGCATATGTATCGAAAGATGGCCTAGTCGGCCATCAATGGAAAGAGAGGCCCATTGGACTTGCAAACTTTATATGCCCCAATATAGGGGAATGCCAGGGCCAAAAGAATGGGAATGGGTGGGTAGGGAAGTGGGGGGCGCTATGGGGGACTTTTGGGGTAGTATTGGAAATGTAATTGAGGAAAATATGTAATAAAAATATTAAAAAAAAATAAAGCAAGAAAATCAAAAAAAAAAAAACAAAAAACAAAAAAAACAAAAGTGTGTCTCAGCAGTTTTTCAATGGGGAAGCACCATCAGCAGAGACATCATGGTCCTGGCTCTATTGGTCATGGCAGGCATGTTGATTTTCCTGAAACCACATCCACCTGAGGCCATTAAAGAGATGACTACCATGGGAAGAGATGTCTGCCCAATCTCCTGTGTTTGCATAGCAAAGTGATAACGGGGCATACTTCTGAGGAAACACAATCGGCAGCCAGAAGCTCCAGATGTGTTTGGTACTCTGGTACCCCTTTTGTGGTTTGATTCCCTGCCCCCCCCCAAATGCATATATAGCACTTTTACAAACAACTTCTAAATTTCATTATATACATGTGTGAAATTGCCAAAGAATTTTTTAAAGTGGGAAAAAGCAGCCTCCTTTCACCATGGGCGGGTGTGTTCTAATGAAAAGGAATAAACATGAGGTTATACTGCAAGGCTTATTTAAACAAAGGCTATCTTTAAAACTGGTTTCCATGAAGCTTAGTTTAAATGTCCTGGTTGAAATAGTTTCCTCTTGTATGTGCTGATGCTTGTGTGCAGGGTAATAATGATGGGTCATAATGGATGTTCATGATACTTTTAAGTGCCTTTTGCCCTTGATAATGTTGCATATATTTTTTTTTCCTCTGTAGAGCCAGGAAAATGTGAAGCAGATGAAACACCCTCAAAATACAAAGGGACATATAAGTGGCCATTAACTGACCCTACTGAGACAGCCCAAGAAAGGTGCATTAAAAATGAGAATAGGAACGCCACAAGAATTTGGTATGTATCTGCCAAGTTCCAAATGCTAGTTTACCCGCAATGAGGTCAGCTCCATTTGGGGGGGGGGTGTTTCTATGTCCTTTTTTTTTAGTCTCCCTCCTTCTCCCCTACTGCTTCTTTCTCTCTTTCACCTTTTAGAGTTAAACATGCACGTATAATATAATACAAATTTCATGAGGACAAAAGAGAAAACTCACCAACAACCTGGCCGCTTCAACATGGCTGCTTTTTGATTGGCATGGGTTTTTTTTTTTTGTTTTGTTTTTTGTTTTTTGTTTTTTGCCTCTCTCTGACCCCGAATCTGGCCCTTCTTTGTATGCCTTTAAATTTTCTGTAGCGGTAACGATGGTTTACATAGCAATAATGTAATTTACCCTTTCATTCAATAGTTTATCAAACATTTCCATGTTTTGCATTCATCGTTTTAATGATCAATTCGAAGGCAGCCGCTTTGTGGATGGGCCATCATAATTTACTCCATCACTCTTGTATTGTTCAGTTAATCATTTTCCCTTTTTAAATCATCAGCCTTCGTTTCTTACTCTCTGCTGCTAATGATGTATGCCAAATAACTTAAATGGGCAAGAACAGAGGGGCAGCAGGTTTCGACAGAGGCTTAAAAGCACTGGTAGAGAGCTACATCTCTTCCTGTATCGTATCCACCCCAGCTTACATCTAATTCTTCAACAAAGCAAGCAACCTTGGCAGTCCCAGTGGAAGCTCACATGGAGCTTCTCTTTTGTAGCCAGCTCCTTAGTATGAGCCCTTTTCTAGCTCTTTCCTACATTAGAGCTGTCACCATGCTCTCTCACAGTCCACTATTCCCCAACACCAATTCACTCTGCTGCCAGCAGGATTTTCTGGAGTCTAGCTGCTACATGGAAGACTTTTGTTAAGGAATGAAGTGCAAACCTCTAACACAGTCATCAAGACAGCAGGTTACCTTTCCTGTCATTGCTTGGCTCTATCCCTTCACCATGTACTAAGAGATAATTTGCTATTGTAGACATGATGGCTATTTCTGTGTGTCTCTTTCTCTGGCTGGTGGAAGCAGGGAAAGTATATATCCTTTCTGTGCCAGGCTCCGCTCACTTCAAATGCTGAAAGTTCTCTTTAACCAGACAGGAGTGCATTATATACCTGTAACTCCAAGAGCTGAGACAGGAGAATTGCTGTGAGTTTAAGGTCAGCTAACACTCCTTAGGAAGTTCCAAAATAGCCTGTTTTATAGAGTAAGATCCTGTTTCAAAACAGACAAACAGACAAACAAACAAACAATGAACAATCCCCCCCAACCAAAAAAAACTCAAATCAAAATTCACCACCACTACCACAACAAACACATACATACAAATAAATAAATAAAGGAAGGAAGGAAGGAAGGAAGGAAGAAAGGAAGAAAGAAAGAAAGAAAGAAAGAAAGAAAGAAAGAAAGAAAGAAAGAAAGAAAGAAAGAGAACAAATGAAAGAAGCACAAAGAAAAAGAAAGAAAAGTTCTTGTGTGGTGTTTTGATAGATTCCATTTTGTTCACATAAACTTTTCTTCTATTTTGTATAAATCAGAGTGTAGGACCACTCAATTCCAAGCTCCTGGTGACATTCAAGACCCTGCTCTATTTGTCTCTGCCTATTAGTACCATTACTAGAGTCTGTAGGTACTTTGTGCATGTATTGGCTGGTTTGAGGTGCCCTGACGTAAATGAAGCAAAGGTATGGCTTGATAGTAAAGGACAATGCCCGACAGAAGTTCATTAATCACATGGAGACAATCACTATGTAGAGACAAGAAGAGGCAAGAGAAGAAAGTGATAGAAAGGAGTTAGATCTACATGGTCAAAGTCTCTTCCTTGATTCCTGGTGAGCTGAATCCTGCTCCATTACTAGCTGGAGCCCATCTATGTTATTTAAGCCTGAAGGCTAGAAATGGACATGGGAAAGCATGCCACAGTCATGGACAGGCTTCCCATTCTTGCTCTTATTTAACTGATTAATTAGTTAATGATAATTATCACTAATTTTGAGACAAGATCTTACCCTGTATCCCAGTCTGGGATGAAAGTCATGGTGACCTTCATACCTCTCAAGTTTTGGGATTATAGATGTGAGTCACTGTACCATTCCCCTTTGGTCTGTTACTTTAATAACAACGCTGGACAATTCCTCTTGTTCCTCCATTCTGTCTTTTCCAGTTCCATCAGCATCCAGACTGGCAAGTGTCAATGGGAAAAACCAAGGCTTAAGCAGTGCAAGTTGCTCCAAGGACTCCCTGATAAGATTGTGGATCTTGCTAATATCACCATAAGTGATGGTAAGACAGTTTTGTGCACATAGAGATATCATGGGACCTCCCTTACTTTGCCTACTTGATCTGAGGTAAAGGGGGATAGGCAGAACTCACTCTATGAAAAGTTACCTCACAGCAGCCCATTTCAGAAGCCATATGCTTGTTGGTGGATGTGGCAGTAGGGCAGGAGTCAGGACTTCTATGTTTGGTTTTGCAGATTTTCATTTTATATTTTTAGTATTATTTTCTCATTCTTTTCCATATTTCAAAACTCTTTTTTTTATTTTTTTATTTTTTGAGACAGGGTTTCTCTGTGTAGCCCTGGCTGTCCTGGAACTGACTTTGTAGACCAGGCCAGTTTCGAACTCAGAAATCCACCTGCCTCTGCCTCCCAAGTGCTGGGATTAAAGGCATGTACCACCACCACCCAGCTTCAAAACTCTTAAGAGTCTGGTTTGGTGGCATGTTTGTATAATTCTAGCACTTTGAAGGCTGAAGCAGCAAAATCTTGGGTTTAAGGCCAGTGCCTCGGCAACATGGTAAGAGATCCTGTTTCAAAAACAAAATAAAACAACACACACACACTCACATATTCACAAAACTCCCAAATCAGACACTTATCAATTATAGAGGAAAAAGCCTGCTTCGATGAATATTTCACATATTTTGCAAATATAATATTTAATTTTACAAACAATTTTGGCAGTGTAAATTAGTACTAAGCATAAATTCTGGAAAGTGGGATTGTTTGAATTAACCATTTAATGTCAAAATGCATTTGTAATAGTTGCATTAATTTATAATTTGGTTCATAGGGTAGGGAAGTACCTGGTTCAGAACTCCTTCATTAACAACGTGTGCTATCAAGCTTTGGAGTTTTGGGTGATTTGATTATCAAGACCTGATATTTCAAAGTAGTGTAAAACCTCTTCAGTGATGATACAAACATGTTCTTCATTTAGCAAATACCATCTAGTAGGTTGTTTTACTTGTGAGTTTTTCCTCAGTAACTCAGTTGTGCAACCATCTTTGTGAATTTCATAGAGGAGACTTGTACAAAGGACCATTTCATTATACAAAGAATCCTTGTACTTGTTAACAAAATCTCTATTTCACTCTTCCCCTATAGTTCCCAGCAACAACTGATCCACTTTCCACCTGTGTGAATTTTGCTTCTTATAGGCATCTCAATATGCTTGTGAAGTTTCTTCATATTGTAGCATGGGCCTGTATGTACTAATGGTTGAATATTAGTTTTTTTTAAAGATTTATTTATTTATTATTATATGTAAGTACACTGTAGCTGTCTTCAGATGCACCAGAAGAGGGCGTCAGATCTCATTACGGATGGTTGTGAGCCACCATGTGGTTGCTGGGATTTGAACTCTGGACCTTCGGAAGAGCAGTTGGGTGCTCTTACCCACTGAGCCATCTTACCAGCCCCATGGTTGAATACTATTGTGATAAATTGATCTATTATATTTTATTTAGTTACTCATCAATTGCTGGCCAGTTAGTTATTTTCATGTTGGGCTATTTTTTGTAGACAGATTGTGAATATTTGTGGTGCCAATGACCGGTAGACATGTTTTAAATCTCTTAGGACATACTGAAGAGTAAGTACACTTGTAGTCACCTGGTAACTCTATCTTTAACCTTTGAAGGAACTGCAAAACTGCTTCCCACAACTACGGAGCCATTTTGCATCCCTGCTGACAGCACGTGAAGGTTCCAATGTCCTCATGTTGCAAGTACCTGGCCATCTTTTAGTTACAGTTGATGTTAGTGCCTCTCCTCCCTAGCATACACACGTTTACTTTGCATTTTAGCACTTTGTGTCTTTTCTCTTCTTGTCCTGGTTAGTCTAGAGAAGAGGACTTTAACTTCTCATCAAATCTAGTTGTTTAGAGGACAAGCAGACTAATAGCAATATCTAGTCTTTTGAGATAGAGTCATGGTAGGTATGGCCTATATCCCTCTCTGTAGCTCATGATGGCCTTGAACTTCCAATGCTCTTGCCTCAGCCTCCCAAGTGTGGGGTTCCAGGAATACTCTGCGAGGCCCAGCAACAGCCATAGTGAAGACAATGCAGAGTTCCTCTGTGTGCTTGCAACACATTCAGTCTTCCCACAGTCACCAGACAGTTAGCTTTGTTACATTGTCAGCAGGCAGTTTGCTTTGTTACAATGGATCACTCTATCCTCACCCAGTTGAACATTTATATTGGGGTTCACTGTTGACACTGCACAGTGTGTGCCTTAATTAGGGCTTCCATTGCTGTGATAAAACACCATACCCAAAAGCAACTTGATGAGGAAAGAGTTTGCTTCAGCTTACAGCTCTCAGACCATACACCATCATTGTGAGAAGCCAGGGCAGGAACTCAACATAGCAACCTGGAGGCTGGAACTGAAGCACAGACCATGGAGGAATGATACATACAGGCTTGCTTATTCTGCTTTCTTATAAACCCAGCACCACTTGCCGAGGGATGTCATTACTCACAGTGGAATGAGTCATCCCACATTAATCACTAATTAAGAAAATGCCTGGCAAATTTACCTATACAGCAAGGTGATGGACACATTTTCTCAATTGATCCCAAATGACTCTAATTTGTGTGACCTTCACATAAAACTAACTAGAACAATGGATACTTGTAACTCTAAGTATGAATGTGAATAGTTATAGGATACTATACTGTTGTTGTAACAAAACATCATGATCAAAAAGTAAGTTGAGAAGGAAAGAGCTCATTAGGCTTACACTTCCATAGTACTGTTCATTATTTAAGGTCCTCAGGACAGGCACTCACACAGGGCAGGAACCTGGAGGCAGGAGCTGGTGCAGAGGCTGTGGAGGGGTGCTACTTACTGGCTTGCTCTCATAGCTTGTTGAGCCTTTTCTCAATTAAGGTCCCTTCAGATACCTCTAGTTCATGTGACTAGTTGGCATAAAAGTAGCCAGCACAACATGTATGTGTAGAACCACACCCCCGTAAAGCCTCCTTGTGGTACATTTATTCATTGTTTTCTCCCTTTTAGTTTCTGGCACTCGGGGGTCTTTTATTGTTTCCATGGTTTTGTCTTTCCCAGGATGTTATGTAGTTGAGATCATGCAATGTGTACGCTCTCCAGGTTGACTTCCTGTCCTTGGCGGTGTACATTCTATTTCCCCTATGTCTTGTTACGGCTTTCTAACTCCTTTCTTTTTAGTTCTGACTAGTATTCCATTGCCTGGATATATGACAGTTTATTTATCCATTCTTCTACATTAGGACATCCTCTGTAGCATGTACTGCTGTAAATGCTTTGGATTTAAGCCATTCTAATAGCTCTGGACTACTACCACATTTTGTCTTTAATTTGGAGTTCCCTAGTGCCATATGGATTGAGCATCTTTTCACACATGGCTCTTTCTGTAAAATATGTCCTATAGACTGAATGTTTCTGCTACCATGCCCAACCTCAGCCAAATATATATGTTGAAATCCTAATCCCAAAGTGATTGAGGCATTTGGAAAGTCATGAATGTTGGTCCTTTATGAATTGGATTTGTGTTTTTACAAAAGAGGTCTGAAAAGCCTTGTTTTTCTCTTCCACTGTGTAAGGTTAAAATGGGAAAAGAACTGTCTTTGAACCAGGAAGTAGGGCCTGAAAATATAGGAAATCTATTTTCTTCATAGAATTTCAATTTCTGAATAATTTTGTAGATGTGCTAGCTCTGCTGCCAGATTCGGTCTCTGGCTGAATGAATGGCCATCACTTGAGGCATAGGTACAATGGCACCTTACAGAAGGACCAAAGGATTGGCCAGAAGGCAGAACACTTCTTTGGATAATCTTCCTTATGGAAGATTCACATTTGAGATCTTTAGCAAAGAAAATGTGACGGACTTAGAAGAGTCAGCCCAACTCTGATGTCCTAGACAGGGAATCATGAATGAGAGCAGGAGGTGGTGCTGCAGGCTGGAGGAGTGGGAGGAGAGGGCCTGACTCCTGCTGGCCTCCCTCCTTCTGAGTGACACATTTGTTTTAGACATGCTAATGGAATTTGCTCTTGTGGAGGAAAGAGGCAACAAAGATCCATAGCAAGAACAAAAGCGCTGCACTGGGTTGAGACTTTGAGAAAATTAACTGAGAAGTTGCCACAGAGCAAGGGGATGCTCAGATGGATGCTGGCGCCTCAGCATATGACTGAAAAGTCAACTGTTACCTTTGGAGGAACCCTCTTCTTTTTAGGCCAGGAACTTAACAATGATGAGTAAAGTACCATGTAAAGGAAAGAAATGAACTCATATTGAAATGATTTATTTGTATTTCTTTTTAATTTTGGTGACAAACATTAGATATCTTAGTTGGAGAAAAACTATAGTTCTCTCACCTAAATCCTTCCTTTTCTTAGCTCCCTTATGTCACACCACTAGGAAAAGGATTCTTTCTTTCAAAGTTCTTTGAGTTCTGTTTGGGTTCCTGGTTTTGTTATTCATATGATACTGAAGGTGTGCCAGGCCAGGATGAAGTTGGCTGGCTTTTTCCACCATCTTGGCAGGCAGGACAGTGAGTGAGTGACAGAGAACAGGGCTGTGGTGGAGCTCAGGGATGAATAGAATATATCACTAATATGTAGAAGGCTTTGGGTCTCCCTGCCTGGTGAAGGCACAATGATGGCAAAGCACTTCCCCTTACCCCCAACTGTATGGTGAAAAGCAATGAAAGGCTACAGAGGCTGTAACCAAAAGCCATGCAAAAGGACTCAAGTTCTGGAGGCAGAGAGGGTTAGATAGCCTCTATGTCTTCATGTCTTTTTTTTTTTTTTTTTTTTTTTTTTGGTTTTTCGAGACAGGGTTTCTCTGTGTAGCCCTGGCTGTCCTGGAACTCACTTTGTAGACCAGGCTGGCCTCGAACTCAGAAATCCGCCTGCCTCTGCCTCCCGAGTGCTGGGATTAAAGGCGTGCGCCACCACGCCCGGCTTCTTTTTTTTTTTAATATTTTATGTCTTCATGTCTTAATATGTGGGACAGTGGTAATATGAATAACCATTGTGGGAGTGGGTTAATGCTTTGCTGTTATAACTCTTTCTCAAAATGTCCATCATCATTTCATAGACTCCTCTCCCTGGACCTGGCCTCTGGTTGCTATAGTGGTAGAATCTGATAATAGCAACGCTGTCGATAATAGGTCTAATATTTTAATTTTGAATTTTGAATTTTTCTCTCATACAATATATCCCAACTACAGTTTCCTCTCCCTCCATTCCTCCCAGTTCCCCCATCCCCAATTCCACTCCTCCATTTCCCTGAAAAGAGCTAGCCTTTCAGGGATATCAATCGAACACACATAACCAGTTAGAGTGGTGGTACACGCCTTTAATCCCAGCATTTGGGAGGCAGAGGCAGGTGGATTTCTGAGTTCGAGGCCAGCCTGGTCTACAGAGTGAGTTCCACGGCAGCCAGGGCTACACAGAGAAACCCTGTCTCAAAAAAAACCAAACCAAACCAAACCAAACCAAACCAAACCAAACCAAACCAAACCAAACCAAACCAAACCAAACCAAAAAAGATTAGGCATAGACCCTCACATCAAGACTGTACGATACAACTCAGCAGGAGGAAAAAAAGTCCTAAATGCAGGCAAAAGGGCCTAATGTTTAAGAAGACTGAAGTACAGGTTTTCGTTTTCTTGGTAATTCTCATTTAGGATGCTTCCTTTCAGAATACAGATGCTGTGTTTTGAGAAGTCAAGTGATATGCTGAGACATATTTACTAGCCAATTCTACTTGCAAAGAAAGGGTAATTAGTGGTTTGTATGCATTTTGCATAATGTAATATTCTAATCCAAACACAAACTCAAACACATAGTCACTGACCTGTGAAGTCAGTGTGGGGTGCACACAGAGACAACCGATGTAAATAGTCCAAAAGGCATTAGAGAAGTGTAGCCAAATAATTAGCAGATGGCAGTTTTTTTTTTAAAGAATCTGTATTTTTTTTAATAATTTTATTGTAAGTTGGTCTATTTTTTAACAAATAAATTATTCTATTTAACTTTATGACTGCCTGTGTTTAATAACTAGGAAAATTACCAGAAATTCACAAATTGGGTTCTTATAAGTTTACACACTCGACTCAACACACCTCTGAGCCCAAGTCACTGGAAAATGACATACCGCCCCAGATGATTAGCACCTGTTTAGCATCACCTGCTAGATGTGAGAGGAACTTCCAGGCCAGCCTAGCCTTCAGATGGGTTTAGCCCTGACTTCAATTCCACTGCAACTTCTTGTGAAATCCCAAGAGAAAATTGCTCAGTTGAGCCCACTCACCACACAGAACTACAAGAGATAATGGTTAACCTCTCTGTGTGTGTGGGGGAGGGGCGGAGGGGGGAGGGAGGGTTATGCAGCATTGGCTCACAGCAAGAGCCTCATTAAAAAAAAAAAACCCAAACTATGCCCATATTGTTTGACTGTTACAATTCTTGGCTGATTAACTGAAACAATGTTTCAAGCAACGAGAATCCAGCCTGTAACACCTAGAGGAAGATCCCTTTTTACTCTTGCTTAGGGACCTAGAATTTTTATACAATGACTATAATTCATACTGAATTTCCCTTAAAAAGTATAACTCCAGATGAGAAGTCTATAATTACTTTCCTCGGTGTAGTTAGTTTCCCATTGGCCTGTTGTTTACTTTCATTCTGCCACAGCAGGGACAGAGTGAAGTGAAGTCGCACCACAGAAGCCCGAAGGATCATGACTCGGCAGCTCTGGCTTTTCCATTTTCAACAAAACCTGAACAATTTCATAACAGCAGTAGAAAGATCTGGGAAGGAGTGTACAATTTTTTCCTCCACCAGTAATTTGTTTTCTTAGTTTCTTTTCAAAGTTTTATATTATAGTGTGTGTGTGTGTGTGTGTGTGTGTGTGCGTGTGCGTGTGCGTGTGCGTGTGCGTGTGTGTGTGTGTGTGTGTGTGTGTACAACTTGTAGGAGTTGGTTCTCTCCTTTCACCATGTAGCTCTTAGGGATCAAACTCCGGCTGTCAAGCTTGGCAGCAAGCACCTTTACCCACTGAGCCATCTCTTAAGCCTGTATTTTCTGTTTCTGAATGGATCATAAGACACATATTAACAGGGATGAAATATTAATTTAGAAGCAATTACAAAGTTAGTCACTTTCTTTCCTTTGTGACTCCTCAGAGAGAACACTGTCATTGCTTGTGAGCTTGTTTCTAAATAAGCCATGGGAACATCAGGGTAATGGAGAGGGGCCGAAGAGGACCTTGGTTAAAATTGCTGCACGGCATCGATGAGCTCAGAGTCTTCTATAGAAACCAAAAAGAATAAAGGGGGGAAACTGGGGAAAGATGATGAGGGAAAAAAAGTAAAACACATCAAAACAAAAATCCTGCCTAAGGAATAAATTTGTGGGGAGCTTGAGGTAGGGGAGAGGCTGACAGCTGTGGAGGACACCAAAGAAAGAAGAGAAGGAGGAGAAGGAGGAGGAGGAGGAGGAGGAGGAGGAGGAGGAGGGGGTGGAGAGAATTTTACACTCAAATTGTTTTCTTTTCCCAAACATAGTTGGTTATTCATAATATGAGTGAGGTAAAGGCATCATGAGTGTTCTCTCTCTCTCTCTCTCTCTCTCCCTCCCTCCCTCTCTCTCTGGAATCTTTCTTAGCAGATCAATTATTTTGCCCAGGAAGATCAGCATTTAGGAGCATTTAACAGCACTAAAGACGTTTGAGCAGTGATTGGACATTTGGAGTACTTTTCATCTTAATTTTAATTTGAGATTATGATCGTAGTTAAGATGAAAGTTGTTTAGTTGTAAAGATGTGCATTGAAGTGTTTATTGGTGAAACCATAGGATGTGGGGATGGGGCAAAGGTAGGTGAGAAAGGATGCAAAATGAGGTTAGCCTGACACTGCCACGTGCTGAAGCTGGTGATTCATGAAGTCCATGAAGATTCATTAGATTATTCTTTTGCTTTTTTAAAATATATTCTTTTGCTTTCTTACTGTACTTGAAAATTTCCATAATAAAAAGTGAAGAAAAAAGTGGGTGAGCTAATAGCTATTGTTCTTCCTCCTTAGAGAAATCTTAATTAATTGCTTCTTATTATGTGGTCCATATTTGCTTTCTACCTGTGGGTTGCCAGTTCTTGACAGGAAATAGTAATCACCACCCTTGATTATAAAAACTTAGACTCAATGTTTGCTGATATTTGAGTATAGGTGGGATCTTAACTCGAGCCAACACTCAAATATCTTAACTTAATTAGCATCAAGTTTCAAGATAATTCTTCAGTGACAAAAAGATTTCCCGGGTTCATTTGAAATCCAACTTAATGAATACAAAATTGACTTTTGTTCATCTTCCCGGAACTACATCTATTGGAGAACTTGAGCTTCAATAGTTTCCTTTGGTGAACTTTATTTCCTTGGTGTGTGTTTCCACTTCACTGCCCAGTCTTTTCAAAGGGAAGTGGGCCATCCAGCATAGGCCCACAGTAAGGGCCAAAATGGAGGTCACCCATTTCCACTTTGTTTCTCCCAGAGAATGCAGATGATGTCGCAGAGCACATTTTAAATCTGGTCAATGAGTCTCCACCTTTGGATGAAGAAGAGACAAAGATTATTGTTTCTAAAGTAGCTGATATTTCTAACTGTGATGAGATAAGTATCAACCTAACCCAGATCATACTCCAAATCCTCAACACTGTGACGGAAAAGCAGAGTGATTCAGCTTCCAACCTGCCTCCAGTAAGCAATGAGTAAGTCGGAATGCTTAACTCAGGAAGTGGAGATGTAATCGGATCACTTCCTTCTCAGCACACAGGCAGCTATGCCTTGACAAGGTCCAGAGCAGTGGATGACACCATTTGAATATGAATGAGCTCTCAGTGATAATGACTTTTCAAATACATTCCTACCCAAAACCCAGCCTGAAATCTCTCTAACTGCTGCACATTTCTATAAAACGTATCCAACCCCTGGGATCATGAAAAACGTAGGCGTTGTTTCTGGTTGACACTTTTTACCGCACAGTCAGTAACCAGGTTTTGATTTCCCCTTGGGAAGCTGACTTATAAATGTCTCATTTTTATTTACTCTTTTATTACATTTTTTATTTATTCTCTGAAAAACTTCCTATATTATCCAATATAGTTTGATCCCTATCTTACATAGCATTAATTGAACAGAACACAGGGGGTTATCAATAGCAGCACTAGAGAAGAAAATAACTCTTACATGAAGCACTGTCCATACACCCTTTAACCTCTTAGAGCAGTGGTCCTCAACCTTCCTAGTGATGGGATCCTTTAATACAGTTCCTCATGTCATGGTGACCCCCCAGCCACAATATTATTTTGTTGCTACTTCATAACTGTAATTTTGAATAATAATGTAAACCTATGATATACAGGATATCTGATGTGGGACCCAATGGAGTCACAAACCACAGGTTGAGAACCACTGCCTTAAACTATTGTAGTAGAATCAGTGAGTCTCTCCATCTCTCCATCTCCCAGTTCTACTTTGATTTCCTTCCCCTGTCCATCTGCTTGAGCCTCCAACTCTAGCCCTCTGCTTGCACTGTTGCTCCTCGGTGATCCATTTTCTACACAGCACTCAGAGATATGTTTCAATGTACACATCGGATCACACCATGATTTTCAGACTACTTGGTGGCATTCCTTTATAGCTTTAATAAAATCCAAACTTCTCAGACAAACGAGGCCACAATGGATCTGACTTTATAAAAGATAATTTCATCTGGTTTTTTGAAACGAATGCTAAGATGCTTGCTGGTACTATCTTGAACTTTTTTTTTTTTTTTTTGCAAGGGAAGTGCAGCTTGAGGAGGCCATTTTGTTTACCCCTACAGTAATTAGAGGCACTAAGGCATAGACCTCCATTTGTCAGGCCCCAAACCCAAACAACATCAATGACAGTGAAATCACGAAGTCAAGTTTCACAGTGAGGAGGTCTTGTAGGGAGGATGAGTTTTACCAATAAGGCAGAAAAAGTGATTTTTGCCTGTGATTCTTTTCAGGATTCTGAGGATAATCGAGCGTGCTGGTCACAAGATGGAATTTGCAGGGAGAACAGCCAATCTCACTGTAGCTAAGCTGGCTTTGGCTGTGCTGCGGGTAGACCACAAGTTTGAAGGTATGGCCTTCAGCATCCAATCCTCTGAAGAAGTCACAGCCCCCCAGGTAAGTGCAATACAGGAAACTGAAAGCCAGGCAACCAAATGGTGTCCTAGATATTCACCCATGAAGCTCTTGGGAAGGAAAAAGTGCCCCCTTGGATGCTTTTAATTTGAATGGAAATATAAGAAAGTATAGAGACCCCAGGGAAGAACCCTTGGTAGGCTAAAAGCTGTACTGATGTCTGTGTGGTGTGCAATGATGTCACAATTGACTCTGTCACTGTAAATCATCCAAAATAGGTGACTATAGGCTACTATATGGGATAATTTATTGTATGTTGAATGTTATGCTACGGAGTATTGTTGGAAGACACAAGGTAACAGAAAAGTCAAGGGATATGCCCAAGGAGACAACCTAATAGCTAAACTGGAATTCAGATCTATGTCTGGCCGTATTTTAAAGTCTGGGTTCAGGTTAGGTAACAGAAGCAAATGTCAAATGTTTGATGTGATGTGGATGCTAATTACCCTGATTTACCCCACTGTACTCCATCATATATCAATCATAAAAGTCTCAGCCCTTTCCACTGTCTAAGAGAAGTTCACCTCTGGCAGGTCATGTGCAACTTCAAAGCAATCTGAGGGAGCAGATTTTGTTTTATACCTTAAAATTGTAAATTTATATGTGGGAAAGTATACGAATCCTAAGTCCAAGGTTTCTGAATTTAGCTAAGGCATATGTTCACATAACACAAACCCCATCAAGATATAAACTATTACCATTGCTCCTGAAAGACCCCCCCCCTTTTCCCAGCCAATCCCTGAAGCTGTTGCCTCCAGGGGCCACCACCACCCTGACTTTTTTACTTCCGTAATTTGTTCCTGCTCTAGAACTGATTCCTCCAGAAAACGCGTAGCTCTGTGTGCCTCCATAAAGAAACTGAAGAGAGCTTAAACTAGCAGCTTGACAGCACACCTGAAAGCTCTAGAACAAAAAGAAGCAAATACACCCAAGAGGAATAGGTGGCAGGAAATAATCAAACCAAGTAAAAACAAAAAGAACTATACAAAGAACCAACAAAACCAGGAGCTGAATCTTTGAGAAAATCAACAAGATAGATAAACCCTTAGCTGGACTAACCAGACGGCACAGAGACAGTATCCAAATTAATAAAATAGGAAATGAAAAGGGAGACATAACAATGAAATATATTTTAAAATAATTATGCTGTCTGTTGAATATTAACAGTTGGAAATATTAAAATCATGTTCTACAAAAAAGAACTGATTCCTCCAAATAAAATCATGGGATATGTACATGATTCTGTGCTAGAAGTCTTCTTTCATATATCTTACATTGTTTTGAAATTCATCGTTCTGCTTTCCATATTTTAAATTGTTGAATAATATTTGATTGAATAAACATATCATGTCCTTTTAATTTATCCTACCATTCCTGTTTATTTGTTTGTTCCAGCTTGTAGATATTACAGATAGCACTCCTATGAATATTTGCATAAAAGTCTTTGTGCAGACATGTTTTCAAGAGCCTTAGGCACAAAGTTAGAAAGTGAGTAGCTGGCTCATAGGGTATGTACGTACACTGGTAAGAAAATGCCTCGTTCTTTTCTCCCGTGGCTAATGATGGGCAGGAAGCTTTCATTTTCATCTTGATTGCTCCCAGAACTTCTTTGTTGACTTAGCCAACAATCTTTCATTCGTATTTTAATTGGCTTGTAGTTACTTTCGGTAACTTCCCTATCATTTTCTCAGTGGGGTCTTTTCATAAGCATATGTTTAGAATTTTTTTCTGAAATCTAATTTGTAGTTCTTTTACCTTGCTAGTAACCATATATGATTTGTCTGGTGAAAAAAAAACTTTGGCACAGGGCAGTCATGAAAGCATTCTTTTATGCTTTCTTTGAAAAACTCTTTGGTTTTAACTTTTATGCTTAAGAAGAAGATTCCCCAGTGAGCTAATTTTCTTACACGGTATGAAATCATTTTGTTACATATGAATATTTAGTTTTTAAAACAATACCACTTACTGGGAACTTTCCCTTTCCCATTGGTGTTCTTTGTTACCTTTGACAAAAACAAAAAACAAAAAACCACCACCAAAAAAACCAACTCACAGTACATTTTTAAAAGATAAATAGGAGGATCTCATAAAGCCTCGGCCCTAAGTGAAGAGCAGCAAATGTTAATGGTTGCTGAGAGGTGGAGAATCAGTCTTCTCCAGGGATGAGCCTCTGATAGGCAGTCCAATCCCAAGTCATCAACCCTGGACACATATGTGTATTTATAAATGCCTATATATCTACATTTCTCTAGATATGTAACAATAATTTAAGAGCAAGAGGTCATGAAATTGAAAAGGAGCAGAAGAAACATAGGAGTTGGAAGAAGGAGGAAGAGAAATAATATAAATATAGTACCCACACATGAAATTCTCAAAAGAAGAGTTGGGGAAAGGCTGGGGAGGTCCTGAGTTCAATTCCCAGCAACCATGTGGTGGCTCATAACCATCTGTAATGGGATCTGATACCCTTTTCTGGTGTGTTTGAAGACAGCTACAGTGTACTCATACATATATCAATAAATAAATCCTTTTTTTAAAAAAAAGAAGAGTTTTTTTTTAAAAAGTAAACTTATTTTTGACTTTCTGTGTTGTTACACTTAATTTTTATTTATTTATTAATTTTTAATTAGGTATTTATTTCATTTACATTTCCAATGCTATCCCAAAAGGCCCCCACATGCTTCCCCACCCACTCCCCCAACCACCCACTCCCACTTCTTGGCCCTGGCGTTCCCCTGTACTGAGGCATATAAAGTTTGCACGACCAATGGGCCTCTCTTTCCACTGATGGCCAACTAGGCCATCTTCTGATACATATGCAGCTAGAGACACGAGCTCCAGGGGGTACTGGTTAGTTCATATTGTTGTTCCACCTATAGGGTTGCAGATCCCTTTAGCTCCTTGGGTAATTTCTCTAGCTCCTCCATTGGGGGCCCTGTCATCCATCCAAGAGCTGACTGTGAGCATCCACTTCTGTGTTTGTTAGGCCCTGGCATAGTCTCACAAGAGACAGCTATATCTGGGTCCTTTCAGCAAAATCTTGCTGGTGTATGCAATGGTGTCAGCTTTTGGAAGCTGATTATGGGATGGATCCCTGGATATGGCAGTCTCTAGATGGTCCATCCTTTCATCTCAGCTCCAAACTTTGTCTCTGTAACTCCTTCCATGGGTGTTTTGTTCCCAATTCTAAGAAGGGGCAAAGTGTCCACACTTTGGTCTTCTTGAGTTTCATGTGTTTAGCAAATTGTATCTTATATCTTGGGTATTCTAAGTTTCTGGGCTAATATAAATCTTTGGGTTATTGCTACTTTCTTTTGGAACCTATACTCAATGTGTGTGTGTTATATGCGTGTGCATATGTGTATAAATGTGCACAGGTCAGAGGAGGATGACAAACTGCCTGATCCATCATTCTCTGCCTTATCCCCTTGAGACAAATCTCTCAATGAACCTGAAGCTCTCTGTTTTTAAGGCTAGATCCTCGTGGCCCTTTTTTTCATTGGCTTGCTACCTGCTGTGTGAACGTTAGATAGTATGAGCCCTTCACACCTCCTTTTTTTGGAAGATTGCTACTCTAAGTCTTTTCTAATTCTATAGGCATTTTACATCTGCTTGAATATTATTAATGGTATTTACTTATTATATATTTTAAATAAGCAAAGATTAGTTTACAAAATAATTTATTTTATGATACTTTTATGCAATGGATTTTGATCACATTTATCCCTGCCTTCTGCTCCTGTTGCCCTTTCTATTGGTCCCTCATTCCCTCATTTAGAGGGAATTACACTTTCATTATACTTTCAAGCATTTTAAAATTTAGCATTTGTTTTTCTGAATCTGACTTATTTCGATTAATATGACAATCTCCAGTTATACTCATTTCCTGGGGCATATTTCATACTTCTTCATGGCTGAATAAGATTTTATTGGGCATGCATAACTTCAATTTAAATCCTTTTTTATGTCTAGTCACCTTGGCTAATTCAATATCTTAGCTGTTATGAACAGTATCACAATAAACAGAGGAATACAGGTGTCTGCCTTACATCTGACTCTGATTCTTTTGGATATGTACTCAGGGGCTGTACTATTTGGTTTCTGATGGAACTCCATACTGATTTCCATAGTGGCTGAACTATGTTACATTTCCATCATCAGCATTTCTCCTTTTAATCACATTGTCTTAGGGTTTATGCTTCCGTGATTAAACACCATGACCAAAAGCAAGTTGGGGAGAAAGGGGTTTATTTGTCTTACACTTCTGTAGCAGTGTTCATCATCAAAGGAAGTCAGGACAGAAACTCCAACAGGGCAGGAACCTGGAGACAGGAACTGATGCAGAGGCCATAGAAGAGTGCTGCTTACTGGCTTGCTCCCTATGGCTTGATCAGCCTGTTTTCTTATACAACAGAGGACCACCATCCATACCAGGGGTGGCCCTGTCCACAATGGGCTGGGCACTCTCCCATCAATAACTGTGGTGGTAGCACATGCCTTTAATCCCAGCACTTGGAAGGCAGAGGCAGGCAGATTTCTGAGTTCGAGGCTAGCCTGGTCAACACAGAGTGAGTTCCAGGACAGTCAGTGCTACATGGAGAATTTCTGTAGGCAGAGGCAGTAGAATCTCTGAGTCTGAGGCCAGCCTGGTCTACAGAGAGTTCCAGGACAGCCAGAGCTACACAGAGAAACCCTGTCTCAACAAACCCAAACTAAACAAACCCAATAAGAACAAGAACAACAACAACAAAAAAATGCCGTAGGAGCCTGTCTCCAATCTGATTTTATGGAGACATTTTCTTAGTGGAGGTTCCTTCCTCTCCAATGACTTTAGTGTGTCAAGTTGACAAATACCCAGGACACACATATCTAATACAATGTTCTTAATGCTTACTCTCAATTAAAATATAATTCTTAATATTTTCACCATCTACTTGAGTTAATGTTGGCTGCCCCCCCCATAAACCATAGAGCTTTAAGACCATAAATACCCACTTATACTCCCTCTTCTCTATTCCCTAATTTTTATATGTGGGTTATTTTTTTTTAACCAAGGAAGACTATAGATCACACAAGAGAATTTTATAATCACATATTTATTCCTTTGTTTGAGTTTTTGAGACAGGGTCTCATTATACAGCCCTGGTTGCCCTGGAATTCACTATGTGGACCAGGTTGGCCTCAAGCTAATAGGCATGCGCCTGCCTCTGCCTCCCAAGGGCTGGGATTAAAGGCATATGCGACTGTGCTAAAGAAATTGAGAGAAAGTTGTTGGTGTTTTGTTTTTGTTTTTCTTTGTTGTTTAACATTACCTGGGCACTTACTAGGTTTGTTCTTCTCTGTTTCTCTCTGAAGAGCAGACTTCATTTAGCATCAATTCCCTTGAGATTCATAAATGTCACTGTCTTCTGCTCTTAACCTTTTTTTCTGGTGAGAAATCAGTAGCACTTAAGTTTTTGCTTCTCTGTATGAGATGGGGAATATATCATTTGTACCCATTGACTTTTAATATTTGCCTTTGATTTTTTTTTGCAATTTATCAATGTGTCTTCATGTGGTTTTCTTTGTATTCATTGTGTTGGGATTTGCTGTATTTCTTGAATTTATAACTTATTATTTCTTCGAATCTTGTTTCTTCACCATGTTATTTGTCCATCTGAGACTGCAATTTCACGTATGTGTGGCATTTTAATACTGCTTCAAAATTCCTTGAGATTCTTTTCCTATTTTCATTATTTTATTATCTGTTTTCTAGTGGGATGATTTCTAGTCACGTATCTTAAAATTTAGTGGTATTTGTTATTGTCATATAACTGTTGAACTCATCCAGCACAACCAAAAATTTCCAACATTTATTCTCAGCGTCTCTTATTCCTCCTCCTTATGCTTTGTTTTGTTGTTTATGTAGCATTGTTCTTCCTCTTTGCATTAATTGAAAGCACATTTTCTTTTACATACCAAAGCACAGCTGTACTTGAGGCTTTAAATTCATTATATATTAGTGTTAGTGTTGTGTCCTCTTCCTGGCTTGTCTTTGTAGTTGCCTATGGGTTACATGCATTCTTTCTCCATCTATTGAGAAATTTGGATTACATTTTGATTACATACGATTGTGATTACATAGATTCTGAATTTTCTTGTGTGGAAATTCATTTCTAATATAGTTCTCTGAAAGCTATGGATTTGGCTATAATGGGCAATGAAGCTGTCTGAAATCAAAAGTAAACTCCACATCTTGGGTGGCAATTCAAAAAACAGTTGAGTTCCTTGATTTTTATTTGGCATTTGTCCTATGCATATATGACGCAGAGACCCCGCATATAATCTATGCGGAGTTTAGCTCTCTTTGTTCTTTACTTCTCCATCCTGTTCTTCCAATGGCTGTGGGTCTCTTGACCTTTTGCTTCTGATTCTTCACAACAGGAATAAGTAGACTTTCCTAGCAGCAGTTTTCAGATTCCCTTCAAAGCCGTAGTAGTTTCAATGAAGCATCAGCTGAACAGCTGAGATAGGTAGTTCACCCGGTGCTTTTACCTGTTTGCTGACTGCTTACTCGGCTCTGGAATCTCTCTGCTAGTGTTCATTTTCCTGGGCTTTCAAATGACTGTTAGTTTATATAGCCGTTCGATGCAGGAAACTCCTCATCCATTAAGAGCCTTTTAGCTATAGTAGAAGCAGGTGTTGAGCTCTCTGTTTACATATGGAGTATCCATTATAAGCATCAGCAGATAAACAGCCCATCAACCCTTGTCACATTCTTGGTACCAAATTATCTATATGCTGAAGTATAATTGTGACCTCTGAGGTCATCAATTGACTGAGCATGGGTCATCTGTGCTAGAAAGTCCATATGGGTTTTAGGTTCGAGAAGTCATTCCATAAACATTATGCTCTCTCTCTCTCTCTCTCTCTCTCTCTCTCTCTCTCTCTCTCTCTCTCTCTCTCTCACACACACACACACACACACACTATACTACACACAACTAGGTAATATCTCATTGAGCATTATCATGGATAATAGGAAAATTTCAGGCCTAAATCACATATTTTTGTTCAGTTACTTCCTTGATTTATGACCTTTGGATACAACTTGTAACTTCCTCTGTTTCCTAATATTCTATCTCAACATATGTCTCAAGCTCAGCAATGATATTAAATAAGGGAATGCATTTAAAGGTGGCCATGCACCACTTCTTGAAACCTGGGAGATCCAGGTTTGTGATTGTGTTCCAAGTGAGTGTAGTTTTTAATAAAGCACATTTTCTTTTTTTATGTTATTGTATTTTATTTATTTATTTATTTTTTATTAGGTATTTTCCTCGTTTACATTTTCAATGCTATCCCAAAAGTCCCCCATACCCACCCCCCCCAATCCCCTACCCACCCACTCCCCCTTTTTGGCCCTGGGGTTCCCCTGTACTGGGAATAAAACACATTTTCATCTAAAAATATTTTAGAATGTACAAAATACTATTTATTACCAATGAAACTAGAATATCTGTCTAACTATGAGTCTCTAGCAGAATTCTAAAGCCTAATGCCTCCCTTTCCAGGCTCACATTTAGTGAGAGCATTGATCAATGTACTGTGAGGCAAGTGCCTAATGCAACTGCATGGTTTCTTCTTTTTGTTGTTTTTGCTTTCAGAACTATAAGGGGGAAGGCAGTCTGATGTTTCAGCTAACTTTATTTCTCAATATTGGGACAGATTACATAATTTTTTATTCTCCTTTTCACCTCTGTCATTACTTATGCAGACTTAGGTTAAAGGAAGAAAACCTTGGAAGGAAAAATATGCATGTGTGTGTGTGTGTGTGTGTGTGTGTGTGTGATAGCTCATGGAAACAGGCTACAACTCCCAGCTTCAGTCCTCTGTGGGAACTCTAAACTGGTTGGGATGGGAGGAGGAGAGGATGTCACTATGACGGGTGAAGACTCCAGTTTTCCTTTCTTGACTTTTCTTGGCAGATTTTCCTCGGTGATATCCCTCTAAAGAAGGCTTTGGCTTCCATCTATTTGCCTAAGTCATTGAAGGAAAAAGTTCCTCTTGATAGCTTGCAAACCATCTTGTTTAATTTTTTTGGCCAAACCTCACTCTTTAAGGTAAGTTCGTGCCTCTGGTAACTGTCATGAACTGACATGGTGACTCACCGTAATTATGAATTCCTGCTACTTTCATGATGTTCTGTTTATTTTAGAATATGCTCTGATTGATTCTACAAGTCTTTTAACACAACCCCTGGCTTTCCACAGGAATCAACCTCTACTTTAATTATGTTTTACACTTAGGAATTTTCACAGCTCTGAAGCTTTGGATGGGACCTTAAGGGTTATCTGGTGACCAAAGAGGCCCTAACATGTTTCAAAGCCAGAGAAGAACAACATGTTCTCCTGATGAGATGGGCTTTCAGCTTATTAATCTTCCCACCCCCTCCATCCTTCGTAGCTTCTAGCTCTGAATGCTCTAAACCTCACCTTAAACTAGAGGCAATGAAATGTGGTGAGGTATGATCTGGGGGACCAGCTGCTGGGATCTGAGGCTGACATTGCTGCCTTCTACCTGTGTGATTTCTGGTGAAAATCACAGTTTGTATGATTCAGCATCCATCTGTCATAGGTTTATTTTTTTTTTGAATTTGAAATAGTCTAATAATCAGACCTTATTGGCCAGTTAAAGGACTGAAGGAGTTACTACAAATAGCACGTTCCTGGGAGTAAATGTTTGCGTTGCTGATGTTATAATGGGGAAGGTTCTCTGCCTAAGATCACTCTATCTCATTATGCTGTTGAGATGACAGTGACCAGAATTTGCATGAAGTGCAGAACAGTGAGTATTTTTTTTTTTTTGAGACAAGGTCAAAAAGAACTGGCTAGCCCAGTACTTGCTATATAGACAAAAATGGTAGAGATCGTATAGTTTCTATGTCCTGAATTCTGGGATTAAAGACATGTGCCATCATGCCTAGGTTAGTTGTTATTATGTATGCCTACTGCTGTGTCTGCTTCTCATGGGAAACTGAGTCTCAGCAAAATTAAATAGTTTTGCCTAAGGTCACAGAGTGATGAAGTGGTATAGTTATGAATCAGATCCACACTATTTAACAAACAACAAAGTTCTGACTCTGTTTTTTCTTTTTTTTCCCCTTTCCCATTTGTGTGTGTGTGTCTTCATGCACATGTGAGTGTACACTCATGCATGTTTATGTATCATACACACATGCACATGCATATGTGCATGCACACTCACACATATGGAGGCTACAGATTCACAGGTGTATGTATGCACATGGAAGCCTAAGGTCGATGTCAAGAATCATCCTCGATTATTCTTTCATTATATTCATCAAGGCAAAGCCTCTTAGTCAAAAACCCAGACCTTGCCAATGAGACTAGTCTAGGGATCCCATGTTTCTGCCTTACAAGGAAAGAATTAAAGTTGGGACACCATCCCTACCTGGCATCTTACATGGGTCCTGGGGATCCAAATAATAGTCCTTTGCATGAGCAGAAAGAACCATCTCCTCAAGCACAAAGTCCTTGTATTTGAAGGTAATGCATTCATTTGCCTAGGTGTGTTTGCATTTGTAAGGAATTATCCACGCAAATGAATTTCTAGTGGTCAAATAGTCACAGATTTTGAGGGGGGATAATATACTATCTGATAGTATACGCTATAAATTAATGCCAGAACTCAGGAGACAGGAACTGTAGGCCAATAAAAATATAGCAGATGCTTTCAGCTCCTACCAATTTAAGTGGACCACCCTACCACCAAACATGTTTTCAAAGTATTCTGTTTCTCTGGCATTCTTTGGTCAGTCTTCTCTCTGGCTAAATTCTATTTGTTTCAGTAGTTTTAGTTCAATTTCTACCCAGGATGCCTCCCTGGAATTAATAAGTCCATTCTCTATTCTCTGTGCCCTGGAAAAATTAGTGGACAAAATTTTGTAATAATGATTTTAAATGTGTTTCATCGTTCTCTCAACCTTTTGATATTCTTGTCACCACTTTGCATCATCAGAGATGCCATTATTTTTCGGTCTTAATTTTCTTCCTTCCTTCAGAGGGCTGTGCTTGTCTCTCAGAATAAGAGATAAACTTGCTTTGCATAGATTTTACACTTAATAAGTAATTTTGATTCTCTAGCATCTTCCATTGAAATAGACTAAAGAACTTTGCAAAAATTAGCCTACACACGTCATAGTGCCAGATGAAGATGAGTTAGATCCAGTTATGCGTCAAATTCCTAGCTGGAAGGGCCCTTATAACTCACAGTGTTTCATATCTTTATTGTGCCAGTGAGGTCACCAAGACCCAGAAAAGGGGAAGGCACTTTGCGGAAGGTGACACAATTCATCCTTATATTCACCCAATCATTTATTTGTTCAGCTAATAGTCATTCCGTTCCTACTCTGTATCTTCTATGGTGCTGGTACCGGGTGCTAGGGCTGTAGTGCTAAGCAAGAAAGACCCGGGCCTGCCCTCATAGAAAACACAGTGAATTAGGAGAGAAGACGAAGCAGAAGGTTCCAACACTAGAAGAGGTACATGGGGCTAGGGCCTGTGTCACTGGTGGCTGAGGAATACATGATTGAAGACACACTACCCTGTAACTACCTTTCTTTTCAGTGCCCAGGCCCCATAGCCTTAGTTTTACATTGCTTCCTCTAACATCTTTTGATCAATATCTTGACAGTCATTACAACATATTACCTTAGAAATTGTTGATAATATACCACTCTTAAACATCTTGTGCCTCCTCCTTTCTTCCACTAGCTACAGCACTTAGGAAGGAGCAAAGGCACTAAGCAAGCCCACTGTGGCATAGGGACTCTGGGACTGCAGATGAGGGAAGAACAGAGGCTGCCTGAGTTAGGGGAGAATTCCTCTGTGAAGAAGCCATAGAATGAAATGAAGAGGTAATAGAGCTGACACAGAGGGAACATCTCTGTAAATGTTCAGAGGTAAAAGTTGAAAAACTGTACAACTTGAGTCCAGAGGAGTGAGAAGGGATTTTCCCTTTCCCCCATGTTCACCATGGTGTAGGCAAGAAGCATGAATTGAGAGGAGAGGTTAGTTAGGTCCTTAGTCATTGTGACTATTTCCTTTTGGTCTTCCCACTGCAGGAAAGCTGCTTATCTTAGGTCAGATTGGGAGGATAGCTACAGGTCATCCAGTCTACCATCCTTCCTTACGTCACCAATGGCCCAGAGAGAAGATCTTGGAGGAACCAGGAAGCATGAGCCAGCACTTAGTCTTTTGGACGTCAGCAAGGCCTCACCAACATTTTAGTTTGCTGATGTTCACCTTTGGCAGGCTGCCTCAGAGAACTCTGATGAGAAAGGAACACTACATCATCAGAAGTGTATATCTATTATTTGTGTATCCATTATTTGTTTCATTGTTGGAAATTAGTTAGAAAGGGTTGATTTTGGTTCTCAGGCATGCAAACAAGTTTATCTCCTATGTGATTCTAGATTCTGTCATGCTGACAATATTAACCATCACGATATTGTTTAGCATGAACACAAATGGCCATGAACAGAAAGTTGGACACTTCCAAGTTGAGCAAGACCACATTCATCGTTACTCAAGCACACACTATTTCCTTAGTGGAGTCGTCTAATGGTGTACAGTAGGCTCTTCAAGGGATGTCATCTAAATATCAGGCTTTCTTAGAAAATTACCAGAGGATTTTCTTCATCTCTCTCCCATCTTAATCCAGCTCTGTCTGGTTTTGTACATGCAATGCAGGAGGAAATCACTCAATGATCTGGCCTTCTGGAGTCTTGGCATTTGGAACTTTGGCCTTGTTAATTAGAGAGTTTCATATTTCTACAAATACCTTTTAGTTTGATATCTTTAAATTAACATTGTTATATATAAAGAACTCAAGAAGGTGGACTCCAGAAAGTCAAATAACCCCATTAAAAAATGGGGTTCAGAACTGAACAAAGAATTCTCACCTGAGGAATACCGAATGGCAGAGAAGCACCTGAAAAAATGTTCAACATCCTTAATCATCAGGGAAATGCAAATCAAAACAACCCTGAGATTCCACCTCACACCAGTCAGAATGGCTAAGATCAAAAATTCAGGTGACAGCAGATGCTGGCGAGGATGTGGAGAAAGAGGAACACTCCTCCATTGTTGGTGGGATTGCAAGCTTGTACAACCACTCTGGAAATCAGTCTGGCGGTTCCTCAGAAAATTGGACATAGTACTACCGGAGGATCCAGCAATACCTCTCCTGGGCATATATCCAGAAGATATCCCAACCGGTAAAAAGGACACATGCTCCACTATGTTCATAGCAGCCCTATTTATAATAGCCAGAAGCTGGAAAGAACCCAGATGTCCCTCAACAGAGGAATGGATACAGAAATTATGGTACATTTACACAATGGAGTACTACTCAGCTATTAAAAAGAATGAATTTATGAAATTCCTAGCCAAATGGATGGACCTGGAGGGCATCATCTTGAGTGAAGTAACACAATCACAAAAGAAGTCACACAATATGTATTCACTGATAAGTGGATATTAGCCCAAAACTTAGGATACCCAAGATATAAGATACAATTTGCTAAACGCATGAAACTCGAGAAGAATGAAGACCAAAGTGTGGACACTGTGCACCTTCTTAGAATTGGGAACAAAACACCCAGGGAAGGAGTTACAGAGACAAAGTTCGTAGCTGTGATGAAAGGATGGACCATTTAGAGACTGCCGTATCCAGGGATCCATCCCATAATCAGCTTCTAAACGCTGACACCATTGCATACACTAGCAAGATTTTGCTGAAAGGACCCAAATATAGCTGTCTCTTGTGAGACGATGCCGGGGCCTAGCAAACACAGGAGTGGATGTTCACAGTCAGCTATTGGATGTATCACAGGGCTCCCAATGGAGAAGCTAGAGAAAGTACCCAAGGAGCTAAAGGGATCTGCAACCCTATTGTTGGAACAACATGATGTACTAACCAGAACCCCGGAGCTCTTGTCTCTAGCTGCATATGTATCGAAAGATGACCTAGTCGGCCATCAATGGAAAGAGAGGCCCATTGGACTTGCAAACTTTATATGCCCCAATATAGGGGAATGCCAGGGCCAAAAGAATGGGAATGGGTGGGTAGGGAAGTGGGGGGCGCTATGGGGGACTTTTGGGATAGCATTGGAAATGTAATTGAGGAAAATATGTAATAAAAATATTAAAAATTAAAAAAAAATTAACATTGTTAAACACCCCTTCCCCACCACTCATTGGTTGTGTGATCTTTGTACATGTAAGTACGGAACCTACAAAAGCCTCAGCTTAGCTGGGAAAAAAAAGGCCATATAATGTCAGAGAGCTGACAAGTATGCATGAAAATCACCTAACCAAATATCTGGATCAAAAAAAGAGGAAATTTCTACTGTATATCAGGCTGTTTGGGCCATGCTAGGATATAATGTACACACTTTGACCTCAGAATGTGTGGTCTTCCACAGTAGAGATAGTAATCAATATTTTCAAAGACATGTTCCAAGATGATATTTGTAAACATACTTCCTTTTCCTACGGGGTACTGACCATGAAATTAGTTTGTAACTAAATCATGATGGATTATATTCCTTACTAGAAAAGATGTTCTTAGAAGGATGATCAAGAGTTAGAACCAAGTTATGCTGTGCAATCTGTGAATCTGAAGCATTATTAAGGCAGAGAATATTTTGCTATGCTGTGAGGGCAGAATTGAAGAGCTGGTACAAACTCAATGTTAGATGAATAGATATGTTTCAGGTAGATGGATGAGTGGATGGATGGATGGATAAATTAATGAACTGTTTTGATTGTTATTATTGAGCTTTGTGTGGTGAAGAGATGATCTGAATGACTCTGAGAATTCACCCTTAGATTGTGATTCTTCCATACTTCTGTGCCAAAACTGTGTAACGCATCACTGATTCTAGATTGATCATGGTTATATAAGAAATTAGATGTTTAGGATCTTTGTGTTTCATCTGCAGGCTAAAACCATCACTTCTGAATTAATGACATATGTTGTGAGTGCAAGCATCTCAAATACATCCATTCAAAACTTGGCTGATCCAGTGATTATCATTCTAAAGCATATTCAAGGAGACTGGGTAATATATCTATTTTCATTTGGGAACCAAATGACCTCAGGACATCAATGTGATTTTCCTGGTGAAAAAAAAATGGCCAATTAACATTCAATTCAAAGACTTCATGATGAATTTCCTATTTGAGGTAGCAGAAGTATATTAAACTGGGTTTTTTCTACAAACAATGCTGTATCCTCAAGAGATCCTGATTAGTGGTATTCTAGCAAGATATAAACTAAGAATAATTAGATGTCTTAGTTGTAATAGTAAATGCCATTTAATTCATTCATTTTTGAGTGAGATATACAATTTCATTGAAAATAACATTTGTATTCTTTGATTTTCCATGAAAACATTAAAATGTGTATTATCAAAGGACTATATCATATGGAATAACATAAGATATTTATTACTAAATGATCAAGCTCAGTTTTAGTAAAAGAATGAATTATTGTTTCATTCTTTGATGTTAATATGTGTCCTGTGTGAAGTTTTAATAGCTTCCTTCATTCCCTATCTAAGAGACCATATGGTATAATATATTTTCCACTAGTCTTAAAGAGAAGAGAAGGGAGATTAGGAGAGGGAATTTTATTTATTTTACTATTTATTAATAATAATATTATTATTTATTTTATTTCATTTCATATATCCCTTTTTATTCAATTTACTTATTCACTTTATACCCCAACATCAGCCCCCTCTCCTCCCCGTATTCCCTTATGCAGATCTTCTCCCATCCTACCCTTCCCTTCTCCTTTGCAAAGGTGGAGCCCTCTCTTAGTGTTATCCGACCCCTACCCCCAACACACACACACACACACACACACACACACACACACACACACACACACACCAAGTCACTGAAGGACTAAGCACATCTGGGAGAGGGAATTTTAAAACCAGATTGAAAATAAAATATGTTAGGTGAGTAAAATCTCTCAATTTGAACTGAGGGTATGACTATAAGATTATTTCCAGAGACTGTAGGAGCTAGGGGAATTTTAAGAAATTTCAACAGGCTTAACGAGGAAGCACCTAAGTTATGTGTTTATAAAGGATGGTCATAGCTGTGAGTCCCAAATTCCAAAGCCTTCTAAAGAACACCTAACATATGTCAGTCTTTCACTGATTCTCCATAGCTTCCCTCTGGGCCTTGTATGAATTGGCAGATCCCAAAACTACTTAATGCCACATGCCACACTGCTGTGCAGTGATATGTGGTTTTCTTACTTGTCAGTCCAGAGCCAGGTGTAATTAGACTTTAAACCAAACCATAAATGATAAATGATCCCCTCTCAGTCTCTCCCTATGTGAGTGTGAGTATGTATGTGTGTGTGTGTGTGTGTGTGTGTGTGCATGCTCACTCTGTTGCTCTACTGGCTAAAAACATTGAAAGCACTTATGTGTATTGTTTTTGTCCAATAAACCTTACACAGAAAGGTATTTATCTGTAATTCTCATTTTTGCAGAATTATGATCAAGTTTACTGTGCCTTTTGGGATTTTGACACTAACAGTAAGTATTTATAGAAGCCAGCTTTGACATGCCCCTAATCGTTTTCCCAGTTGGTGGTTGGGGGAGAGGGCTTGTTGTCAGCTGCTGTCTAATCAGGCACTACAGAGCATTCTGCATGACCAAGGTACCCTATGTGACTTTTAGGGCGTGAAAATTAAGAAAGCTCCTTTTGGTAAGACAGTTATTATAGAAATCACAAAATAGCCCAATTTGGGGGAAAGCAAGGTTGTTTGGAGGTGCTGGGTGCGGTTCCTCCTGACTGTGTTTCTCCAAGGTTTGCTACCTCTACCGGAGTCTCTATAGTTAATACCAAATCTCAAAGAACTCTCCCACACAACCAGCATCTCCTAGGAACGCCATGGTTAGTGGTGAGAAACGTTCCTCTACCTAGGGAGCTCTGCTTGGGTACTTTTCCCATCTAGAAATCAGAGAGAAAAGAGACAACACTCTTTTTACTTAGCTCTTCAGGGAACAGAATACCACCTCTTTCTGACAAACAGAAACAATGTATCCTCTCCTGGCTTGTCCAAGTCTGTCAGAAAAATAGTCCTATAAAGTGACAAGCTCTGTCCTCCACAGCTTTAATAAGTTCATCCCTGTGTTGATTCATGACAGTTGCTGGAACACCCCAGGGAGACCCTTTGCCCCTGGCTCTCTATGCTGTGAACCTAGAACATCTGAAATCTATGGCATCTGCTCAGACTTGGATACCTGTCCTCAGATAAGGCTTTTGGTGTACTACCATCCTAAACCAGCTCTATAACCCAAGATCTACAAGGCTCTAACTGGCTATAAGGATCTTCAGAACACGATCACTTGAGCCCACTTAGTTTCTGGGTGGAACTGGCTGTTTCTAATATAAATGCCAGTCCCAAGTTCGCTAAGTGACAGCCTTTATTGCAAAGGTCTAGGCCTTCCCAAAATTTCCAGATCTATTTCTTTTATTGACTACTTATAAAATATGTAGCTCCAGCATGGTGAAAGGAGCAATTGTTCATGATTAGAATCTACCTTAATCTGTAGAGATGTAGTATAGAGACAGAAGCAAGTGACAATGAAGCCCACCCCCACCCCCACCCTGCACTCCTGACACATACGTCAATTTGGTTTATTAAATGTAATTGCATTTTGCTGTTCAGTTGTATCTCTACCTTGCTGTCTTAACAAACAATGCTAATTATAACACACGTTCGGATGGTGCATATAATGAAAAATTAAACATTTCTGAGAAAAGCAAAATTGCTTTGAAATTCCCTTCTGTCCCCCGCAGATGGGCTAGGTGGATGGAATCCATCAGGCTGTAAACTCAAGGAAAGCAATATAAATTATACAATCTGTCAGTGTAACCACCTCACTCACTTTGGAGTCTTAATGGTGAGTTGTCTCCTTTATCATTCTTCAATGGAATTTTGACAACTTTTATTAGGTTCAAGCTATTAATGTGCTTGCAAACTAAATAATGGAGAAATTTTATACAAGCAGAAAAAGGGCTCTCCTCCAGCACGTTTACCCAAATAGAGCAGTGTGAAACAGGTGTTTATCTTTCTCTTTATAAAATTGTAAGTGATAGCTGAAGAAGCTCCGTGTACTATATAGTGTCAGTGTGTAGCCCAGGTTGGCCCGGAAGTCATGGTACTCCTAGCCTAGCCTCCCAAGTACTGGGTGCATAGCAGTGAGCATCTATACCTGACTTAAGCATTTTTTATATTCCCTTTAAATTTTTATTTAATATATAAAAACATTCAATCAGTAATTGTCAAATTGTGACAATTTTGTTGGCTCACTCCCAACACCTTACAACAGAAGTAAAAAAGCCCTATGCTCACACTCTAGCTCTGCCAGCAATTAACCTTACAGTCTGGTTTGAGAGGGTCTTACTAGCTTGGAACTTAGATCATCCTTCTGAGGTGTGAATAATAGAAGGGAGAGAATCAGTGTTTCTCGTATCTCAACACTATTGCTATTTGGAGCACATAATTCTATGGCATGGAGAACAATCCTGCATATTGTAAGCTGGACAGCAGCAGTTCAGGTCTCTGGCCAGTCAATATCAACAGCATCTTCCTCACTTGTGACAACTAAAAGCTATCTCTAAGGACTGTTAGATTCCTTTTAGCTGAGAACTTCCAGAAATGATGAGCACTTCCTAGTTTAAAAAAAAAAGGTCCTAACATTTATGAGCCAGAGAACTAGTGCATTTATATATTCAAATAATCTTGCATGCCATTTCAGGTATTTGTGGTCTTCAGATTTGGACATTGCTGGATTATTACTCTAGACAAAGGACCACTTTATCTCTTACGTTTATAAAAGTTATTTAAGGTCTTAGGAGAAGGAATCTTTGTTTTTATGTTCTGTGTAGCATTTTGGGGACACTCAATTCAGATAAGGATTCACTTTGCATCCCAAATTCAAATCCATTAGCTTGGTTATATTTTCAAGTGCTGAACATGTTAATGAAAATGAAACGAAGGACTAAATGTACTTTTAGTCTTGTTGATGGCTTTCCATGCTCTGTCCACAGGAAGGTGTACTAGGCCTGGTCAAACTATCTATGGTCTTATCACATAGCCATCCACATCATTTGGCTACATAAGAGCTCTAACAGGATTGTTATAAGCCCTGGGGACCAACTGCTCATATGTACCAGAAACATTTTTACTCTAAACTTGTGCTGACAACTATGTAAAGTACTATATATTGCAATTCTAGGATTTGTCCAGGTCTACAGTGGATGCAGTAAATGAACGGATATTAGTGATTATAACATATACAGGATGTGGTATCTCCTCCATTTTCCTGGGAATTGCCATGGTGACATACATAGCTTTCCAGTAAGTTGCTACAACTTAGCACTGAGTGAGTTGAATTTGGTCTGATGATGTGTTGTCATTGAAACCTTGTTAAGTTTATGAATATAACACAACAGGAAGTGGCTAGATTGTTAGATTCTGAAATGGGTAAGATAAAAATAAAGTAAAATAACTGTTATTGGAGTATTTTAAAAGTGAAAGGTTTGCAATTAGGAGTAAAAGCTCTCTACCCTGATAGAAAGACAGAAACCATAAAAGGAAAAGTCTGAAGTTTTATTAGAGGCAAGAATCCTTTCATCAGAGGAAAAAAATTAAGATAGTGAAAGAGCAACCACAGGAGGTTGGGAGAATATTTGTGCGCTCTCTCTCTCTCTCTCTGTGTGTGTGTGTGTGTGTGTGTGTAGGTGGGCATGTATGCAAATTAAAAAGCAAGACAAAGTTGAAAAGTGAAGCAAAGAACTGAATGAACACTTCACAGAAAAAAATCACCCATGGGCAGCTCTAATTTACATCCAAATGGTTTAGTAGTATATTATCATATGGTAAGGCCCTCAGCATCATTACTCATCACAGGAAATGCTAATTGAAACCATAATTATTTTTAAAACTGAGCTTAAATTAGGTTGATGGGGGTGAAGTGAGGGAGCATGGAAGGATATGGGGAGCACGGAAGGACATGGAGAGGCAATGGAGGCAGAATGATATTTCATTGCAGAGCTGCATGGAATTCTCAAGAACAACAACAACAACAAAAATAAACAAGCAACCAATTTAATTGTATTAACAATTAAAAACTAACCAAACAAGCAATCAAACAAAATATCCAAACCCTAGAATTATATGGCTGGGAATCCACCAGGGTGATGAAAATGTAACATTATCAACAGACAAAAGTGTTCACAAGAAAACAGAGCCACTGTACAGCTCATAGGCTGCAGTAAGGGAACAGCTAAGGCACAGCTCTTGTTCTACTATCTATATGATAAAATGTGGCAGTGCTCAAGTTGACACAGAGAGCCTGCCTGGCCTAACATTTGTTTGTTCATTTGTTTTTAAGCAAACTTCGAAAAGATTATCCTTCCAAAATCCTGATCAACCTATGCACAGCGTTACTGATGCTCAACCTAGCTTTTCTGGTTAACTCTTGGCTGACATCATTTCAGAAAGTAGGACTATGTATCACTGCTGCAGTGGCACTCCATTATTTTCTCCTCGTGTCTTTGACTTGGATGGGCCTGGAAGCAGTCCACATGTACTTTGCTTTAGTCAAAGTCTTCAACACATACATTCCAAATTATATCCTTAAGTTTTGTCTGGCTGGCTGGGGTGAGTATTCTACCACTGGGCTTGATGTCTCCTTGAAAATACTGTTTTTAACAATTTTCAACTCCACTTTAGTCTGTGTTCTCTTCATCATCATCCTCTTCCTCCCTCTTGGGTAATTTACAAAGAAAGTTATTTTTTCCCTAAGTTCCAGAGGATGGGAAATAAAAGATCAAAGAGTCCACATTTAGTGCGAACCATTCTGCTGTGTTTATGGCTATGAGTGAGGGGAAGGGAGCAGAACTCATCCTTTTATAAAGATCCACTGCTGAAAAAAATTAAGAACCCATTTATTGTAATAGAGAAGACATTCCTGAAAGCAGGTCCTTTATCACTGAACCAACTATTGAAGATTTCATTTCTCAATACAGTGGCAATGGGGATCAAGTTTCAACCATATGAACTTGGGAGGATCTGTTCAAAGTACAGGAGACATCATTTTAGACCCAACTCTCTTTCTAGTGTAGTTCAGGAAGTAAGGATTGCATCACTGGAGTTTGGACATGCATTTCTCTTCCTGCTCATGTGGTTCTTACATTCAGCTTTTAAACTTTATTTTGAAAGCTTCTATATTTTATTACTGGACAAACACCCTAATTTAAGACCTAAGCAATTCTCCGGGTTAAAAATGTTGAAATCCATCTGGTAGGACTGATTGGTGACAATTCGTTATAAACCCCCCAGTCTTGCCATTGTGTGAATCCTTACAGACCCAGCTTCGTTTTCCTCCAGTGTCTTCTTTTAGAGTTGTACCTAATTTTGTTACCAGTTTTCATCTGGATCCACTGAGGAATAGGACAATTTTGCTTTTGTTTCTTGGCCAGGAATCTCTTGATTCTGAAAGTCTTGTGAGAAGACATGGCAAGAAGCTGAATCAGGTGTAGTGCACACAATGGTGGAGGAATGGAGAAGAGAGAGCTTTTAAACTTAAAGAGTTTGTGCCAAATATTTATTGAACAACAGCTTGTGTGCTGTGCTAAGCCCTGTGAGATTTTAGCCCAATCCTTACAAAAGTTGCAACAACACTTACTGATGTGATAGTGAATGGTCAGGTCTCTTTTCTAGGTGCCAGCTGATATTTTAAAGTGCTTTGAATGTCCATGTAGTTAGTCTTCATAGTATCTGTATAAAATGAGTCCCATTATTATTTTCACTGAATATACAAGGAGGTGTGTGTGTGTGTGTGTGTGTGTGTGTTTGTGCTTGTTCTTGGTAAAATGCATACTCAAGATTTGCACTAGGCAGCCTGTCTCCAAAGTTTGGACTTTTAGTACCAATCATCTTGCCATATTGCCTATGAGACAGGAAGCAAGACCCCAAATTGACCCTTACCACACCTTTTACCAGTCACGACCACTTTTCCCCTTGGGAGAAGCCAGGAATGCAATTCAGCATAGATAGTTTCTTTCATTTATCTCACCCTTCCTCTTCACCAGTTACATTCACAGATCTTTCATCCTTCCCTTACTCCATACCATACAGTTTCTACAGCTTGTTTCTTGTCTCTCAGAGTATCTTATTTTATACTACTTCCTAAGATACAGGGAAAGGCAAGAAAGACTAAGGATTACACTCAAGGGCAGGAGAATCTTGAAAAATGTCAAATATAATCACAAACTAAGGTCAAGCCATGGCCAAGGTCTGACTGTGGAAGCAGTCGAGAAAAAGATACAATGAGTCACACAGAGATGCAGTTTATAATTTACACAGTGAATGGGAGAGTAGCTAAAATAGCAGACCTCCACTTCTCTCGGCTCTGAAAGGAGTAACAGCAAAGAGAAAGAGAACAGATGACACTGTCCAAGTGATGCGATTCTCCATGGTGGAGGGGTCAGTTCCAAATGCAAGCTATGTGCATGTCTACTCTACAGTTCCATTTAAAAGGGAGCAGGGTACAAAGTTCCGTACCTCTGCAAAACCAAGTACTGAGAACAAAAAAAGTGTCTTCCCAGAGGAAAGAGAGAGATATGATATCCTGCCCCAAGGTTCTTGTCTTCTCCTTTTGGTAAAGGCTCATAGTACATTTTGTCAAACTTGAGATAAGCTGAGATGCTAGCCTTTGTTGTGGATGCCCTGCAAGGCCATGGAGAAGGGGCACTGTTAGGTCACTGCAGGGAGTCAGGAAGACAAATAGTACAATCTCTGTGGATTTAACAGTTGGCCTTCCTGAGCCAAGGCACTATGTTATGAAGGTATATGCTTTTAAACTCCTGTCTAAGAAAATAAATTTGTCCACATTTTATAAAAGCTAACAACTGGGCACAGAGCTTCACGCCTGCCATGCCAGAGTCCATGACATCCTTGGCTACACAGCGAGCTCTAGTTCAGCCGGTGACCCAGTGTCATTCCCAGGCTCCAAACAAAAGCCAATAGAACAATTTATAGGGCCATTTCAAAGATTTTTAAAATATTGATATGGCTTATGTGTGGGTGCATGTGTATGTAGAATGGTGTACAGATGGAGGCCAGGAGATAGCCAGAGGGAATTCATTCTCCCCATCAACCGTGTGGGTTCCCAGGATCAAACTTAGGCTTGGAAGCAAATGCCTTAACTCACTGAGCCATCTTGCCAGCCCCACTACCTCCACATAATTTAATCTGAAATCTTCTTTCAGACCTGTCTTACTGCTTCTGAAGGCATTAAAAAAAAAAAAAAAAAAAAAAAAACCTAGAGCCAGGCAGTGGTGGCGCATGCCTTTAATCCCAGCACTTGGGAGGTAGAGGCAGGCGGATTTCTGAGTTCGAGGCCAGCCTGGTCTAGAGAGTGAGGTCCAGGACAGCAAGGGCTACACAGAGAAACCCTGTCTCGAAAAACCAAAACCAAACAACAACAACAACAAAAGTAAACAAAAACCCCAAAAAACAAAAAAGGAAAAACAAAATCTAGCATAGAAAGTGATGGGTTTCAATATGGCATTTTTATACTCTATCCATTATACTATATTATTATTCACCCTCCTCTCCCTCTAGTAGACCTTCCCATCTCTTCCTGCTCTTTTCTTGTTGGTCCTTTTCTTCCCATAAATAGAGCCTTTTCTTCTTTCATGTCCATGAAAGAAACACACGCACACATGCACAAACACACACACACACACACACACACACACACACACACACACACATGAGAGTGGATCCTGCACTAGGGGTGGGCTAGCAGAATTAGAAGGGATTGGTCTATTTATCACAGTTGGGGCAGTGGAGGACTTTTCAAGATGCTTGCCACTATGGGGATTGGGATAGCTTTGGGGAGTATTTTGCAACTCCTATGTACAGTGTGTGTGTGGATGCATGTTCTTCCATTAGGAAAAATGCAAGCTTAGGAACAAAAAAAAATGTTGGCTCAGTTTTGAACTGTACATGAAATTGAATTTGTATAGTCCATACCCATACTCCCATCATGCTTGACCATTTTAACTGAGCTGATTGCTTTATTATAGTGTGGCTGAATTGAGCGGCTGTTAACTGGTCAATCTAGTCGAAATGTCAAACTAGTAACGAGTGTCTAAATGGCTTGCCTGTCAAAAAAGTAATGAAGGCTGCAGTTGATGGTGTGTGCCCTTCCTCCAAGGTGACCTAGACAAAGACATAGTGGGAATGAAGGGGCAGAATTGAAAAGGAGAGGAAAAATGATAGCTCATCATTTGAGAGGAAGCACTTCGTGTGGATTTGTATTCTAATCAACTAAATGCTTCTATTGCCAAACTTAAGTTTTTGGCACTTGAGCTGTTTTAATAAGTAGTGAGCATCGTATTGGAGTCACTGGCATGCTGCTTAGTTTAGCAGATTGGAAAACTCCTAGAAATATTTAACTTGGAAGAATTCACAAACGTTTTGCAAACAATGGTATTTTGATGTCCACACATCTGTGGCTAATTTAAATAGTGTCTTAATGTAACAGACCCACAGCTGTTGGGTTAGGATCCTTCCCCCTGGATAACAGTTTTGGTTTTTTTTTTTTTTTGGTTTTTTGTTTGTTTTGTTTTTGTTTTTGTTTGTTTGTTTGTTTTTTGCCTTGCTTGACCACTCTAGGAATCCCAGCAATCACAGTGGCCATTATACTCAGTGTAAGAAAAGACCTATATGGAACTCTGAGCCCAACAACTCCATTGTAAGTACCCAATAGCACTTGCTTCTCAGGTGGTGGTGGTTCTGGGTATGGTAGGATGTTTCTGGGCAGGGGTCTTAGTCTTAGCACTGGGTTTATAGAAAACTCAGTGTCAGCCTTTCTGCTCAAACACAGCCATGCTCACCCATAGAAAGATTAGATGTTTGGAGTCTGTATGATCATGGCCAAGTCATCTGCCTTTTAGATGCATCTCTTCTGGAAAATGAGGTGAATATCATTTGCTTTCAGTGTCATGTACAAGATAAAATGTCATTGCTTTACCTATCGCCTGATCCATGGCAAATACTATGTAACTGGCAGCCTCTTTGGCTGCAAAATCTCACAGATCATGGGCTAGTCTAAGGAAATATTGGGATGAGTTGGAAAACATGTTCTATCTTTTAGCTTTTCCAGGAGGAGACTGAAAAACTTCCCATTGTAGTAAACTGGCCAGATTTACTCTCTCTCTCTCTCTCTCTCTCTCTCTCTCTCTCTCTCTCTCTCTCTCTCTCTCCTCTCTCCCTTGTTCCCTTTCTCTTTAAAATTTGCTGTATAAGCCCATCTCTTTGACTCTCAAGAGAAGCTTTGTATTCCACTCCATCTCTTTGGAGTCATACAATCCTCCGGCTGCACAATCTTTTTATTTAAGTTCCCCATATCCAATCCCTTTACCATGGCCTCTCAAAATCACATCCACTATGGATTTCTTGTCCTTCTGCATTGGGATCAAGTGTAGAAGGACCTCTGTAGCAGAGGCTTTCTAATTAAAATTCCTGCTTCTTCCTTATTTTCCTCTCTTTTCTTTCCCCTTCCATCTTGTCACCAGCTCAGTCCTCCCTCTTTGCTTATTTCGTGACTTAAAAGGTCCCCAGTATCTGTCTCATAGTGATTCTTCTTCAAAGATCAAAAGCAAGAACAAAACCAGAACAAAATCAACTCCGCACTCCCCCCACAAAGAGCCTTTTTATATGTGGATTTGTTAGTAAGAGGCAGATGGCTCTAAGAGTTTTGTTTTGTAAATAATTATACCTTGAAAGGTAATTCACCACAGGGTACAAAATCTAAAAGTACAAAAGGGTAGAGGCTGAAAAGCCTCTTCCCAACCCCCCGTTATGAAATTCTGCTCTTTTCAGGTAACTCCTATTACCAATAGTCAAACACGTGGCTATTTCCTTGCACAGAGTTTTTTGCTTGTTTGCCTTATTTTAAATGTTATTTTGTTATTATCATCACTTTTTGGTTTGGAATTTTGTCTTGCTGTATAGCCCAGGATGTCCTGGAACTTAGTGTGTAGTCCAGGCTGACTGTAAACTCCTGCCTCAGCTTCCCAGATGGCTGATATTACAAGCCTGAGCCATGACACCCAGATAGTCACATTTACTATACTTCTTTGTAAAATATAGCAAAATATTTGAATATATATTTACATTGTAAAATGGCCAAATGATATCTAAAATGGTCAAATAGCATATCTATTATCTCAAAATTTATCATTTCTTTGTGGTACCAACATCTGAATGCCTTTGTTAGTAATCTGAAACATACAACACATATTGTTTACTATAATCAGTACTTTGTGCAATAGAACACAAGAACATATTCCTTCTGTCTGCTGGAGCCTTGTACCCTCCCTCTTATTCTCTCTGATAACTGCTAATCTGCTCTCCCATTCTATGTGATCAACATTAACAATTCCTTTAGATGGATTTATTTTATGCATGTGAGTATTTGCACGCATATATGAATTGCAACATGTGCATGCCTGGTGCCCAGGGAAGTCAGAAGACATCCAATTTCCTAGAATCTGAGTTTTAGGTGGTTTGTGAGCAATCATGTGTGTACTAGAAATCAAACCTAGATCCTCTGTAAGAGCAACAAGTACTCTTTACTTGAGCCATCTCTCCAGCTCCATGTCAGAGATCATCTGTATCCCAAAATATAGTGCTGCCTCATTTTGAGAGTTTTCTGTAGTTTTGGTTTTGGATGAAAATGATAGACTGAGAATCCTAAGTATGAGACTACACACACACACACACACACACACACACACACACACACACACACTGACACACACTGACATGTACCAGTGTGGATAACATGTCCCAAAGGATTTTTTTTTTGTTCAGAAAGAGATTCCAGCTAATTAGACATACATTTGACTTAGTCAAGCTTGTCTGCCTTCAAAACTCAATAGCAATGTGTCTCATAGTTAGAAATGTTGTTCAATGAAGCATCTGCTCACCAGAACCACTGAACATCTCTTCTCTAATAGAAAATATAGGGCTATTAAGCCATCTAGTAGTCACTGCTGCCTTTTGTGGTCCAAATGCATCATATTTTAAAGCAGTACAACGAGAGCTATCTTCTTTTTGTTGCATTTTTCATTAACTCTGATCATCTCATCATTGTTTGATATAGAATTCAGGAATGTTCTTGCTTGCCCCTGCCCTTTTATTGTGATACTTATCATGCAAAGCAGAATTCATCTTTCAAATAAAAGCTCTGGTTTAAGGTGTGTGCAAGGGTGGGGAGGAGAGCTCCTTTGGGGAAAAATACATAATTTGTTTTTCTCTTGTTGAAGAAGAGAATAGTTTCTCGGGGAAATTTACTGAGGTTGCTGTGCATGTGTCCTGTAGGACACAAGCTTGCATTGTAAGGTACCAGAAGTAGGGCTCAGGAGAATAATATCTAAGCCCAACTCTGCCTCTACGGGATATGAGTGAACTCCATTGTCTTGCTTCATCTCTCTCGGTCTGAATATCCTTAGATTGGATGAAGCTGACCAGGGACTTTAGTGGGGTCCCCAGAAAGCAGTAGTTTATGTTTACAGCTCACAATAGTCTTCTCTTTCTTGCTCCGTACAGTTGTTGGATTAAAGACGATCACATCTTTTACATCTCCGTGGTGGCTTATTTTTGCCTCATATTTCTCATGAATCTCTCCATGTTCTGCACGGTTCTCATTCAATTGACTTCTGTGAAATCCCAAAGCCAGAAGACTCGGAAGAAAATGATCCTGAATGACCTCAAAGGCACAATCAGTTTGACATTTCTACTTGGTCTCACCTGGGGCTTTGCCTTTTTTGCCTGGGGACCTGTGAGGATCTTCTTCTTGTATCTTTTTGCCATTTGTAATACATTGCAAGGTAATTACTGCATGTTGGCACTTTCTATGGCTAGCTAGACATCCAACAAAGAAAGCTTTGTTGTTTTGGAAAAGAATCCCACATACCAGAATTTAAAGGAGAGAAAAAGAAAACAAAAACAAAAACCAAACTTCAGGAAATCCCTGCTCCCAAAGAGTCAACAAGTGATGTTTGGACACAGCAGTTAGATGTTAGCCTTCATTCAGTGACTACATGGTGCCCCCCCTCTTACTCGTAGGTGGAAGGAGCATTGCAAATAAGCTAGCACAATTTTCTCCAGTTGTGATATTGGCATCACATACTGCATGTCAAGAGTTCTTACAGTACTCATAGCACCAACTGATATACAGTGCTGATATACAGATTCACACTTGCGTTTACCTTTTGAAGTGCATGGTCTGGTTGAGACTATCTATTACTAGACAGTAGTGACATTACATTTTGAACTCCATAGGCTCCAGTTGCATCATATATCTTACTATTTTATTAAACCAGCAGGCTAGAAAATTGCAGAGTCACACAGCTGCTTAAATGCAAGGAGCAGAGGACCACAACTCTGAGTAGAATATGGGAAAACATAAAATATGCAGTTTTTCTTCTATGTGCTGTTTGTATGTATGTATGTCTGTGTACACATGTGTGTATGGTGTCTATGTATGTGTGTGATGTATGCATGTGTGTGTGGTGTGTGTGTATGTGGTGTGTGTGGTGTGTATGTGTGTGTGGTGTGTGTGCATGTGAGGAGTGTGTGTGTGAGAAAGACAGAGAGAGAGAGAAAGAGAGAGAGAGAGAGAGAGAGAGAGAGCACTATGCATGTGCATGTGGAGATTCATGGGCATGCGCACAGGCTGACATCTTCTAGCACTTATTCCTTATTTGAGACAAGGTCTCTTACTCAACTGGGAGATAAGGCTGACAGGAAGCATGTTCTAGCAGTTCTCCTGACTCCACTCTGTATAGCACTGGGGCTCCAGGTGTCTGTGCCATTCTAGCTTTTAACATGAAAGGTTGAAAAACAGACCCTCATGTTTTTCTAGCAAGCACTCTTAGCTGCCAAGCCACCTCCCCAGCCACTCATGTGCGTTTTGATTGTATCTTGTGGTAGACACGAACTTCTTAGCAATTCTTGGCATGTTCTTATTTGGTGCTTTGTAACTATGACAGAGGTTAAAGAAAGAGGTAAGGGCTCTACAGTGGACAAAGCCACCTAACTCAGGCTGAGGTACTCTAACTTGATATTCTGTCATGTCACAAGAACTAAGTAACCTCGGTAGAGAGTGTCTGTAGAAGTGGATTAGGATCCTGTGCAGACTCCCTTCTCAGTGCAGACTCCCTTCTCAGTGCAGACTCCCTTCCAGGATGCTTTCTGTATTAAAAGTGGGGATGAAGAAAGACTATAAAGCTGGTTGGAACTTGAAAAGAAAGATGTTTTTGAAAAAGCCTGTGTTCCATCCCTTGGCAGAAGGGAAAATAGTATGTAGAATATAATCAAGTGTTCTCTTGAAGATGAAAGCAAGAGCCTCACAGAACCAATGAGAACAGAGGCATACTGTCTGTCAGACACGTTTTATGTCAATCAATTATTCCTTGTCCTGACCATAAGATAGAGTGTGCTGTCCTATATATCAACAGTGTTTTCAAAACCCTGAGTTTCAAAGTCAAGTTGCCCACCACACACACACACACACACACACACACACACACACACACACACACACACACAAGTGTGCGTGCTCGTCCACACGCTCTGCAATGAAACAGGTGAACAAACTAGCAATTTGAAAGACAAATGGTTAATTTGTAGCCATGACTGAATGGTGGATGTCCTGTGGTCAGGTGAGAAAAAACATTAATCTTATGATAAGCCCTTTGTAAAGGAGGGGGAGCACACGTAGAAAATGCTAGTAGCAAAAGCCAAACAAATAAACAAACAACCCAATACCTTCTCCCGTGCATATCTGGTAGTTAATAAGCAGGTCAGTATGCTGTGGGAAAGAGAAAGGAAAGCTTCCAGGAAATGAGGGAGAGCTGGCAGTCTGTTCATTGGAATTCACGCGTAAGCTTTAAGTATGAGAACTCACACAACTGAATGCGGGGGATCAGAGTAGTCGTAGGTGCTCATTGTCATGGCTGTCTCTTATGCTGCTGCTAGGAATCTCCCTGCTCTGAGGCTGAGGCTTGCTCTCCTCGGGTTGCTGCTCTGCCTTTCAGGTGGCTGTTGCCCAGAGACAACACTACTGAATCCATCACTGCCATTGTTTGGATCCACATAGTAATAAAGCCCGTGGGAGAGTTAATGAGACAGGCTTCCAGATTGCTGCCTCCCACCTGGAATCAGGGAGCCTCAGGGCTGGGACCAGGGAAACAAGATCTTGCCAATCCAACTCTCCATCAAGTGACAGAAAGTCACTTGACTCTGAAACTTCCCAGGGACTGAAAGCTTAGCATTCCATGAAGCAGAGCATTTAGCTTTGGATCCCCTCTGAGTCTTATTCCACATTTCTTCCTTGGATGGCAAGAAAGTAAGATGGTTAGGACCTTGGGGTCTATAGTGAGCGCGTGCTCAGTGCTGATGTTGCCAAGTCCAGACGACCTCTGTGACCTGGGCAAAGTTTATTAAAGATCATGGAGTCCAAAGCTTCTTACCTAGAAACAGGAGAAGGCAAGGCAATACCTGGTAGGCTGCCATTCTTTAGTAAACACCAGCTGTGATTTGCTAGCACATGACTGCTCTGGGCCTCCTCCCATCACTCCTAATTCGAACCTGGCAATCACACAGAGAGCAAACATAATTTGTCTTCTTCATGACAGCCCTCTTGGATCTGTGACTAATGCCATTGCATCTCCTCTACCAAACGTATCTCCTCATCTAGATATAGCACTCCAAACTTTCCCCATGCCCGTCACCATGCTCATCAGCTCTACTTTTGAGTACTTCTGTTTGTCAGCATCGTCTTAAAACAAAGCCCTCACTGTGAACCCAACTGGTGGTCAAATTAGCGTCACCTTCAGCAGCTTATCACTTTCCTCAATCCAAGACTCTTGACTGGGCTGGACCTCATGGCATAGACCTGTAATCATAACTATTTTGCAGGATAAAGTGGGAGAACTGAAAGTTCAAGGCCGCTACCCTGGGAACTTAGTGAGACATTACTTCTAAATAAAAAGTAAAAAAAGAAAAAAGAAAAAAAGAAAAAAAAAGAGGTCTGGGGCTATAGTTGAATGATAGAGTACTTTCTGAGCATGTGTAAGGACCCATGTTCAATCCCCAGTATGAAGCAAGTAATAGCAGTAGTAGTAGCAGTAAATAAAATATTTCTGCTAGGACAGTAGCTGATGTATGCTTTGAAATTATTTACCCCATTGACTTGTATTCAGTTTGCAATGAGTGCTAGGACTAATTTACCTTCAGGATAATTTTCCAATGTAGAGGCAAGTTGAACTCTTTACGGAGAACAAATATTTCCAAACAGCACTTGACCCACAAAATATGTTTTGAAGTCCAAACAAGTATTACTAAGACTATAGATGACAATGAGAATTTACATGTCACATGCCTGGACAGTCAAGTCAACAACTGTCTACTGAGTTACCACACATAGTCCTGTGGTCAGAGGGAAATGTGATATGAAGAGGAAAAGCAGACAGAAGGTAGTCCTTCAAAGGCTTGACAGCAGAAGATAAGATGGGTGATCTGCAGAGAATGATGTCTCTAAGGAGGGCCCATATTATGGAAGCCAAGGATCATGGCAGCTCACAAATGGGAAGTAGTTGAGGTATCTGCATGAGCGTAGTGAATAATGACTTTGGACATGGACCATAAATAAAAGTTAGAGTATTGACCAGAATTCCTTTTGTCAATTCTATCCCCATCTTGAAGAAATCCAATTAGTCCCTCCAGAGATTTTTCAGTCAGAATAATCTTAAATCCTACTTTCATTTCCCCAGGAACTATTTTATAGGATAGAAATGAAAAATGTCCCACATTAACAACTGATATCTCCAGCACTTCCCTCACACTTGCCGGACAAAGTCAGAGCTGGACATACTTTACACATGCTTTGGTTATGCCAAAGAACATATGTATCAGACATTGGTGGCTGTGTAACAACCTATTTCCCAAATCCAGCAGCTTAATACTATATACATGTCTACTCTCAATCATGTCCAAGGGTCAGGAATCCAGGCACAATTTAATGATTCCCTTTTGGCTCAAAGAGCATTATGAATTTGGAGTCAAGCAGTCTGCTGCTTCTGTAGTCATCTGAAGATTTCAGGGCTGGGGTGTCTGCTTTCTAGAAGTCTCAGTCACATAGCTGGGACTCACCATGTGGACATCTGTATAGAAATGCCACAATGTTGTCAAGACAAAATAATTGATTTCTTGAAGCATGAGTGAGCGCATGGGGACGCCCTTTTTTTTTTTTTTTATGGTTTTTTGAGACAAGGTTTCTCTGTAAAGCCCCGGCTGTCCTGGAACTCACTTTGTAGACCAGGCTGGCCTTGAACTCAGAAATCTGCCTGCCGCTGCCTCCCAAGTGCTGGGATTAAAGGTGTGTGCTACCATGCCTGGCGGGGATATTCTTTTAAAGCCTAACAAAGTGAACAACCATGAGTTCTGCCACATGCCATTGATAATGAGAGAGGGTGCTGCATGTCAAGGATGTGAATTCAGTACAGGAAGATGAGGATCACTGATCACTGTGTCTGAGGCTGGGTACCCTAATAGTCCTTGCATCTCATGCTCTAGCATGGATAGCAGCCTAGGGGAAAACAATGGTGAGCATGGAGTCTTAATACTGATTTTGTGCTATCGCTGCCTTTTGGAAGATCATAAAGAAATTAGAAAGACATCTGTGCCCCTGGGGTTCACAGAGCAGCATCGATGGTGACAAGAGTAGGCCTGAGTCAAGAGATTGGTGCTAACAAGTGGAGGAATGTGTAAAGACTGATTTTGTTCTCCTGGCCTAGGGTTCCTCATTTTTGTGTTTTACTGTGTGATGAAGGAAAGCGTTCGGGAGCAGTGGCACATGCCCCTCCACTGCAGGTGGCTTCGGCTGGAGAACTTTGCAGGTAAGATGTCCACTTTGGTGTGGCTTTAAATTGCACCTATTTTACAGAACTGATCATATCGATTTGTCTCCTAATGGATTCATTTGACAAGACTATCAAAATGGAGTCTGCCTCCATGTCATCAAAAGGATTGTATTTTTGTGCTAAGATGGAGGAAGTCAAGGGTCCTTCTGGAAGTCAAGGGAAGACTGTGGCTTGGGTCTTGTTTTTAACTCAGTAGAGCTTTTGTTTGGATTCAGATTTCTTGGATTGTTTGTCATCTCACCTGTGGTTCCGTTAGAAGAATATTCACCAAGCACTAAATGCATTTCAGGAACTGTGTCATAGAGTTTTTTGGCCAGTAGCCAACAGTAGGTTGCATGGATGTGAGAAGCAAGGCACTGTGACAGGTGAACTGACATGGCAGCATTTCTTTATTTTTTGGGGGGGTGGGGATTACAAAATTTATTTTTAAGCACAGCATTATATGGCCTTAATCTTACATTGGTAGAAATCTTAATAATTGATGCAAATTGAAGTTATAATTTTTTACATTGGTACAGAATTTATAAATAGATGCAGATTTAGGGTCTTCATTGGTATTTTTATCTTGATACAAAATTAGAAATTAATGTTGTTACTCTTAGATAGGCATTGTGCCTATACAACACATTTAAGAATATAAGGCTTAGACTCAGTTCTTCTGATAACTGCTATTACAAACTGTTTAGGTTGATTAGGTAACACAAGTTAAGAGCCAGATAGTAAATACATGGTTATATTAGATTTTGATTGAATTATAATAAAGTGTCTTCAATATAAATAGAAATTGCTTAACAGTTCAGATATACTACATAGCCTCCAAAAAGATCAGAAATCCACAGAATATGACATTTAATATTAATTCATTATTAAAGATCATTTGACTATGAGACATGTCTGCTCCTGATAATACCCCCTTCATGGTTCAAAGAAGAAATTGAGCATCAAAATCTCAATATAGAGTTGCTCCAGTTATGGAAATGTAGCCATTGGACAAAAATTGCCCTACTTATTTACAGCAAAAAATACTGTCCAAGAAAGGACATACAATGCAGGAGAGTTGACAGATTAGCTTTGCAAAGACAGAGTAAACTAGTCCTTCATAATTCCTGCTTCATTTAAGATCTGTCAGATGATCCTGGGCCAGAAGGCTGAAGACAGATGGTCCAATGTTTTGAGAAAATAGAGGACTGTCCAGGTAGTCAGCTGTCTCTACAATTTGGTTAAGTTTTGGAAGTTATGTTTTTGTGTTTCCTATATATTCAGGTAATATTTAATTCATTCTTGGATTTCCAATGGGGATGAAGACTAATTATAGTCTCATAATCAAACCTAAGTTATTTAGCATTGAATAAGATGATATACAAAGGATTGTTTTCAGATGGTAATACAAGTTAAAGTCAGAACATCATTCAGATATAGAATTGTAAACTCTTTAAGTCAGGATAGATGGTAGAATACTTTCTCTAATTGACAAATATAGTGGACCAGATGTTAATTGTATATCATAGTTGGTAATATACATAATTGTTATGGTTATGCTCAATTTATGTCTGAGAGAAGAGCCTTTTTTATTGTACAGAAAGGGTGAGATGTTGGGGATTGGTTCTAATGCTTTGTCTTTTAAAAAAATTTATTGGATATTTTCTTTATTTACATTTCAAATGTTATTCCATTTCCTGGTTTCCCCTCTGACAAACACCCTCCCCCTATACCCTACCCCCTCCCACTGCCATGTTCATAGGACCAAGAGCATCTCCTCCCATTGATGACCAACTAGGCCATCCTCTGCTGCATAAGCAGCTAGAGCCATGAGTCCCACCATATGTTTTCTTTGATTGGTGGTTTAGTCCCAGGGAGCTCTGGGGGTACTGGTTAGTTCATATTATTGTTCCTCCTATGGGGCTGCAAACCCCTTCAGCTCCTTGGGTACTTTCTCTAGCTCCTTCATTGGGGACCCTATGCTCTGTCCAATGGATGGCTGTGAGCATCAACCTCTGTATTTGTGAGGCACTGGCAGAACCTTTCAGGAGACAGCTATATCAGGCTCCTGTCAACAAATATTTGTTGGGATCCACAACAGTGTCTGGGTTTGGTGATTGCAAATGGGATGGCTCCCCAGGTGGGGCAGTCTCTGGATGGTCATTCCTTCAGTCTCCACACTTTATCTCTGTAACTCCTTCCATGGGTGTTTTGTTACATATCAGCATTTCTAAGATGCTTCACAAGTAAGCTGCCTGGGTGGCTCTTCTGATGGGACTTGGCCATATGTGAGATGTAATGGCCTCTAATGTCTCTCAACAGTGCTCCTTCACTAAAGAACATATCCAGTGGAGGCAAACTGGTGTTCTCTCTCTCTCTCTCTCTCTGCTTCTCTCTCTCTCCTCTTCTCCCTCCCCTTCCTCCCCCCTTTATTCTTCTCTTATATAAATACATCCCAACCACAGCCCCTCCTCCCCGCCCCATCTCCCCTCCCCTCTCCCCTAATCAACTACTTCTCTATTGCCCTCCAGAAAAGAGCAGACTTCCCAGGAATAACAATTGAACATAGCAAAAGAAGCTACAATAAGACTAGGCACAAGTCGTTATATCAAGGCTGAACTAGGCAACCCAGTAGGAGGTAAAAGGTCTCATGAGCAGACAAAAGTCAGAGACAGCCCTACTCCCACTGTTAGGTGTTCACAAAAACACCTAGCTAAACAACCATAATGTAAATGGAAAGGGCCTAGGTCAGCCTCATACAATCTCATTGATTGTTGGTTCAGCCTCTGGGAGTCCCTATGAGCCCTGCTTAGTTGAATCTCTGGGCCTTGTTTTCAACCCCCTGGATCCTACAATCCTTTTCACCCACTTCTATGTGGTCCCCCAAATTCTGTCTAATGCTTAGGTGTGGGTCTTTGCATCTGCTCCCATCAGCTGTCTGAGGATGCCTCTCTGATGACGATGGAACTAAGCAATTATCTAAGAAAGGAACTCAAAGCAATTCCACTAAAATTAGGAACAAGACAGATTTTCCACTCTCTTTATATCTATTCAACATAGTGCCTGACATTCTAGCTAGAACAAAAAGACAACTGAAGGAGATCAAAGGGATACAAATTGGAAAGGAAGGAATCAAAATATTGTTATTTGCAGATAAGATGATAGTTTATATAAGCAACTCCAACAGACTAAGAAAGAAATCAGAAAAAACAGAATCTTTCACAGTAGCCTCAAAAACATAAAATATCTTGGAGTAACTCTAACCAAGAAACTGAAAGACCTATATGACAAGAACGTCAAGTCTTTGAAAAAAGAAATTGAAGATGATATCAAAAGATTGAAAAATCTCCCATGCTCATGGATTGATAGGATTAATATAGGGGAAATGACCATATTACCAAAAGCAGTCTGCAGATTCAACACAACGTCTATCAAAATTCCAACATAAACTAGTGTTCCATTATCAAATGATCTTCTCTTCAATTCTGGCAACTTGTATCAGTCTCCACACAAAGGCCAGTCTGCTTTCTTCAGAGAGGCAACATTTGTACTTTAAGAGTCTACAAATAGTACCCAGATATCTTTTATACTGGGTATACTGGTGACATACAAGTCCTTATGCTCTAGGAAAAGCAGACATCCTTAGGAAGTGCATTGGCTTTTCCTGTGTCACACACCACAGGACAAGTTGACTTCTCATAACTTCATCGAAAAGGTAACTCCCTGAATAAACAGATATTAAACACTAAACCTTTGTTTAGAGGGATTATTGAAGGCAGTACAATTGCTATGTCACAGTCTCACCTATCTTAATACATAATTTACATAATAAATTTTACATGTTTAACTTTTTTTTTTTTTTTTTGGTTTTTCGAGACAGGGTTTCTCTGTGTAGCCCTGGCTGTCCTGGAACTCACTCTGTAGACCAGGCTGACCTCGAACTCAGAAATCCGCCTGCCTCTGCCTCCCGAGTGCCCGGCTTACACGTTTGACTTTTTCTTGTGTTCTTTCAGGTGGGAGAAACAGTTTTGGAATAAATTTTAGGCATAAACAGAAGAGATTGAAGAAAAACAATGAGTCCAAATTATTGACACCATCGCTCATGTCAACAACAACTTTCAAATCTATAGGATCTGTACCCAGCATTCCTTCAGAAATAAACTTCTCAAATGGTAAAGCACAAGACACTTTTATTTGGATTTGTATTCCAGAGATATTCAATGTTATGAGATTATATGTTTTATCTTGAATAATACTTCTCCCTCAAAGCAAGTACATATTTCATATATAATATAATTAATATTTATTATATGTTATGATGATATATAATATCATACAATATAATACCTATGATATTTATCCAGGTAAGCACTAAATATAATCTATATTGTAACTATATGTAGATTTATGTGATTTTCTATAGAAACATGAAGCTACATATTTGGACTCACTCTTAGCTGAGTAAGAATGTATAGACTGATGAGCTGTTAGACTAATAGGGATGAGAAGAGAGACAGAAGGTTTAAAAACTTCAAAGGCTCTTCAAATTATCACAGACTGTTGAAGCCAGAAAGAACCCTAGACATACGCTAGTTCAATTTTCTCATTTTATACAGAGAGAAACTTAATCATGGTAAAGGGTGTTTACGAACAGTCACTAAGACCATTGGCAGCAGAGTGAGCTAGAACTCAGGCCTTGTGGCTTCCATTGCTACTGCCTCCTACCACAATTATCCCTTGAGTTATTACCACAGGAATCGATACTTGTAGGTGGAGTCAAATGTTAAGCTAAGAATGGGGTATTAGGAGGGAAATTGCTGGGAAAGAATGGACCTACAAGATAAAAATAGAAGACTGGTTGAATCACACTATATAGTCTTAGTCTTCATTGTTGTATGGGGAAATTAGGGGTATCCATGAAAACAATCTTTCCTTAGCCACTGGTACTCCTCACACTATGACCTACAGATAGATAGTTATAACTACAGATAGTTATCACTCTTCTGGGACCCCTGGAAAGTCATAGTATAAAGAGGTCCTGTGTTGTGGAATCTCCTTAGTAACTAATAGTTGGGCTGATTGGGAAATGTTAGTTTTGCAAAAAGGATCCCAGGGATATCTTCATTCATTAGCAATATGTATCACAAATGGACACGTATTTTTCTTCAGAGGAAACAGTAGCAAATACATATTGGAAAATCCTAACACTCTTATACCAAGCAATAATTCTGTAGAGCCAAGAGGGTGAAGACCTGTTTCAAAGTACTTATAGGTTATGACTGCTGCTCTGCGGGAAGTTCCTATGGGCCTGCTGCTCAGACAGTGCTCTTGGAATGAGCTCATCGCCCTCACACTCAGGCTAACAGTCTATATTTTTCATAACTTTCATTTTGATGCTTCATACACATCACATCATTCCATGAAATTTTCTTTTATTCCAAAATTATTAATTTTTATTAGATATTTACTTTATTTACATTCCAAATGTTGTCCCCTTTCCTGGCCCATGAAATTTTTTTCTTTTTTCTGTTTCTAAAATTTTTATTAGATATTTTCTTTATTTATATTTCAAATGTTATCCTCTTTCCTAGTTTCCCCTCTGAAAATCCCCAATCCCCTCCCCCTCCCCTCCCCCTGCTCCCCAACCCACCCACTCCCATTCCTGGTCTTGGAATCCACCTATACTGGGGCATAGAAACTTCACAAGACCAAGGGCCTCTCTTCCCATTGATGACCGACTAGGCCATCCTCATCTACATATACAGTCAGAGCCACAAGTCCTACCATGTGTTTTCTTTGATTGGTGGTTTACTTCCAAGGAGCTCTGGGGGTTCTGATTAGTTCATATTGATGTTCCTCCGATGGGGCTTCAGACCCCTTCGGCTTCTTGAGTACTTTCTCTAGCTCTGTCATTGGGGACTTTGCGCTCCATCCAATGGATGATTGTGAGCATCCACTTCTGTATTAGTCAGGCCCTCAGGAGACAGCTATATCAGGCTCCTGTCATCAGGCTCTTGTTGGCATCTGCCATAGAGTCTGGGTTTGGTGGTTTATGGGATGGATTCCCAAGTGAGGCAGTCTCTGGATGGTCCTTCCTTCAGTCTCAGCTCCGAATTTTGTCTCTGTAACTACTTTCATGGGTATTTTGTTCCCCCTTCTAAGAAGGATTCTGAGCTTCTGGGCTAATATCCACTTATCAGTGAGTGCATATCAGGTGTGTTCTTCTGTGGTTGGGTTACCTCACTCAAGATGATATCCTCCAGATTCATCCATTTTTCTAAGAATTTCATGAATTCATTGTTTTTAATAGCTGAGTAGTGCTCCATTGTGTAAATGTACCACATTTTCTGTATCCATTCCTCTGTTGAGGGACATGTGGGTTCTTTCCAGCTTCTGGCTATTATAAATAAGGCTGCTATTATTACATGTTAGAGCATCTTCTGGGTATATGCTTCTTCCTTGTGCAAAATCCTTAATATCCTTAGCTTAAATGTTCTTTGTTTTCATGCAGGTGACTTTGATGATGGTCCATACACGTTCTCTTTCTTGAGTTGTAAAGCTGCACCTACTTTTATAAGAAGAGCATTGCCTGCAGAAATCAAAACAAATTCCACTCAGAAACAAAGATCATTTTCCATAAATGTCAGCAGAGATGGCCACCTGACTCCCAGCTCTGGACTGGGGGAAATGTTCAATTTATAAATCAAATCTGCCACTACCTTGTATTCTAAAGATTGTTTTGGAAGAGGCAGAATGAAATCATATTTAATAAATATCAGCCTTGGAAAAATTCTTCTCTTCAGTGTTGTTTTTCATTTAAAAAAACTTTTAAAATTAACTATATTGTAATAGAAATAAGATAACAAAGAAAAAGTCAGTCCTTTCAAGATTTATTTATTATTACTTTTTTAAATAAGTATGAGTGAGTGTGTATCTACGTGAAAGGATGTGTGTCACATACATAAGGGACCCCTTAGAGGCCAGAAGATGGCTTCTGATCCATTGACTTTGGAGTTCCAGGTACAGGAGTTTATTAGCCACCCATGGGTGCTGGGTCCTCTGCAAGAGCAGTACATGCTACTGTTAACTGGTGATCCACCTCTCCCCCTACCCAGTGTGTGTTTTTTCCCTTTGTTTTTAAAGATGAAATTGATATCTATCTATGAAGCATTAAGGGAGAAATGTCCATAACATTGGAGATTTTGTTTAAAAAACTGCTGAGTGTGTCCTAAAACAAACAAACAAGCAAGCAAGCAAGCAAGCAAGCAAGCAAGCAAGCAAACCAACTGAGACCAAGATCTTTATTTGCTCTGTCCTGAGAGGCAAACAATGTTAAGTGACCAAGTTTCTTCTGTGGCTGGATACCCACAAAAGAAGTCGGCAGGAAAGTCACAGGTCAGAGCTTCTGAAAAAAAAATTCCCTTTCTTGTTTTCCTGTCATTAAAACAAACAAACACCCCCAGAAAATCAAAACTACAATCTCCAGCTTTCAAGTCTTCTTTTTTTTTTTATTATAACCCTTTATTTAAACATGTTCTGTGGAAAGGGTGAATCATCTATTCACACATGCAGGGATTCCATGGTGGAGACTATTTCTCAGCCAAGACAATTCCCCAGGAGCAAGCAAGCAGGGTCCTGATGAGTGTAACAGGACAAGAACTAATTTGAAGCTCTTGGCTCTCCATAAGAAGTGAGGGGTAGGCCAGGGCAAGCATTACAGAAGAGACTTGGACAACAAAGAACCATCTGAAGATGACAAAATGAGCAAATATGGACAAGTCCCGTGGCTTTGTGTTCTGTGGCTAAGCAGGATGAAAGACATTTTGTATTTGTTTGGGGTGAGTTGCATGTCCCCCCAACCTCCACTCTCCGTGTGAAAAGATTAACAGAAATGACGACCAAAGTACCCTGAATGTTATATGTCTTTGAAATTGGTGGCATAAAGTTACTTTCACCCCAAAATAGAATTAAGGACAAGATTTGGTTGCAATTCAGAAATCCAAAACACTATACCACCAGCACCATCAACAAAACAACCAATGAAGATGGGCAGTGGTGCCACATGTGTTTAACCAGCACTCAGAAGGCAGAGGCAGGTGGACCTCTGAGTTCGAGGCCAGCCTGGTCTACAGAATGAGTTCCAGGATGGTCAGGACTACACAGAAAAACATTATCTTAAACAAACAAACAAACACAACACAACCTCAAAACAAAGCCAACAACAAAACCAGAACAAACAAACACACAAAAAAACAACCTATGCATTCTGCAAATAATTTGATGGGCGGAGGTCTTTGGCTATAAAATGTTTGTGGTTGTATTTACTGTCAGCAAGTAGTAGGATCCTTCCTGGTTGTTCTCCTGTTCCTGAGAAGGTGATTGCACAGCTCACCTCTCATGCCTTGACATACTGTGACAAACAGGAACATTATTTTATGTAAAGAGTTCATGAGTCCTGTCATGGCTCCTCTTGTTAATTAGCAAAAACAAACAAACAAACAAAACAACAACAAATCCAGGCTTTCTGAAAATTAGAGAATTTGAAATAGCTTGGATAGCAGAGATTAAATGTCTGGGTTTTATGTGTTGATTTGTCCTTCTTGGGCCACAAAATGGTTTATTCTTTTATCAAGACAGAGCAAAGAAATTCTAGAAAGGAAGCCCCAGAATCTTTACACTGCTTCCAATCAGCACCCAACATTCAACTACTCCCTTCAGGTGGCTGGAGAGTTAGTCTACTCTCTTTAGCAGGTGTTTGACTAGAGAGATGGAACATAAATACTGCAATAGAGAATGACATGGATGTGGTAGAAGACAAGTGGTTTGTGGGAGGAAAATGATACAGGGTCTAGTTGGGCTGGAAGTGGAGGGTTGACAGCTTAAGGAAGGCAAGGCTCCAGTTCCAATACTGCAGGCAAATGATCATAATTCAGCCCTGGGTAACAAATTTACAAAGCCTGTTACAGCCGCAGGGCATGCGATCTGACTTGCCATTCCATTCTGTGCCTGTTGGCATGCTGGCAAAACCAAAGTGGTACTAGGCACTAAGGCTCCAGAGGTTCTTGACTAGGACTCCAGCCTTTGCTGTTTTTATTTTCCCCCAGAAATCCAAAAGGTGACCATGACTATCTGGGATGGTTCGTCTATCCTACATCTAGGTATATGGGAAGGTGTAGGGGAGGAGGGAGTAAAAAAAGGGCCAGGGAAGATAAGCTATTGTCAACAGCTCAAGCTTATGGTTAACTGGTGTGCTCTTGGTATTTTAAGCAATTGGGAGACACAAAGAGTCTGGAACACTAGAGAAAGCTCCAGGTTATACTGATGTTAATTAGGTAAAATAATTGAAGTAGCATAAACTCACACTTATAATGCCCAGCACGTCATGGATCCTTTATATTTTTTTCACGTGTGTATCAGGCTACGTTTGACTGAATGGTGGGAAATTGTGAATGAAGGAAAAGGAGGAGAAACAGTGCCCTTGTTACTTAACAGAGCAATATTTTTTCCAAGACAGAACCCAACTGGAGTTTTTTTCCCAAATACTCAAGGGTTGAGAGTCCTTGATAGTCACTGAGATAGGAACAGATGGTATGTCATACTTCCTTAGCTGTTATGGTTAAATGAGTGGGCACGGGGTGACAAGGATAATTGCTTTCACCAATTTCTGCCAGATTTGGTCAATGGATAGATTCTGTTTGCTTCTCCTTATCTGGAAGTGTGGGCAACTTTATCTTTTCAATGTGTCCTCAGAAATTTCCTTTAGAAAGCTGAGAGGTCGTATCAGTAAGCATTTAGCTATACTTAACCCAAATCATAAACTAACATCGTTTATACGGAGGCAATCCCTGCTTAAATAAACAAATGAGTGAACAATTTCAATTCCCAGATGAACGTTGACATTGGAAAATCAATCTACAATTAAGTTTGATAGTTAGGTCAGCTGTAAAATAAAACAATTACTTCGAGCTCATAGTCTTTACAGTGTCTGTATATGTGACTGAACTGATAATAAATAATTATGGTATATGAATTAATACATATGAAACTATTCATCATTTGGAACATTCAATCAAAGGTGTTAAAAGTCCTGAGGAAATTTTAGTTAGATTTCCTCCTGATAATAAGTCCCTTTTATTTCTTTATACAACCCTTGGATTTATGAATTCTTTCTTTATGTCATTAAAATGTAAAACCTCTGATAGTGTCTAGAAGCTGGTTTGGTTGTTTGTCTTCATAGTACTGGGGTGGCACATAGGGCTCTGTTCAGGCTAGGCAAGTACTCTATCTCAGAATTACATTTCTAGCCCTTGTTTTATCTTCCCTGCATGTGTGTGTAGTGTTCATGTATGTGTATATGTGTTCCTATTTGTGTAGGTGCATGTTTTGACATTGAGTGTCTTCCTTGACTGTGCCCCACTGAGGCAGAGTCTCTAAGCTCAGTTTACCAATTCTGGCTAGCCAGTTGGCCCCATGGATCTCCTGTCTCTTGACTCCTAAGTGCTGCTGTGACTGCCTGTGAGCTTGAAGATTCTGTATTGTGGTCCTCCAACTTAATGGCAAGTGCTTTATTTGAAGAGCCTTTCTCTAGTACACCCTGAACTTTTAAAAAACAGTCTAACTTTGTAACCTAAGCTGGGCTGGAACTCGTGATCCTCTTACCTCAGCCTCCCAGCCAGGTACTGGAATTGCAGACGTGAGTCACCACGACAGGAATGTATTTTTAAAGATAGACACCATCCCTTTGAAATGAGTCATCACGAAAGCTGGTGTTTCTGTCTCCTTAGTCTTCATGGGACATGATGAGCCTAGCTTCAAGTAGAAGTTTTTGCAAACACAAATCTCCAGATCAAATGGACTTGACCTTGTCCAGTGATTTTTCTCTAGCTTGTTGCAGCACCTAAAAACTCCTTTGCTTACTTTTAACAGAGTTGAATTCAAGATTTCTTTTTTACCACAATAATTCTGATGCCCATATTGTAATAGCCCTAGATAAAATGTTCCTTGCCAGCTTAAAAATACTAAGAATGCAAAAGTGTATGAAAAACAATATGGAATTTTCCAAAGTGGGGGTGGTTAAGGCTGAGTAAACACATAATGTCCCATTAGTATATAAGCTTCACAAAGGAGCCATCCCTGTCTGCACGTCCCAGAGGAGCCATCCCTGTCTGCACGTCCCAGCTGTGACAGCAGTGCCTCCAGGACAATGCTCCTGGCAATGGTCTGAAGTTTCCAGCAACAGAAAAACAGTTGTCTCTGAACTGACCATGTTGTTGACTCCAGCTCATCAAGCAAAGGGACCTTGCTGAAAACATTTTAGTAATTAAACTCATTTGTAGAAAGGTTATAGAATAAGACACAAAATAGGATATAGGTGTATAAAGCAAGACACTTAATAGTGTTGGGGGTGGGGGAATAGCTTCCTGGCAAGGGGGCTTCTCATGAAAGCAGCACTCTTTGGAAGTATAAACAGTGATTTCTTATATTTCCACAATTCTAGTTTAGACTCAGTCCTAGGGGACTGTGTCTGAACAACTGCACTATGCTATACTAAACAATGAGTACGAATCATGGCACCCAAAACCTTTAGGGAACCTTTCAGATTTGATAGTGGTAGGGGAAATGCCTTTGTATTTATTGTCCCCTGAAGAATACCTACAGTGTAGAAGGCATTCTACAAGAAAGTGGGTGTAATGTTGGGAGTGAAGAAGGAGAGGATTTTAAAAGACTATATAGCATTACACACAAGGCAGGGCTCTGTAGTGTCTCAGTGGACACACTTCTTTAGGGAGGAAAAGAGTGCCTAGATAAGAAAGTTTCTTTCCCAACCCCTCCGAGGTCTCATTTATGTCCTCACTTGCTTTTATGAAGCAGGAAGTACTGAGCAGGCTGAGGAGTTTAACGTAAGCGTGCTGCTATATGAGTGCTCATTAGAAAAGGCGATCCTGGAAGAGTGGGGGGGTTCAAGTCTATGATCCTGCATTTGGTAGGCAGAGACAGGACGGTTGCCTCATGTTTGAGGCCAGCCCGGTAGACATGGCAAGTCCCAAGTGTGCCAGCGTTACATAATGAGAAGAAAGCAAGGAAGGAAGAAGGGGTAGAGGGAGGGAGGGAGAGAGAGAGAGAGAGAGAGAGAGAGAGAGAGAGAGAGAGAGAGAGAGAGAGAGAGAGAGAGAGAGAGATCTTCAGAGATTTGTGGCATGCTTACTTGTTTGTCTTTGTTGCTGTCTTGCCACAGCTCTCTGTGCTAGTTCACACTAAAGCAAACCTTTTTTGTTTAATTAGGTATTTATTTCATTTACATTTCCAATGCTATCCCAAAAGTCCCTCACACGCTCCCCCACCTACTCCCCTACCCACTCACTCCCACTTCTTGGCCTTGGTGTTCCCCTGTACTGAAGCATATAAAGTTTGCAAGACCAATGGGCCTCTCTTTCCACTGATAGCCGACTAGGCCATCTTCTGCTACATATGCAGCTAGAGTCAAGAGCTCCAGGGGTTACTGGTTAGTTCATATTGTTGTTCCACCTATAGGGTTGCAGATCCCCCCAGTTCCTTAGGTACTTTCTCTAGCTCTTTCATTGGGGGCCCTGTGATCCATCCAATAGCTGACAATGAGCATCCACTTCTGTGTTTGCTAGGCCCCGGCATAGTCTCACAAGAGACAGCTATATCTGGGTTCTTTCAGCAAAATCTTGCTAGTGTATGCAATGGTGTCAGCATTTGGAAGCTGATTATGGGATGGATCCCCGGATATGGCAGTCTCTAGATGGTTCATCCTTTCATCTCAGCTCCAAACTTTGTCTCTGTAACTCCTTCCATGGGTGTTTTGTTCCCAATTTTAAGAAGGGGCAAAGTGTCCACACTTTGGTCTTCCTTCTTCTTGAGTTTCATGCGTTTTGCAAATTGTATCTTATATCTTGGGTATTCTAAGTTTCTGGGTTTTAAAGCTCTTCTGATAGCCCCAAAAGGTGTCTTATAAGGGTTTTCTTAAATGCCTGATCCTTTTAGAGGTCTTCAGCTTGGGTTAGGAAAGGCTGCTGTTGCAGATGGCAAGCTAGGAGGAGTGCTCTTTTTTCATCCTCTGTGCTAATAGCATAGTACTCCCAAAGCAAGAGTCAGAGAAAGGTGGGAGGCAGGTGCTGCTCAGGGCCCTGCATTGGACAAGTCTTGTTTGTTGTATGTTAAAGTGAACTCAAGCCAGTGCATGGTGGTGCAGGCCTATAACCCAAGGGCTCGAGAGGATGAGACAGGAGATGGGGGAGTTCAAAGGTTGCTTGCATGCCAGCAATATAGAGTAAGTTCCATGCTATCTTGGGCTTAAAAGCAAGATCTTGTACAGCCAGAGCTACATAAAGAGATTACCTTAAAAAGAAAAAAACAAATCAACAACAACAACAACACACACACACACACACACACACACACACAAAACCATGTGTGCTTTGCTGATGTATGCCACAGCTATAGTTTATAAAGAGCCCTAGCCCTTGGTCTTTCGAAGATTATATGCCCCAGTACAGGGTAATGCCAGTGCCAAGAAGCAGGAGTGTGTAGGTTGGGGAGCAGGGCAGGGGGTGGGTATAGGGGACTTTCGGGATAGCATTTGAAGGGTAAATGAAGAAAATGTCTAATAAAAAAAAGAGAAAAAAAATAATGAAATAAAAAACAGCCCTAACTTCAATCCTTAGGACAAAAAAAAGAGAGATTAAAACAACAACAGCAACAACAACAACAAAAACAAACAGGCTCCAAAGAATCAATAATAAACAGTGACTTCAGTTATTGAAAATATCTTCTTATCTAAATGCACAGAGAACCTACAGATGTTTCTTGAGCATATGTAGTCCTGTGAAAACTACGATATAAATTGAATACAAAGTTTGGACTGGTATATTTCCAAGGTTCTAAGATTTCCCTATATTAGCTTCATGTTTGTTATAGAAAGTTGAGGACTTTTGCTTACATCTTGCACTGTTTAGAGTTGAAGAGAGGCTAGACTGAAGGATGTGGTACATTAATAGGGTGACGGCACTCAAATCAGGGAACAAGGTAGATAGATGGTTAGATAGTTATCTCCTTCAAATTGTTATCCAACTCATCCATCATGCTCAGTTGGTTGTGGGTAGCAATGGGACTCGAAATGGAAATGAATCTCAGTTGCAGTGAATTTTGATGAAGGTCTAGTTCATGCAAGAAAGATTGTTTTTGAATCCTCAGCCCACAAACCCCCAGAAGAATAGACACTTTAGCTGCAGCTACAGGGAAAGAATAAAGATCCAGTTAAAAAAATTCAAACACTGATCCTTTCAAGAAAAGAGAGAGAGAGAAGGATATACATTAGACTGAACCACATTTCCCTTACCTATATTACCTCGAAAATCAGATTGTGGAGTTGAGTCAACAGACTATTTCCTAGCATGAGGGCTGGTGACTGTGTAGCGAGGGAGGGGGAGAAGAGAGCTGCTCTCTCTCCTCTTTGCTTCCTCTAGACTCTAATCTAGAAATGGAACAGGTAAAATTCAGATAAATGTCTAGTGATGTTTGACATTATTTAAATCTGTTATCTAATCAAGCATGGCATGCTGATTGCTATGGGTATTTCTTTGTGCCCAGTTCTATACTAAGCTCCTTAAAGGAGTATCTGGTGGCATAAAAGCCACAGTTCTATCCATGAAGGCAGGCACTGCCCTTGAAGTGATAAAATATATACCTATGTAACAATTTCTCCAAAGTAGCATATGTTAACTCTTTAGGCCTAACTCACTGGAGCTTTTCTTCTTTTTTTTTTTCTTTTTTTTGATTTTTAATATTTTTATTACATATTTTCCTCAATTACATTTCCAATGCTATCCCAAAAGTCCCCCATAGCGCCCCCCACTTCCCTACCCACCCATTCCCATTCTTTTGGCTCTGGCATTCCCCTATATTGGGGCATATAAAGTTTGCAAGTCCAATGGGCCTCTCTTTCCATTGATGGCCGACTAGGCCATCTTTCGATACATATGCAGCTAGAGACAAGAGCTCCGGGGTTCTGGTTAGTACATCATGTTGTTCCAACAATAGGGTTGCAGATCCCTTTAGCTCCTTGGGTACTTTCTCTAGCTTCTCCATTGGGAGCCCTGTGATACATCCAATAGCTGACTGTGAACATCCACTCCTGTGTTTGCTAGGCCCCGGCATCGTCTCACAAGAGACAGCTATATTTGGGTCCTTTCAGCAAAATCTTGCTAGTGTATGCAATGGTGTCAGCGTTTAGAAGCTGATTATGGGATGGATCCCTGGATACGGCAGTCTCTAAATGGTTCATCCTTTCATCACAGCTACGAACTTTGTCTCTGTAACTCCTTCCCTGGGTGTTTTGTTCCCAATTCTAAGAAGGTGCACAGTGTCCACACTTTGGTCTTCATTCTTCTTGAGTTTCATGCATTTATCAAATTGTATCTTATATCTTGGGTATCCTAAGTTTTGGGCTAATATCCACTTATCAATGAATACATATTGTGTGAGTTCTTTTGTGATTGTGTTACTTCACTCAAGATGATGCCCTCCAGGTCCATCCATTTGGCTAGGAATTTCATAAATTCATTCTTTTTAATAGCTGAGTAGTACACCATTGTGTAAATGTACCATAATTTCTGTATCCATTCCTCTGTTGAGGGACATCTGGGTTCTTTCCAGCTTCTGGCTATTATAAATAGGGCTGCTATGAACATAGTGGAGCATGTGTCCTTCTTACCGGTTGGGACATCTTCTGGATATATGCCCAGGAAAGGTATTGCTGGATCCTCCGGTAGTACTATGTCCAATTTTCTGAGGAACCGCCAGACTGATTTCCAGAGTGGTTGTACAAGCTTGCAATTCCACCAACAATGGAGGAGTGTTCCTCTTTCTCCACATCCTCGCCAGCATCTGCTGTCACCTGAATTTTTGATCTTAGCCATTCTGACTGGTGTGAGGTGGAATCGCAGGGTTGTTTTGATTTGCATTTCCCTGATGATTAAGGATGTTGAACATTTTTTCAGGTGTTTCTCTGCCATTCGGTATTCCTCAGGTGAGAATTCTTTGTTCAGTTCTGAGCCCCATTTTTTAATGGGGTTATTTGACTTTCTGGAGTCCACCTTCTTGAGTTCTTTATATATATTGGATATTAGTCCCTTATCTGATTTAGGATAGGTGAAGATCCTTTCCCAATCTGTTGGTGTTTTTTTTGTCTTATTGATGGTGTCTTTAGCCTTGCAGAAGCTTTGTAGTTTCATGAGGTCCCACTTGTCAATTCTCGATCTTACAGCACAAGCCATTACTGTTCTATTCAGGAATTTTTTCCCCTGTGCCCATATCTTCAAGGCTTTTCCCCACTTTCTCCTCTATAAGTTTCAGTGTCTCTGGTTTTATGTGAAGTTCCTTGATCCACTTAGACTTGACCTTAGTACAAGGAGATAGGAATGGATCGATTCGCATTCTTCTACATGTTAACAACCAGTTGTGCCAGCACCATTTGTTGAAAATGCTGTCTTTCTTCCACTGGATGTTTTTAGCTCCCTTGTCGAAGATCAAGTGACCGTAGGTGTGTGGGTTCATTTCTGGGTCTTCAATTCTATTCCATTGGTCTATTTGTCTGTCACTATACCAGTACCATGCAGTTTTTATCACAATTGCTCTGTAGTAGAGCTTTAGGTCCGGCATGGTGATTCCACCAGAGGTTCTTTTATCCTTGAGAAGAGTTTTTGCTATCCTAGGTTTTTTGTTATTCCAGATGAATTTGCAGATTGCACTTTCTAATTCGTTGAAGAATTGATTTGGAATTTTGATGGGGATTGCATTGAATCTGTAGATTGCTTTTGGCAAGATAGCCATTTTTACAATGTTGATCCTGCCAATCCATGAGCATGGGAGATCTTTCCATCTTCTGAGATCTTCTATAATTTCTTTCTTCAGAGACTTGAAGTTTTTATTATACAGATCTTTCACTTCCTTAGTTAGAGTCACGCCAAGATATTTTATATTATTTGTGACTATTGAGAAGGGTGTTGTTTCCCTAATTTCTTTCTCAGCCTGTTTATTCTTTGTGTAGAGAAAGGCCATTGATTTGTTTGAGTTAATTTTATATCCAGCTACTTCACCGAAGCTGTTTATCAGGCTTAGGAGTTCTCTGGTGGAATTTTTAGGGTCACTTATATATACTATCATATCATCTGCAAAAAGTGATATTTTGACTTCATCTTTTCCAATTTGTATCCCTTTGATCTCCTTTTGTTGTCGAATTGCTCTGGCTAGGACTTCAAGTACAATGTTGAATAGGTATGGAGAAAGTGGACAGCCTTGTCTAGTCCCTGATTTTAGAGGGATTGCTTCAAGCTTCTGACCATTTACTTTGATGTTGGCTACTGGTTTGCTGTAGATTGCTTTTATCATGTTTAGGTATGGGCCTTGAATTCCTGATCTTTCCAAGACTTTTATCATGAATGGGTGTTGGATCTTGTCAAATGCTTTTTCCGCATCTAAGGAGATGAACATGTGGTTTTTGTCTTTGAGTTTGTTTATATACTGGATTACGTTGATGGATTTCCGTATATTGAACCATCCCTGCATCCCTGGGATGAAACCTACTTGGTCAGGATGGATGATTGTTTTGATGTGTTCTTGGATTCGGTTAGCAAGAACTTTATTGAGGATTTTTGCATCAATATTCATAAGGGATATTGGTCTGAAGTTTTCTATCTTTGTTGGGTCTTTTTGTGGTTTAGGTATCAGAGTAATTGTGGCTTCATAGAATGAGTTGGGTAGAGTACCTTCTGTTTCTATTTTGTGGAATAGTTTGTGAAGAACTGGGATTAGATCTTCTTTGAAGGTCTGATAGAGCTCTGCACTAAACCCATCTGGTCCTGGGCTTTTTTTAGTTGGGAGACTATTAATGACTGCTTCTATTTCTTTGGGGGATATAGGGCTGTTTAGATCATTAACCTGATCTTGATTCAACTTTGGTTGAATCTGGTATCTGTCTAGGAACTTCTCCATTTCATCCAGGTTCTCCAGTTTTGTTGAGTATAGCCTTTGGTAGAAGGATCTGATGGTGTTTTGGATGTCTTCAGGATCTGTTGTTATGTCTCCTTTTTCATTTCTGATTTTGTTAATTAGGATGCTTTCCCTGTGCCCTCTAGTGAGTCTGGCTAAGGGTTTATCTATTTTGTTGATTTTCTCAAAGAACCAGCTCCTTGATTGGTTGATTCTTTGATCACTGGAGCTTTTCAATTATTCATCTAATTTGAGAAGTATTTATTGAGCATGCACTGTGTTCAAGACATTGGAAAAGACAGATCAAGTTTGTGCCATTGCCTGGGAAGTAGGCAATTAGATGTGAGAATACAGTGGGTGACACTCTCATACACTGTTATCAGAGGTTTAAATTAATACAAATTAATATACCAGGCAGAAGGTTACCAGGTTCAGCCTATTTGTAAAGTCTGAAGTTTCTAATTGAGTTAAATGTGCCCTATGACCCAACCCTTCTACTCTGTACACATATCCTAGAGAAATGGAAAAAATGGACTTGTAAAAATATTTGTACACAAATTCATAATAGCCCCAACAGACAAACAATTCACTCAAGCTCGTAACAAAGGACAATTTGTGAGATATCCATACAAGAGAATATTGCCTAACAGTAAACAATGAACTATGGCTGAATATGACAATATGAATAAATACAAAATGGGCAGTGTCAAAGAAGCTAGACACCAAATAATTTTTATATGATTACATTCATTTGATCAGGTAAAACTTGTGAAGGATTAAATAAGTCAGAACAGTTGGGACCTCTGGGGAAGACTTATATATTAAAAAAGGCTACTGTATAATATACAAATTGTTCCTCAATTAATAAGCAGAGGTGGGAAACATTTCTGAGGATACCTCAGTAGTGCACACACAAACTTTAATGTATAATATAGATTTAGGTTGGAAATCCCACGTCTAGCACTGTATCTAAACACAAGGATACAAAAATTTGTGGTAAAGGTTATTTATTGCAACCTTGAGATAATGAAAACTGAAAAGGAAAGATCATTAAATCTCAGGTATAGTCTGTTCCTAGCACAGAATAATAGCACATGGCCAACAAAAGACTAAATTACAGCAATGTGGTTTATAATTCAAAGATATCCATAATATATTTTCTGTAAAAGAAAATTTGCATTATGTTACATACATGATAAAGTAAATGTATAAATAAAACATGTATACATGTATATCTACGTATATACACACAAAAACCTGTAAACATACACATATCATAATTAATAGTTGTTTACCTTGCAAGATAGAAATTACTGAGGCTTTTACTTTTTGTTATGTATATTTCATATTGCTTTAATTTTGATATCAGGAACCTTAAAGTTGTATAATTTTAACATTTACTGATAAGAAGATTATATACTGTGTAATGAGTTTCTTTGAGATAGTAATAGTGGAAGTAATGAAAAGAGGGCAAATTCAATCAATTCACAGAGGATTTTGAGATGCCTCAGGGATGCTTAGGTAGGCATGCTAAGAAGGAAGCCAGCTATGTAAGTCTGTAGCAGAGAAGACCAGTTAGGAATGACGACAGAGATATGGGTAATATACGCATCAACCAAAGACACAATGAGACTTCAAGGGGGTGAATAATGAAGAGAACTACTGATAGAAATGAGCTTGTCCTGAAACAGAGAACAATGCGAAACAGGTCTCGGTAGATCAGCTGGGAAAGGGCGCCTTGAAAGACAGACCAGAGAAGTAGTCAGATAAACCAGGAGAAGGAAGTGCTATATAAACCACGGAAAGAGTGATTTGTAACAGATGATGTGCTCACGCAGTGACAAATGCTGCTGAGGATATAAGGGATCTAGAGAGAGAAAGGTGGCTTCTGATTTTAGCCACAAAGGGACTTTGATGGGATCAGGAACCATTGCATAGTGGTGGTGGGTACAGGGTTAAATACAGTTCTTTGTGCAGCTGTAGCTACTACATTGCTGGAGCTGGGAGAAAGGAGATCAATGGGTGGAATTGAGGTTAAAAGAAACTTCTGTTTGACTTTAGCTTTTAAATTGCCAGGTGTGGTGGCGCACACCTTTAGTTCCAGCACTTTCGAGGCAGAGGAGGCAGAAGCAGAGGCAGAGGCAGAGGCAGAGGCAGAGGCAGAGGCAGAGGCAGAGGCAGAGGCAGAGGCAGAGGCAGAGGCAGAGGCAGAGGCAGAGGCAGAGGCAGAGGCAGAGGCAGAGGCAGAGGCAGAGGCAGAGGCAGAGGCAGAGGCAGAGGCAGAGGCAGAGGCAGAGGCAGAGGCAGAGGCAGAAGGATGCCCATGAGTTTGAGGCCAGCCTGGTCTATAAAGTGAGTTCAGAACAGTCAGGACTATTACACAGAGAAACTCTGTCTAGAAAACAAAACAAAGAAAGGCATAGAAAGTATTAGGTATGAGAATGGCAAAATCAGCTTTAAAAAATATAGTATTAAAATCAGTGAGACCCAAATAATTTCACAGGGTCATAGAGAAGCAGTTAGTGGAGCTAGAGACTGGATCTTGTTAGTGATAGAATTTAGCCAGCAGAACAAAGATACTGATGCTGTGTGCAGCACAGATGGCTGGATTCCTCTTACACAGAAGGTAGGCACCCCATTGTAACAAGGAAGGAGGCAAGGGTAGGCATAGATATAGGCAAATTTATAGATTGGTAATAAGGATTCAGAGAGCACTCCTCTGATAAATTCTATTTTCTCTCGAAAGTAGGAGGCAGGGTAACCTGCTGAGAAAGGGGGAAGAAGTGACAAGATGGAGAAGGTTGAAAATAGCCGCCATGGAGAACACACGGAAGACCCAAACAGAAACAGGCTTGGCAATTCTCCTTAAAGATCTGCTCAAAGGTGGAGACCATTGTTTGGACAGCTTGGGTGTAGGATTTTAGTGTTAGGAAGTGAAGGCAGATGTGTAACGTGATATCAGTGGATTCAAATAACAACTTAAGTCAAGTGTGGTGGCTCACACCTATATTCCCAGCACTTAGGTAGACTGAAGCATGAGGATTTCCATGAATTCTATGCCAGCATAGATTTTATAGTGAGTTTGTAGGCCAGTGTGGGTTACAGAGTGAGAGCCTATCTCAAACACACAGACACACAGACACACACAGACACACACACACACACACACACAAACCCATGCATGGATGTACATGCACATACACACACATGCCACATGCATATACACACTCTCTTACATACACATCTGCACTCACGCATGCATGCATGCATATCATCACCACCACACTAAATCAGTAAAGATGCTAAAACAATGGTACCAAACAAGACCACCTGCTAATAATTATCACCTCAGCTGAGGAATTTGGATTTGAGCCCATCACCCAAAGCTCTATGGCATATTGGAGCAAAGGAGACCCTGGCAGATGATTCTCATCACAGCTCAGTAGCAGCTCCCCTCTCATACTTTCACCTACAATTGTTTTCTAAATCAGAATGCCTCACATTGCAGCATTATTTATGGTGATAGAGGGTTGCAGAGAATCTAACTAACATCCATCACCGAGAGTGGATGTTGAAGTATGGTAGATGCACATTCTGGAGTCATTTGCAGCAATTGGAAACAAAGGATTAGTTGTAAGAGCAACATGTATAGATTTTTTAAAATGTCATGATGGGTAAAAATGAGCAAGAAATGCAATTATATATATATATGTGGAAACAGTATCTCACATACAGAAATTCAAAATCATCCTCTAAAAATGATAATGAACATTTAGTAGGGACATATGCAGATACAATAGAGTCATTAAGCAGGAGAGATGAGCTGCTAATGAAAGAGCAAGGAGAATTTGAGTTAAGTGTGGGGATGACAGGAATAAATAAGTTAAACAAGATACCAATGATGATAAATGTGCCATGAGCTGAGCTTGATGAATTCAATGCTCTGCACGTAAGGTACCAACTAAATGCAGAAAGAAATAAGTGAATCAAAATGCTTACCTAGAATCCAATTGCGCACGGGACCTTAGACTGCATTAGTTAGGGAAGCAGAAAACCGGCCTGAGTAGGGCCACAAGCCTCTTCGGGTCTGACCAGCACCTGGGTAGCTAGAGCGCAGGGTCGGCTCGCCAGCTACCCACGACACCCGCCACAGGATTTTGAGACTTCTGGTGAGTGGAACACAGCTTCTGCTCCAGTCCAATCCCGCGGGACCTGAGACTGCTTTGGTTGGGGAGGCAGAAATCCGGCCTGAGTAGGGCCACAAGCCTCTTCCGGTCAGACCAGCACCGGGGTAGCTAGGGCGCAGGGTCGGCTGACACTCGCCAGCTACCCACGACACCCACCACAGGATTACAGGATTTTGAGACTTCTGGTGAGTGGAACACAGAGTCTGCTCCAATCTTTAAACAGTGACAACAATAACAACTAATCCCAGAGATTACCAGATGGCGAAAGGTAAACGTAAGAATCTTACTAACAGAAACCAAGACCACTCACCATCATCAGAACCCAGCACTCCAACTTCGCCCAGTCCAGGGCACCCCAACACACCGGAAAAGCTAGACCCAGTTCTAAAAGCATATCTCACGATGATGGTAGAGGACATCAAGAAGGACTTTAATAACACACTTAAAGAAATTCAAAAGAACACTGGTAAACAGGTAGAAGACATTAAAGAGGAAGCACAAAAATCCCTTAAAGAATTGCAGGAGAACACTGCTAAACAGGTAGAAGACATTAAAGAGGAAGTACAAAAATCCCTTAAAGAATTGCAGGAGAACACTGCTAAACAGGTAGAAGACATTAAAGAGGAAGCACAAAAATCCCTTAAAGAATTGCAGGAGAACACTGCTAAGCAGGTAGAAGACATTAAAGAGGAAGCACAAAAATCCATTAAAGAATTGCAAGAAAACCAGACCAAACAGGTGATGGAATTGAATAAAACCATCCAAGACCTAAAAAGGGAAGTAGAAACAATGAAGAAAACCCAAATTGAGGCAACACTGGAGATAGAAACACTAGGAAAGAAATCTGGAACCATAGATACGAGCATCAGCAACAGAATACAAGAGATGGAAGAGAGAATCTCAGGTGCAGAAGACTCCATAGAGAACATCGGCACGACAATCAAAGGAAATACAAAATGCAAAAAGATCCTAACTCAAAATATCCAGGAAATCCAGGACAAAATGAGAAGACCAAACCTACGGATAATAGGAGTAGATGAGAATGAAGATTTTCAACTCAAAGGACCAGCAAATATATTCAACAAAATTATAGAAGAAAACTTCCCAAACCTAAAGAAAGAGATGCCCATGAACATACAAGAAGCTTACAGAACTCCAAATAGACTGGACCAGAAAAGAAATTCCTTCCAACACATAATAATCAGAACAACAAATGCACTAAATAAAGATAGAATACTAAAAGCAGTAAGGGAAAAAGGTCAAGTAACATATAAAGGCAAGCCTATCAGAATTACACCAGATTTTTCACCAGAGACTATGAAAGCCAGAAGGGCCTGGACAGATGTTATACAGAAACTAAGAGAACACAATTTCTAGCCCAGGCTACTATACCCAGCCAAACTCTCAATTACCATAGATGGAGAAACCAAAGTATTCCACGATAAAACCAAATTCACACATTATCTTTCCATGAATCCAGCACTTCAAAGGATAATAACAGAAAAAAAACCAGTACAAGGACGGAAACCACGTCATAGAAAAAGCAAGAAGGTAATCCCTCAACAAACCTAAAAGAAGACAGCCACAAAAACAGAAAACCAACTCTAACAACAAAAATAAAAGGAAGAAACAATTACTTCTCCCTAATATCTCTTAATATCAATGGACTCAACTACCCAATAAAAAGACATAGACTAACAGGCTGGTTACAGAAACAGGACCCAACATTTTGCTGCTTACAGGAAACTCATCTCAGAGAAAAAGATAGACACTACCTCAGAATGAAAGGCTAGAAAACAATTTTCCAAGCAAATGGTAGGAAGACACAAGCTGGAGTAGCCATTATAATATCTGATAAGATTGACTTCCAACCCAAAGTCATCAAAAAAGACAAGGAAGGGCACTTCATTCTCATCAAAGGTAAAATCCTCCAAGAGGAACTATCAATTCTGAATATCTATGCGCCAAATACAAGGGCAGCCTTATTCATTAAAGATACTTTAGTAAAGCTCAAAGCACACATTGCACCTCACACAATAATAGTGGGAGACTTCAACACACCACTTTCACCAATGGACAGATCATGGAAACAGAAACTAAACAGGGACACAGTGAAACTAACAGAGGTTATGAAACAAATGGATCTGACAGATATCTACAGAACATTTTATCCTAAAACGAAAGGATATACCTTCTTCTCAGCACCTCACGGTACCTTCTCCAAAATTGACCACATAATTGGTCACAAAACAAGCCTCAATATATACAAAAATATTGAAATTGTCCCATGCACCCTATCAGATCACCATGGACTAAGACTGATCTTCAATAACAAAATAAATAATAGAAAGACAACACACACGTGGAAACTAAACAACACTCTTCTCAATGATACCTTGGTCAAGGATGGAATAAAGAAAGAAATTAAGGACTTTCTGGAGTTTAATGAAAATGAAGCCACAACATACCCAAACTTATGGGACACACTGAAAGCATTTCTAAGAGGAAAACTCATAGCTCTGAGTGCCTCCAAAAAGAAACTAGAGAGAGCACACATTAGCAGCTTGACAACACACCTAAAAGCTCTAGAACGAAAGGAAGCAAATTCACCCAAGAGGAGTAGATGGCAAGAAATAATCAAACTCAGGGGTGAAATCAACCAAGTGGAAACAAGAAGAACAATTCAAAGAATCAACCAATCGAGGAGCTGGTTCTTTGAGAAAATCAACAAGATAGATAAACCCTTAGCCAGACTCACTAGAGGGCATAGGGAAAGTACTCTAATTAACAAAATCAGAAATGAAAAGGGAGACATAACAACAGACACTGAAGAAATCCAAAACACCATCAGATCATTCTACAAAAGGCTATACTCAACAAAACTGGAGATCCTGGATGAAATGGACAAGTTTCTAGACAGATACCAGGTACCAAAGTTAAATCAAGATCAGGTTAATGATCTAAACAGTCCCATATCCCCTAAAGAAATAGAAGCAGTCATTAATAGTCTCCCAACCAAGCAAAGCGCAGGACCAGATGGGTTTAGTGCAGAGTTCTATCAAACCTTCAAAGAAGAACTAATCCCAGTTCTTAACACACTATTCCACAAAATACAATCAGAAGGTACTCTACCCAACTCATTCTATGAAGCCACAATTACTCTGATACCTAAACCACATAAAGACCCAACAAAAATAGAGAACTTCAGACCAATTTCCCTTATGAATATTGATGCAAAAATCCTCAATAAAGTTCTCGCTAACCGAATTCAAGAACACATCAAAACAATCATCCATCCTGACCAAGTAGGTTTCATCCCAGGGATGCAAGGATGGTTCAATATACGAAAATCCATCAATGTAATCCATTATATAAACAAACTCAAAGACAAAAACCACATGATCATCTCGTTAGATGCTGAAAAAGCATTTGACAAAATCCAACACCCATTCATGATAAAAGTCTTGGAAAGATCAGGAATTCAAGGCCCATACCTAACCATGATAAAAGCAATATACAGCAAACCAGTAGCCAACATCAAAGTAAATGGTGAGAAGCTGGAAGCAATCCCACTAAAATCAGGGACTAGACAAGGCTGCCCACTCTCTCCCTACCTATTCAACATTGTACTTGAAATCCTAGTCAGAGCAATTAGACAACAAAAGGAAATCAAGGGGATACAAATCGGAAAAGAAGAAGTCAAAATATCGCTTTTTGCAGATGATATGATAGTATACATAAGTGACCCTAAAAATTCCAACAGAGAGCTCCTAAGCCTGATTAATAGCTTCGGTGAAGTATCTGGATATAAAATTAACTCAAGCAAGTCAATAGCCTTTCTGTACACAAAGGATAAACAAGCAGAGAAGGAAATTAGGGAAACAACACCCTTCTCAATAGTCACAAACAATATAAAATACCTTGGCGTGACTCTAACTAAGGAAGTGAAAAATCTGTATGACAAGAACTTCAAGTCCCTGAAGAAAGAAATTATAGAAGATCTCAGAAGATGGAAAAACCTCCCATGCTCATGGAATGGCAGGATCAACATTGTAAAAATGGCTATCTTGCCAAAAGCAATCTACAGATTCAATGCAATCCCCATCAAAATTCCAACTCAATTCTTCAACGAATTGGAAAGGGCAATCTGCAAATTTATCTGGAACAACAAAAAACCTAGGATAGCAAAAACTCTTCTCAAGGATAAAAGAACCTCTGGAGGAATCACCATGCCTGATCTAAAGTTGTACTACAGAGCAATTGTGATAAAAACTGCATGGTACTGGTATAACAACAGAAAAGTAGACCAATGGAAAAGAATTGAAGACCCTGAGATCAACCCACATACCTATGGTCACTTGATCTTTGACAAGGGAGCAAAAACTATCCAGTGGAAAAAAGACAGCATTTTCTTTTTTTTTTTTTAAATATTTTTATTACATATTTTCCTCAATTACATTTCCAATGCTATCCAAAAAGTCCCCCATAGCTCCCCCCACTTCCCTACCCACCCATTCCCATTCTTTTGGCCCTGGCATTCCCCTATATTGGGGCATATAAAGTTTGCAAGTCCAATGGGCCTCTCTTTCCAGTGATGGCCGACTAGGCCATCTTTCCATACATATGCAGCTAGAGACAAGAGCTCCGGGGTACTGGTTAGTACATCATGTTGTTCCAACAATAGGGTTGCAGATCCCTTTAGCTCCTTGGGTACTTTCTCTAGCTTCTCCATTGGGAGCCCTGTGATCCATCCAATAGCTGACTGTGAGCATCCACTCCTGTGTTTGCTAGGCCCCGGCATAGTCTCACAAGAGACAGCTATATTTGGGTCCTTTCAGCAAAATCTTGCTAGTGTATGCAATGGTGTCAGCGTTTAGAAGCTGATTATGGGATGGATCCCTGGATATGGCAGTCTCTAAATGGTCCATCCTTTCCTCACAGCTACGAACTTTGTCTCTGTAACTCCTTCCCTGGGTGTTTTGTTCCCAATTCTAAGAGGGTGCACAGTGTCCACACTTTGGTCTTCATTCATCTTGAGTTTCATGTGTTTAGCAAATTGTATCTTATGTCTTGGGTATCCTAAGTTTTGGGCTAATATCCACTTATCAGTGAATACATATTGTGTGAGTTCTTTTGTGATTGTGTTACTTCACTCAAGATGATGCCCTCCAGGTCCATCCATTTGGCTAGGAATTTCATAAATTCATTCTTTTTAATAGCTGAGTAGTACTCCATTGTGTAAATGTACCATAATTTCTGTATCCATTCCTCTGTTGAGGGACATCTGGGTTCTTTCCAGCTTCTGGCTATTATAAATAGAGCTGCTATGAACATAGTGGAGCATGTGTCCTTCTTACCGGTTGGGACATCTTCTGGATATATGCCCAGGAGAGGTATTGCTGGATCCTCCGGTAGTACTATGTCCAATTTTCTGAGGAACCGCCAGACTGATTTCCAGAGTGGTTGTACAAGCTTGCAATCCCACCAACAATGGAGGAGTGTTCCTCTTTCTCCACATCCTCGCCAGCATCTGCTGTCACCTGAATTTTTGATCTTAGCCATTCTGACTGGTGTGAGGTGGAATCTCAGGGTTGTTTTGATTTGCATTTCCCTGATGATTAAGGATGTTGAACATTTTTTCAGGTGCTTCTCTGCCATTCTGTATTCCTCAGGTGAGAATTCTTTGTTCAGTTCTGAGCCCCATTTTTTAATGGGGTTATTTGACTTTCTGGAGTCCACCTTCTTGAGTTCTTTATATATATTGGATATTAGTCCCTTATCTGATTTAGGATAGGTGAAGATCCTTTCCCAATCTGTTGGTGGTTTTTTTGTCTTATTGATGGTGTCTTTAGCCTTGCAGAAGCTTTGCAGTTTCATGAGGTCCCACTTGTCAATTCTCGATCTTACAGCATAAGCCATTGCTGTTCTATTCAGGAATTTTTCCCCTGTGCCCATATCTTCAAGGCTTTTCCCCACTTTCTCCTCTATAAGTTTCAGTGTCTCTGGTTTTATGTGAAGTTCCTTGATCCACTTAGACTTGACCTTAGTACAAGGAGATAGGAATGGATCGATTCGCATTCTTCTACATGATAACAACCAGTTGTGCCAGCACCATTTGTTGAAAATGATGTCTTTCTTCCACTGGATGTTTTTAGCTCCCTTGAAAAGACAGCATTTTCAACAAATGGTGCTGGCACAACTGGCGGTTATCATGTAGAAGAATGCGAATTGATCCATTCCTATCTCCTTGTACCAAGGTCAAATCTAAGTGGATTAAGGAACTCCACATAAAACCAGAGACACTGAAACTTATAGAGGAGAAAGTAGGGAAAAGCCTCGAAGATATGGGTACAGGGGAAAAATTCCTGAATAGAACAGCAAAGGCTTGCGCTGTAAGATCGAGAATCGATAAATGGGACCTCATAAAGTTGCAAAGCTTCTGCAAGGCAAAAGACACCGTCAATAAGACAAAAAGACCACCAACAGATTGGGAAAGGATCTTTACCTATCCTAATTCAGATAGGGGTCTAATATCCAATATATATAAGGAACTCAAGAAGGTGGATTCCAGAAAATCAAATAACCCCATTAAAAAATGGGGCTCAGAACTGAACAAAGAATTCTCACCTGAGGAATACAGAATGGCAGAGAAGCACCTGAAAAAATGTTCAACATCCTTAATCATCAGTAAAATGCAAATCAAAACAACCCTGAGATTCCACCTCACACCAGTCAGAATGGCTAAGATCAAAAATTCAGGTGACAGCAGATGCTGGCGAGGATGTGGAGAAAGAGGAACACTCCTTCATTGTTGGTGGGATTGCAAGCTCGTACAACCACTCTGGAAATCAGTTTGGTGGTTCCTCAGAAAATTGGACATAATACTACCAGAGGATCCAGCAATACCTCTCCTGGGCTTATATCCAGAAGATATTCCAACCGGTAAGAAGGACACATGCTCCACTATGTTCATAGCAGCCTTATTTATAATAGCCAGAAGCTGGAAAGAACCCAGATGCCCCTCAACAGAGGAATGGATACAGAAAATGTGGTACATTTACACAATGGAGTACTACTCAGCTATTAAAAGGAATGAATTTATGAAATTCCTAGGCAAATGGATGGATCTGGAGGGCATCAGTCTGAGTGAGGTAACATATTCACAAAGGAACTCACACAATATGTACTCACTGATAAGTGGATATTAGCCCAAAAACTTAGGATACCCAAGATATAAGATACAATTTGTTAAATGCATGAAACTCAAGAAGAACGAAGACCAAAGTGTGGACACTGTGCCCCTTCTTGGAATTGGGAACAAAACACCCATGGAAAGAGTTATAGAGATAAAGTTTGGAACTGTGAAGAAAGGATGGACCATTTAAAGACTGCCATATCCAGGGATCCATCCCATAATCAGCTTCCAAACACTGACACCATTGCATACACTAGCAAGATTTTGCTGAAAGGACCCAGATATAGCTGTCTCTTGTGAGACAATGCCGGGGCCTAGCAAACACAGAAGTGGATGCTCACAGTCGCTATTGGATGGATCACAGGGCCCCCAATTGAGGAGCTAGAGAAAGTACCCAAAGAGCTAAAGGGATCTGCAACCCTATAGTTGGAACAACATTATAAACTAACCAGTACCCCGGAGCTCTTGTCTCTAGCTGCATATGTATCAAAAGATGGCCTAGTAGGCCATCACTGGAAAGAGAGGCCCATTGGTCATGCAAACTTTATATGCCCCAGCACAGGGGAATGCCAGGGCCAAGGGGTGGGGGTGGGTGGGTGGGGGACTGGGGGGGGAGTGTATTGGGGACTTTTTGGATAGCATTGGAAATGTAATTGAGGAAATTACCTAATAAAAAAAATAAATAAAAAAAATGCTTACCTAGCATGTTGTAGACTTTGTGGAAAGTAACATCTTTATCTTTAACCAAGCACAACAGCCTGGCACAAGATCAGGGTTAGAGGAGGATGGGAATATTGGCATAGGCTCTCCCTCAACTTGCATTTATTTTTTTTCAGGTTTATTAATGTGTTAATAATTAAAACTATGAATGTAAGAGATACACAACATACATTTATTTTTGAAATCATGGCCACGATCAAGGCAATTAAAATGTTCCATTGCCACATAGTTGCTTTCTTCATGTGATAAAAATACTTAAGATCCACCTCTTTCAAAGATTTCATATGTGTGTGTATCTTTATGTGTATGTGAGCACACACACACAGATGTCTGAAGAGGCATCTTATCCCCTTGTAGCCAGAGTTACAGGTAATTGTGAGCTAGTCCACATGGGTGCTGGGAATCAAATTCAGGCCATCATTCCTGGCCTCCCCTATTCTTTGAACTAAAGTCTCATGATGTAGCTCTGGCTACCTGGAATTCCCTATGTAGATCAGGATGAACTCAAACTCACAAAGGTCTCCAGCCTCTGACTCTAGTGTACAATGATTAAAGGTGTGAGCCAACAAGATCCACACTTAAGTACTCTTGTTATAAAATTTCAAGTACACAGTATGATGTCATTAACTATAGTCATTAGGCTGTACACTAGAGCCTCAACAGTGATTCAGTCTGTACCTGGAAATGCACATCCTTAGAGCAGTGCTTTCTCATTTTCCATAACCCCAGGTCCAGGTCCTGCTGTATCCCACTATCTAAAATCTCTGTTTTTATAAATTCCATTTTTTCAGTATTACATGTAAATATGGCACAGTGTTTTTCTTGCAAAGTCTGACTTATTTTTCTTGAATAATACCATTCAGATGCACCCATGTTGTTACAAAGGACAGGAATCTCTCTCTCTCTTGACAACAATTTTACAATGTATGCATTTTCATCATATCTTCCCTCCTTATCTTCTTCTAACTCCCTTCTACTCTTGCTGACTCTTTCTTTCCTCAACCAGTTCTCCCTACCAAGTTCACGTTATTTTTTGGTGCAGATCTTGTGCAAGAAGCCACCATTGCTGTGGTCATGATTGAAGTAGCCATCATATCAGGAAGGCAGGATTTATGGCAGTCTTCTCCATTCCACTGTGTGCATACAGGATGGTTTCTTTGTCTGTTGTTGGATATTTAAGTTGTTTCCATGTCCTGGCAGTAGTAAGCACTGCTGCTATAAACATGGTGCTGGAATGGAGCCCTTTCCCAACCTGGCTGGATTTCTGGTTTATGAATATGTAGACTTGGGATTACCCAGTCATATCGTAGTTCTGATTTTCATCTCACCACATATTTTTTCCCATCGAAGAAACTGGGAAACAACTTAGTCAAAAAAGTGGGAAAATGTAGGAAAACAACTTAGTCAAAGTCACTCACTTAGTTGCAATATTTGGACTAAAGCCAAGTGGCTACTGCTCAGTTCCCTGTGAACATTTGGGGAGATTCGGGAGAAACCTCATAGGTTTTGTGCTTATTATTCGCTTGTTGTTCACTTCTTAAATAGACTCGACTCCATGCTATGGTTTCTACCTCCTTAATGATGTTTGAAAAATAGAAATCAAGTCCTGAATACAGTGTGCTCTTCCACTCTTCTTACAAGGACATATTTAAGCCATGAACATTGACCCAGAGCTGAGGGCTCCTCTTTTTCCCCGGTAATTTTTTTTTTTGTATTCCATGTTCAAATATTTATTTTTATTGTGTTGATTTATGGAGGGCTGTATGATAAACTGGTGGCCACAGGTAGTGTATAATGATGAAATACTTAACATTCCCATATTAAACATAAGATGATTAGCAAAAGCTCGCTGGATATATTTATAAGGTATAGGTAGTCAACTTTCCTTAGCAATTCTTTTAAAACTATGCCACAATTTCGAATGCTAGACTTTTAGTCAGTTCACTGGAGTGGCTTTTAAAAGTTGAGTTAGCAAATTGGTCATAATAATAATGCCATCCCTAGTTTACTATAGCAAGGCCTCAGGGGGCCTTAGAAAGCTTGATGTTTGTCATCAGGCCTCAGTATTCTATTGCAATTTGTGCTGTAAAGTTTTCTACCTTAATCATACTCAATTCTATACCCATAAGTCACACACAATCCAATCTTTATATATACACCTCAGTGACATTTTTTATGCTTTAAGTTTTGTAAAGAACATATCAAATTTATTGAAGTACAATTGGTATGCAAAGGGACACTGCCTATTTGTATATAAACACCTGTGATAACATTGCCACAGTCAAAGCAATTGACATATTGAGTCCTGCAGGTTTTCTTGTGCCCCTGTCCTTATTTTATGGTAAGGACTTATAGTGTGAGAGCTACCCTCTTAATACATTTTTGAAAATCACAAAACCATATTAGTAACAAAATATATGTGCTGTGTTGCACTGCAGATTTTTAGAACTCATCCAATTAACATAATTGGTACTTCAAATCCTTTGACTACTGACTACTCAGTTTCCATGTCTCTATCCAAGGCAACTGGTTTGATGTTGCCCTATATCTCTTTACAATAATCTGAAGTCTAGATTATAGAGAATGACCCGTTCAAACCAATATGCTAATAGCCATCAACACATCACTTAATGTTTGCCAGTAACAACACATTGCCTTCTTGACTGACAAAAGGGTTTCATGCACAGAACACCTTCTGAGAACTAGGGCTCCCTTGAGAAATAGAAAGCAGAAGGGTGGAATCATCAAAAGTATTGGTCTTGGTATCAGAGAAGTTAGGGTTTGAATGCTACATCTGTCTCTGTATAACAAGACTTGAGAGAGATACGATGGATGTCCTGGCCAGCTTTATGTCAACTTTACACAAGCTAGTGTTATCTGAAAGGAGGGAGCCTTAATTAAGAAAATGCTTCCATAAGATTCAGCTGTAAGGGGTCCCCAATGGAGGAGCTAGAGAAAGAACCCAAGGAGCTTAAGGGGTTTGCAACCCTATAGGAGGAATAACAATATGAACTAACTAATTCCCCCTAGAGCTGTGTCTCTAGTTGCATATGTAGCAAAGATGGCCTACTCAGTCATCAATGAGAGGAGAGGTCCTTGGTCCTGTAAAGGCTCGATGCCCCAGGGGAAATGCCAGGACCAAGAAGCAGGAGTGGGTGGGTTGGTGAGCTGGGGGAGGGAGGGAGGGGGTATAGGGGGTTTTTGGAGGGGAAACCAGGAAAGGGGATAACATTTGAAATGTAAATAAAGAAAATATCTAATAAAAAAGATTCAGCTGTAGGGCATTTTCATAATTAGTGATTGATATGGGAGAACTCAGCCCATTGTGGGTGGTGCCACCTCTGGGCTGGTGGTCCTAGGTTAAGAAAGAACACTAGGGGCAAGGTAGAATTCTGCTGCAATGGAAACACCCTAGAATCTCTGAGGGCAACCCTAGTGAAGACTCCTAATAATGGAGGATACAGAGTCTGAACATCTCCTGTAACCAGACAAGATTTCCACTGTAGGTACTGAGACACGAACCCTGCCATAAAACCTTTGACCTACAGTTTGTCCTGCCTGAAAGGTGTCCTGGAGAAAAGGTGGCACAGAACTTGTGGAAGTGGCCAACCCATGACTTGTCCAATTTGAGACCCATGTCATGAGAGAGAGCCCAGACTTGACTGTCCGGATGGCTAGGAAGCAAACACAACTGGCAAAACAAACAAAGAATTCCTAATGATATTCTTCTATACTCATAGACTAAAGCCTACCATAATTGTCATTGCAGAGAGGTTCCATCAAGTAACTGATGGAAACAGATGCAGAGACCCACAGACAAACATTAGGTGGAGCTTGGGGAGTGCCATTGAAGAAGATGAGGAAAGAATGTAGGAGCCAGAGGAATCAGGGACACCAGGAGAACAGGGCTCACAGAGACTGGAGTAATAAGCAGGAATCCTGTATGGGTCTGACCTAGAGTCTCTGCAGATGTGCTATAGTTGTGTAGCTGGGCATTCTCATGAGGCTCCTCTAACAGTGGGAGCAGAGGCTAACTCTGACTCCTTTGTCTTTTGGGGACCTGTTTTTTCCTACTGAGTGGCATTGTCCAGCCTTGATATAAGGTATGTAGCTAGTCTTACTGTAACTTGTCATGTCATGTTTGGTTAATATCTCTGGGAGGCCTGCTCTTTTCTGAAGGGACATGGAGGAGGAGTGGGTCTGAGGGAAGGAGTGGAGAAAGAGAGGGGGGCGACTAGAAGGAGTAGAGGAGGGTACTGTGGTCAGGATGTAATAATATTTGAGAGGAGAATAAGTAAGTAAATAAATGAAATTACCTCAAGTAATTTCTAAGTCTCTCTCTCTCTCTCTCTCTCTCTCTCCCTCTCTCTCTCTCTCTCTCTCTCACACACACACACACACACACACACACAGAGAGAGAGAGAGAGAGAGAGAGAGAGAGAGAGAGAGAGAGAGAGAGACAACTGAGTAAGTCTAGAGTCTCTGATAAAGCTTTTTACAAATCGTATAACTTATTTTCCAGATATAATTTTAGTATATATAATATTTGAATTTTTAGGGTAGTTGAGGAATTTTAGACTAGTACCCTTTTTACTTTTCAGAATTAGTTATTATCAGTCTCTGCCTCCCGGGTAGGATCAGGCAGATGGCACTATTTATGTATCCACCAAGGTACAGAGTCACCCTTTAACCTCAGAATGGCTCCAAATGCTGTTTGTAAAATGGAGTCTCCGAGGAGAAGGCAAAGCATGAAAAACTATTGTTTTATACAGAATGGAGTAACTTAGGGTAGGCACAATATAACCTCAACACTTGTGATGTCCTTTAAGTCTGTGCCCTCTATAACCCCTTGTACCATTGAAAAAAATTATAACAACTTTGAATACCCCAGCTTTCAATAGCTGGCTAGTTCTTGTTGGCTTTTCCCAGGGTTCTCTTCTCATTCTTTGTCTTACTCTGTCTAATCTCCTGGGAAGAGGAAAGTTACTTCTATGGTTTTCGTTGATACTATGCTTACAACGTCAATGTTAGTCTCCCCATCTCCATTGGACTGCACTTCTATCTGTTGTTGGACATCTGCACTTCAATTGTACCTAAGAACCTCTAGCTGGATGTGGTCAGGGTCTAACTCACCGTCTTCCATTCCTTGGGCCCAACCTGTGCCACTACCCAAACTAGAAGTCTGTGAGTTGTTTGAGGCTGCCAACTCACTGGATCTCCACATTCTGTTAGTTTTTCAGTCCTGAAACATGTACAGATGCATTAGTGTCATCTTTCAGGTGTCCCCTGGGCTTGCTGCAGGACCTCTATCAGGCATGTCCAACTTTTCTGGCATTGTATTAGAATACTGTTACCTACAAAGCTCATCTTCAAGAACTGCCATTGAGTTTTTTAAATTGCAGAAATAATATCATAATGTTCCAAGTACTTTTAATATTTCCTGTTGTCTTCCGGCCACAGGTTGGATATGCCTTCTAGACTGTTCATATGGAACTACTACTTACCCCTCCCAGCCCTCATGGTTCCACTGATTTTGACCCCAGTGGATTCTGTAGTCTTCCCTGGATTCGCAGCAACCTCCCCACCACCACCATGAAAAAGAACCTAACTTATGTTTCTGAAATGTATTCCTTATTTTATAGAAAATGTCATCTAGATTCAGGTTACAGCAGATTCAGGTTACAAGCCATTCATGCTGCACAACTGTATAGCCAGTGCACAGAGGCCCTGAAGCAAACATGCTGTAATGGAGTTTGCTGCATCAACAGAGCCCGGCCAGAGAAGCCCCACTAGGTCCCTGCTTTGTTGGCCTGTGACCTGCTCAGTTTACCCCTCTCTGAAACTCTTTTGCAGACTGTAAGCGATAGGGTTAATGAATGCATGTCATTCAGGAAACTTTTTTTTCTTTTTTTTCCCCTTAGGTATTTTCTTCATTTACATTTCAAATGCTATCCCAAAAGTCCCCCCTCCCCCCTCCCCTACCCACCCACTCCCACTTTTTGGCCCTGGCATTCCCGGTATTGAGGCATATAAAGTTTGCAAGACCAATGGGCCTCTCTTTCCAGTGATGGCCAACTAGGCCATCTTCTGATACATATGCAGCTAGAGACACGAGCTCTGGGGATTACTGGTTAGTTCATATTGTTCCTCCTATAGGGTTGCAAACCCTTTTAGCTCCTTGGGTACTTTCTCTAGCTCCTCCATTGGGGGCCCTCTCTGAAACTCTTTTGCAGACTGTAAGCGATAGAGTTAATGAATGCGTGTCATTCAGGAAACTCTTGCCTTGTTCTGTGCGATATATATTTGTAAAAGGAAAATGTCCATTGTCTAAACCCAAAGCAAAATGGAACCCTGCAGTGTGCTGGAAGAAGAAAAGCAGACAACAGCCTTTTTCAGTGGCCTCCAATCAGCCCATTTATAGAGAGAATAGACTTGATTGCAGGTTTGGCCCAGCTCATTGTTAACGATTATTCATGTTTAACACAGGAGTGTTTTTAAAATGTTTCTAACTTTTGTTTCATTTTCCTTTCAGATAGAAAATACTAGTATCACACTAGAGATTTTTAGCTCCTTTCCTAGCCATAACCAAATGTAACATATTATTTGGGGGAAAATTATAAGATGCCTCCATTTCCCTAGTTAGTCTGCACACCTGTTCTTTCTGATGCCATTCATTCATGCTTTTTAGCACTAGCCCTTAGTTGTCAGTTATCACTAGCATTTATTGAGTGACAGCTACAACTATGCATTGGTCGTTGGGCTAGGCCCTGAGACAGAGGCAAAGAGGACTATGTAAACTACTTCAGATTCACCATCCTAACCCCCTGCCCAGGTCCATAGTTCTATAGAGGGAGATATGCACCCCATCCCCTACAAGGCCCACAGTTGTGTAGGGGGTGGTGTGCACTTTTGCTTGATGAGACACTTTGTATGGGAGCAGTCCTTTATCTTTCAACACCCAACCCACATATCAGGCATAGTTACAGTTGGTCACTGCTCCTTTGTGCTCCCCCAGCACAAAGGAGCACTTTGCACGCACCTTCACAGTTCGTGTGTTGGTCTGAATGTTTTCAATTATCTCCAGGCAGTGACCTTCCCAAGAACTGGAGCTGTTCTGTGCTTAGTGAATCAGAGATGGCTCAAACAGTGTCAGTCTAACGAAGGAAATCAGAAAGAAAAGAAAAAAGCACTGATAGTACCCTGAGTCCCAGGCAGAGAGTCTCTTTCTCCTGCTGGACAAATCTGCAGGCCACTTCAGAGGTGATTGCTCACCTCCTGTTTGTAGCTTCTCAGATCCCTGGATCCCTTGGCGATTTCATGAAAATGCAAATTCAGAGTTAATGCGTTTGAGAGTGAGACCAGGATGCTGCATACCTAAGATGTCCCAGTTGAAAATGCTTGCTACTGAGCCGCAAAGAATCTATAATTGTTTATCTCTACTTCTAGGTCTCCTGGTTCCAGAACTCAACACCAGCATGTACTCTGTTAGAAAGGCCTAACACCAAGACATCCACTTGAAGAGAACAGTGGTGTTGAAACCCAAGTCCTGCTTCAGGTAGGTACAGGCCACATCCAGTGAGAGAAAGTGGCCTATCTTCCACCCTTTCCATTTGATACAAAGTTTCTGTGAGTTCCACGCAGCCTTGGGACTGCATTCATCAAAACAGGACACCTTTCCTGCCTACTTCACACAAAGGTACCAAGGAGTCTAGCCGTTTTGGACGTGAGTGACACTCCAGCCCATCTTATCCTATATCCTTAGCCTGCTTTTAGGCTGATCCCTCAGGCTGGTAGTTTTTAATGCAACACTGTCTTGCTCTGTTTCTTCTGTGCATGCCTCTGCACAGGTTGCTCTGGGAGAAGGAGCAGGGTGTAAAGCAGCACTGCACCCTTCCTCAAAGGACTTGGCACCTGCTCCAGCTGCTGCTACTCTTGTGCTAACTGAACTCATGACTACAGTCCAGGCTTGTAGGCAGTCTGAGCTCTGGCCTCTCATTTATCAGTTGATGAAGATGTATGTTACTGGCTCATCTGGGTTACTGTGGGGAGAAAAGGGATAACCTAGGGGGGGAAACTCTTTTGTAAATGGTAAGAGTATGTACAAGTGTTAAAGATTATCACAGAGAGGTTAGGAGGTATAGCTTTAAATCTCTGTAATTCTGCCCAGCTCAGGAGCGCAGTGCCCTGTAATGTGGTATTTTCAGAGGGAACCTATTGGTTGACTGACCATGGGAAGACAAACTCTGAATTCTTTTTAGCAAATCCCCGCTCATCTTGTTGAAAAGCACCCTGTGCCCACTTCTGTAGGAGTTGTAACTCAACACCACCAGGCCGTCCATTTCTCAAGAGGATAGATAACCTGTCTAGTGTAATCAGGATGGGGTAGCTGGAAGCAGGAAGTATTGAAACACTGAAATGAAGATACAAAACTCCGAAATGGATGGCTTCCTGGGAAAGCTTTCGCTGACAATTTTTTCTTTCAAATTTGGAGGGTTGAGTCACCTGTTTATATGCTAAAAAGAGCCCCCTTATTTTGATTGCTGAATACTTTCTCTCCTAGTCGTCAAACTTATTATGGAATAAAACATTTTGATAATTGCTTTTTAATATGATGAAAGGTTGGAACCTTTCCCAATGACAAGGGAATGAGGGAATAGAATGGAATGATGTCTTGTAATTTTTATAACTTCCAAATAGCAAATGAGAGAATCGTTCATTTATTCACTGCAGTTTCCTTCCAGAATCACAGAATTACTCCTACACAGCAATTAGAAGGGGAAGATGAATGTTTGAGCTTTAACTGTAATTTGTCTTTCTGGGGAGGAGGGGAATGATTTTAAGCAGCTTAATGAGAAAAGTTCATTAACAAATAGAAAATTTTAGTTGTTCTATATTTTCTGAAAGGGTTTTCTACATTGATAAACAAATGATTATTGCAATTTACAAGGAACTAAAGTAATAGTCCAATGTTTATATTTGAAGTGTCGCTCTTTCCTTTAAAAACATGATTCTTAAGCATGGAGTGGTGGTACATGCCTATAATCTTAGCACTTGAGAGTTGGACATAGAAAGATATGGAGTTGAAGGTCATCCTCAATTTCCCCATGAGTTAAAAGACACACAGACATAGACAGATACACACACAGAGACAGATATAGATAGACACACACACACTCACACACATGCATGCACTTCCACATGCACAGTCACACAAACTGAGGCAGTGCAATGATTTGTCACATGGAACAAGCCATGCCTCCATACTCAGTCTCTTTGTAGTACACTCAGCTTTTCATTATCCCAAGCCCACAGCCAACCTGGCCTATGTGTGTCGTGGTTCAAAAGAGCTAGTCAAGAGAATCGTTTCTCTCTTCATAGAGATCTCAATCCAAGCTTCCACTTCTGATGGAATTGCTGGCTTTTCTCACCTTTCCCTTAACTCATCTTTCTCTGTCTCTCCCTCTTCTCCTTTCTCCCCCTTGCTTTCCTCTCCCTCTTTTCTTGTCTCTCCCCATTTCTTTCCCGTGTCTTGCTGTAAGGCTCTTCAAATCTTTAGAATCTGGTGGCTGTTCCATTTAAGGACAGCTGACTCACGTAATAGCACATCTCAGCTGGCGAAGGTTACTTTCTCAGCGGGCAAAGGTTACTTTCTCAGCGGGCAAAGGTTACTTCCTCTCTTGACTTGAAACTTTATTTCTTTTTGACACTTCTCTTCATTTCCACTTGACGGCTTTTTTTCTCACCCATGTCCTCTAGCAGTTAACGCTGAGAAAGAAATAATGAAAAAGGGACACGGTGTTTGTTAGTAGTTTAAGCCTTTCAACAACATTATTGTTTTAGCTGAGGGTTGTGTGTTTGTGCCAAGGGTGAAAGAAAAATCAGAGGAGCTCGGAAGACGTATTTTATCATGTTCTAAGCTCAGAGGTTAGTTGTTGCAACAAAATCACCCCCTTGCTCTCCTCTGCAAAACTTCCCTAATCCAAGTGTTTTTAAGCCACCTCAGATTTTTTTTTTAAGAAAAAAGAAGGTAAAAAAAATATCATTTTAAAAATCTTGCCCAAGGTTTAAATATTTCACATCATACTTTGTCTCCTCCATTCATTCATGAATTCACCATTCCATAGTGATCCATTCACTCAGTAAGCCTTATCAAGAGCCTTGCCTGGTGCTGGTAAATTTGTCAGTCTCTAAAGACCCAAAGACAAATGAATAGAACAAAGATTAAAGTCCTTATCCAGTATATCAGGAGAAAAACAAAACTACCCTCAAAGAGCTCACACAGTATCATGTATCACAGAAATAGAATTTATATGCTATGACATGTACAAGTGACATGTATGACCAAGTAGATGATGTAGTGGATTAAGTTGAAATTGGGGACGATGAAGAAAACCTCACAGAGAAAGTGATTTTTTTAAGTTGATCATTTAAAGATGAGTTGATATCACTGGACCAGGGTGTGTGTGTGTGTGTGTGTGTGTGTGTGTGTGTGTATGATATGTGTGTGTGTGTGTGTGTGTGTGTAAGCGTGCACCTGCCCATGCTGCCTTCCATGATGAAGAAACAGCATTAAAACAAGGACTGCTGCTTCTGCATTTGTGTGGTTACCCAGAAGAAGGTAACAAGAGAGGCTTCTAACAGAAAATTGAAGCACTCCGAAGGCCAGGCTAAGCTTGAAAGTATCATTTTATAATGTCTTAATTGGCTTCCAGTCATTTCCCCACCCCATTACAGTTGCTGTCTGCCATTTTCTGTGGCAATCTCTTGGGTGAGGGCTATGGTGACTAGAATGCTAGGCATACCCAATTGTACGTCCTCTCTGCTTCTGAATTCCCTGGCTCATTCCTCTTTTAGTCTCTAGCCCTTGGGGTCCAAAGGCAACAGTCTGTGGTCTGTATGTTAGACATGAGATTTGAAGTCTCAGTAATCTAATCATGAGGACAAAAGTCACAATAGTAGAGGACCACTCTCTTCTTGGAAAAGAGCACAGGAGAATGTGCATTATTTAGGGGCAATGAAGCTAAGCTGATTTTCATCTTTTTTGTGAGTTCCTGGGTGATATATATATATATATATATATATATATATATATATATATAGAGAGAGAGAGAGAGAGAGAGAGAGAAATAAGTGAAGATACACCATTGATATCTTCAGGTACTTTAATGTAATCATTTATATTTTATACATTTGAATCTTATTTTTTCTTTCTCACAGGTTAACAGGGTGAAGGACTTACAGGGAAGGTGTGATTAAAACAGATGTGAATTTGAATTCCATCTTCCATGTATTAGTCATGTGACCTCAACCAGTTTATTTAATTTCTTGGTGCTTTAATTTGTTCTTTTATTATACAAATATAGTAAGTGATATCTATCTTATAAGTATGATTTAAAGATAAAGATAATGTATTTAAGGTCTGCAGAGCCTGATTGTCTCATTATCATTTCATTATGCTCCTCCTCATATCTTTATTTCTTTTTTTTTTTTTCATATCTTTATTTCTAATTCCTCCTTTAAAGTGTTGCTTCAGTGTCTTCAAAGTGACCAATATTCAAGAGGCCAATGTGTTCACAAACCCACCAAACTGAAGTTAATAGAAGAAAGGGTAATTGGTTGTTTGTACTTCAAAGTTCCCTGTGGCAACTGACATCAGTTATAGAAGAGATACTAAACATCAAGTTCCTGTAATTGCTCTGATTATGTCCCCAGGAGATGATCCAGGAATGGTAGCTAGCTAAGGTTTCACTTGGCATGAACACAAGCTTCCCTACACAGACTATATATCTAAAAGGCTGAGGAAGGAGATGTTCTAAATTTACATGGGAAACAGCTCTTTCATTGAGCAGAGTTACCTAAATAACATCACAAGGTCCCATGGACTAAAGAGAGCTGCTGCTACATAGACCCTGGATTTCTTCCAGTAGTTTGGTACCCTAACTATTGTGCCCTTATGTAAGAGGACTCCAACTGAGTCATAGCAGATGAGATTGCTGTTTCATGCCAAGGGAAGAAAATGTGTGTGGCCCAGGTAACCAGTTTTTCAATAAAAGTATAGAATCTTCCCATACTGAAAAATATCTATTTTTAAAATTCCAAGTAATTGCTAATGGAGCACAATAGAGGCTCATCTTTATGTACTGTGAATATTATGTCTAGCTTATTTAAAGGCCTTGGCAAATGAACAGAGAAAATGTACTGCCACATACCCACCTTTTAGGAACTGCTCATCCTCTTTATGTTTCACCATGTAAGGGCTATCGTAAGACAATTAACATTCTCATCCTTATTAGTCCATTTGCAAGATGGAGTCAGGCACAGATTTCTTTTTTTTTTTCATATATAAACCACTCTTTATTCTTTAAAAATTTTTTTTTAGATATTTTCTTTATATTTCTAACCTGTGGATCACAGTTCGAGACCCTGTAGAAGAGCCTTGAAGACACTGAGAAGGAATTTCCAGTTGGAAAGGAGGAGCAAACCCCAGAAAGTATAGTATTCTAGACACCAAGAAGAGAGAGCATTTCAAAAATTACCTAACCGGTGGCCTCTAAGGCCACTGACAGTTATGGTAATCTGATGATTCCAAAGAGTTTATTGTATTTGCCATAACAAAGATTGTTGTTGAAGTGGTTCCAGAACTTTCTTGGTGTACTGATGAATAAAGAGGTCAGATCTGACCAGGAGTAGTATTTATGGAAGTGGGGACAGGGAATTCTTAGAGGGGTTTCTGGACATAGAGACATTTTAAGACAGGAGATAATAGAATACAGCTTTACCCATCACATCTGATGGCCCTGTAAAATACTCACTGCAGACTGTATTTACTCAATTCTCAACTTAGGAGCCCATCCTGAGGGGAACTGTTTGTAGGAAAGCTGTTACTCTGGGTTTCTGTGTGGTGGCTTGATCTGTCTTTCTGGACATTCAGTTATTTGTCCCATGGAACAAGCATAGTCCTCCCCTAGTTGACCATGAGCAGCCTGAATACAAGTGTCTGGGACATCTCAGTGAAGTCAAAAAACTTAGGCATGTGTAGATCCTAGCTTAGATTCAACCATGAATTCTTTTACCCTCCACCACCCTTGGCAGAGCCAAATCCTAGCACCTACCCATCCAGCTGAGAACACCCTAGAGCAATCAGTTGTTAAAACAATTAGGCAGTGGTTGAGATGATGAAATATTGAAAATTGCTACATTATTATACAGACCTTAGCTATGTATGCTTTAGCTACATGAACACAAGTTCGAGAAACCTAAACACCAAACTTAGGGATAGGCAAGTCTATTCAAGTTTTCTAGACATTGTGTCTGAAGGTCCCACCAAATTGTTAGAAATTCACACATTTGGGTGGCAATCACTGCATGATTTGACTCTGAATCCCTGTACAGGTTTGCCACTAAAATGCTACCTGTCTTGTGGTGCACTCTTTCAGGATCTGGGTGACACAGTGTTCAACCAAGGCTAACAAATACATCCATAGATGATTTTGATCTCAAGGCCTAAGGCACAAAGACATTTTTTAGCCGTCCTCTTCCTTAGAGCTAGTTGTCCTTCTGAGGTGGCCACTTTCTTAGGTCAGAACAGTCTTCAAGATGATTCTTTCTCTTAGAATTTCAATCCTGGCATTTTTGGAGACTGTCAATCTAAAAAGTCTCCTTTGTCATTCCTTTTTACAGGCAAAGGGCTCATCATTTCCATAAGAACCTTTGTGTTCTGGCCTGTTGACTCCAGGTTTCTGATAGGCCTTCTGCAGACTGAGTTCTTACCATTGCAGTTGATTCACTTCAAAAGAAAACTGTGAAGCACTGAAAGCCTCCTTTAAGCCAGTTGTTGACTATAACTACAAGCTAGTCTGGGAGTTATCGAGTTCTTCCACGCAGACGTTGCAAGGAAGCATACCAGGTCTCCGGCGCTTATTAACAATGATTTCTGATGAGTACAGAACCTCCCGAAGTCAGATTTTTTTCATCTGTGCAATAGGGCTAATGAGAGCTGGGTGGGTCGTAGGAGGCAGGTCACATGGATCATATATGGATCATTCTGACTTTCCCACTATTATTATTGCCTTCTATGAGGACACAGGCATTGTGAGAGCAGGAGTTTTGTCTCTTTTGTTCAGTACTTTCTTCCAAGAGCCTGGAATACAGATTGGTACAGTGCAGTCACCTATTATTTGTAGAGTGAATGAAAAAGTGTCTTCAATTATTCCTTGTGATTTTTACTGTTTGGTACGTGTAAATGCCAACTAAATCCTTTAGTACTGGAGTGGGGGAGATGATTCTGTGACTTTTGACATAATAGGAAGATTTTGGGCCTTCATCCCTGAGGTAACTCCAGCCATAGCATTAAGGTTTCTTTGGATGTGCTTTATGTATGCATTGGGAGGGTGTGTGTGCCTCTGTGTGTGTGTGTGTGTGTGTGTGTGTGTGTGTGGTGCCCTTTATTGTTGCTTTTCACCTTACTCCTTTGTAGGGTTTCTCACGGAGTCTGGAGCAATGCTGACAGCCAGCAAGTCCTAGTAAACCCCTCCTCAGTGCATTGCTCCAGACTCTGTGGGTGCTAAGATCCAAACTCCAGTCCTCAATACTGGCCTTGAACTCTCAGACTCCAAAGCCAGGCTACACAGACTGATTTTCCTTTTACGAATTTTTTAAGATAGTACTGAATAAATGAATGAATGAATGATCATATGGAATGGAGTGCTCTTACCACCATACATGTGCAGAAGTCAGAAGACTACCTGTAGGAGTTGGTTGTCTCCTTCTACCATATGGGTCTTGGGGACAGAACTCAGATCATCCGGACTGTCAGCGAGTGCCCTCAGACATGGAGCCATCTTCTCTGGCCCAGAGAATAAGTATCTAACCTCGTGATTATTAGTTGTGTGGCTTGTGTAAATTGTTTCATTTCTCTCTATTTCAATTTTTTTACATGTAAATCAAGGATAATTGTCTTGACTCATAGAATATTGACAAACATTAGACAAATTAGTATGCATACCTGTGTATAGATAAAGATACTCACAATATTCTTATTTATTTTTATTATCATTAATCTTTTTTAAAAATCCATTCATTATCCCCCTCACATTCTGCCCTCTGACAGTTCCTCCTCCCATTCCTCTTCCCACATCTCAAGAGGATGTCCCCATCCCCATCTTCCCCACACTCTTCCAGACCTCCCCACACCCTGGGGCCTCAAGTCTCTTGAGGGTTAGGTGCATCATCTCTGACTGAGTCCAGACCCAGCAGTCCTCAGCTGTATGTGTGTTTCACGCCTCATATCAGCTGGTGTATGCTGCCTGTTTGGTGGTTCAGTATCTGAGAGATCTTGGGGGTCTAGGTCAGTTGAGACTGCTGGTCTTCTGAGGGTGTTGCTCTCCTCCTCAGCTTCTTCCAGCCTTTCCCTAATTCATCGACAGGGGTCCCCAACTTCAGTCCATTGGTTGGGTGTATCTGTGTCTGTCTCAGTTAGCTGCTGTTTGGGCCTCACTGAGGGCAGCCATGCTAGTCTCCTGTCAGTAAGCACATCATAGCATCAGTAACAGTGTCAGGCCTTGGAGCCTCCCCTTGAGCTGGATCCCAAGTTGGACCAGTCACTGGGACCTCCTTTTCCTCAGGCTCTTCTCCATTTTTGTCCCTGCAGTTCTTTCAGACAAGAAACAATTCTGGGTCAGAGTTTTTGACTGTGGGATGGAAACTCCATCCCTCACTTGATGCCCTGTCTTCCTGCTGGAGGTGGGCTCTATAAGTTCCTTCTCCCCACTGTTGGGCATTTCATCTAAGATTCTTCCCTTTGAGTCCTGAGAGTCTCTCACCTCCCAGTCTCTGCTACATTCTAGAGGGTCCTTCCTCCCGAGGTTGCATATTTCCATTCATTCTGCTGGGCTCAGGGCACTCCTATCCCCACCCCACCCCCAGTATGTGATCATGTTCCCCTCTTCCCCTCCCTGTCCCCTTTCCCACCTAGGTCTGTCACTCCCTCTGCCCCCCACCACTCCCCATGATTGCTTTCTTCTCCCTTCCAAGTGGGATTGAGGCATCCTCACTTGGGGCCTATGGCTTATTATCCTTCTTGAGTTCTGTGGATTGTATCCTGGGTATTCTGTATTTTTTGGCTAATACTTATTAGTGAGTACATACCACGCATGTCCTTTTGAGTCTGAGTTACCTCACTCAGGATGGTAATTTCTAGTTCCTATTACATTACTTACAGAGTTAGGAGACTTTATCCTTTGGTCTAATATGTTAGTTGAGATGATCAGTTAGTCAAGTTAGGAATTTTCGAGCTGAAACCAAGAACAGCCTTCCAGTTTTCTAGAAAACATAATTACTTCTGTGAAAGCCAGAGCAGACAAGTTTGTCTCAGATCGCTGTGCTATGCTTGGTAGCTTTTTGCTGTGACACTCAGATTTGAAGTTTGTTTACTTTGTCACGTGAAAATCTGTCCTTTCCCTGGTTGCTGAGAGTATGTTCCAGACAAACACTATTCTGGACCTCTGTGATCATCTACTTCCCAATCCCTGGCAGTTATTAGAGCTCAGTGCACGATTAGCTGCTTGTTGAGTGAATAGTCCACTCCCTGTACCACTTGTCCTATGATGGTTCAGAGAGAATAGGAGCAGCAAGGTGGGTTTATTTATTTATTTATTTATTTATTTTCATTTTTTATTTTTTTGTGAAAAAAAAAAGGCCAGTAAATATTTCAGTTCCGTGGGTGATGTGTTCTCTATTACACCTACTTGGTTATGCTCTGAAAGCAGACAACACAGAACCAGATGTGTGACTGTGTTCCCTTAAAACTTTACTTATACTGATGAGTGGCCACAGCTTTCCAGTTTCTAGAAGTAGCACACTCAATTAGGGTCATGAACTCAAATGTACTGTTTTTATTTTCCATTTAAAATGATGAGCAGAGCCGGGTGTGATGGTACATGCTATTTTTTTTTAATATTTTTTATTACGTATTTTCCTCAATTACATTTCCAATGCTATCCCAAAAGGCCCCCATACCCTCCCCCCCCACTCCCCTACCCACCCATTCCCACTTTTTGGCCCTGGTGTTCCCCTGTACTGGGGCATATAAAGTTTGCATGTCCAATGGGCCTCTCTTTCCAGTGATGGCCGACTAGGCCATCTTTTGATACATATGCAGCTAGAGTCAAGAGCTCCGGGGTACTGGTTAGTTCATAATGTTGTTGCACCTACAGGGTTGCAGATCTCTTTAGCTCCTTGGATACTTTCTCTAGCTCCTCCATTGGGGGCCCTGTGATCCATCCAATAGCTGACTGTGAGCATCCACTTATGTGTTTGCTAGGCCCCGGCCTAGTCTCACAAGAGACAGAGGCAGAGGCAGGCGGATTTCTGAGTTCGAGGCCAGCCTGGTCTACAAAGTGAGTTCCAGGACAGCCAGGGCTATACAGAGAAACCCTGTCTCAAAACAAACAAACAAACAAAAACAAAAACAAAAAACAAAAAAAAAGGTGAGCAGATATTTAAACTGTAGGCAAATTCATCTGAATTCTATGCTTTTCTATTAGCTGTTGTCTAGATTGGCTTCACTTACAGTAGGGATGAATTAAGAGCAAAAATCAAAATAAAATCAATAAAATCAATGAACCAAACAAACTTTGTTGAAGGTTAAGAGTAGGTTCAGGGATAGTGCCAATTTATTCTTTGGCATTCTTTCAAAACATTTAAAAATTTTATTCAGCATGTTCACAGGTGGATGTCAGAGGACAGCTTCCAGTAAGTCTCTCCGTAAAACTGCAGGAGTTCCAGGGATTGAACTCAAGTTGTCAGGCTTAGCTGCAAGCCTTTAACCTGCTGAACTATCTCTCTGCTCTCTCTTTAGGATTTTTAAAGTTCTTATTTTAGATATTTATTTATTCTCTCATTACATCCTGACCACAGTTTACCCTCCACTCTGTCCACTTAGTCCCTTCCCACCCTCCCCATCCACTGACCCCTTCCCCTTCAGAAAAGAGCAAGCCTCCCTGGGATATCAACCAACATGTCATTATAATAAGACTAGGCACCTCTCCTCATATCAAGGCTGGACAAGGCAACCCAGTAAGAGGAAATGGGTCCCCCGAACAGGCAAAAGTATCAAAACAGCCCCCACCCCCTCTGTTAGGACTCCCCCCAAATCACCAAAGTACACAACTATAACATAAATGCAGAGGGCCTAGGTTAGACGCACGCTGGCTCCCTGACTGTTGGTTCAGTGTCAGTGAGCTTCAATGAATCCTCCTTCTTTTCATATGTCAGTAGCTATGACCATACGATTTACAGGGGAGTTCATTAGAGTCTGCAAAGCAATACTGAGGTTTTTTGCCATGTCTTCCCTGAAACCTATGCATTAAATATTCCCGCTTAAATTTTTTTCAAGAATTTATTTGTTTATTTTTAGTTTTTGAGAATTTCATGCACAAGCACTGTATTGAGAACATCTCCACTCCTCCATACCCCTCCCCACTGTATAAAAACTATCATTATGCACATTTACACACATTAAGGGGGAGAAAGGGCACTAGAACCTATGATAGCCAGACACTATGAAAAGGGAAAAGAGGAAAAACAAGGTGGGGTACTATAGCTGGGGAGGGGGGGGATATCAATACTCCTGCTTTTAACACTGTGACAGAAAACAGCAGTGAGGGGTGCTTATTCATTAACTCATTCAACCACTGACTGTGCACATTTTCTATGCCAATGTTTGTGGAAGCAAAGACAAGACAGGTTAAAGAGTAAAAACACTGCACTGTCCAACCTAGGTTTTTAGCACTCACAAGCTGATAAGGGGGACAGCATGACACACAGGCAGTGAGACCATATGGATACCATAATATGGTTGGAAAACATTGTCTAGTCTTCATGTGCGATTTTATCTGGTTGCAAAGTAGAGCAGACCTGATATTTAAGACAATTAAAATTAATTACTGTTGTAAGAGTTTTATTAATATACATGTGTACATACTTTAATTTTTATTCTTAGAAAGATTACACTCTGGAGAGTTCTTAAATGTTGATTAGCTTATAAAGGAGTCATTAAGGACCCAGATTTCATCTGATATTTGAGGAGAAAAGCTGCTTTGAAAGAGATGACAAACCTTCAGTAACCTGGGGAGATGCAGAGACCGTTTTTTTTTTTTTTTTTCTAATTCTCTCTCATGAGCAATCCTAAACTGAAGAGAGCACGGTGCAGAAAATAAGAGGAAAATATCACTTGTTATAAATATGTGTAATGACTAACCTCTATCTGATGCATTTGGCATAGGATAATAATTAGAAATTTGAATTATACTCCTATTTTCCCTTCTACTGCCAAAATTAATGATTTCACATAAAAATTCTCACATGAGAATTTTTGCCTATGTTCATTACCTGCTACTAAATTAAATATGTTTGTATTTCTATAAATCTTGCTTTTTAAGTCAAAGTCCTAGACTCAGTTAAATTTTATTCATTTACTTACAGTCTCACCTGAATTAATAAATCCTTGTTTTAGATTTCATCCAACTACTGGAAACAAAAACAAGAAATGTAAAACAGAGGCATCGTGTGTGTGTGTGTGTGTGTGTGTGTGTGTGTGTGTGTGTGTAACATGTACAACATAGATATTGTGGGGGGTAAAATGACCAACAGAGGCATCCTGGGGGGTGGAAACATGTACAACAGAGGCATTGTGGGGGAGGCAACATGTACAACAGAGACATCTTGGAGGAGGCAACATGTACAATGGAGGCATAATGGGGGGGTAACATGTACAACACAGGCATTGTGAGGGTGGCAACATGTACAACAGAAGCATTGTGGGGGGTAACATGTACAGCAGAGGATTGTAGGGGCTGGACAACATGTACAAAAGAGGCATTCTGGGGGGGTTACATAACAAATTATATATCACCAGCACAACACAAGAAATGAATGCACACTTTAAATGTAAATTAATTTTCTTACTTTTTTCTTTTTTATTGACAGGTAATATTTTTACTTCTAAGAATATAATTTAATTATATTTCTCTCCTACTTTTCCTCCTTCCAAACTCTCATCACATGACACAAATTAAAAACATACAAAAGGATATAGATAGACGTTTTAACCTTTTTTCTCATTTCCAGAATGTGAACCACTTCCTTGTTACAAGCAAAATAACCTTGTATTGAATTTAGGATTTAACATATTTCTTTAATTTACATTTTACCTTTTTCCAATAGTTTACTGGCACAAAACTATGCTACAATGGATCTAGGTTTGGAGAAGAATAAAAGAGGGAAATAAAATATGTAATTGTATGAAAATGTCATCTGAAAGCTCATTATCTTGTACAATTAATAAATAGCAATTGTTAAGTACCCCAAAGACTAGTCTTCATTGTACACATGAGTATGCACCTCTGTGCAATACACATCTACAAGTGTTAGGGTAAAATCAGATGCATTTTTACTCACACAGAGAAAATTAGAATGCTTCTACCAGCAATAGGTAAGGGTGCTTGTTGCCCCAAACTAATGCCAATAAAGCATGCTGTCCAACTTGGTTGACATCACAGGTCAGTGTGGGCTTGTGGAGGCTTTTGAATTTGCATTTTTTAGTATTATTGAAGCTATTTGTATTTGTTCTCCTGTAACCTGTTTGCTCATCTTTCCCTTTTTTCTCTGACATGTTGGTCTTGTTTGTATTAATTTATAAACACAATTCATTTGGGGCAGTTTATTCTTTATCTGATATTAATCCCATGCTCCCCGACCCATGCAATCAGTTGTCGTGTTCTTTGGGAGTTTCTTGCCATGCAGAGATTGTTTATTATTATCTAGTCAAATGTATCAGCTTTTTCTTTCATGGTCTGTAGGCTTTATGATTCATTTAGAAAGATCCTTGTTTCAAGTGTAAAAACAACAGGCATCTAAACAGAAATGTAATTTGTGGATCTACCTGCTCCCTAGTTTAAAATCGTTTTTACCTGTGGCATCTTCACACTTAACCCTCAGCCCTGAACTGACTGGACTAAATATAAAGAAAGGAATCTTCACAGTGAACCTTCAGTCATGAAACACAGTTGCTATGGAAATTTGATCTATCTCCGTTGTTTTAAAAACACTCATTATTTGTCTATTTACTCCATTATGAATAAACCCCTGTGCTAGGCACCCTGTGGGATAAAAACACAAAACAGAACTTAGACCTTGTTCTCCTTGCTGTGCACTGGGGGATATCAGTGTGATTTCAAAACCTCGAGAAAGCAAAGAGTGAAGTGGAATGAGTGGGGTGGATGGTTAGTAGCTAACTATAGGTTCAGTAGACCTGTCTATTACTGATTATTGATGCTTTTATGGTGTGGAGCTTGGCTTTATCTGTACAGGACCAAATAGCAAGTATTTTAACCTTTACCACCACTTGATTCTTCATGAACAAGGACAGTTGCCGTGTTCCAATGAAAAGCTTCGCTGTTGGACACTGAAATGTGAATTTAATATAATGTTTACATGTCATGATTTTTTAAGGAATTTTTTTTCAAGCATCAAGAAACATAAAATCAACTCAGCATATGGGTCACACAAAAACAGATGGCCCACAGGTCACAGCTTGCCAATCCTGCTGTAGGGAAACAACTGTGAAATTTTATTTTTGAAGACAAAATGGTTTCAGAAAGATTGATAAGTTATTGATAACCTCTAAAAACTAACTCAGAATGCATAGCTTTATTAAAATTTTGAAAAGGAGATTGGAAAGTAGTGACCATTAATGGAGTCATGGTGAGATTGTGACCTGCTTCTGGCTGCTCAACTAAACACTGATTTGAAGTGGAAAGGATGGAGTTCTTTGAATCCAATTCTCGGATTCCTTCTGTTAAACTGCCTTTCACCTAATATTTCTGTCAGAGAAGCTAGAAACTATGGTGATTGATGCCATAGAAACACCAGCGAGTGAGCTGGGTGATGAGCTTGTGGATTGTGGCATGGCTGAGAAGCAAAAAGCTTTTTAGCTGCCAATCTAGAGGTAAAGTAATGGAGTAAACTGCACTGTTGCTAGCATGCAGGGAGCTTCCTGTTTGCAGAGAGCTTTGCACATACATCATCACCCTTAATTTTAGCTTACATTCACAGTGACTCTACAAGGTAGGTAGCTTTATGATTACACAGATAAGGGTTTGAGACATTGTCATAAATTTAGGGAACAGATGTCTTTCAATGCTAAAGCGAAGACCACAACTGAAGAATCATTATCTGAAAGATGGTAACACTAAAAGCTTGCTATTGGCTGCACACTGGCTGTATTTCAAGCACAGCTATATAACTGGCAGGTGATGCTTCAATTAGCCTCATGACTGCCCAAGTCTCTGATGGTCTTTTGCATAGGGTCACAAGCTTTATAATCAGATAGATTCCTAGGTTCAAGATTCTGTCCTACCATTTACATCTTTTTACTCTAAGGCAAGCTATCCAATGTCTCTGCATTTCAATTTTCTGATCTGGAAACTCACAATGGCAAAATGATGTCTACTTCTTATGAATACAAGGCACTGAAAGTAAAATGCTTGTCCCAGTGGCCCAGCAAATCTTGGTTATTATTAAATATGGTTGATAATACTTCTGCCAAGCCTGCCAAAGATGATTAAAATATGGTATCCACACCATTTTCTTGTATATATCTTTTAAATTTGAAGTAATTATTATCAAAAGTTGCAAAATGTACAAAACGTCTTGTGTTGCCTGCACCCCATATTCCCCCAATGACAATTTTGTATAGAGCTGTTGTACAATATCAAAACCCAGAAAATTCACATTCATACAATACTGTTGCTAAAGATCTAATTCAGTTGTCATTTTATATGCATTTACATATGTATGAATACTTCTGTACACGTGTAAAGTCGACCAACTACCTCCACAAAAATAATGCACAGAGGCTGTGTCAGCATCATAAAATAACTCCCCCATGCTCACTCTTTAGATTTGTGGCTGAGTTTCTTCCTTGTTTCATTGAAAACCCTAATTTGTTGCTTTTGTTATTACTAAAAAAAAATATGAATAGAGTCATAGACTATACCACTTTTTGAGATATGTTTTTCTTAAGTCACTGGAGTCTAGGCCATTGTCTGCTTCAGTAGTTCACTGTGCTTTGTTGCTGAGTCATAGTTTTCTGTGTGGCCATAATAGAGATTACATAACTGATGCCCACTGAGGAAGATTTAAACTACTCCCAGTGTTTTGATATTAGAAATGAATTTGCTATGAGTAACAGGATGAGTTTGTATGTGAATATGTACTTCCATTTATGTCTATCAAGAGCTGGGCTGTATGATAAATGTGTGTTTGAATGAAGGAAACTGAGGAATGCTTTCCAGAGTCTGTACCATTCCTCCACCTCAGCAATATATGAGCGACTCAGTTTTCTTCACATCTTTGTCAGTCAGTTTTTAGTATCATCCTGTTTTATATGTCTTAAGTTTTAATAGGTATTTTGTGCTTGCTCATTATCATTCGAATTTGTATTCTTAAAATGGCTACTGCCATCAAACATTTATTCCTGTGCTTATTTAATTCCCATATCTCCTTTTTGATGAACTATCTGTTGATATTACTTGCCCATTTTATAACCAATTTTTTAACTGTAGAGTTTTGATTGTACTTTATATATTATTAGTATAAGGTCTTTGGTGAGTACATATTTTATGTTATTACCCAAATTTTTTTATCCCCCAAAATGTTCAAGTCTCTGATCCTATTTGGAAATATGGTTTTTAAAGATATATTAAAAATAAACTATAGTCTCAGGGGATTACAGTGGGTTCTGATTCAAGGGCTGGTGCCCTTATTAGAAGAGAAGATTGGGATGTGTCTGCACAAGGAGAACACTATTACAAGGCAGACAGAAGGTTGGGTACTGCACCAACAGTGTTTCAGCAACCATCAGAAATCGAAATCGAGGAAGACTCTTTTCTCTCCATTTTCCCATGAGAATTCGGATCTGCTAACAACTTCCTGCTGCTCTTCAAGCTTCCGATACTTTGTGACAATGGATGTCTCTTGTCTGAAGGAAGCAAGTTTTTGATCATTTGATCATTTATGATAGACCTAGAGAACTAATTTAGTTAATGAATTATTTCTTCTAGTCTCTAACTGCTATTTTTTCCTCTTAAAATATTTACAGGAAAAATAAATTTAATGAAGCCCAGTTTGTTTTTTCTCTTATGTGCTATACATTTACTAACATATCTAAAAATACTCTTTTGTCTAACCCTAGATAATACGATGCCATTCCTGTCTCCAACTCCTTTTACATTTTGTCACCAATCAATTGACCATATTTATTCAGAGTCTTCATTCTATTATGTTGATTTATGTGTTGTCTTATCTGGCTATACCAGATTGTCTTTGCCACTGAAACTAGGTAGCAAGTCTTAACATTAGGTAAGGAAATTCTATTTTTTTCCAGGACTGTTGTAAGCTATCCTAGCATTGTTTTTTTTTTTTCAAAGATATATTTGAATAATCTTGTTTTTATCATAAAACATATTCCTGGGATTTTGATAAAAAATTCATTACTCCCAAGAGGATACACTGTGAGAGAAGTGACTACTACAGTGTTTCCTAATCCACAGACCATGTTTTAGATTTCTATACTTTTTTGTATCAGTGTTCTATAATTTTCGGCAGAGAAACCCTACATAAAAACAAGATTTAAAAAGTTTTTTAAAAATTTAATTTTTTTTTTTACTTATTCACTTTACATCCCGCTCACTACCCCCCTCCTGGTCACCCCCCCCAAACACACACACAATCCTTACCCTATCCCTCTCCCCTTCTCTGAGTGGGTGGAGGCCCCCTGGATATCCCCTCCACCCTGACACTTCAAATCTCTGGGAGGCTAGGTGTAGCCTCTCCTACAGGTCAGAAAAGGCTGCCAAGCTAGAAGAACATATCCTACATACAAGCAACAACTTTGGGGATAACCCCTGTTCTGGTTGTTCTGGACCCACATGAAGTCCAAGCTGCACATCTGCTACATATGTGCAGGGGATGGAGGGAGCAGCTAGGTCCAGCCTGTGTATGCTCTTTGGTTGGTGGTTCAACCTCTGAGAGTACCAAAGGTCCAGGTTAGTTCACTCTGTAGGTCTTCCTGTGGTGTTCCTATCCCCTTCTGGCCACACAGTCCTTCCTCCTATTCTGTAAGAATCCCCAAGCTCCATCCACTGTTTGGCTGTAGGTGTCTGCATCTGTCTCAGTCAGCTGCTGGGTAGAGCCTCTCAAAGGACAATGATCTCCTGTCTGGAAGTATAACAGAGTGTCATTAATAGTGTTAGGGATTGGTGCTTGCCCATGGGATGGGTCTCAGATTTTTGGTTGGCCATTCCCTCAGTCTCTGCTCCATCCCTCTTGCCTGCATTTCTTGTAGACAGGATAAATATTGGGTTGAAAGTTGGTTGGTGTCCCTATCGCTCCACTGGGGTTCCTGCTTGGCTACAGGAGGTGGCATGTGTTTCCATATCCCCAGTACTCTGAGTCTCAGCTAAGGTCACTCTTTTGATTCTTGGGTGTCATCTTTATCCCAGGTCTCTTGTCTCATGCACATATGAGCAGGACTAACTGAAATAAATAGATACATAAATAAATAAGAAAGATATCAAATTGTGAGGGAGATGTGATGGGGAGGTCAGTGGGGAACTGGAGAGAAGTGAGAGTAGATATGATCAACAGATAGTGTATATATGTAAGAATATTTCAAAGGATAAATAACGTATTTAATGAATAATTTATTTAATAGATAAATAAACACATGAAATTAAAAGTAACAATAATTATAATTATTACAGATAAATAATCAATGGTAATCATCTATCACAAAACTTAGACTGCTAATGTTACATTATAAAGTTTTGTAAGTTCATTTATTACTTCATAGACTTTAAAATACCATAGCCTATGCTTTCATCCTTTCCAATTTCCTATTTTTCTTTCCCTTGATTTATTGCAGTGGTTAGAATTCTAGGACCATGAGGAATAAGGATGTTAAGATTAATTTTTTAATGCCTTATTGCTGATCTTATAGAAAAAAAAGGTTCAGTCCTTCCGTATAATGTACGCTGAGAGCTTCAGGGTTTTGTAGCTGGCCTGTACAGTGATAGAGAAGCACACTCCCCTCTAATTTAAACAAATTGAAAATTCTTTCTTTTTTACCATGGATGTATGCTGTATTCTATTAAATGCATTTGTGTTTCAATTGGTGAAACCTTGTGGGCTTTCTTTTTAGCCTATTAATATGGTGGAGTACACTGAGTAATTTTCATGTATTAAGCTACTCTTGTGCTCCTGGAATGATATCCACTTGGTTGCTTTGTGTATTGCTGAGTTCCATTTGTTAATATTTTATTGAACAGTTGTATTCCAAAGTCCACAAACCCTATCAACTTTATAAACCTTAAAAAAAATTCAGTTTTTCATTGAGAGAGGGTCTCATTGTGTAGCTCAATCTGGCCTGGAACCCCAGGCTGGTTTTAAATTAATAATCCTACTGCTCAACGTTCAAAATACCGGGATTGCAGACATGTGGTGTCATACTTGTTCCAACTCTATTTTCAATTTTTTATACATAAAAAATGTCTGATTTATCAGTTACTATGTGATGCTTTGATACATGCATGCAGCATACAATTTTGGAATCAGGCTAAACAGTCCTGTCTCCTCAAGCAATCACTTATTAATGGCAGAGCAATCAAAATCTTTCCTTCTAGATTTGAAGGACACATAGTATATTGTTTTTATCTGTACTCAACATACTGTACATTGCATACCAGAGCTCCTTACTTTATGTAAATGCGTCTGAGTCCACATTCATCAACATCTCCCTCCTCCTCCCTCCTTTACTAGGCTGTCTAGCATCACTCTGACACATGATAGCTATCATTCTTTTCCCAATTTGTATGAGATCAACCTTTGACAATGTGATGATTAATATTAATTGTCAACTTGGCAAGACCTAGAATCACCAAGGAGCTAGGTTTTCCCAACACCTGTGAAAGATTACTAGTATTAGGTTAATTGAGATGGAAAAACACAGCCTAAAATTATGCAGCACCATTCTCTGAGATTAGGTGCGGGATTATTTAGAAAGGAGGGAACCAGATGAGCAAAGCCATTCACCTTGTTTTGTTTCCTGACAGCAAATGTAAGATGAAAATCTGCTTCAAGGTCCTGCCACTAAGTGATACAGTGACTTGCCTGCCCTGAAAGACTATGCTGGAACACTGTGCCAAAACAAACCCTTCTTCCTTTAAGTTCCCTTTGTGAGCTTATTTTATTATAGCAACAGGAAAAGTAATTAATACAGGCAGATTGAATGAATACATGAATGGCATCATGTGGTACTTGTCTTTTTGTGCCTAGCTAAGTTTACTTAACAGAATTATATCTAATGTCATTTATATTGTCTTAAATAAAAGAGTTTTGTCTTTTCATAACAGAATAGCATTCCACTGAGCTTCTGCACTTCATTTTCAATGGGTTTATTTTTAGCCAAATCTGCCAGGTTTACTGAGAGACCCTATATCAAAGTGTGAGGTTGAGAGTGATTGAAGAAGACCCCCAAATGTAGACCTCTGACATACACATGCACACACATACATAAGCAAGATCTCTCCCCATAAAATCAAGAAAATAATCCCTTTTATAATAGGTACAATAAAATATCTACTAATAAAATCCCCATGGACGTAAACTGCTATACAATTAAAATTATAAAACATTAATACAAGTAGTTGAGGAGAACACAAATAGTAAAAGGATATCCTGTGCATGTGTTTTGGAAAAGTTAAGATTGTTGAAATGTCTGGACTCATTCAATGCAATCCCTATGAAAATACCAAAGATGATATAAACTGAGCTACAAAAAAAATGTTAAAAATTTGTATGGAAACACACACACACACACACACACACACACACACTCACACACACACACCAAGTAGCCAAAGCAACCTCAAGCAAAGAGAACAAAGCGGGAACAATTGTGACAACTCAACTTCCATTTCAAAATATTGTGCAAAGCCATTGGAATCAAAACAGCACAGCATTTGCATAAAATCAGCACATGACTGTGTGGAAAAGAATAATGAAAACAGAAGTAAACAAATGCATTCATAGACAATTTTCTTTTGACAAAAATGTTAAGAACAGGCAATGAAGACAGAATTACCTCTTCAATAAATTATGTTGGGAAACCAGGGAATTGCAGGAGAATTACTTTTATCAGCAGTTACAAAAGTCAACTCAATAGACTTAAATGTAATTTTTTTCCTTCTTTCTCTCATTCCACCACCCTAGTCTTCATGTTAGGACATCATATATTAAGTGGAGATCTGGTGTCACTTGTTCAGCTTTCTGAAAGAGATTGTGTAGCATTTGTATGTTTTCAGGTGCTTTAAATGTATGGATTTAATTTTGGTAATACTGATAGAGCAATTCAGATTATCTTTTTCATGCTGGGTGGGTTTTGATAGTTTGTGCTTTTTGAGGTATTGATCTATTTAATCTCACATGTTAACTCTGTGTGTGTGAACTTGTTTGTAATAAACCCTTCTTATCTTTGGAATGACTAGAGGATCTACAGTAATATCCTAGTTGGTGATTGGTCATCTCTTTTCTTTTGTAACTTCACTAAAGGTTGACCTATATTAGTGTCATTGAAATAGATCATATTTTCCGAATCACTTGCTTCTGAATATCATGGTTTCAAGTGATAAATGCACTGTGGTTTGAATGGTCGCTGTTTGTCTTTACACAATGACTCATTTTCTCTGTTTGCTTTCATGACTTCCCCCTTATTTCGATGTAATGTATTTTCTTTTTCATGCATTTCTTTGGGTCTATACTGTTTAAGGTGTGATTTGCCTCTTGACTGTGTGACACTACATATTTCTATGAGTTTGTCATATTTCAAATATTATTTCTTCAAATAATTTTGGGGATACACTCTTGCCATATAGCTCAGGCTGGCCTGGAACTCATGCTGCCCTATTTCTAGCTCCTATGTGCTAGTATTAGGGGCATGTACCATCACACTCAGTTTCAAACATTTAGAAAAATCTCATATTCTTTCTCTTCTTTTCCTGGAGATACAACAATCTAAAGCTTAGCACTTTTGATAGTGCTCTGTAGTCCCTGGTGCTTTAGTGTTCTGATACCCACTGCTTCTTCCTACCATTCAGACTGGGTGTTTTCTATTGAGCTGCCTTGGATTTCACTCATTCATTCCTGTCCTATCTCTACTTTTCTTTTGAGCTGCCCAGAGAGATTTTTAATGTTTTAATTTTATTTTGGTTCTAACAATTCCCAGTTCATTCCTCTTTTAAGTGTTTCTTTTATTCCCTTACTGAAATGTTCTCTTTTTCCCATTTGAAGATAAATTCATAATTGCTTGTTGAAGCATTTTTCATAACTTCTATTGTGAAACTATCCAGATCAACATCTGAGTCTTCTTCATGCTGGCATCCGTGTATTCTCTGTTCCCATTCACCTGCAATTGCCTTCTTTCTTGGACATTTGAGGTATTGTTTTAGGAGAATCTGGTTCTGGTTTGGCAGGCATCAATCCTTTGGTAGGTATGGTGTGTAAGTTCACGTGAGAGGAGATTTTTGGCAAAAGTGAGGAATTATTGTCACTGCCTCATTGTAGATACCTGGGTAAAAGTTCAGTTTGCCCATGTGATTTGTGGCAAAAGTGGATGTCTATTGTCACCTTGTTATCTCTGCCATTAGGGCCTGTCGATTTCTCAGCAGATAGCTAATCAGAATGCAGACTAGCTTAACAGTACCTCCAATGTGTATGTGTGTGTTTGTGTTTGTGTTTGTGTGTGTGTGTATATATATATATATATATATATATATATATATAATTGTTAATTCCTAGTAAAAAGGGAATTGACTCCTGCTGGGCTCTCAGTGGGGAAATCCAAAGGATTTACCACCATGAGATTTTCCAGGGCTGAGCTCACAAGATAATTGGCCTTACATTACCCCTTTGCGAACTCCTCTATCCTTATTTGTTGTTCTGTGTCAAATGTTTTTAAGGACTTGTTTTTATTTTATGTGCACAAGTGGTTTGCCTGCATGTGTGTATGTGCACTGGGTGCATGTCTGGTACCTGCAGAGGCCAGAAGAGGATGCTGGATCCCCTGTGACTTGAGTTATGCACAGTTGTGAGCTGGCATGTGAGTGTTGGGAATGGAACTCAAATCTTCTGCAGGAGCAGCAAGTACTCTTAACTGCTGAGTCATCACTCCAGCTTCACATAATTATATAAGCTGTGAGAAAAAAAAAGGCTTTGAAGAGATATGCCAGAACAGAAGCCAAGGCTTCCAGTAGACTGTTAGTCCTCCTAAATCTGCAAGGGAACATTGTAACTGGGCAGAGGAGTGATGGCCTTGCCCATAGCTCAGTTGCATTTGTTTTTACGGGGGCAGCAGAGCTACACTGGGGCTCGTGATAATGAAAATAACAAGCTAACAGTTTTCTAATTACTTTTCACGTACCAGGCACTATTCTAACCATGTCCCATTGAGAATTGCCTGTTAAAGCTCCATAGTCTCACATCCACAAGGCCGAATATTCAAAAAGATCTGCAAATTTTAACATTTAAAAACTCATTTGGTGGCAAAAAAAATCTGTCCTGAAATGACATTTTGCTATTTATGGGTTTTTATCTATCATGTTTAATGTGAATATCCATCCATTTCACAGCAGAAATATTAATGCATTTTTTCTATGGGATATTGCCCCAGAACCCATTAGGGATGAGATGAAATATAGAGCATATGCACCATCTTTTCTTTCTAAAAATCTCAAATTTTCTGAATTCTGAAATGCAGCTGGCCACCAAGGGTTTTGGATAAGGGATTGTTGATTGGTTCCAGCTTCTGTGCCTGCCTCTAAGATTCCATTAAGGGAACATTTTCACTGATGCTTTAAAGCTCTTTCCAAATTATAACTGGACTGACATAAGTGAGCACAAAAGGAAGAAAGAGTTGGATAAACCCAAGCGAAGAGGCTAGGCAAATGCATCTTCTATCAGCAACGCAATCTCATGTCATAGTACAAATGACAGACCCAACTGGATTTTTTTCCTTATCATTACTAATCAAGCTGAAAACTTTCCGAGGTCTAATGATGCCTGTTCAAGTAGGAATATAGCATAATGTTGATAGACAAGCACTTAGTCACTTCTATCTCTTCTGCCCTTACTGCAGTCTTCTCTGGTGGCAGTACACATGAGAATTCTTAGTCAAAACAATTTATTTTAATCAACACTAAACCACTAATATCAAGCCAGGAAGCTTGCCCTTTGTATACATACCTCCCGACAAGAAGAGGACCTAGATGCTAAGGTCACTCTCATTGGCTTGGGAGGGGAACCATGCTCATTTCATTTCATTTATTTAATAGATTATTACTAAGGACTTAGTCTTCAGGAAATATTGTAATAGATTAAGTGCGCTCAGAATTAACAAGATAGAAATAGTCCCAAGTATATTTGCCAACAAACATCTTGAGTTGAAAGTAGACATGAAAAAAGGATGTTTGTGCTATCTCTAATTTCTTGAACATTGAATTATTCATTCCATTAACCAGGGACTTCCAAAAGTGGGTTACGGAATGGCATTTCTACTGGGAAAAGCATGAAAAAGAACACTGGGATTCTAGTTATTGCTGTAATGCTGTCTGTTCCTTTCATGGGAAAAGAGAAAGAGAACAACAGACAAATGCCATATCATCCCTGGATCCTACTTTGAAAGCCTCAACTTATTTTTAGAGTATGCAAGCCTGCTTCTTACCAGGCAGGGTTCATTTGAACCTTCTGATACAGAATTAAGCTTTTCTGAAGCCCCCAACTAACACTGCTTTTCAACCCTTGCTGTACATTAAGAATCACATTGAGAGAAAAAAAAATCAAAGCTAGAGGCCATAACAGAGTAATTGATTCAGAGCCCCTGAAGCTAGGTACCTATGTAGGCAGAGGCACCTCTTAAGAACTTCCGGATGATTCTGAGATTTTTGTGAGGACTAAGAGCCACTGCAAACATTGATTAACCCACAAAGCTACAAATGTCCAGATTTATGAAATCAATTGTATGCCTGGATTTTTATAAAGTTCACTTCACTGCATGCCAGGCACTGTTAGGAAGAGCTTGGTGAACATTATTCTTGTTTTATTCTCTGAGAGTTCTTGGATCAAAACATGGCTTAAGGGGCAGCAGGTTTACCTGCCTTTCCATTTCCATGAAAATCATTTCAAATACACAGATACACAATGAAACCACGAGGCTTCTTGGGATAGTAAGGAGAAGTACCACCAGCTGCTCTTTCCAACTAATATTGTTAATTAATTTCTATTTGGGGATCCTGACACAGTCCTTGCCTCAAAATGAATCTGGGATGTAAGTATTATAGTTCCTATTTTAGAGGTGGCAAAAAAGAAATCAAATAGTGATGGGATGGCCATACATCCAGTAGTAGAAATGAACTGAAGCTAGTTCTACTCCCAACTTCACAAGAGCTGGTGTGATGAATTAGATATGCTCCTTCAAAACTTATAGGTTTGAAACTATAATCTCCAATGTGAGTCCATTTGGAGAAAGGAAGTAATTAAGGATAAATAAGTAAATAAGGAAGTAATTAAGGATAAATAAGTTCTAAAGGTGAGGCTTCAATTTGATAGGACTAACATCCATATAAACAGGGATACCATCCAGGTAGTGGTGGCACAGGCCTTTAATCCTATCACTTGGTAGGCAGAGGTAGGCATATTTCTGTGAGTTCGAGGCCAGCTCTGTCTACAGAACAAGTTCCAGGACAACCAGGGCTACACAGGGAAACTCTGTCTTGGAAAACGAAAGGTGGTGTGGCTGGAAAAGTTGGCTCTAGGATTAAAGGCTGGGATCACAGCCAAAGAAATAAGAAATGCCAGAAATCAGTTACTCTCCCCAACGCCACCTTTTGTCTTTCTCCATCAAGGTATCAGCATCCCTCTCCCTATCAGCAGGCCCCTTCGCCAGATCCATCCGAGAGTCCACAGGCAAGAGTGAGATATATGAAAGAGGAGCCAACAGGCAGGAGTTTTGAGGAACCGAATAATTCCAGAGGTGAACAAATGTCAGGCTATTATCCATGGAGTTGACTGTAGATCTGAAGGAGCACATCATGTTGCCTCTTCTAGGCAAAGTGCACATGGCTGGGGCTTCTGATGGTTTCTGAACCAGAAGATGTAAATGGTCTCATCAAATATTGTTTTACTGTGAGTAACTTCATGCAATCACTCCTGTTTTCGCCATAAGTCATCTCTGACATTTGATTCATTGTACCAAGACCCTGCTAAGGATGCCGGTATGTAGGTGGTACTACTTTACAATACCCAGCTCATTATGAAAATTTACCTGCTGGCAGAAAAGATTCTGGAACAAGATGCACCATCAATTATCCCTAGCTGCAACAGACACCTAGTAGAAGAGGTGCCTGGGAGTTCAGGACAACTTATGTAAGCATTTGCGGTTTTTTGGTTTGGTTTGGTGCTCTATCTGAGGACGACTTATTTGGCCTGCTATAAACTGTTCTATACTTTGAGGACAGTGTTTCTAGAGATCTAGCCAACAAAGGAAATCTCAACTCTCAGTTTCGACAATAAAAAGCAATGCTTGTAGGGATTTGATGACTAGGTTCTCAGGGGTCCTGATGGACTTTCGCTTTTCAAATGGTTTGTTATATGTTACAGTTTGGTAGACTTGGATTGGGATAACCTCATGGCTTCTCAAGAACTCTATTCCTCAAGGGTCTTTTTATAGGGACTGCTTGTGTAATTATGGAGGAGCAGAGATGCCCTGCAATTTGTAGAAACAAACACTTCACAAATAGTCAGATCTCAGTCATCTGCATCTAGGTCTGTGTTCTGGGAGCCTGATAGGGGTATTTCTGCATTCTGCCAAAATGGTAGACCTACACAACAGTTGTTTTCCTTCTCCTAAAGAGGTTTGGTGACTGAAGTCACTGGCACTGAATACCGCTGGGGTGGAAGTGGACTATCTATTGAGCCACAAAATTCCAATGCAGTAGCTAGAGCACCTTTTAAAGGAATGTATGGTAGACATGCCCGTTTAGAAAGGTCAAGAGGAACCTGGTGTACAGATGCATGCCTTTAATTCCAGCACTGGGGAGACAGAGGCAGGTGGATCTCAAGTTCAAGACTGGCCTGGCCTTCAAAACAAAAAGAAAATCAGTAGAAAATTCAATGGGAGAACTAATTAACTGCTGTATTTGAGATACCACTTGGTGGATCTCATAAAGAGACAATTTTAGCTTAGATCATAGATCATTGAAAATCTGTAATAGGAGCTGGAGATCTTAGTGGTTAAGAATGCACAGCATGTGCAGAGGACCCAAGGTTGGTTCTAAGCACCCATGTTGGGTGGCTCACAGTTGCCTGTAACATCAACTCCAGGAGGACTGGACACCTCTGGCATCTGTGGGCACCTGCAACCCACATACACACATAATTTAATATAAAAGTTAAAAGCCACAATAGCTAATCTTTTATTGTATGTAATTTCTTTTGTATGTAAACTAATCAAATTTAAATTTGCATTGCCAACGAGATAAAAAAAATCTTAGGTTTCCTGTGGCATTTTTGTTTCTTAGCTTCTCTTCACCATATTGTGGTTCATTATCCCTTGCTTGTTGGGCCAGGCTTCTTCCTCCAGGGGTGCTAGTTCATGTCTTCTGATAACACTGCCACCCTCCTTGGCCTTTTATTTTGCTGTCTAGGCTAAGGAGTTTTGTCTGAAGTTCAGCCAGGGTCTCAGAATGTTTTAGAGCCATAACAATATATGCATCCTTAGAGGTTAGTTTTGTATTATATACTAACTGATGCATATTGGTATCCTGTAGCTTCTTTAAGGGCTTATGCAGTCAATGGGATTATATAAAGGTTCTGCGATAGGATACCAAAGGTGGGCCTCACTATACTCAGGAGGATTTGGACCTTTCTGAAATGCATAGACACAGCATCTTAAGGCTTTGAGGCATTGTAGAATATTTTGCAGTGACCTTCATAAGTAGATATGAGTATTCCATAAATATACCTGAGGATACTTCAGCCATTTTAGCCTCCATGGGCAGTTTGCCTTAAAAGCCCCAGCAAACAGCAGTTTAAAGGTAAGACAATGTTAAGGGGAACGGTGAATCACTTTACTATGAGCATGTCACCCTGAGGAAGTCATCTGCTAGAGTAACTATGCTTTCACACTGTAGACTCCTACAACCTGGGTGAGATAAAACCCAAGGCAAGTAGCGGGCTATAACGCAAATAAGGACAAGTGTCCATCAGTAGCCAAGATATCCGTTCCAAACCTTTTAGGCCACTGCACTTAGCCAGCTTAGACGCCAAGAGTAAGAATAGTATTATAGCCAGCCTACCCCTTTTATTTGGTTATTTATGTTTTTGAAGTTTAAGGCCATTGTATTGGAGCTTAAAAGAAAAATATCAAGGCAAGCAAGCTGAAAGTCTCAGCAATTGCCTGCTGTAGGAAAGTTGGAGAAGAAAAAGAAAAAGCCACATGGAGGAAGGAAGAGAGAAAACAAATGAACAAGCTCAGAGTGTTAAGAAAAGCATCCCAGTGCTATCGCTCTACAGGTTTTCTTGCCTGTTGGAGCACTGTAACATCAGTCTTGAGGGATCAAAATCTTTCTAGACTTCAATGCCTGGAACAAGTTTCTTGCTCAAGCCAGGCATAGTGAGTGACAAACACCTGCAATCCCACCACTCAGAACACAGAGGTAGTAGAAAAGCTGCTTTGAGCTCAAAGCCAGGCTGATCAACCGAGTGATTTCCAGGCTAAAGAAGGCTAGCCCATCTTAACATAAACAAATGAGAAATCAATCAAACAAACAAATAAATACCCCCCACACACCAACTCCAGCCGATCAAATCAAAACCATTTCATAACTACCTCTCTAGGTTTTCTTTTATTTCACTAGTGTATTCATGATCCCAGCACTTCTTCCCCTCCCCCAAAGCCTCCTCATGACTTTAAGCATAGATATGTATTCCAGTACCCACATGCCAACTGCCTGCTGTGGACATGCTGTGCCTTTTGATCTGGCCTTGATGCAGGTTTGAAGTAACGCAGAGCAGAGGTATTTGTAGTGAAAGCTTTCAAGTGTTATCAGTTCCTGCTGATGCTTAGCACCACCTGCTCCCACTGCAGTTCTGAGTTAGTCCAGACCACCTAAATACCAACCAAAAGGTCAGTTCACCAAAACTCCATCTTCCTTTAGCACTAAACTAGGGTATAGAGACTGTTCTGGAAGAAAAAAATACATAGAATCCCCCTCTAAAAAATAGAGGTCCCACCTCCCTAGAGGATGCTATCAGAACACCAGCCACAACCAACACACACAGGCCGTTTGACCAGGCAAAGTGAGTTGCTTTTCTGAAGGCATTTCACTAGTCTTCTGATGAGGTGCTAGAGCACCTCATGCTGAGCTGCAAGTGATATTCTAAAGGTCAAGTCAACGTCACAGACTTACTGATAATAGAAGAGCAAAGAGGAATTGATACTAGAAAGGTGGGAGGAGGATGGGAGAAAGAGGAAGCAGAAAAGAGAGGACAGGAAGAAGGATGGGAAAATGAAGGCTCTGTCTCTTCAGTCTTCCTAAGAACTTCATTGCTGAGCCATGTCCTGGGTCTTCCTCCTGCGGCCGGCAACATTGCAGGGAAGGTCTGGTTCCCATCAGCCTTGCACTATGGCACAGAAACCAGGCTGGACCACACACTGCAAAGCCAAGCCCACAAACTCTAAGGAATCGAATCCAAATTTCCATCACAGATCCTCATGCTCAGAGTTCTTCCCTGATACCCACTGGCCTCCTGAGTAGGACAGCCTTTCAAAGGAGATCACAGGCCTCTGGTTGTAGATTGGGTAATCTATTTTGCCTACCATAGAAAAGTCAACAACTGACCTGAAGATGTTCGTAGAAATCTGTAAAGAGGTAAAGCTGAGGTTTATATTGAATGTCACTAGAAAGTGACACCTAGGTAGGATGCTTGGTGTAGTGTGGAGATAGATGGGAAAGAGCACTGGGGAACAGAGCATGGCTGACCATGGGAAAGCAGAGCTCATGAAGCTGCTAGCTCAAAGTCCTACAAAATGAATCTTACACCCCAATTGAAGACTACTTTGACGTGTGTGTGTGTGTGTGTGTGTGTGTGTGTGTGTGTGTTTGGGGGGGGCATGCAGTTCTCTCTTTGACTTTAGGTCATAGTAATAGAATAGGACATGCAGCAACAACATAGTCTCAGAATTTGTGGGGTAAGGAAAAATGAAAATGTGAGACCCAGCGCTCAAGACTGCTTAAGGATTTTCAGAAGATGGAAGCAGGTACACATGTCTTCTAAACACTGGGCTCTGTGTGAATATACAGGTTGCATGCCCATGAGGCTTTTCATATAGCTGGGAAAGCTTGGCCACCCCCAGGAGCTACTGTTAAGAGTAGGAAGAAAAGGCCAAGGTCTAAGAAGAGGAGAGACTAGGCTTGGGGGTCGTTGGTGTGAACTCTTCTATCCGGGATAGGCAGTAGTGGGTGAAGGAGGGACTACAACCTGACAAGAGATGATCATATTTAGTCACCTGTAGCATCGTTTCCCTAACACAGGAACTATGAATCAAACCTGGGCTGAGAGGAGCCCTAACATCTAGTCTTCAAAGCCTACTCCCATGGAATTTTGCTCCAAGATACCTTCATGTGGAAGAAAGGTAGAGGGATGAAGTTAGAGAGTGGAAGCCTTGACATGGATTCCAGGCCACACTTCCATTACATTAGGGGTAGTGAATAGTAGCAATTACAAAACAGAAAGCCATGGGGGTTTTCTTTAGGGCTCAGGAGCAGAGCTGGTCCTTCTGAGTACTGGCTCCTTCACATTTGATTAGATTTTACTGTAGATACTTTCTTGTAAGACAGGACGGAGATACTGGTGGAGACAAAAGGAGTGGGGCACCTGCCCTTCCATGTGGCTTCAATCAGGTGGTCATTGTGTCTGACTGGAAGTACCAGGGGAAAGACTTGTTTTGAGTGTTTCTGTTTCCTTTATGTGTCGATACTTCAGCCCCACCATAGCCGATTGTCCCAGTGTAAACACTGAGTTTTGCCTGGCTAATTCCTTCTTCGAACCTCTTTGAAAGCCCTAGAAGCCATATACTAACAAACCCATTTCCCTTCTTAAGTAGCACGAGACAATGATAAAACAGGGGGAAAGGGCTTTTGAGGTTCCTGATGTGTAAGGTAAAAGCATAGAAATGAAGTCAACAGTGGATCGTGGGCACCGTCAAAAAGGCTGGAGAAGAAGGTGCTATTGGGAACAAGGCAACAACTTTTCCATTACTGTTCTTCCTGCTCTACAGAATACTTTCAGAAAAGTCCCTAACAGGGCCAGCCTCTTTGGCAAATCAGCCTCTGAGCTGTCTTTCAGCCCATCACATGAGGCAAGGATCACTATTGATGCACATTTTCTATCACAAATTACCACCCACACTTAGCCCTTCTACATAGATAAAGCTCAAGGATGACAGAAACGCTGTGAGTAATTCCAGACACCTGCCTCTGGGAAGGCAGAAACACAGCTGCTCTAGCCCAGAAAACGGATCTTCAACACCTTCTGTTCAGGGTCAGAAGACATTCTCCATTATTTCTGCCATAGTTGGAGAGTGAATAAAAGAGCTTCCTGTCTGCTCTGTGCAGTAAGAAGTCTCCAGTTGGGCTAGCATCAGTGAAGAAGAGGGAGTTAAATAGGGACAGGAAGTGTCTCTGCTATTACCACTGTTCCCTTGGCAAAGCCAAGTATCCTGCCTGAGTAATTCTACCCATTCCCTCTCCAGGCTTTCCCCAAGCCAGCCACCGAGGCAGGGAGGTCTGGTTCTAAGCTCTCTTTAGTCAGTGTACAGTGGCTTCTACTGGAAATAAGGAAAGCTCTGGGAAAATGGAGACACTGAAAACACTTCTAGGCTCTCGCATTTGTGGAGGCCGGAGGCAGCAGCTCCTTCCTAGGCCCCCAGAAAAGAGCACTGCAGAGGCCTGTTAGGCTGGTCTAGACCTCACAGAGCATGCACACCTCCTACTATGTCCTGCTTTCTCTGGATGACCCCCAAATCCCAGTACGTCTGACTTCAGGTGGCTCTCTTCCTCAACAAGCAAGAAGAATGATTTTTGGATCCATGCCCCTGATAATCCGAGAGCCGATGCTTCTCTGGACAAAAGAAGAGGCTGTGTGAGCATGGGAAGGCTAGCAATGTTACTTGCCCTGAGCTCTGCGGAGGTACACAGACAGCTGCACCATCTCAGTTAACCTTAAAGAGAGGAGGGTCTGGTAGCCAGAATGTCTAGGCTTGAAGCTGAAAGAAGAAGACAAAATACAGGGTTTTTGGAAAGAGCATTATGGCTCCTTATGTAAAGAGGATGGTTTGCTTTGGGGGAAGTTTGAACCCTTGTTTTCCAGTTTCTGCTGTCATACTTCTCAAAGTCGTGCTCATATAACCTTCTCAAGTCTTCATCACTGAGTGCCATTAAGTCACTGTCAAAGGTTCAAGTATCTGTCCCAGATTCATTATCTTGAAACCCAGAGAAATAGCAAAGACTAACAGTCGCCTAAAATTCAATATCCTAGCCTTGTGAAAAGTCAAATATAGCTACTTTCATGTGTAAAGGGAACTAAAGAACAGATCCATCCAGACAGCTTCAAGTGCCTAGGACGGTAACAAGTGGAGATTGGATTTGAGAAAATTTTAGAGTAGTGCCACTGGCAAATTGATTTTCTGGCTTCACCAGCTTGCCCACTTTGGTAATTGTGGTTTTCTTTTGTTTTGGATTTTTGATGGTATAACTTTTAAAAGCTCTTCCAGGGGTCCATTTTTAAGGTTATGTCTGTAACTTAGCATACCAATGAGCACCCAAACATGTGTTGTGTACAAGAGATCTTGAAGATGATTCATTGTCCTTTCATAAATGGTGTTCTATACCGTAAGAGACAAAGAAAAGTGGACTGGGGTTTGAAGGATCTTGGCAGCTTTTTCTCATTCCTTCTGTTAAGAAATCTCAGCTTACTGAGGGGATGTCCATTCCACAGCCTTCTGTCCACACAGACCCCTATCTGATCAAAAGGAAGGTGTCCAAATAGCTCTCACTGCCAGGATGTTCTGTACTGTGGGGCACAGCACAGTCTCCTCAGCTTTTTACCACTTGTATAAGTGATACCAGCACACTGGCCAGTTTCTAGGAGAGAGAACAGGCATCCTTGAACCCAGATGGGACGGATGATGGTCTTTAGTGTTTTTGGCAGTGCTGCACTGGGAAGTTACTCCTGCATGAGGACATCCCTACTTAAGAAAGGCAGGGTGTGCAGCAAACACCTAGTTTAGTCATCACTCCTTACAACTGCCGCCAAGGCAACATGCTACCTGCTGAGGACAGAGTGAAACTATCCCCCTTGCTCTCATTTGAGCTAGATGGCATATAAAACCATTTACTCAGCTGGAAGGAAAATGGATTATGTGAAGCCAAGGCATCTCAGAAGTAACAAAAGAAGAAATATGAATGGAAGCATAATTATAGATTCACAGTGCTGCTGTCCTTTATTGTGCTTGTCAGGAGTCCACAGTGCTTCTTGCTAGGATTTCTATGCATCTTCAAACCTTTAAACTATCTTTATTAGTCACAGCTCATCTGCATGTTTATTTTCCTCTAAGTGATATCTACTTTGTATCTCATTGTGTTTGGTACTTTTTAATAGCCTCTAAGTTTGTACTACAAATGTTTCTTTGACACCAAAGTAACATGTAATGATGGACACAGTCTCACAGCCCAGAAGTCTATCCTCTAAAAGAGAGCTGTTTTGAGTGTGAGTGTGTTCTGGGAAAGTAATTCTCTTGCATTACATTGTCAAAGGTTTGCATAGCCCAGGAAAGGCACAATACAGACCCTGCCATATATCAGACTATGGCATCTTCCTTGTCCCCATTTTGGAGATCATCGGTCTTCTACCTATGCATTCAGGCCCTCCCTTAGTTCATTTGATTATGCTGGATTTAGGCAAAAGAGTGAATGTTTTAGGCCACTCTCTGGTCTTAGTTTCAGGCTGTTTTTCTTATTTTGAAGGTTCTCCTCAACACTGGGCTTAGGACTCCACACTTGCCTTTTTCTACCCATTTCTAAACTTGGAGCAAGATCACTCTCTTGATAATTTGTGAATTCTGCTTCATCTCTGTGGTGGTTTGAATAAGAATGGCTTTCATAAACTCATGTGTTTGAATGCTTGGCTCATAGGTGTGGCCTTTTGACATAGGTATGACCTTGTTTGAAGTAGTGTGTCACTGTGGAGGCAGGCATTGAGGTCTCATATGTTCAAGGAAGGCCAAGTCTCCTTGAGCACACAGTCTCCTTCTGCTACCTGAGGATCGAAATGTAGAACTCTCAGCTCCTTCTCCGGCACCATGTCTGTTCACAGGATGCCATGATCTCCACCATGATGAAAATAGACTAAACCTCTGAAAGTATAAGCCAGCTCTAATCAATTATTTTCCATTATAAGAGTTACTATGGTCATGGTGTTTCTTCGCATCAACAAAACCCAAACAAAGAAAATCTCCATCTCTAGATACATGATCTAAGGGTTTTTTCCTCATACAGGAAGAGACAGAGTCCAGGTAGTTCAAGAATGTTCTGGTTAAGAACGCATTGTCATCCTAAACACCTAGTGGAGGTTCTTCAAAGGCATGAAGTTTATCTCAATCTCTAGAGTCAGAATTCATGAGGGTCTGGGAATTTTCACTTAGAATAAATCTGACCTGAGTCAAACAAATTACAGATGACATCTTGAGAAACCACATTGATTAACATGAATTGAGAAAGTATGCTATGCTAGAATTAGTCAAAGCTTGTGGTTTAGTTGAAACACCTCTTTCTGATAGGGGTGTTTAGGAACAGACTTTTAAACCTAAACCTGGCTCATGGCTCAGGTTGGTGTCTTGATTTTTCCAGACCTTCAGCTTCCCCAAATACACTTGGGAATAGCAAAGTCAGCCAACAGAAAGCAGTAGTGAGATCTCCCCCATTCTGACAGTTGTGAAGTGCATCTCAAGAGGTGAGACTATGCTCCCGATTATCCAGTGGACCAAAGTGAACAAAAGATGCTGATGGGTAGGGAAGTAGAAACATGAAAGTAATCTTAGAGATTCTTAGCTCTGTTTAAATAAGAGCATCATTAGAATCCTTCTTCTGGGAAATATGGGTTAGAGGGGATTCCATGCCTTCATAGGTTGGAAGGAAAAGAACAAGGCCTAGCATACCAGTGGCATTCACTGGAGAAGGGCTGTATGACTTGGGAGACATTGTGAAAAAGAATTTTAAGATAGTAGAGAACATGGAGAGTGTGTGGAAATGGTGGGACTTGAGGCAGCAACACAGGACATAATATGAGCACCATAAAGATGCTTTGAAAGACCCAGAAGGATTAAAACATTGCCGATAACTCTAGCTGGGAACTTCTCACAATATGCATAGGTATTCAAAAATGCTTGAGGTAGAAGACTTGGCAAGAAACTAAATGTTCCACAAGAGCAAGCATGTGCTACTGCCAGAGAGATTCATATTGTATGGCTGTTTGTGTACTTACCTTCATTTTTGCATTAAGTTTTAAAGCTAGGTGCTAAATCTTTCTCATCCCTGTATCTATTATAAGCATGAGCTTAGTCCTCATGGAATTCTCTGGAGACTGCTAAAAATGTCTTCCTCATCCATATCTTCTTAAGGTATCTATCCCCAGTCTTACGGCCCCTCCACATTTCCAAAGTTCATTGATATCTAAGTTTTATATCATGAATTCAGCCAGTTGAGAGTGTCTAGTCTGAATTTTAATCAATCTCTACAGACAGGCAACTATTATTATACCATACCATATAGCTTTAGAATACCCCTGCACACCTAATTGCTTCCTGTGCTTCTCAGCACTCATCCCCATTCAAGTATTGTGACCCAGGCTAGATATGCTCCATATACATCACATCTGTGTTTCAACTTTTCCTGAATTTTATATTAAGAAATCATAGCATATGTCTGATGTATTTCCTTGCTCATATGGTTCATAGTCATCCATTTTGGGACAGGTAGACAAAGTTTGTTGTTTTTGTTGTTGCATAATATTCCACTATTTAATAATTAATTCTGCCTTTTATTTTCTCACTAAAGAGCATTTTAATTATTTATAATTCATTTTTATGAAAAAAATTCACATTCATTTGCATATTGGTCTCTGTGTGGACATATGCTTTTCATTTATTTTGGGTAGACACCTAAGACTAGAATTGTGAGCCATATGGTAAGCATCTGGTCTTCATTAACTGAAGCACCTTAAGCTGGGAATAATAAGTAAAAGGCTGAAAGGACTGAACGCGTAGGACTGGGACATGTCATTGGGGTTGTGGAAGAAAATTCCTGAAAAAGAAAGATCACCGAGAAAAGAGATAAAATTACATGGAGATAAATTCACTTGCCTTGTAATTTGTACCTCAGTGTTCAGAAAGTTTAAAAAAATTAGCCAATGCAAAATGTCCTTAATCAGTTTTAATTATAGTTCACACCAATCACAGCATATGAGGTTAGGCATATGTGAACGGTTGAGTATAGGGGTACAGATGGCTACATCTGGGAATAGCCTTCATAAATGTCCACTTTTAGGGAGTCATTAGGTTTAGTCATGACAAGAATTCGCTTTTAACCAAACAATCCACTTAGACGATTCAATTGAAAACTCCAACTCTTAGAATCTATCACTACAAATTGTGTTGATTTCATTTAGTCTCTATAAAGGCTTTTTTGAGTTTTTGTGTCTTCTTGAAGTAGCAAATTGTGCTGATAAGATTCAGGGGGCATGCAATTACAAATAAGAAAAGAGAGGCTGGTCATAACAAGAATCACTAGTGCAGAGTACATTCAAAAGTCAAACTGCATCTGCTTGTAATTGATCAAGTCTCATTAAGTAATGAAAAACCTACACTTTTCTTACTTTAAAATTTTTTTTATTGGTTTCTCTATTTATTTACATTTCAAATGTTATCCCCCTTCCTGATTTCCCCTCCACAAACCCCTTATCCCACCCCCCTACTGCTTCTATGAGGGTGTTTCCCCACCAACCCACTCCCGCCTCCCCACCCTGGCATTCCCCTAAACTGGGGCATAGAGCCTCCCCAGCACCATGGGCCTCTCCTCCCATTGATAACCAACTGGGCCATCCTCTGCTACATATGCGGCTGGAGAAATGGGTCCTTCCCTGTGGACTCTTTGGTTGGTGCTTTAGTCCCTGGGAGCTCTTTCTTTGCACTGAAGTATCAAAGCAAGCATTCTTCTCCTCCACCCCTGTTCCACCTGGCCACCTTTCAGTACCTTGGACTAGAGTTCTAGTAGCCTCTTTCCACTTTCCTGTAACATATATTCTATTTTACACCCCCACATAACACACACACACACACACACACACACACACACACACACACACACACACACACATGCATGCCCTTCTATATACATTTTCTGTAAAAATGGGCCTTCCTTTCTGGTGCCAAAATGATGGCCTTAATTTTTATTTTTTAAATTCTTTTAGTTGATGCAAACATCATCTACATGCTCCTTATCTCGGGGATAATTTACATTATTTCTTTCCACTTCAGAAAGAATAATTTTCATTATTACAAAACTAACTATTTTGGTCAAGACCTCAAAAGGCATTATTCTGTGTTATTTCGGTTGTAAAATAAGGCAGGTACATTTGAATATTTTTTTTAGAGAAAGAACTCCTTTAAAAGCTTTTTTTAGAAAAGATTTCTATTTAAACAGACAGTCAAATGGAACACCTGATTTTATTGAGACACTAAGAGACAAAATGGCCGGTGGTCTGCTTGGAGATTTCATCACCTGTAGGTTGCTCCAGGGACATGAAGGTTGGGAATTACCATGTGTCAGAGTTAGATGGTAAACCCAGGTTACTGGATTATTGCTTTTGGAAAGTGACATGATCTCTGTCAATGTGTGACTGATTTGTTGCTTCAGTGTCTCTCTGATATTAAATTTTGAGGAGTGGGCTCAGGTTTGTGCTTTGGGGCCATCTATCCTTATTTGTCATATAAAAGAGAGTGCATTCGAGCACTATGTGATGGGAGATGGTGAGGCTTTTTTTTTTTTTTTTAATTCACTAAGGTCCATCTAAACCATGCTGGGTAGAAATGAAGATACAAGAGATTCTAAGAAATAATTAGATGGCTTAACAAGCCTAATTATCCAAAGGACTACCCACCCTCCAAAGGGGAAAGCAGGTACAGGGCATTTTTTTAGCCCTTTTTCTCATCTCATGTCATGAGAATGCCAATGAGACTCGTCCACCCTCCACCTCCCACTTCCTGGTGCCAGATCTGTAAGCGCTTAGCCAAGCATGCTGGGAGACACAGAACCACTAAAGGGAAGGAGTAGCCGGATGTCTTGGGTTTTCTTCCCATTCCGTTCTGTTCTGTTCTCCTGACACCATCTCATTACTAGACGTAGGCACTAGACGTGACAGTCAACTACATTTGAACTGAGCAGAGGAGAGGTAGTGAAGGCAGAGTGTGCAGGAGACATGTCTCAAAGGCAGTCTCAGTCACCTAATCAGACTTTAATTTCCATTACAAATGACACAGAAACATCAAGCTCTGTCGTCTCCAACGATACTACTCATAAAGGATGGACCGGAGACAACTCTCCAGGAATAGAAGCACTCTGTGCCATCTATATCACTTATGCTGGGATCATTTCAGTGGGCATCCTCGGAAATGCTATCCTCATCAAAGTCTTTTTCAAGACTAAATCCATGCAAACAGTTCCAAATATTTTCATCACCAGCCTGGCTTTCGGAGACCTGTTACTTCTGCTGACTTGTGTGCCTGTGGATGCAACCCACTACCTGGCAGAAGGATGGCTGTTTGGAAAGGTCGGTTGTAAAGTGCTTTCCTTCATCCGGCTCACTTCTGTCGGTGTGTCAGTGTTCACGCTAACAATTCTCAGCGCTGACAGGTGAGTTTCTTTTCTCTGTTCTTTTTGCCGGGATGTGAAATTAGGGGAAGAGAGAGAGAAAAAAAAAAAAGAAAGAAAGAAAGAAAGAAAAGCTTGTGCTTAGCATTTACTGGCTACCGGTTGGCTTTTCTCACACTCTGTAACCTAAATGTAAGATTGAAAAAGCAGCAGCCTTTTAAAATAAAAGTTAGAGTAAAAATGTTGAAATGCCTCTGTTAGCATCTGAAGAGTGCTTGAAAAATATGTGCTTTGGGCTGGGGTTTCCTTTCTTTGAAATGTAATTGTTTGCCTGAAAGAATAGCAAACGGTGTTTTTATTTTCCTCCGGCTTATTAAGTCAGGCAAATTGTTGCAGGTGCAAAGAAAAATGCTCATGCTTTATACATTAGTGCAGCCTAGTGGTATAACAGAGTCAACATGAAAACATTGATATAGGTGGGAAATGGACCGTGTATGCATTACCACGTACCAGAAGGATGGTAAAGAGAGAAAATGCATCTAATTTATTTGAAAGTCCCCAGATTATCTAGTGGGAGGTAAACAGTAAGGTTTTCAGCTCCCTGGCAATTCAGTGTCCTGTCATCATTGAATTCTGTTTGTGTTCTCCATGAGCATGGGCTGGTATTGTCATTACCAGAGAAATAAGTTAATTCTGATGGACTTTTAAAGTCCCGTGGCTATAGCCTGTGAAACAGTCTCACTGTCAGGGAGTTGGGGCTCTGGGGTAGGGTGTTTAGTTTGAATACTGTATTATACTGTAGAGAATATCTATTGCTGAATAACCATGAAAGCATGAAAAAAAAAGAGGCTCCAAAGATTAAAATTTTTGAAAGAAGTCCACAGTTAATCAAGTTAATCAATGCCTGGCAGTACTGGCAGGGCTAGCTTTATATACTGAAATGTGGCAGGAGCAAAAGCTTGCTCTGTGTAATATTATAACAATTACTATTATTCTACTGCTGCTGCTGTTGTTGTTGTTGTTGCTTTTACTGGTCTATATTCTTCTTGAGGGCAGACTCTCTTGAAGGCTACAGGCTTTAAGTTGTCCCTGTCCAAATGAGGAGGCATCATTGCATGGGCTCAACTTCTGATGTTATTCTAATCTCCTCCACTGATCCATTAAGTTAGGGAATGAAGTAGCCCTTAGGAATGGGGAAAACATGAGCTCTCTGCTTCTTACTGCTGGAAATCTTGTCTAGAAAGACTACTTACTCTTCCAGGAGAATTAATTTGATTAACACGAGTCACTTATACATACATGACTTCCTTAGAATACTTATGGCAACACATAGGTAGTAAATTACTCCCAAGTCACACAGAAAAACATGATGAAAATGTCCTAAATAAAAAGTCTGCCCTAAAATTACAAAATCATAGATCTGGAATGCCTTATGGGAGTGAATAAGGGACAAGCTGATTGGCATAAATAAAATCACTAGGTATGTTCTCTGTCTTTGGAACCACATCCAGTTCTAGTTGGTTCTATATGATTGGAGACAAGAAAGAACTAAATGATTGCTAAAGTCCTATATGTCACTAATTTCAACTCTGCTGTGATTCTGTGTTTCTAGATACAAAGCGGTCGTGAAGCCACTTGAGCGACAGCCCCCCAATGCCATTCTGAAGACCTGTGCAAAAGCTGGTGGGATCTGGATCGTGTCTATGATATTTGCTCTGCCAGAGGCTATATTCTCAAATGTATACACTTTCCAAGATCCTAACAGAAATGTGACATTTGAATCATGTAACTCCTACCCTATCTCTGAGAGGCTTTTGCAAGAAATACATTCTCTGTTGTGTTTCTTGGTGTTCTACATTATCCCGCTCTCGATTATCTCTGTCTATTATTCTTTGATTGCCAGGACTCTTTACAAAAGCACCCTGAACATACCGACTGAGGAACAAAGCCATGCCCGAAAGCAGGTATGTATAAATTGGTACTCCAGTGAATACAGCCTGAATTTAGAAGGGAGCCCCCTCCAACTGCTCTTCAGTGAGCTGCATTGCTTTTATCTGTGTAGATATCAAATAGCAGTCTACTGTTGTTGGTATGAGGACAGCCTCTCACTTGAGTCTGAAATTTAGCACACACTGTGAGCAATGCTGAGCAAGTTATTTGACCTCTCTGAGCCCCAATCTCTTTATGTGTACAATGGGGAAGAGGACTAAATGACAAAAACAGATATCAAGGGTGAGTATTAGTATTGTAGACAGTGACAGTGTGAGAGGAGTCAGAGCTACTTATCCTATAGAACGAGAATCTGCATAATGTGAAATTATAAAGCAAAGTGTAATTTGCTTTAGAAAGTATCACAGAGTAGTAGAAATGCACAGAATAGTAAAACTAGCAAGACTCATTGCATTAGTCAATGCAAAGTACTTCTACATAGATAAGCAACCTGAGGTCTGAGGACAGTGGGATGAAGTGCCCATGGCAAGAGAACAGAGTGACTCACGCACACTTGATTAAGACCCTTGATGGAGTTAGGTGTGCTCTCCTTTCATAAATCTGCTCAGAATGAAAGGACAGTACCATTGTCCTGTTTGATTGGTGATTGGGGAGGTTTCCATTCTGGAGAAGAGGGGAGTAGTGCCTTTTACAGAGAGGGGAGAAGGAGAGAGGGAAGAGGGAGAGAGAGAACTATTCCTTTCTGTGTAGTTCATCAGTTACTTGCATAGCTGTGGTCTATAAGCTATATACTTAGTGTTCACGTGATCCAGCTATCTTTGCTCTGTCCATGGTTCTATGAGGTGCATCTCTTATACTAACAGGATAGGAGGATTCTCATATAGGCTGGATGGCACATTTTGTTTTTATTCCTCTTCTGAGATGATTCCAATCCCTACAGACTAAAAACAACTTTAGTACCAACCTGACAACTTTCCTAACCTGCCGAAGACTGTGCTCACCTGTCAACCTCTACGGATGCAGTGAACGCTGTTCTGAGTAGTAGCATTCCTTTTAGTGAGATGAAATCACTGGGGATTCCACAGCACTGCTTGAGTTAGCTAGAGTATCTCAACTTCCAAGGACGGTGGGAGGCCTCAGAATGAGAGTTAATGAGGCCAAGATCACAGGTTACCATGCCAATTAGCTTGTCATATTCTGTATCCACAGGCAGACTTCCCATGTGTCGCAGCCAGTTAGCTCATAAGCATGTGTTCAAAGCGAGGCCAGGTTTTAACTGTAAATTCCTATGTCAATCTAGAGTACCGTATTTTATTTTTATTTCTGCCAGCTAAATGATTGTATGTGTGTCTGTGTGTCTTTGTGTCTGTGTGTGTGTGTTTGTGCATTTTTCTCCCCATATAGATTGAATCCCGGAAGAGAATTGCCAAAACGGTTTTGGTGCTGGTGGCTCTGTTCGCGCTCTGCTGGTTGCCGAATCATCTCCTGTATCTCTACCACTCCTTCACTTACGAAAGCTATGCAAACCACTCTGATGTCCCTTTTGTTATCGTCATTTTCTCTCGGGTGCTGGCTTTCAGTAATTCCTGCGTGAACCCCTTTGCTCTCTATTGGCTGAGCAAGACCTTCCAGCAGCATTTTAAAGCTCAGCTCTGCTGCCTCAAGGCAGAGCAGCCTGAGCCTCCTCTTGGTGACATCCCCCTTAACAACCTCACTGTGATGGGGCGGGTCCCAGCTACTGGGAGTGCACATGTCTCTGAAATTAGTGTGACCCTGTTCAGTGGCAGTAGTGCCAAGAAGGGAGAGGACAAAGTTTAGATGTTACATTAAAAATGATGATTTTTAGTCCCACTGTGTATCCAGCTTTAAGCTGTGCATAGTACAGTGTCTGGGTTTTCTGTTGTTCATGAATTGTGTTGAAGTTTTCAGAAAGAATTATCCTTGTAAGTAATAGACAAACCATCATTTTCTTGACAAAACATCATTTTCTTCAAGGTGCAAACAGTAATGCCATCTGGGCTTTCTAAATACAACGAAGCCCACCAAGTAGAGAAGAAGAGGTTTGGAAATACCAGTCAACTGTGAAGAAGGCTGTATAGAAGGGATGGTAAAGAAACAAGATAAAGGTTTAAATATCGAATTGGATCCCATCTCTCTGATATCCCTCATCTCTTGTGCACTCATGTGGTTATCTTAAAATAGTGCTTCTGTTTATTTGTGCTGTAAATCTAGAGATTCTACTCCGCAAACGAGGAGATCAAAAAGAGAGAAAACATCTCTTGCGGTGTTTTGTAAAATCTCTCTCTCTATATGCTTTCACAGAGTGGTTGCCCTTTTCCTTCAATCGCCATTCCATTATAAGAAATCTTGCAATTGAAATGAAAATGTTTAAGAGTTGGAAGGTGTTAAACACTGATTCTGGGGCAGGGTGCTTCCCTTACTGGGTCAACACGTCCTGAATTTATGTAATTCTATTGCCATTTGGTTAATAACTAGGCAAAGCCATGTCTCACAAGCATTGTAAGGAATTTGTCTTATTCACAGGACAACCAGGGGCCCCAGAGGAAGATTCTTGTCCAAGTTTCTAAACTGCCACTGTTGGAAACTCTTTCCTCTAAGGGAACTCATTTCATTTCGGTGAGCAGTGCCCTCTTTCTAAAGCCCAGAGGAACTGCCACTTGGAATTGTCATCTGGCTGTGCACGAGTCATCAGATCATCTACGTGCTTGATTTTCCTCAACTCGATGGGTGCCTAAGTCCTAGAGTTCACCTCTGTTTCCAGAAGTCAGACAGAAGGCTCTGACTTGCTATCCTCGTCTCCAACTTGCTAACACAAATAAGCATGTTAATAAATGTAATTGGGAAAGCAAAATCCTTGTAGTCAATAGATTTGTCAGACTTCAATTTGTGCTATCAGAAATGTATTCTTGAAGTAAATCGCACTATAGTTACATTTGTATTTGTAAAAACTTGCTTTGTGTTTTGTTTTTTTGTTTTTTGTTTTTTAGAATGCTTTTGCTATTTTTGGCCTTTAAATGGCTTGTGCCGTTGTGAACTTCTAATTATGTGGCTCAAAAGGGGAGGGGCATATATTAACACCGGGCTTTAAATGTCCTTAAAATTAGCTTACTTAAAATGGGGGTGCTAATATTGTATTAACATTGCTTTAAAGTGAGCAAAATTGTTGTAAAAAAAACTGGAGGTGAGCAAATAAATATTAAATAAAGTTTGAATGGCTTTGTGTAACTTTTTACTCTAAAAATAATGACAGAATATAAGAACCCATTTCAATTCCAATACTTTTTTATTTTTAAATCACAAAACTAAGAAATATTTGATTTTTCTTAATTAGAAAACTGTCGCATATTTACTCTCCTGAGCCTAACACTTGAGAAATAATTTTATAAATGTACCAGGCCATGGACTTGAGGGAGAGTTCAGCAGTTAGAGTGCTTCCTGTATAAGCACGAGGCCCAGACTTCATATTCCAGCACCCACCAGCCAGATGTGGGCTTGTACACATCTGTATTTACAGCATGGAAGAGGGTTGAGATAATATGATCCCTGGCGCTTGCTGGCTGCCAGCCCAGGTAGAAAAACAAAAACAAAAACAAAAACAAAGAAACCAGAAGACCTGGGTTCAGTAAGAGAACATAATTCAAAAGGAATAAGAAAAAGTGATTTAAAAAAGATACATGGCACCTTCTCTGGCCTTCAAGGACATGCATGTGCACACACACACAAGAATATTATATATATATATATATATATATATATATATATATACATATATATTATTTGTTTATAAATAAGATAGAGGAACTTTTGCACAGAAGGCCCTTCTCAGGCCTTTTATCTTCTATACACATACATATATATATATATTTTTTACTTATTGATTTATATATATATAAAATCAACAAGTAATTAGAACCCTAAATTTTATTTTACCTTATCTCCCACCCATTCTCCAAGAGTGTGCCTCCCCCTAGGTATCCTCCAACCCTGGTACATCAAGTCCTTGAGGGGTTAGACCCATTCTCTCTCACTGAGGCCAGATAAGGCAGCCATGAAGACTGACTGAGCTCCCTGTCTGCTACATAGGTGCTGTAGGGCCTTCTTCCAGCCCGGGTATAGAACTCTAATTGTAAAAAGTATCAGGCTACAAAAGTCCAGACAGAATTTTCCTGTTTCATAAAACTAGAGCCACCATGAGTTAGGGATGAAATAGGTATAAAATAACTTCTCAGTTTTCAAGGGCATCAGCTCCCTACACTTTTGTAGCTCAAAAACTGAGATTAAAATTTATGAGTTTGTTTTTATTTGGGGAAATGAACTGATTTTATTTCTTGGGGTTAACTTCATAGGTGGCTATAATAATAGCCACAATTACATTTATATTACTTATTGTTGTACAAAGTTCTCCTGAGATATTTTGTTTCTTTTGTTTTGTTTTGGTTTTGGTTTTTGTCTTTTTCAAGACAGGGTTTCTCTGTGTAGCTGTGTAGCCCTGGCTGTCCTGGAACTCACTTTGTAGACCATGCCGGCCTTGAACTCAGAAATCTGCCTGCCTCTGCCTCCCAAGTGCTGGGATGAAAGGCGTGCACCACCACCGCCCGGCAATATTTCATTTCTTTAGGGAGGGTTCTTAATAGGGAGAGATTTGGACACATGCAAAACATATTGTGAACATGTCCTAATTTTGATCAAGGTCTTCCCTTCCTTAACATTTAGGATATGGATCACAGCAATACTCTAGGAGGTATGAAAACAGTCGCAAAGTCATATATGACCAAAGCATGTCCAGAGGGTATATCTTCCTCACTGAAAAGTGTTCCCAATTTAACATTGTATACCTTCTGTAAGCAAATTTTGCTTTATAGCATTTCTGAAGTTCATATTATCTTAGGTTAAAGGTACATCAATTTATTTTTGTCAGAAGAAACCCCTTCCCAACTAGGTTTAGAGATTACAAGATATAAGGACAAGAAAACTCCCAAACATCATGAGGATAGATGTGTGTGTGTGTGTGTGTATCTCACCTTCCAGAAAGTGTTTATAAGTAAGGTAGAGGAACTTTTGCAGAGAAGGCCCTTCTCAGGCCTTTTATCTTCTACAGGCAACCGTTTTCATTCTACTCTGACACCGAGTCTATAACTGTTTGTACTCAAACTTTATGGGACAAATGTATACTGGCTCAGGCAAGTATCTAGTGCAAACTGCAATGCTACCTTGAGCCAGATTCTCTATAAGCTTCCAGGAAGCTTTTGGACAAAGGCAACTGGGTGACTTGCAACCTTGACAGAAAAAATTTTCCCAGCTGGGCGTGGTGGCACATGCTGTGTGGCACTACTGTTTTTAAAACATCACTAAGGTTGAAATCAGATTCAGAGGTCTGTGAGGAGCCAAGATGTTCTAGAACTCACCTGGAACCACTGTATTTACAAACAAAGGTGCCTGGAATCGGAGTAATTTCTGACAAGCCTTTCCCTATGGTCAAGTCTGGGTTATAGTACTTATGTTTACACATATAGTATGGATTGCTACTTTTAATGATTAAAAATTTTACTTGAATAGTTAACATTATAGCAATGAACCTTGTTGATAAATGTAATCCACCAAGAAGAAGAAGAAGAAGAAGAAGAAGAAGAAGAAGAAGAAGAAGAAGAAGCAGCTGTTTAGAATTGTCTACTTTTTTAGTGTAAAAAGATGCTGAAAACAAAATAATTGCTGCTCTCCAGCATCTGGTGCTCCCGTCCTATTGTTCGCCAACTATAACTGAACCACCCTTGATTTGTGCCTGTCTTAGCCTCTGCCTCAGAATCTCCCCCAAAGCCTGGCACTTAATAGGAGTTCAGTAAATACCTGTCTGTCCAAAAAAAAAAAAAAAAAAAAAAACAAAAACAAAAAAAAAGGGACCCCTTCCCTTTTCTAGGTGCATGAAACACCTAAGGAAAAAGCTCTGCTTTTCTTGGAAGACTGTTGGCTGTCTTACTAAGACACAAGGAAATGGGGCCATAGGGTTATGTTTACACTCAAGCTTCAAATTCCAGTCTGGAACACCTCGGACACGTTGCAGTAAGCTGCAGGCAAAAGCTCCTATCACCTACAGCAGTCCGAGGGTGGTACCAGATGTGTAAAAAGGGGGTGAGATTAGGAAGTGATGGGGTCTTCTGCCCACTGCTCATTAACTCATGCTTCACTAGACCCCCCAAACAGCATGTTATGTGTTTGGGTTACTAAGATGAACAAAAGCCGCGTGTACACTAAGGACAAGCATTTGAAAAATAAGACAATCCTCAGCTCCAGTGCAGGGGCGGGGATTTGCGCGAAGGAGGCGCCAAGGTTTCGCGAAGCGGGAGAAACTTGTCCCACGGTCCCACCCACCTCCCCAAGATGGCGCCTGCCGCAAAGCCCATTCCGCGCCAGCTCTACTGGAAGAGTCCTTTTTCAGGCTATCACTTCGGCCAAACTCGTCCGGAGCGCAGAGGGGCCCGAGGTTCCCGAGGTGCCATGCATTTCGGCAGGCTGCGTCCCCAAAGGCCAGTTCCCAATAAGTACAGACACGCGGCGGCAGCCCGGCCCCGACGCCCCGCCCCCTGGCCGCGCAAGCGTCGCGGACCTTTGACGTCACGTGGTCGTGTCGGCGCGACCCGCTACGTCGCCACCCGCGCGGACAATGGCGACTGCATCAGCCTGAGGGCTACTTCGCTCTCAACTCGTTGCCTGACGTGGCGGGGAGGAAGCTGTGGCGCCTCCGGAACCGGCCGCGGCGGTGACAGCGCGCCTGCGCGCTTCCGCTTCGCCCTGGCCCCAGCGGCGGCGGCGGCGAGGCCCCGCGGAGCCCGCCAGGTGGGTGGTGGCGATGGCGCTGGCCATTTGTCGGCGCAGGCGTGCACGAGGGGGGCGGGCGGGAGGGCGGAGTCTGGGCGGCGCCTCGCAGACTTCCCAGGGTCTGCTGGGGCGCTGCGGGAGGCGGCCCGGGAGTTGCAGTGCACGGTCCGAGCTCTGCAGACCTCTCTTTCTCTGCTCTTGTCCAGCGCCCTCTCGGCCTCTTCACTTCTCTGACCGCGGTGTCTGGGACTACGTGAGAACCATGAGTGGCAACAACTTGAGCGGGAACGACGAGTTTGATGAGCAGTTGCGAATGCAAGAATTGTATGGAGGAGATCCCAAGGAAGGTGACAACCAGAATGAGCCCTCTGGAGAAGCCCATTCTTTGGGACAACCACCAGATGACACTCCTTACGAGTGGGACCTTGATAAGAAGGCTTGGTTCCCTAAGGTAAGAAAGAGTATTGGAGTCCCACTGCGGAGCGGGGCCATAGGGTTCACTGGCAGCCCTTGCGGGACATCCCTCTTCTGTTTGCTTCACTGAAGTACTAGGTCTTTGAACCGGTGGTTGATGGCTAGTCTATTTGTTCAGTCTATTGCAATCCCGATGTATAAAGGAAAGTAAATCTTAGGGTGGTGCCTTAAGTGATTTTTTTTATGCCTTATTAATTTGTGTATGTATGTGAAGGTCACAATTTGTTTTTATCTTGATATTTTTACTGCACAGAGGAAGAACACCAAGAAAATCACATTAGAAAGACTTTTATCCTGTATAGCCAAACTTAAGTTACGCTTCCTGTACATGTTTGTGTAGAATGCAGCTTGTTGATTTACAGGGTGGAAGAGGGGTCATTTACCACTACTGAATAAACTTTTCTTGATTCTTGTTTTATTATTCTATTAAATTTTGTCAGTTGTACTTGGGAATTGCTAAGTGTTTATTTTCAACATGGAAATAGCACAAGTGGTGTTGAACCTGGTCTTGTAAACTGTATGGTAACTGTACTCTGTTAGTCTTAGCCTCATAGGAACTTTGGCATCAAAGGGTACTAACAGCGCAACAAGCGAATGGAGAGGCAATCACACAAAACTTTTCTCCATTGTGCAGGGGGATTGATTGTTGGTTGAAAAATTATTTCAGCTATTCTTTCTGATCTTGTATTTGTGCATATTTTAAGCATCCCAAACTGTAAAAATTTACAATTGAACTTCTGGACTAGCAATACCCACTTGACTGTAGATGTGATTTCTTTAAAGAGCGCTTTTAGTAGTCTGACAAACAATTATTTGGTATCTGGGTACCCAAAAGTGGATTCTGTGATGAAATTACTAGTTGACTTTGGGTTTTACCATTTCATTTATTCAATACTTTTTTTGTTTTATGTATTGGCCACTTTAGTCATATACACTGTAGAGAAATAGTAGTTTATAAAACATGTAGGAACGGGTGATAGCATCACTTAAAACTATGCGTGTTGTTTTGGCAGTCTGTGCACCTTTGTCCTACTTTGATCACACTACATGGTGTCCATATAAGGTGACTGGTCTTGGATTGTACTTGAATTAGTACAGCTGCTTGTGGTGTAAACACTTGTTTTAAGTTTTAGGTTATATTTCTGAATGTACAGCCTTATACCACAGTTTCCACAAGTAAAGTAACCTTGTCTGCATGTGTTTTGACTTCTCCATTTAGATCACCGAAGATTTCATTGCTACTTATCAGGCTAACTACGGCTTTTCTAGTGATGGTGCATCCAGCTCTACTGCGAACGTCCAGGACCCCAACACTAAGGCTGTAGAAGAACCTCCACAAAAAGAAGTCCAGGAGACCACTGAGTCCAAAAGGAAGGGGGAAAAGAGAAAGGCTGAATCTGGCAAGTGGTCCTGTCCTTGCAAAACCTCGATTTAGAAATGAGATAGGAAAAATTTGTAAATCCGTTTTACACTTTGCAGAATTATAATAGCATTGAAAGAGTGATAATGTGAGTTTTCACTTTCAGATAGGCGTAAAGTCATGAAGAACAGAGATAGCCCTTTTTCTTTTTCATAGAGAGCGATAAAGGTCATTCGCAGTCGAAAGGTTTATGTATTTTGAAAGCTCTGTAGTGATTTGAATTAGTCGTAGTCTTCTGAAATAAAGAGAACATTCTAAAACTTTGAAGAAACTGCCATTGCCAAGATTTCATAATGTAATTCTTGTTTCTTTCGAATGTTTTATTTATTTCCTTTTGATTTTTTTAGGATGGTTCCATGTTGAAGAAGACAGAAATACAAATGTATACGTGTCAGGTATTTATCCTATTGCAATGCCGTTTTCATGTTGGAAACATTTAGTGTTGAGACTATGTGCTAAGTGAGTTTTAGTTTTGGTGTGTTTCGTTCACCTGCTTTTGTTATCTAGGAATTTACTTAGTATGGAATGAAGAAAAGTTATGCAATGTTACATGCTGTTCTGTATGCCTGCCTTAGATAATTTATAGCAGTTTGTTCCTTCAGATTTAGTGAAGTGTAAGCATAGCATAACTGGTATTTTTTAGTGTATAAAATACAATCTTCACATTTATAGATAGGAAATTTTTGTACTTATTTATACAAATCAGCTTTGTATTCACGTACGTTTCAGGTTTCTCATTGGTAAAATGCTAAAAACTTTTACCTTCATTAAATACTTAGAAATTGTTCTCTGAAATTACAGGTCTCCCTCCAGACATCACAGTGGATGAATTTATTCAGCTCATGTCCAAATTTGGCATTATAATGAGAGATCCTCAGACTGAAGAGTTTAAGGTTAAACTTTACAAAGATGATCAAGGGAATCTTAAAGGAGATGGGCTTTGTTGTTATCTGAAGGTTGGTATTTGGTCAAGTCTCTCATCCCTTCCATTTTTAACCCAGGAAGCAAGGTTCGAATATTAGAGATACTAGCCTAAACCACCAACCACCCAAAGCAAAATACAAAGAAAACAGAGTTCGTGTGTGTGTGTGTGTGTACATATACATATATATACATATGCTGCCATACAGTATACTCAACAAAGGCTGGAAATACATGACACAAAGGGAGTATTAAGTAAGACAGTGAAAAAATCCATAGGTCACCTTAGTGACACTAGGATTATTTGCTTGTTTTAAGAAACTGTTTGCTACAAGGTCAGCATGCTATATAAATATGTAATTGAGGGGCTTCTTCTTTTTTTTTTTTTTTTGGTTTTTAGAGACAGGGTTTCTCTGTATAGCTCTGGCTGTCCTGGAACTCACTTTGTAGACCAGGCTGGCCTCGAACTCAGAAATCCGCCTGCCTCTGCCTCCCGAGTGCTGGGATTAAAGGCTTGTGCCACCACGCCCGACGAGGGGCTTCTCTTATCTTCAAAAATTTCACTGCAAAGACCTCTTCCTCAGTGTATATAATCAACAGTGTAAAAATCTGAGAAGAAAAAAGCCATTGACATTTTATTTGCACATTGGAGTGAACTGGAATAGGGTCTAGCAAAGTCATGACTGCTGTCTATTTTTGCAAATACAGTTTTGTTGGAACACAACCCCACTGGCTCACTTATATTTTTGTGTCTGGCTACTTTAATGTTTCATCAGAAGCATTGAGTGGTTGTAGCGATAACCCTGACCCTCAAAGCCTAAACTGTTTACTAACTGGCTCTTGACAAAAAGTGTTTTCTAACCCCAAATTAGACTAGAAAGGAGATGGTGACTTATACTTACTGCTTCAAACACCAGGGAAGAGAATTAGAATGGAAATTGGCAGAACTATGTATAGTCTTTTTACTGCAAATTGTACAGGCCTTGATTGATGTGAAAGGAAGCTATCATTTCTGGGAACACCAGTCAGTCAGTCATCTTAGTGGCACTTGTTATCTCACCTGGCACAAAACAAATGGCCACAATTATGACATATGCATTTGTCATAGAACCTGAAAATAATTACAAATCAAAGTAAAAAATGATAATGTGGTAGTATAACTATCATAGGTGTGTAGTTAGTGGGATCAGAAGAAAGTAGGCTTGAGGGGCCTAGCAAACACAGAAGTGGAAGCTCACAGTCAGCTATTGGATGGATCACAGGGCCCCCAATGGAGGAGCTAGAGAAAGTACCCAAGGAGCTAAAGGGATCTGCAATCCTATAGGTGGAACAACATTATGAACTAACCAGTATCCTGGAGCTCTTGACTCTAGCTGCATATGTATCAAAGGATGGCCTAGTCGGCCATCAGTGGAAAGAGAGGCCCATTGGACCTGCAAACTTTATATGCCCAGTACAGGGGAACGCCAGGGCCAAAAAGTGGGAGTGGGTAGGTAGGGGGGTGGGGGGGAGGGTATGGGGGACTTTTGGGATAGCATTGGAAATGTAAACAGGAAAATACCTAATTAAAAAAAAAAAAGAAAGTAGGCTTGAGATGGCAAGGTTTGGGGTTATCAGCTTTTAATCTGGTAAGTGAACCCTTCCATGATCATTTGGGATGTTAATCTTCTATGTTCCTATGTAAAATTTGAGAATTTTACCAGCACAAAGTTGACTAAAAGTCTGTGAATTGAATTTTAAAAAGAACAGGGTGTCGATGGGAATTTTAAAAAAGTTTTTCTTTTATTTATGTATATACATGGCGGGGGGGCATTTATATATGTGCTTATGAATGCTGTTGCATACAGAGGCCAGAAGAAGATGTTGGACCTGTGGAGCTGGAGTTATAGAGTGTTATGAGCTACTGGGCTGTTGGGAGCTGAGCATGGCTCCTCTGCAGAAGCTACCCATTATGGCTGCTGGGAGCTGAACAAGGGCTCTTAACATGTTGAGCGGTCTCTTCCACTCCATGATTGAAGTTTTAAAAAATAATATTGTTCTATGAAACACTTTTATAGAAAACCTAGGGCCCACGAAAGTAACAAATTGTCAAACCAATAAGTTGCACTGTAGAAAATAAAGTTAATTATTCCAGAATCCATATTTAATTGAGCAGCTTAGGTCAGTGGTCCTTTGTCCTTTCCTCAGGCCTTTTGTTCTTTGACTCTGAGTAGGGGTGACAACTAGTGTGTTTGTGTAGGACCCAGAATCCATAACTGCACTTAATATATAAGCCATTCCATAATTATCTTCTAATAAGCATGTTATTCCAGGTGTATATTCTAGTTTGATGAAGCTGAACACTAAAGACTGGCTGTATTACTTCCAGCTCCTTGATCACCCACTGTTAGGTAGCTGTTACAGAATTTCACAACTGGACTATGCCACAGATAGTGCTCAGTTCACTCCCCTCATTCTACAGATGAGACAAAACTTACCCACTAATATAATTTATGGAACACCTACTGTATGTTTTGCCCTAACCTTTCCATAAACTATTTCATCTAATTTTTAAGGAGCCCTGTGATGAAGGTATTTTAGCTTTATGCAGATGGAGAAATTGGAGGTTTAGAGAACTAGTCATGTACCTAAGTTAACACAGGTGTGTGAAGTATATGTGGGTTTTGAACAGAGCTTTCCTGATTTCTATTTTAAGGTTCTTTATCCCAAAGTAGGTGGCTGGCATTGTTTATATCAAATAGTAAGTTTCATTTCAGTGGTCATCTTAATGAGTATTTTATTTTGCCTTTATAAAGAAAGAATCTGTGGAACTTGCATTAAAACTTTTGGATGAAGATGAAATTAGAGGCTACAAATTGCATGTGGAGGTGGCAAAGTTCCAGCTGAAGGGTGAATATGATGCCTCAAAGAAGAAAAAGAAGTGCAAAGATTATAAGAAGAAGCTGTCTCTACAACAGAAGTATGTATTTTTTGAAAATTACATAGAAATATTTTAAAGCATTTTTTTGATAATAGGTACTTAGTTTTGTTCCATCAAACATGCCTACAAATTACTCTAAAGGAATTTCATCAGCAGTCTCTTCCATGGGCTGATTTGGTAGTGGTGAGGCGGGTTGTCTTTTTCTGGGATGATTTAAAAAAAAAGTCTGTTCTAGGCTTTTTTATTCAAAAACAAAATGGTGAGTGATGGGCTCCTGATGAACTGAATGTCATTGTCCCTTCCTCCTCTCTTCCCATATTTCCTGCCCCTCCCTACCTTCTGTGCTTCCAGGCTTCAGTAAATAAATGAAGAACTTAAATTTAGGGGGTGGTTATTTGTGATGTAAAAGGGGACTTAATTTAGTTGTGTATTGGCCATCAAATGAAGAGTTGAAGCTTTTATTCTAGAACCATGACTTCATTTCTACTGTGGATTGAAATCAACTGCCAGGAGCTAAATTTGTATATACAGGTTTGTTAGTAAAAGTTAGAAAGGCTGAAAGTTGTATCATTGCATTTACCATATAGATGTGTGTTTGTATATGTATATATAAAATGGGACATGTATGTTAATTTGTTATTAAGCACATTTTAGGACATTAGTCAAAATAATAAATACTTTCACCAGTGAATTCTGTTAACATTCTAGTATTATGCTTAAACTCATGATAAAATGATCATCATATTTTCTTTGTGTGTGGCCATCACTTTTCTCCCACAAATCCGAACCCAGATTTCATGTCACTGTTACTTTTGTTACATTAGGCAGTTGGATTGGAGACCTGAGAGACGAGCTGGACCAAACCGGCTGCGCCATGAGCGAGTTGTCATTCTCAAAAATATGTTTCACCCCATGGACTTTGAGGTAAGAAATGGTGTTTTAACATGTAAAAATTCTGGATTTTTTCTTTTACAAGGGGGTGCTAAGCTTACTGTGCCCTATCACTGTGGAGGCATTTTTCTGACGTCATGGTAGGATAGGAAAATGGAACAAAGAATCAGCCCGTATTTAGAATTGCCTGTGTCTATCCTGTTCTTATTTTGATTGGATTCCGGATAAGACTGTTACTAGTCATACTGTGGGCCAAAATCACAGCTGTTTGCTGCCTGAAATCCAAGATTGATGGGAACAGCCTGTGGCTTTGTAGTACAGCTGATTTTGGTGGAGAATACCAGTTCACACTCGCATCTGAAAACTGAGAAAAGTTTGATCTTTAAAGGACTCTGATGTTCCAAGGGTGGAGGTTGTTTTTCTGGACCACATTTTAATATCCATGTAAAAATCCCCAAACCAGCAAATAAGGTGTTAAATAGAAACTGTCATGATAGCTTTCATTGGGTTGTGCCTTCTGATATTATTGCTAGCTAGCATAGATGGATACTATCAGTAGTAGAAAAATAACTTTTTTTTCTGTCAAGTTCTGGAATTAATGATAGCACATTGCACACAAGGAAGAAAAATTCATAATGTTAAAATTCAGTTTTGGAAACATTCTAGTTGCAGTCTCTGTCTGATCTTGTTCTTTCTATTCACGTTGTCAACAGTGTCACAGTGGCTCTTTCAGTTTAGCCCCTTAGCATGGGCCTTCAAATGGACAGGTCATTGCTGAACAGTCCACATAAAGCCCTGGAGTTTACAGTGGTGGAGTCTGAACATCTTTTCATGATTAGATGGGTTGTTTAATGTCTCTTTTCACCTGAAATGCAGAAGGCTCTTGACATATATACAGCTATTTTAAATTTACAATAGTAATGAAGTACAGTTGAAAATCAAATGCAAGCCGGGCGTGGTGGCGCACGCCTTTAATCCCAGCACTCGGGAGGCAGAGGCAGGCGGATTTCTGAGTTCGAGGCCAGCCTGGTCTACAAAGTGAGTGCCAGGACAGCCAGGGCAACACAGAGAAACCCTGTCTCGAAAAAACCAAAAAAAAAAAAAAAAAAAAAAAAAGAAAATCAAATGCATACTCCATAGAGAGTCTCTGACTTGCACTGCCTTGAGGTTTCCCCAAGTTTAAAATGGTGTGATAGCAGTTGTGCATGCAACAGGAGCCATGATTGACATTTTGGATTTTGAGATTTTTTTTGTCAGGCTAATGACATTTCATACGATCCTTTCTCACAATACTGGGCAGCAGCTGCAAGCTTCAGGGCTCCATCAGCCATTTGCCATGAGGGTCAGCAGTGACCATGAGGTCTACAGTGTACCGATCAGATGTTCAGTAAACTAGCTGAACTATTCAACACTGTGTCAGAAAATCAGAAACCATGTTTTGTGAGATGTTTTGCCTAGCTGTAAGCTGACATGTTCTGTGTGTTTTAAAGGTGGGGGACACTACACTGCTACATGGTATCCTTTATACTGAGTAAATTGTCAGTTTTGGCTGGGATTAGTAAGACAGTTGGGCTACCTGTACTTGCTTTTTGAAATGTTGTCATTGCCAGAGGAGGTTTAAACAATACTGCATGTAGTCCACTAATGTACTGCCTTTTTATCATGTCTTCTGGAGAATGAGTGCTTGGTTTATAAGGTGAGATGCATCCATCCATCCTGCTTATGCCAAGAGACATAACTGTAAACTTCATCCCAACCATCTGGCCCTCTGCAAGCAAGTCTTAATTGCATCTGCTCTTTCTTTTTCCTCTGACCTTGCTCACTGGGAGAACTTTCTCCAATAAAACTGTCACACTATGTACACTTAGGTTTTCCTAGAGCAACCCATATAATTTCCCTCCTAAAAACTACTTTGGTTTTTCAGGGTTTTTTTTGTTTTTGTTTTTTTGTTTTTTTTGAGATGGACCTTCACTGTGTAGCTCAGTATGGTCTTGAAGTTGCTTTGTAGCCCAGACAGGCCTCAAACTCAAAATCATCTTGCTTCCACCTCCTGGAGTGCTACAGCCTTATGCTGTATATTTATTCCTGGCCAATACAAACTCCTTCTGGTGGATGTTTTTGAAGACAGAAGCTTCAAACTTACAAATTGGTGACTGTTTCAAAATCAGTTCAGGACCCAGCAAGATGGTTTACTTGGTAAAGGTATTTGCCATCAAGCCTGACCACCTGAGTCTGATCCTTTGAACCCACAAGGTAGAAGGAGAGAACCAACTCTCATGAGTTGTCATCTGACCTCTTTTGTGCATATGCATGCATGAATGAGTGAGTGAATGAATGGATGAGCTAACAAATCAACAAGTATACATATGTCAGCATATATGTATGTGTGTAATAAAAATCCTTGGTTTGTTTCTTGCTGGTACTTTAAACTTACAAAGCTTTCATCTTCCTGTTTGGTTTTCCATCCTAGTATTTCTTTCCCTCTGCCACACACACCGTGAGTTCCCCAAGAGCCAGGACTTTGTCTTCTTTGTTTGCTGCTGTATTTCTGGTGCACAGAATTGTGTTTTTCACTCCTCTGTACTTGAGCATACATGTATTTATAAGTCGTGAATAGTTTTGTGGTGCTCAGATTTAACCAGGGCCTTGAATGTGAAGCACACATTCCACCATGGAACTTCACCCCAACCCTTCCCTTTATTTTTGTGTGAAGAGTAATTGAAGGGACGAGTGAGGTCCTGTGACTTCCAAGCCTGGCTTTCCATTGCCTAATAGAAGAGACAGTTTCTCTTTAGCATCTTTGTAAATAAGGGCAAGTTTCTACCTCTAGTGCTGTGCTGAATAGAGGGGCAAGATAGTCTCTTCTGGCAGTGGTAAACTTCAGAATTTTCAGGGAAAGAAATCCTTGTTAGTGTATGGTCTCTTTGTTTGCACAGATGCCTGATCTCCAGTGATCTTACTAGCTTGCTGAGAGCCTGTTAACAAGAAAGATGGCAGTTGTCTTGCTTTTTTTGTTCAGTGTTTCTGGACCTGGACCTTAAATCATATCACTGTAGACCTGCATAGTCTTAAGTAGAGAGACTCTAGCCACAATTATTAGAATTCAGATTTGTCTCTGCAGTTAAACAAGACGTGTAATAGCTCCTGTGTTGAGTAGTACAGACACATAGAAGAACTGTATCATCACAGAAAAGTGCTGGATGATACTGGTATAGATGCTCAGGTTGGTTTCAAGCCTACAATCCTGCTACTTCCCATGAGCTGGGATCATAGGGATGGTCCTGTGGCCTTGATAGAAGGATTCAGGAGGAATTTTAGGGACTGTTTAATTTGATTAAGGACTGGTTTTGAACCAGCATTCAACGTTTTAGAGGAAAACAAAACCAACATTATTGATCTACCCCAATGTATCTGAAAGAACTCATTTGGAAGGGTTGAGTAATGTTAGAAGTCGCATATCTAAAAATCCTCTGTGGTATCAGAGTAAGTACTGAATGTTTTGCAATGTAAGTTCTAATGGGTCAAGTGTTCAGTTCAAAGCCTTATCTAAAACTTTAGTTAGCCTAGAAAGTTTGACTATCAAGAAATGAAGAATCAGAACTCTGACACGAAGGGAGGTTCCTTTTTGTGCAGATCAGCATGCTCTAATACAGTGTGAGAAGCTAAGATGAAGCTAGGGAGATTAATTTTACTAAGGACATGCCTAGTAATACATGGTCATTGTCCACCATTTTAGTCAGTGGGAAGTTTAGATCAGAGAGTTCCATGTCTAGCTCACTGGGTTTAAGAGTCTTCTTGGAGACAGGAAGCAAGCGTTAGGCTACTAGAGCAGAGGTGAATTATCTGTTTCTGCCATTTGCATGCCCTGAAGCTTGGAGGTCTGGTTTTCCCTTACTGGGAATTTTGAAGACTTGCAGAGGTCTGGGAGGAGAGTCCTCCTGAACCAGGGACCACTGGGGTCAGCAGTGCTTCACATTTCTGTAGCATATTCACAGCAGAAAAGCAACACACACACACACAGTGATGTCTACATATATAGTTTTCCTTTGCTACTGTGGACTGCTTCTCTCAGCCACACTTGTCTACTTCTACCTTCTCACTTAGGCCTGAGCTACTGCAGTGAGTGAAGACTTCCATCCCTAGTCTTGATTCTTTCATTTATTATTGCAGTCTGCAGACAAACGTACCTACCTTTAAGCAAAGTACTGTTTTTCATTTGTTAATTTGTCCCAGTAATAAATTTGGTTCTTGAATTATGAAGAAGGAGAGAACTCCATTTTAAGCACGTTTGTTTTTGCAGGATGACCCATTGGTACTGAATGAGATCAGAGAAGATCTGCGAGTAGAATGTTCCAAGTTTGGGCAGATTCGGAAGCTCCTTCTGTTTGATGTAAGTTCACTGAGTGCTGAAGCCTCACATCCTTTCGAGCTGAGGAGTGAGTGACAGTGCCATGGGATTTCGATGCCTGTTTTTCTATCACAGGCCGGCTGTCTGTCAGCAGTAGCTCAGTGAACATTGCTCCTAAGGCAAGGCCTTGATTGATTTGATGTGCCGAGCTTACTTCCCTTCCTCCTGACTGTTTAAAAGAGTGAGCACAAGTAGAAGGAGAATGTGTGCAGAATTAGTTTTCTCGAGGCTCTTGACTTTCTCTGAATTATTCACCTGATCACAGTTAAGGAACAAAAGCTTCCTTGTGTATTTTCCCCTGTACTTCCAAAACTGATAGGAAGTACTTAAGTGACCATTTATTGATGCTGTGCTGATTGTGAGGGGCTTTATGTATCCATCGCAATCCTCAGAACCCTTTGAAGTGGGTAGCTATGAGCCCTACAGATGAGGAAGCCACATCTTTCCCTGTGTGAGTCCTTACTCAGTGCTCCTTCAGCTCCTAACATGCAGGGTTTAGTCCCAGGGCAAATCTGATCTCATTTCACATTTAACAATCACATGTTCTGGCCTCTTGGGTAGTGTTGGTAACAGAACCATTTGTGAGAACACTCTACTGGGGCTTGCTAAACAAGGAACAGCTACAGACTCAGCTGAGCATGGGGAATGGGGTGGGGGAGAGGGAGATCTTCCATCCTGTAGCTCAGAGTGTCAGGAGAATGCTACTCCTAACCTGGCTTAGCTAATGCGAGTCTGATTGCTAACCTTGTCATTCAGTCCTCCTTACTCTTGTCTTTTTAGAGACACCCAGATGGTGTGGCCTCTGTGTCCTTCAGAGAGCCAGAGGAGGCTGACCATTGTATTCAGACTCTGGATGGAAGGTGGTTTGGTGGCCGACAGATCACTGCTCAAGCCTGGGATGGGACTACAGATTATCAGGTAAATCCTGCAGCTGTCAAGAGCACATGAACTTGCATTGCCACAAGTTAGTGTGGGAGTTGGTGTAATCTGTTTTGTATAATGCAACTTGTAAAGAATGTTTTACATTGGAGGAGAGAGAAAAACTTTTCACTTCTCAGCTTATAAGTCTGAAATTTTGAGACTTTCTTAGAATAATAAAAGAAAATATTAAACTAAAGTATTCCACATCCTTTCTCATTACAGAGAATGGACAAAGCTGAAATAGTAATGTTTTGGGAAAAGAAATATTTCCATGATCCCAATATTTACTTATATTTATATGATCTTCTTTAAGGTTGACTGTATGTAAGGTTGATTAACCAAGGTTTTGAAGACTGGAGAGTAGGGAAGTGCTTGGGTTGCTTTGGAAAAGTTGCTTTACAAACTAGGGTACTTGTGTCAGTATTAGAAATGCTCAGAGAAATTCCTGCTTCTTTTTTGCCTTAAACTCATTTTAATACTAGCTCCTGTTTATGCACAGGTAGAGGAGACCTCAAGAGAAAGAGAGGAGCGGCTGAGAGGCTGGGAGGCATTCCTCAATGCTCCTGAGGCCAGCAGAGGCCTCCGGCGGATGGATTCCATCGCTGGTTCAGAAAGGCCAGGGCCTTCCAGAGTGAGGCATTTTTCAGAGCACCCAAGTATGTCTAATATGCAGGCTCAGGAAGCTACAACTGGAATGGCATTTGAAGAAACTATCGATGAAAATAAGTTTGAAAAGGCAGAAGAAGGGGGAGAATCTGAAGGAGATGCTTCTGAAAAAGATGCCAAAGAAGGTGGGTCTGATGGGGACCACCCTGAGAGAGAGAGTGGAGAAGGCTGCTCCAAGAAAGAGAATGAAGAGGGCTGCCTTGAGAGGGCGCTTGAGCCTGAGGAGGGTAATCCTCAAACCGAGTCTCAAGAGAATGGCCCTGAAAGGGAAGTTAGGAAGAAAAGCAAAGTGGATTATAAGAAGAATGGCCTTTCAAAAGAGTCTGAAGACAATGACCTTGGCAAGGAGTCTGAAGGGGAAGACAGCCTCAAGAAAGAGTCGGAAGATGATGATTCAGAGGGGGAATCTGAGGAAGACAGCTCAGAAAAGCAATCTGAAGATGGCTCTGACAAAGAATTAGAAGAAAATGGTGTTAAAAAAGATGTTGACCAGGATGCCTCTGACAAGGAGTTCCCAGAAGATGTTGAGAAAGAGTCGGAAGAAAATGAGACTGACAAATCAGAATTTGATGAAGGTTCTGAAAGAGTGTTAGGTGAGGAAGGCTCGGAGAGAGAATTTGAGGAAGACTCAGATGAAAAGGAGGAAGAAGGTGATGATGATGAAGAAGAGGTCGTATATGAAAGGGTTTTTGATGATGATTCTGATGACCTTGAGGAGGAAGAAGAAGCAGATGAAAAGGAGTGTGAAGATGCTGATGACAAAGAGGAAGACAATGATATAGATGAAAAGCTCTTTGATGACTCTGATGAGAAGGAAGATGAAGAAGACACAGATGGAAAGAAAGATGATGATGCCAGTGACAAGGTATTTGAAGACAATTCCAATGAGAAGTTGTTTGATGATTCTGATGAGAGAGGGACTGTGGGGAATGTGAAGGAAGATGGGTCTCAGTCCACAGACAGCAGCTTTGCCCTCAGTACTAGTGATGATGATGATGATGAAGTGTAATCTTTTCCAGTTGCTTCTTAGGGAGAGCCCTGCATCTCCATTTGCCCATGCTTCAGGGTCAATAGTAGTGTTACAGCAACATGTGCATAGTGGTAGGATGCCATCTGACTAATGTCTCGAAGGGTTTTGTTCTCACCTGTACCAGTGGATTTAAATATGTTTATTGGTTCTTCAGTTCAAAACTTCATAGTTATCATGCAAGTAAACTGGATATCTGTCATTTTGTTGGATTTGTTAAATGCATGCAGAAGAATATTTTTAAAGTATTCTAATTGGAGTTTGTGATATTCAGAAATAAAGATTAAATTGGTAATATGCAGAACCTGAAATGTGGACTTGAGTTAACTTGTGTCTTAAATCAAATAATTGCTTGATTCCTCCCACAGCCCTTATTTCCAGCTGTGTTAACCATTTCGGATAACATTTCCCCATTCTGCACCACAGCATGGTCCTAAAGTCATAAAAGAAATGACACTTTAGACTCCCTCCCTCAATCCTTGGAAGTTACCTTTTTTTTTTAATTCTTTTTCTACAGTCTTTCTACTAAAACCAAGATATGCAAAACTGAATTATGTGTGGCCCACAGCTTCATTTATTTAAAGTAGGTGATCAGAGTTGGACTGTTCCAGTCTAGACGATAACTGAACTTCGCAGGCCTCGCTCTAGAAAGATGTGTGTTCATTACACAGCTGCTTATATACATTTTGGAGAAGTTCTTGGATTCCACTGGAGATTAATAACTTTTCCTAAAAATATAGTTGGGTTTTGTTGTAGAAATCACAGTTCTTAGTATTGTGCCAAGTCAGGTTGTTCCAGTGTAATTAGGATTCATCCTTCATGTTTTCTCAACATTAGCATTGAGTATTGGTGAATTTACTAATAGTGTAGTATTAAGACTTGAGGCCCCCAGGGAGTGGGGTGGGTGTGGGTATGGGACATCCTCTTGGAGATGGGGGGGGGTAGGAGGTATGGGATAAGGAACAGTCAGAGGGTGTACCAGGAAGCAGGTAACAACTGGACTGTAAAAAACAAAAATAAAAATAAATACAAATTATATAAAGAAGTTCTGTTGGAAGCCGTGAACTGCATCAGCGCTCAAACACCCACTTATTAGAGACTACCTCTAAAGGGAAGGAATACTTGGCCTTCTATTCACATTAGTTGGAATGTGTGGTTGACCAACATGAATTAGATGCACAGCTATGAAGGGTGTGTGTGTGGTGTGTTATTTTGGCTCTATATAGCAGCCCACACCTGTAATCCCAGCAGTAGAGAGGCCGAGGTGGTCCAAGACCATCCTGAGCTCCATAGGTTAAGGCCAGCCTCAGCCTCACACTGAAACCTTGTTTCAGGAACAAAAGCATACTTTGAAAATCTAGATTCTGCCATTAAACAATAACCCTGATAAAGCTGATGAGTTGTTTGGGGGTATTAAGGACTAACACTGCTTGGCAAAGACTTCTTGTCATTTGCAGTTAGGAAGTTTTAGTACTTTTTGGACCTGAAAGCATTTCCGACCCTAGCCAGTTACCATCTCCATCTCCCAGGTTAATGTGTGTGTGTGTGTGTGTGTGTGTGAGAGAGAGAGAGAGAGAGAGAGAGAGAGAGAGAGAGAGAGAGAGAGAGAGAGAGAGAGAGAGAGAATGAGAGAATTTCAATTAGGTTATGCTGTCCCCATAGCCTGACCAGTATTCCTACATTCTTTCATTTGGTAGATTTAAAAAATACTCATGCTATTTTCATGTGAACAGTAAAAGTCACAGCTATGAAATGGTTAATAGCTTGTGCAGTGTCAAATTAGCAAAGTCAAATGGGTAAAAATGATGAAAATACATGCACATAGGAAATTTATCTAATAATTGAGAAGCACACAACACTTCTCAACAGCTGTCTCAATGTCTGCCTTTAGTGCTCCATAAAGGCTGGAGAGTTGGCTCAGAAGTTAAGAGCGCTTGTTGCTTTTGCAGCAGACCTGGCTTTAGTTCCCCTGTGGGGGCTCATGGTCATCTGTAACTCCAGTCCCAGGGGATCCAAAGCCACCTTCTGACCTTCACAGGCACTGGGTACACACACAGTGATCATGCATACATGGAGGCAAAACAACATGGAAATCTAAAACAACAAAACCGTGTTCCTTAATGTTTATCAAATATATCACACAGATTTCAACCCTTAGATTGAGGTGGGTTTAGGCATAGCTTTGAATGGCTTGAACACCCTGCTTCCTGTCCCTGAGAGCACTGGATTAAAAATAAATTTCAGATGCTGTGGAGATGGCTCAGTGAATTACGTACTTGCCATGCAAACACAAGAACTTGAGTAATAAGTAATAAGTACCCATGTAATAAGCCAGCCAGAACAGTGCTCTCCTATAATCCTCACGCTGGAGAGGCTGAGACAGGAGAATTCCTGGAGCTCCCTGGCCAGCTACTCTTCCCAAATAGGTGAGTTACAGGTTCAGTGCGAAACCCTGTCTCAAAAAAGAAAGAGCAATAGAGGAAGACACCCAACACCAACCTTTGGCACCCACACTTAATGGATGTAATACCCCAGACACAGAAATATATATACACACACGGAGGAACAAACTTCAAACTATTTTAGAAGATGATGCTATCAGTCTTTGGCACTATTTCAAAAATTCCTTCCCTGGGGAGATGAAAACAGTGTCTACCTCCTTTTAAGATCCTAGCAACAAGTATAAGTGCGTCACAGTTAAGCTAACCTGGAGACCTCGTGAGTTCATCTGGTTTACTTCACCTTGAATATGGGTGAAGGGTTGCTTAGAGCAGCTGGAGTGACCCCAAAACTGCTGCATGCAGTTTTCACACAGCATGGATGGTGGCTTCCCCCAAGTTAATCTTCTTCCCCTTAGTACCTCCTCAAGACCACATGCAGTTAGGGCAGAACTGAATCGAAATGGCTAAGAGGAGTGGCTGAAGTCAAGAGTTGAAGGTCTAGGGACAAGCTACACCCCCTTCTTTGAGGGATCATCATGGCCAACAGGCCTGCTAGTGACAATCTTTTGCAAGAAAGTATGGTGATCTGTGGAAGATGGCAGCTGTTGTACTCGGAAGACTGAGTTCCACAACAGGTAATTCAAATGAAATGCTAAAATCATAGCTTTCTACAAAAGAAGCCTATTAAAGGGGAAATTGGAGTAATATGTTCTGAGTCCTTTTCTTCGTCAAGAAGTAATTAATAATTGGTCTTTCTGGAGTCCCAAGGAGCCAAATCTAGTGTAGTTGAAGCTGTTGCCTTCTCTGTTCCTTAATTCTATCTATTTTTTCTGACTTAATTACCTACTAGCTTCCGAGGACTGGAGTGGAGATCAGAATTAGCTCACACTCTTACTCCACCTTTCTTGAATAATGGCAATCTTGCCTTCTAAAAGTAAACCGTTCTGTTGTGGTGCCTCAGTTAGTAAAGGTGCTTGCTTCTGAGTCCAGTGACCCATGTTCAATCCTCACATGGTGGAAAGAGGAAACCAATTCCTCTATGCTGTCCTCTGGTCTCCACATACACATGCCATGGCATGTTCACACACACACACACACATACACACACACATGAACACGCACACACAAGGTGTTTAAAAGCAAACCAAACATTTCCATGTAACACACAGTAGTGTTCCTTATTAGTTTGAACAAAGCCATGACTTGGGGAACTATAGGCCTATACATTTGGCCTTTGGATTGTATTCATTGCTTTTTCATGCATCCTTGAACTGTAACTCATTAGGTAACCGTATATGACCTTAGACACCTGGCCTTCCTGACTCCACTTCCCAAGGGCTGGAATGTGTGAGTCACTGTGCCTGACTTATACGTTTGCCCTTTGTGAACATTTATCTGTGTTCTTTTGGATTGATTTTTCCCCCTTACTGAATCTCTTTAGATTCAAAAAGAATTCTCTTTCAGAAAGAGAATATAATGCAATATGTGTGTATGTGTAAATACATACGAATAACTTGCTTAGTCTAACAAGTATAGTGTCACCTGGATGTTTATGTTTCAGGGCTGACCACAGGAGTCATGAATTTGAAAATTAGCAAGGAAGGGTATGTGGGAAGGTTTGGAGGGAGAAATGGTTCTATTCTCAACAATGAAAGAAATATTTTTAAGGAGTAAAAAATAACTTCTTTCTAAAAAAAAAAATCATCTTTTAAAATCATCTTGCTCAAAAATTCCCCTGCTCATCACACCTCATTTACATGGCTTGGCTTCATTTATATCTTAAAGTAAAATGCTTCCCTGATTAAAAAAAAAAAGTTAATACAATGTCTTCCTTTGAAAAACTCCTATTTCTCTCTTTTCCTTCCTTCCTTCCTTCCTTCCTTCCTTCCTTCCTTCCTTCCCTCCTTCCTTCCTTCCTTCCTTCCTTCCTTCCTTCCTTCCTTCCTTCCTTCCTTCCTTCCTCCTTTTCTTTCTTCCTTACTTTCTTACTTATGTGATTGTTTTTCCTGCATATATGTCTATTTGTCATATGCATGCTTTTTGCCCAAGGAGGCCAGAAGTGGATGTTGGATTCCCAGAACCACAATTACAGGAAGTAGTGAGTTGTCAAATGGGTGCTGGCAATTGAACCTGGGGACCTCTGGAAGAGCAGTATGTGTTCTTAGCCATCACTGGATCCCAATCAGTCCTTAAATCACAAATTGCTATGCAAATAACCCAAGTCCTGGATTCCATCCGTCACAGGAATGACTGTTTGACGGAAAACAGAGCACATTACTAGGTGAAATGGCTGTTAGGCGTTCAGAGTGTTCTAGTTCCTCTTTGAAAGCATGAGCAAGGGTGTGGGACTCCAGATGCATCAGCTTCCATTGGAAAGCATGAGCTGGTGGTCTTAGCTTAATATCTTGGACTTGTGTGGAACTTATAGGCAGTGATGTTGAGATGCGTTTGTCATTCCAGCTGAGGTAAAGAATCTTACTGTTTGCATCACCTCTAAATCTTCTATCAAAGTAATGATGATTTCAGAAGAAGAGTCAGAGTCTAAGAATAAAATGTCAATTGATTTATTCTTTTCAGCTTGACCATGACGAGTAGACTTAAATAATGTTAAACCCGTAACATCTTAATGTGAAAATGTCCAGGTTCAGCAGTGCATCTGATATTAAACTTTGAATATTTTTCTCATTACCAAAGGGATTTATACTACCTTTAAACTAACATAACATTTATTTTCTAGGTGATTCTAAAGAAATTATAGATCAAGTTATTAAAACTTTATACTGCATTTTGACTCTTTTGATAGCATCTTATAATGAAGATGTGTGGACTTTCATGCTAAGACACTTGTAAGGTCAAATTATTGGTTTAACATATTCACATGTAATATAATATCTTTTCTTTCTTTTTTTTTTTATTCTCCATTGAGCCCATAACCTTAAACATGCTGACCAAGTGTTCTACCACTGAGTTATAGATCAAATAGCAAGTATGTATTGGGCTAGAGTCTATCCCATATGTTAGGTGAAGTGGTGTGGATATCATGTCTATATGGAGTACTGCTCTTATAGAGACTAGACAGTGCCTGGCCCACAGTAAGGGTTCAGTAGGTTTGTGTTAAATAAATGGTTCTATTCTTCAGGCATGCACACACACTCTCCCTTGTTCACTTTAAGTAGTGTGTTACTGCAGGACTAACTCATTACTGTTCTTCATGAATCAACATCAAATTCAATCATGTCTCTCTTCCTCAGCATCTATGCTGCTCAAATTAAAAATCTAAGGATCATCTTTTATTTTTCCTTCACCTGTGCTTCAAAGTATTGCTGGCTGTAACCCCAAATATATCCAGAATTGGAATGTATTTGCTCTCACAAGCCTAGTCTGAATCTATCACCTCATGTCTGCTTCTCTGAAGTAGCATCCACATTGAACACTTCACCTCCATTCTTGTCCTTTACCAAGCATTTGCTTGTTTATTTTGGACGACAGCTATGTGAATTTAAAACAAATAAAAACTTGGGTAGGCAAGATGGCTTATTTGATAAAGACATATACCATCAAGCCTGACAGCCTGAGTTACATCCCCAGAGCACACTTGGCACAAGAAGAGAGTTGACTCCAACTGGAAGTCTTTCAACTCCCACATGCACCTTGTACCATGCAAATGGACACCCGATAGAAATGTAAATTACACTCTCTGCTTATCATGTTTGGCATTCCCCTCCCCATTTCCCATCACCCTAGCATCAATATAAGCTCTGGACCAACCACAGTTTTGTTCTGGTCTCTGCTGCAATGTGTAACTCATGCCGGAAATCAATCACTTCCACAAGGGCCTGAGGGCTTTTTGTTTAAATGATCCACTAGTACTTAGGAAAAAAAATCCAGAATCCTTACATGCCTTACCCACCAGGCCCTGATGGTCTTGTCCTCGACTGTTGTCCAGACTCACCTCAGAACATTCTAATATCTACCACTCTCAAGTCATACAGGCATTATTGTCATTTCTCTTGCCCACCCCAGGACCTTTGTACATGCCTCTGCCTCATAAGAAGTTAGACACCAACGAACTAAATGACCCTATTAAAAATGGGGTACAGAGTTAAACAGAGAATTCTCAACAAATGAATTTTGAATGTTTAGGGAACACTTAAAGAAATGTTTAATGTCCTTAGTCATCAGAGAAATGCAAACAAAATATTGGACAGAGCTCGGGGAGTCTTATGGAAGAGTTGGGGGAAGGATTGTGAACCCCTGAGGTGATAGAAACTTGTCAAGAAGACCAACAGAGTCTTCTAACCTGGACTCGTGGGGCCTCTCAGAGACTGAACCACCAACTAAAGAGCATACACAGGCTGGTCCTAGGCCTTCCCCACATTTGTAACAGATGTGCAGCTTGGTCTTCATGTGGGCCCTCCAACAAGTGGAGCAGAGGCTGTCCCTAAAGCTATTGCCTGCCTGTGGATCTCATTCTCCTAACTGGGCTGCCTTGTTTGGCCTCACTGGGAGAGGAGGCACTTGATATACTGGGGTAGGGGGATATAGGGGTGGGGCTCCATACTCTCAGAGGAGAAGGGGGGAGGGGTGATGGGAAGAGGGACTGTGTGAGGTGGGAGAGTGCAAGGAGGGAGGAGCAGTGATTGGGATGTAAAGTGAATAAATAAATAAAATTTAAAAATTAAAACACACCAACAAACAACAACATTAGCTACTTACAAGTCCTGACTATCATATTTATGGTAACCCATCCCTCCACCCCACCCTAATGTCTCTAGAGTTGACTCTCCTTCATAGCAGTCATAGTCTGATTATCTTGTCCCTTTGTTTTTCCAGATCCTCCTCCCATCACCTTAGCAGCTCGAGAGCTCTGTCCTAGTCACAGCTTTGTCCTAGCTTCTGTTGTAATGCCTACATCAATGATACAATCACTGGCCCATAAGACACCAAAATGTGTGAGAGCTGAGCTCAATGACCAAGAATGTGTCACATTGTTAGCTGCTTTGTGTTTTCAGAAGACTGTAAAAACCTTTGACCAGGCCAAGGCAAGGCAAACATGTTATTTATACCAAAACAGTGAGATAAAGTTCAAAAACCACAAAGCTCACGTAAAAAAATGATCACTGTTGGGGACATTAAGATTATATTATTATAATTTTACTACATTTTTTCATCATTTACATGGGAATGGAATTTCAATCACAGCAAGGCCTTGCTGAGCTATTATAAGCTTTTGAAATTCATCTCAGGGGCCTCTGGTGGGAATCATCACTTCTAGAAATCTTACTAGGTATGGAACATCTTTCTCACTAGAGGGCAAATTGAGGTGAAGAACCATGAGATGAGAAAGCAACCACCAGGTGAAGAGCTAGAGAAAGACAGTTTTACCCAGAGAAGAAGGAGAAAGAAAAGCCAGGAACAAGAGAGAGAGAGAGAGAGAGAGAGAGAGAGAGAGAGAGAGAGAGAGAGAGAGAGAGAGAGAGAGAAAGAAGAAGAAGAAGAAGAAGAAGAAGAAGAAGAAGAAGAAGAAGAAGAAGAAGAAGAAGAAGAAGAGGGAAGAAGAGGAGGAGAAGAGGAGGAGCAGAGAAGAGAAGAGAAGAGAAGAGAAGAGAAGAGAAGAGAAGAGAAGAGAAGAGAAGAGAAGAGAAAGAAGAGAAGAGAAGAGAAGAGAAGAGAAGAGAAGAGAAGAGAAGAGAAGAGAAGAGAAGAGAAGAGAAGAGAAGAGAAGAGAAGAGAAGAGAAGAGAAGAAAGGTCAGCAATGGACAAATGTGGGAGAACATGAGCTTCAGGAATGCTGGGGCCCAGGGACTTGAGAGTCTTGGAAATTCAGATTTATAAGGAGGATTTCTATTTAGAGAGTTGATATTTTTAAACAACTATTGACACTTTGTGATTCATGTTTAAAGGCAATTTTGGAGCTATGTAGTTAGATTTTTTCCAGAATTATGCTTTAATTAACATACAAAGCAATGAACTTTATTATGGGATTTTCGTACAAATATCATTGTACCTTGTACTAATTCATCCCCCACCCTATGGTCCTCCATCATGCCTCTTCTCTCTCCTCAAATGCTCCCCTTCTGTTTTCATGTCACTGTCTTCTTGTTACCCACCAAGTGGATTGTTTTTGCTTGACTCTGAAGAAAGAACTAGAAGGTTAGAAAAGATGTTGCCTCAGCAGCCCAAGCAAGCTTTGGGTTAGAGTAGAAGCTACAGGTTGGGATTGGATTCAGTACGTATTTTGGTAATAGATAAAAATGAGAGGGGCGATGATAAATTTGGGTTTTAAAGTACTGGTGGTCTCATTTTAATGAATCTTAAGACAAACTTCATAGACTGCTAAAAGTAATCTCTAATGGGAAAAACAGGGTTAGGGCAAAGCACTCAAAATCCATTGAACTTTGCAATTAGAGCATTCAAGACAGTACCAGTGATTTTTTTTTTTAAACTCCAATGACATGTCTACCCTGTGGCACAGCCAGTTAATCTTTTGGAAATCTTTAAACCCAGAGTCATGAGTCCTCACTCACATCTAACTGAGGCCGTTTTCAATAAACTTGTCAAAAGTGATCTGGAACTGAGACTTTCGGTCTATTTGATGCTAAACGGTGACATTATTTAACACTTATACTTTGGTATTATTTTCACCTGTGCCCTAGCTTTGACAGATGGCTTAATATTGTTGGGGCAGGGGAGGGTGAGTACATAGCAGATATTTAAACCACTCAACTGGCCAAAACAGTGTCTGTGTATAAATTTCTTGATTTTGTGCTTGGGGTCTTCATACATTCCTAAAAGCTTCTGGTGTGAAAGTTTGTTATTGGTTACTTCAAACTGTTATCCTACAAGACCAGCATGTGAACCAGAAGCATTTGTTTGTTATACCAAGCATTCCCCATTGCTTAAGTAATTACTCACAGACAGAAACTATAGCAAACGGGATACATAAAAGGAAGATGTTGGAGTTTTTTCTTTTTTAAACAATTTTAGATTTATTTATTATATATGTAAGTACACTGTAGCTATCTTCAGACACTCCAGAAGAGGGCGCCAGATCTCGTTACGGATGGTTGTGAGCCACCATGTGGTTGCTGGGATTTGAACTCTGGACCTTCGGAAGAGCAGTCGGGTGCTCTTACCCACTGAGCCATCTCACCAGCCTGATGTTGGAGTTTTTAAAGTATAGGAGTGACATGGTCTGATTTGTGCTTCAGGGAGATGATTCTGATTGCAGAGAGAAGGACAAACAGAGGAAAGGTTAGTGGGAACAACTGGTCATGAGGGATCATGGGAATCGTTCAAGTAAGAGCTTATGGTGAGCGAACAGTTCAGCTGACACTGAGCGAACAGCTGAGACGGTGTAAAATGATTGGATTCACTTTGGATGCATTTTTGTACGTAGAGATGATAGCATTTCCTGAGGGATTGGATATGGAGATTAGGGGAAAGAGATGGAGGCAAAAGATTAAGAGACAGTGACAGAAAATGACCCTCTAGGATTTTGACCTGAGCGACCAAATGACTCACAAGCATTCACAAGGAAGGAAGATCAATCTCTCTGGATCTTGAGCATTTGAAGGTGAGACAGAGGAGGAAATGGGAATGAAAATTAGTCAGTGATACAGGAGATAAAGGAGAAGACTCTGGGTTTCTGGAAACTAGAGGAAAAAAATAGTTTCTGAAGACAGGAGTAATAAACTGTATCTATCAGTGATTGTCTTACTTAGGATTTCCATTGCTGAGAAGACCCATGACCAAAGCAACTCTTATAAAGGACAACATTTAATTGGGGCTGGCTTACATGTTCAGAGTTTTAGTCCATTATCATCAAGGTGGGAGCATGGCAGTGTTCAGGCAGGCGTAGCGCAGGAGGAGCTGACAGTACTGCATGTTGTTCTGAAGGCAAACTAGAGAAGATTGGCACCCATTTGGCAAGGAGGAGGGTTTCAAAGACCACTTCCACAGTGATACACTACCTCCTAAAAGGCCACACCTACTCCAACAAGGCCATACCTCCTAATAGTGCCACTCCCTGCCTGGGCCAAGCAAAGTCACACCGTCACAGTGATGGAAGATGAGATAAAGGCAGAAGGTTGGCCGTTGCATGTATCAAGTTGGAAGTTGTTCATGATCTTTGTGAAGACTCATTTTGGTAGAGTGCTGGAGAAGAAACCCAAAAGAGAGGTTGAGAAGAAAGTTTGAGAAAAGAATATGGAGAAAGTAACTATAGGCAACTTCTTTAAGAAGGATTTTGTTGTGGAGGACATGTAGACTGACATCAATTCTTAGAAGAGAATGTGAGATTTTATTAAACTAGAATGTGTAATAATGGGATCCAGTAGACTGGAGAAATGGGTATGCACAAGAAGAGAGGACAGTGGTCTAGGGGAGATGACTTAGTTTGTAATGTGCCTGTCATGAAAGCATGAAGACTTCAATTAGGATCCCTAGAGAACAAAGAAAAAAGCTAAGTGTGGTAGCATGCACTTAAACCCCATCCCCATCACAGGAGGACAGAGCCTAACAAGTCTAGCCAGTTGGAGAGCCTAAGCTTCAGTGAGATATTGTGCCTCAAAAATGATAAGGTGGAGAGCAACTATAAAGGACACTCAATGCCAACCTCTGGCCTCCACATGTACACACGCACACACACACACACACACACACACACACACACACACACACACACACACACCAAATACACACCACACACACACCACACACATTATTAAAAAGGACAACCATATGACAAGCTATCTCAAATTGGAGAGATGTAACCAAATAGCCTTTGGCTTAGCAATTAAGCTTATCAGGACATCTTGCAGGACAGCTAACATAATTTAGCCTTGCACTGTTCCCAGTGTTTTCAACATCTCTCTCACATCACTGCATATTGTTCTTTTGTTCATTTGGGAGAACCGGACTCAAGTTTTAACTGGTTGCTCAAAGTCAACTGTTGAATAGCAGTAGACATCATGTACAGAAGAAATTAAGACCATCTCTCCTCAATTCTGGGCCTTACAGACTTCTGGAAATACTTTGCGGTAAGAGATATGCATTTGAAAGGATTTGGAGTCCTGCAAATATAAGTGATCAAAGGAGTTAGTGTATCTAGGCACAGATGTAATGATGAACTTATTGGTACCCAGAAGTTGATGAAGCTTGGGCAAAGTGCCCTTAAGTCAGTGATTCTTGTGCTTTATCATTCAAAGCTCAAAAGATGCCTGCCCTTGGAGGATATTGTGACTTTAGAGAATTCCTCATTTCTCATCCCCTCTGACTACTGATGATACTAGGCCAGAGACCACACTTTGCAAAACTCTGACAAAAGGAAGGAACCAATCCTTTGATGATAGGAAAGCTTCATCAGAAATGTATGTGACTGCAGGCCATCATTGGAAAGAACACAAGGGCTTTTTTCTGTTTCTTTGGATGGCATCTGAAGGGAAATTGATCATATGATGATCTACACTGATTGCTAACAAAATGATAAGGAGCACATCAATTCTGTTACCAACCATTCCAAAGAAATGTTGAATTTTAGTAATAATATAGTCTTAACGAATGCCCAAGTTTTGCCAAATAAACATAAGGAAAGTTTAAATGACAGTAGGTTACTTTTGTACTATGAATTTAGAGTCTATGGCTCCTACATCATTTATGAAGGAGAAAAGAGGAGCACAGGTGGTTTTCATTTCCTATCATAAAATATGATAGATTTTTAATCTACATTCCAGAAATATAGCCACTCTTTATCCTCTGGGAAACCATCAGTGCATTAATAGCATCAGGCTCTACCCATCTGAGGAAGAGGCTTTTACTGTGCCTCCCTGTTGGCTGACATTCTTTGGTTTAATTTTTAGATTCAGCCAGGCCCAGCGGTGGTATTAGTTTCCCTGGAGGTTTGCACAGATGAACAGTTTTCATGCAGATACTTTGTAGTTGCTTGGAGTTATCTTGTTATAAATCGGAAATGTGTTTTGGTTAAAAGCATATTTCTTTTTAAATGCCTATAATATATTTAGAGAAGTAGAATGTCTAGACTTCAGAGTGCTTTGCTGCATCCTATATCATACATTTTAAACTTTGCTACATTCTGCCAAGTTACCACGGGACATGTTGAGCTGATTTACATCCGCAGTCATGAGAATAATCAGGTCCCATCTTTCTCCTAATACTAGCTGTTTCTATTTGTTCAAACTTAGGCCAAGCTAAATGTTGAAAATATTTTAATTTGTACTACACCAACAACCAGCAAACTTAGATTAAATGAGATGTTTTGTTGACTCAACATTTATTTCTCTGATTTGCCTTTTCTCATTGCATGCTGAGTTTTCCATTGTTTTGTTTGCCAGTTCTTCATGATTTGTAGTTCTTTTTACACAAGTGCATTCGTGCACATGAGCACGCATGTGCGCTCGCGTGCGCGCACGCTCACACACACACACACACACACACACAGAGAGAGAGAGAGAGAGAGAGAGAGAGAGAGAGAGAGAGAGACGCATGCATGCATAGCTGCATGTTCGCACGTGTACACATTAGCAACCATTATGAACAGGTGATCAGGTACCGCCTTTCAGTTGACATTTTCAGTTGGTATTGAATTTCTTTCAGCTGGACATTTATCTTGTGACTTGTGGCTTAGGGCACACATATTCCCTGTGTTTCACTTGGGGAAATGTTTTCTTTATTACTTCTGAGCATCAGGTCAGCCTTAGAGAGATCATTCCCATCTCAATGTATGTATTGAAATATATTTCCCATATACACATCTCTATATAGTCTTTGATTAGTTTAATAGAATATTTTATGATTATATCTTTAGCTTTATATTTCCTTTTATTTAAAGTATGACAAACAAATTAGTGTGGGGAAATTAAGAACGTTTTAGACGTTAGCATGTCTGTTACAGGAGAGATGTCTATCGGAACTGAAGATGTAAACTTGTGAGTTGAAGTTATATTAAAAGAATTTTTTAAAACTCTGAGCTAGGGTCATAGAAGAAAGAGCTTATAGAACCAAAGAATACAGAACCACTGAGTTTCCAAAGAGATGTGGAGATTTGGAGATTAAGCAGAGATTATTGGGAAGAAAGAACTAGCAAAGTCATAGAAAACCCAGATGGGTTAGTACTATGGAGGCCAAGAGGAGAATGTTTAAAGAGTTAAATGAAGTGGCTACCTGTACTTTGTGACCCTAAGAGGACAGAGCTATGTCACTGTATTTAGTAACGTTAAAGAGAAAACACAGGGGAATCAAAGTGGAAACCATTTGCAGTGGATTCAGGGGGAATCTAAGGTGAAAACAAATGAGATCGTGACTAACCATTGACAAACTCAAGAAACCCTGAAAAAGAGGACTGAGGAATGGGAATGGTGGTTGAGGATGCGGTGTTAGACATGGTCATATTTGAATGATAGGAAAGGTATGATGGGAAGGGAGACGTTAAAGCAGGAGAGAAAGGGGAGAATGGATTCAATGTCTACAAACCTTAAGCTTGATTCTTTTCTCACTGACAGACAATTGTCTCAAAATCATCACTTGATTTATCTACAATTTCCTCTGATTTGAACATGATTTGACAATTCCCAAATAACTTCTATGGCTCCTTATTTGTTTTATTGGTTAATTTTATTTTTAGCAACTATGTTTTTAATTATTTAAGAACTGTATCTTTTTTTCTCTTATGATTTCCTTTGCATACCAGAATAATTTTGTCCTATGGATGCAATACTCTCATGGACATCTCTTAAGACACTAATTCAAATTTGAAGCCATGTCTTCTACTTTTGAGGTTAGCTTTCTTCTTAGATGTTTGTTGCTTTGGCTCCTCATCCTAGTCTGTCCATTTCTCAATTGTTGTTCAAGGAAACGATTGCGTACTACAAAAGAGTTCTGCTTATCAAGTATAGACAGGTCGATCAAAGTCTGGATACCCAGTAGTCCAGAATTTGGGAAATTATCTTACTAGATATATTAGAGAATGTAACTACAGCACTAACATGCCCTTTGGTGCCATATCTTATATCGACCACCAAGTTACCTGGGTATTCACCTTCTCTCTTTCCAACCAGAGGGCCCACTGTGGGTTCCCTTTCTGTGCAAGAGAAAAGCTTTATTTAGAAAGTCATTGTTGCTGGGTGTAGCCAGAGGTGACCACTATAAGCAAGACTGTACAAAGCTGGAGAGGGGCCAGCCTGGTTTGGCAGACCTTCGGCTTGATTAGCTGCTTTTTGCATCATGACTCACTCTAGCTCCAGGCTGCTGCCAACTTGGAGCCTTTTCTGGGGCTCCGTTTAGAAGATTCATGATCATCTCATCAAACTCTGTCCCCTCATTGCCGGGTTAGCAGAATGGGAGTTCCAGAACTTTACTCCTGCTTCCGGGAGGTTGCCAGCACAGTGATGTGACATATAGACTAGAAAGCCAAGCTGTCTGGCTTGGGCAAACTGCTTACATTCACTGTGACTCTGTTTACTCCATTTCTAAAACTTAGGTAATTATAATAGTTACCTTGTAGAATTATTTGAATGAATTAATACATGTAAATGCATTAATGTCAAGACATGTACTACATTAATACAAACTGACTGTCTATGTTTTTACATTCTACTCGGGAGATTCTTTGTAGTACTCTCTGGATTGTTTGTTTTCTTTTTCTATTTATTTTGAAAAATATTCTTTTAAAAATATTCTTTTCCAACAATGCCCTCCCCACCTCCTTGAGTTGTGGTTCCTTCCTTTAAATCCACCCCTTACCCAAGGGCACCACGGTCCTCTACCCCTGCATGGTGTATGACTGTGGGCCCGAGAGAGCTCTTGAAATAAAAAGTCCTCTTGAAGTTTGCAGCAAAAATAAATAAATAAATAAAATAAAAAATAAAAATTAACATTCTAAGTTCTTAATATACCAACATTAGGAACTGCATCTTCTATTATTTAACAATTGTTAGAAACTGTGGAATGCAGGTGTGGTGCTACATGCTCATATTTCCAAAATTAATTTGGGAGGCTAAGGAGAGAGAGAGAGAGAGAGAGAGAGAGAGAGAGAGAGAGAGAGAGAGATCTAAGTCTGAAAGCATGAGACCATCCTGAAAATAGTGAGAATTTGTCTCACACAAAACAAAATAACCAAAAGTCTCAGCATTCATCTTAAAGAACATTGTTACTTTCAAACTAGGCAAAGAAATAGAACTTCCTCAGGACAATAGAGGGATGTCTCACAGTAAGGCTGAATTGAGTAAAGGTCTCTTGTTTCCTAGTTCAATCCTATGAGTTCTATAAATATAGAAACAACTGTTCCATAGCCTATGCACCCATATGCACCCAGGATGTAAGCTCTGTTTTGTCTGTGTACTTCCTAACAGCTTTCTTCCTAAAACAAGACCACGCCTCTTTCTACTGAAATCTAATCTTTTCACCTACCCCTCAACCTTACCTCTCATACTGACTGTCTTGCTATATTTTATTGTTAATGTCACTTTCATTTTTAAAAAATTATTTTTCCTTTAAAATGTTTCATACAGGTTTATATTGTATGTTGCACACCTTCTCTTTCCTGTACCCACTAGCCTCTCTTTGCTTTTGCCTCCTTGATGTCTTCTTCATTCCGCTAGACAATTTTACTTCTGTTTTCATTTTATGTATATGAGCATGATTTTATCTAATGATATAAAGCCTAATGAGGGAAACACATGGCATTTGTCTGAGACTGCTTTAATTTGCTTGCTCTGATTATCTTCACTTGATTAATTTTCCTGCAAGCAACGTAATTTTTCTAGTGTACTCAACCTCGTGCTCTCAGCTGGACCCATTCCATTGGCCTTTAATCACACTAAAATCTATTCCTTTAATTAAAAGAAGCAATGATGGAACCCCTACTCCCACATTCTATTCTATTTTCCCCTCTCTCTTCTTCAAACTCCTGCAGAGCTCTTTCTATGTGACCAGTACCTGCTCTTTCTCTCATCTTTCCTCATCCCCCTTTCCTCTTCCTTTGGCTTTACTACTCTAGCAAAAACCTCTCGCTAAGGTAATGTCTGACCTCTTAGGCTTCTAAATCTAGCAAACCCTTTCCAGTCATAGGAACCTCCTGTATCTTAGTACTATCAGATGTCTGGCTCTAGAATATTGACATTCTTTTGCTTTGCATCCTTGCCGTGTGTGTGTGTGTGTGTGTGTGTGTGTGTGTGTCTGTGTGTGTGTGTCTGTGTCTGTGTGTGTGTCTGTGTGTGTAAAATCCCACAGTGATGTCTATGACTCACACATTTGTCCTGACAGCATTCTCAGCACTTCTTCAAAAGAATATTCTCAAAGAGGATCTTTATCCTTTCTTTTCAAACACACTCCTCCAGTGTTCAGGAGAAAAGACACACAGCCACTCACTGATTGACGCAGTCCTTGAATCCAAGGAGTTAGCCTTGATACCCTTTCTTCCTTATATTCAACTAAGTAGCAAGGCTGCTGATTTCATTGTGTAGAAAGCTATCTTTCAAAGCCATTGACATCTCTCTGTTACCATGTTGTTATCTCATGGATGCACATAGTTAACATTGTCTCTTCCCTAAATCATGAGAACAGCCTTCTGTTTATTTATACTCACTGACTACCTTAATCCTTTTGCCTCACTGTGGCTGGACAGATGTTTTTAAAATGCACATCTGCCTGGGTGTGATAATACACGTCTTTAATCCTAGCATTCAAGAGAAAGAAGTTACCCTGGCCTACATAGCCTGTTAGGGTCACATATGAGAGATCCTGTTGAAAAAAAAAATCACACATCTGATGATCCCTCTCCTACCCTGTAACTCCTTAACATATATTCCTCTACCACTTATCAAGAGCTTCTTAGTATTCAATGTAGCCTTAAAACTCTGTTCACTTTGGGTTATGCCTTCATTCCCAGTTTATTATTTTAAAATATTTTACATTTTGAGACTATAATTACATCATTCCTTCTCTCTCTCTGTCTCTCTCTCTTCTCTCTCTGTCTCTGTCTCTCTGTGTGTGTGCACGCGTGCATATGTGTATGTGCCTCTTTCTACTGAAACCTAATCCTTCCACCTTCAGTCTCATCCTCTCATACTGACTTCATTGCTATTTTTTTTATTGTTAATGACACCTTAGAAAAAGAGAAAAGATCAGTGTGTGGATACTCATACTCACACATATGGGAAATGTATGAGATCTATATCCTCTTCACCGTGCTATTCAGCTCTGCCAGGCCTCTCCCAACTTAGGGCACAAGCTGTTTCTTCAGCTTAGAGCACAGCTGTCTCCTCTCTGCTTGTCAACTCCCTTTGATGTCCTGGCCCTCACTATCACACCTCTGCATCAGCATTCTTTCCACTGGGAGAGTCTCTGTGTTCACCAACTAAGTCAGGACTCCTCACCGCAGGTTTTCTTAGTACAGGCCTTTGATTCCTCGCCCTTGCAGCTGTACACTTTCTTACTCATGCAAACACTTCAATCTTCTCGTAGCTCACTCGTCCACTCAAGAAGTATTCACCGAGTCCTTACTATATACCAGGCATTATCTTATAAGATGTGAGAAACTTAAAATATGCAACGCAACACGGTGAAAGAAAGTGAAGTACAATGTGGATGAACAGAACAGAGAATAAGAAGCACTGCTGCTCTGGCTAGGAGAATTACAGAGAAATAACTGAGCAAGGGTTTCAGGAAGTGAGGGAGCAAGGCATGGGGATGCCTGGAGGGTGAGGCACAGCAAGCTGGAATACAAAGCAGGTGATGAAAGAGGTGTGGAAGTTTCTCTGAAACCCTGAAGGGAGAATTACCATATGACCCAGCTAGACCACTTCTGGGTATATACCCGAAGGACCCTAAATCAATATATGACACAAATCCATCACAGTAGCCAAGATACAGAAGCAGCTCAAGTGTTCATCAGTGAATGACTGGATAAAGAAATACAGTGAACATACACAATGGGATTTTACATAGGCATAAAAACATTAAATCATAAATAAAATAAAACAAAATAATAAAATCTTTTGCAAGAAAATAAATGAAACCTGATCATTGTGTTAGGTGAAATAAGCTAGATTTAAAAAGACAAATACTGCATGTTTTCTCTTATATTCAGAGCCTAGATTTAAAATTATGTTTGTGTGTGAATGTGTATGTCTATGAATGTGTGTTTCTTTCTGTGGTGGGTGTATATAAATATGACTCTCATGTGGTGTGTGTACATATAAATATGTGTGTTACTTTCTGGAGTGTGTGTGTGAAAGGGAATCATTAGAGGGTAGGAACTGGTCTTAAGGGATGTAGGAAATAGAGAGGGTAATGGGATATATGTTATATGAAAGCAGAGGGGAGGAAAGGGTAAGTATAGTGGAGGAGGGAGTCAAATGGTAACAAAATATAATGATGTATATGACTATGTGATAATAAAATTTGTTACTTTACATACTAACCAAAAACTCATTAACAATTTCTAAAAAGCTGAAAACAGAGAGCAAGGCAGATTCTTGTTGTTGCAAGAAAAATTGGTACAAACTTTTACACAGGAATTCTTGGATTCTGTGAATGTTCCAAAATAAGCATCATGGTAGTCTTGGGATGAACAGGTTAGAAGGGGGAAAGGATAGAAGCAGAAATCTACTAAAGAAGATGTGCTGATGGTCCTGGGAAGAAATGATGCCGGTCTAGTGGCGGTGAGAAAGCATTTGGGAGGCAGAACCTTTAGAATTTGTGAGGCCCCAGGGAGTTTAGAGGTCAGGTAGGGTGGGGAGTGGGGGCATCCACGTGGGGACAGGGTGGGGTAGGGAGAAGTTATGGGATGTGGAGCAGTCCGAGAGTGGATGGAGGTGGGGTGGGGAATCGAATATGGAGTATAAACGTATTTTTAAAAAATTAGAAAAAAAAGAATTTAATCCCAGATTATTCCCACTATTTCCTACATACAGGAACAGCCAAAGGTCTTGGCTGGTGAGGGCTTATGACATATGGTCCCTCCTAAGACTTCCCCTTCTCCCACTCCCCAGCCACACCGCCTCCTTGCCCTACTATGAGCAGATAATCTTCCTTATTGGGAAAATTTTTTATCAGGAGATCAGTGGTCCAGTGGTCCACATGCTTTTCTCCCTTCAGGGCTCTGCTGAAAGTAAATGTTATTGTAAAACTCCATCTTCATTACCCTGAGTGAATCAGCACCCTAGCTCAGCATTTCTAAGTCCCTTATTGACTGTCTTTGTCTTCACAGTACTTAACCCACCTAGAGTGTGTGTGTGGTGTGTGTGTGTGTGTGTGTGATGGTATATATATCATTATATCATATATAATATGACATACTGAGAGATAGTAGAAACTTTAAGAGATGGGGCCTAGTGGAAAGAGGTTCAGTCACTGGAGGTGTGTGTGCCCTTGAATGGGACATTGAGACAGACCTTTTGCTTGCTTTCTCCTTCCTATTTTGGTTTTTGGTCACCACAGGGCAAGAAGCTTTCTTTTTGATCTGTGTTTCCTATCCATGGGGCTTTGATCCATCAGACTGAAAACTCTGAAACGTTTTTTTTTTTATTATTATTATTTTATTTATTTAATCCCAAATGTTTCCCCCTCCTGGTCACACCCCGCCAAGTTCTTCCCCCCTCCCCTTCACCTCTGAGAGGGTGCTACCCCCAGGTATCCCCCCATCCCAGGACATCAAGTCCTCTGAAACTTTTAATTCCAAGTAAATCATTCTTTGAGGCTCAACCATTCTTTTAAGTTCCCAACCTTCCTAATGTTGTGAAGGTTTAATACAGTTCCTCATGTTGTGGTGACCTCCAACCATAACATTATTTTTGTTGCTACTTCATAACTGTAATTTTGCTACTGTTATGAATTGTAATGTAAACATCTGTTATGTAAGATATCTGGTATGCAACTCCTCTGAGAGGGTCCTATAATCCCCCAAAGGCTTGCGAGCTACTGCTCTAAGTTGCCCTGTTGAGGTATTTTGTTACACTCATAAAAAGCTGTTTAACACAGGATCAAAGAAGAAATCTGAGGTTTGACACCAAAAAGGTACCACAGTTGAAGGAATTACACTGAAGGTTTTTCAAATGAAGACAGGAGCCCCTTGCTCTGATCTTTCATGGTGTCCTTGCTTGAGCTACTGCAGACTCAGGGAAGTCCTCACTGCCTGTGAAGCCCATGGAAGGCTGGTACAAGACCAGAATTTCAAGAGCCTGGCTCCCTTTGCTTCTCAAGGAAAGTGAGGGAGGATAACACACGTGGAACAAAAGTCTTAGGCGGACAGTTCCCCAGATTTGATATGACATCAGTTTGATGGAACCCCACAACAGTGTCTTAGATGTGTCTGATTCTGTGCACAGAGGTTTGGGGCAAACAATCAGCTTCCAGTTGAGGAGATAATACCACAATATAGTTTTTAATGAAAAAAGTAAAGAAATGTAAAATAGCCATCTGTTTTCCTCATTCCTGCAGGTGCCTAACCAGGTTGACTCGCTGGAGTGCATTTTCCGCATTCTTAATAGATAGCTAGAAGGAAACGCCTTGCACAACCCCAGCTAGAGGGGCAGAAAATTTCAAGGGAGGGTACACATCTCCAGCTCCCGCTTCCAGTGGTTGAGCTCCTCCAAAACTGGAGGATTTTGCTGTCTTGGGGAATTGCTGAGAATTAAGGTAGGAGAAGCTGGAGACTTGATAGTAGGAAGAGGGATGGATATTCACATGGGAGTGAATTGGCGGTCTTGATAGACTGTGCTAAGTGAGATTTAATCAGGCCTTGGGAGGGGGAGGAGCTTTGGGTCCAACTGATCATTTTGATAGCCATCATCACTGACTCTGCGCCCCAACTTAGAAATATTGAATGTATTTTGCAGGAGTATGGTAAAAGTGTCAGTAGACTATCCATGGGGCAGACCAGAGGCTAGACTTCTAGCTTTGAATTACTTCTTCTGAGATGTTCTACTACAGTAGTTTGGATAATATTTCAGGGTCTACTTGAAACACTCTGGGTCATTATTTTTTGTTCCTGATATCTCCTTAGAGTCAGTGTTGTACAGGCCAGATTGCCCCTTCTCCCCCCCCCTCTTTTTAAATTCAGGAATACTTATACAAAGCTCATTGGAAGATGAGGCACTTGAGTTTTTCATAGGGATTAAGCCAAATGATAATTCTCAGAATGTGTATGCTTTTAGAATCAAGTTACTCCTCTCCCCCTCCCCCCTCCCCCTTCCTCTCCCCCTCCCCCTTCTCTCTCTTGTTTGAAGTTTCACTGTATTACCCAGGCTTGTCTTTAACTCCTAGGTTCAAAAGACCCTCTTACTCCAGCCTTCTCAGCAAGCTAGAACCACGTGGTTAAGTCGCAACATCCAGCTCAACTCTCTGGATTTAAACATCAACTGCAATTTCTCCCCAGTGAGTCAGGGAGAGCCCAGAGAATCCCTTCTAGGTTGGATCCTGATAAGTAACACTAGCTGAGTCTGTGTTCCTGTGGGCAGAGAGGGAAAGAGGCACAGGGGTAGAACTAGGGGGTCAATTCAGGGTCTCCACTTTTCGGCTTAGCCCTCCAAGTGAGCTGGGCTAAAAGGCGGCCTCTGGGGTGACCTCTAGCTTTTTCCTGGTCTGGTCATTTGCCATGTGCTTTCTTAGTGTATACCCAGTGAGACCAGAAATGCGGTTGTGGAGTGCTATCTCAAGAATCTGGCTAGTTCTTTCTCTGTAGCTTCGGGGGAAATCAACAAAGGAATCGCAAGCTGTGTCAGGCCTTAGCCAATCAGGGTGGCTGCTGGCGAAGTGGCGCCTAAGAGGACGGTCTTGCAAAAGACCAAGCAGCACCTGCTGCACCAGACAGGTGGAGCCTTCAAGGAAAGTCCGGAAGTAGAAAAGCGGGAGCCTTTCCATTTCTTGAGAGAATTCATAAGGCTGCCTAGTGTCCTGGCTCACGGCCCTGTGAGGATTACAGGTCTGTCCCATCCCCACATTTGATAGGTGGGGAGACCGAGGCAAGAAGAGGAACAGAGACTTTCCCACTCACCAGGTAAGGAGGAAGGGATAATTGGAAGTAGACGGAGGCTGGAGCCCAAGGGCCTGGAATCTGACCGGCAGCTTTGCCGCTACCTAGTTTTATTTCACCCTCTCTAACATCTACTTCGCTTCTTTTAAAATGGGGGTGTAATGCCTACTTTGAGGGTCAGAGAACTGGAGAAGATATATGGGCAGCTTCTGGCATAACTGGGTGTTCTATAGACTGTAGCTTAAAAACGCTACTGTCTCCACATACTCATTCCTTTATCCTTCCCAACGCATTTTTTTTTTGTATTGTCATTTCCACAAATCTGAACATACGTCATACTTTTATCGAGGAATAATTCAGCTACTGTGAAGTAGATCTTGAGTGTAGAACTTGATGAGTTTTGACTAGTGTAACCACCACCCTGATCAAGACAAAAGAAAGACGCGGCTACCACGTGGTGCCTGTAATCCTAGCTCTCAGGAGTTTGAGACAAGAAAAATATGCATTTGAGACAAACTTGGCCTACACAGAGAGACCTTCATGCACTGAGGAGGGTGATTGGGTGGGTTGGTGGGTGAGTAGTGGTGGTGGTGGTCGTGTAATCTCTGGGACATTGGCAACGCTGGTGAGGGCTTCCTCTTGTTCCTTCCTCTTCAGTCTCCATGCCACAAGCACCCACGATTTCTGACTTCTAGCACCATAGATTATTTGTGCTTGTTTCATATAAGTGAAACCTTCTGATGTGTGATCTATTTTATTTGTTCTTTTCACACAATATAATGAGATTTACCTGAGTTGTGTGTATACAGAAAATGTATTTTCCAGGTAAGACTCATTTAAGCCATTTCATTTTGGGGGCTATGATGAACACAACTGTCACGAGTGCTTTTGTAGAAATATCATGTATACATGTCTTGGCTAGAATGATTCCCAAAGGAGAGCCATTTAGAAAGCACCCCTGAATCTGGCTGTAGTGGCGCACTCCTTTAATCCCAGACTCAAGAGGTAGAGCAGGCAGAATCCTGAATTTGAGACCAGCCTGGTTACAAAGCAAGTTCCAGGACAGCCTGGGATACATTAGAAACATTCCCAGCTTGTTGCCAGATTCCTTCCTATTGTCTCCAGCATCATCTCACCATAAAAGAACCATAAAAGACTAGGCTGAAGAACTCACACTTCACGTCCTTCTAAGAACAATAGAAGGGAGAGGAATTTATTGTCCTCCACCTCAAGGTTATACGCTGGGGAAAACCTCAGGCCTTCTGACTCCTAATCTATGACCTCCATGCATTTTACTTCCACCACAAGAAATGGCGTTCATCATTTATTGAGCACTTATATGTGCTCAGACATGGAAAAAAATTTGTAAGAAAGACTCCATGATGTATAGGATCTCATAGATGAGGCAGAGAGACAATCTATTAATCCTTAATCTTTATATATATATTCACAAGATTGGCTAGATTACATAGATCTTTAGCCAGGACATACAACAAGTCAGCTTGTGTTTGAAGGTAAACAAGCAGTCCCGGGGCACTACTTCCCTTGTAAAAGGAGCCAGGCTCTGGCCTTGATGCAAATAGAGACTCTTACTTGAAGGATCTGGCAAGGTTGGGCATGCTGCTGTGGATGATACAGTTCAACTCCAAGGCAGTTCTGCAAACAGGTGGTGAACAGTGAACAGAATGTAGCCTTTAGCTTTCCACTACTGTGGTTATAACTTCTTCCATAGAAGTGGGGCTTGAGAGGATGGCCTAGCCAGCCATCAATGGGAGGAGAAGCACTTGGTCTTGCAAATGCCCCAGTACAGGGGAATGCCAGGGCCAGGAAATGGGAGTGGGTGGGTTGAGGAGCAGGGCATCAGGAGGGTATAGGGGACTTTCAGGATAGCATTTGAAATGTAAATGAAGAAAATATCTAATAAAAAATTTAACTAAAAAAAGAAATAGGGCTTGGAAATCTTTTTTTGTTGTTATGAATATGTGTGTCTGAAGACCTCTGAGCTGGTGCTGCAGTCATCGCTAGTTTCTAGGATGGAGTGAATGGCTGCTGTGCAGGACAGTCTCATGCAGAATAGGACACTAGGAGGCCCTTGAAGCTTTCATGTGATTTATTATCTTGCATGGAAGATATTTAACCTAGCTAATCTTGTGAATCAAAAAAGGAGATTAAGGATTAATAGACTGTCTCTCTGCCCATCTATGAGATCCTATACATCATGGAGTCTTTCTTACACATTTCTTCATGTCAGACTGGAAAGCAGTGCTGAGGGGCAGTATCTAGCCCACCCTTGATTGCTTGGCCAAGTCCTCTAGGGAATCTGCCTAAGGTAGCTCTAGGAGGGACTTACTTTTATTATTTGGCCTCAACATTCTACCACCTCCACTCTCCTGGTTCTCTTATACTCGAGCTGCTTAGCAATCCCTCTTTTGTAATAGGAGGCCATTATCAGTGCATGGCTGAGCTTTCAAATGTTGTTTTCTGAACCCTGATTGTATTGGGCTTGCTTGTTTTTCAAGAACCCTGTGGCTCCTTGTGGTGTCCAGTGAGGCCCTGTAGCAAACTGTTTATCCTTAAGAATGGGGACAACATAGTCAAAGTACATTATGCATCGTATTAAAATGTCCTTCTGAAACTCATTTGTAAGTGACAATTTTAAAAAATATAATAATAAGAAGAAAAGAATGCCATTTACCAAGACTGTAACTGAGCTACTTAGTAAAAATAAGATCAAGGACATTTTTTTTTTCACTTGGTTGACAGCTATCACCTTTGTCATTCACTGACAATGGAAGAAATGAAGAAGAATGGTGTCTGGATACCCGAAAGCAGTCAAAAACCAGTAAAGACAGAGTGGATCGCTGGTTCTGTCATTTTCACCTACTTTGAAGGGGACATCGACAGTATGGTAGATGAACACTTCTCCAGAGCTCTGCGTAACCTCAAGAGGCCCCACGAATGCAGTTCCTCAAGTCACAGTGACAATGTGACCCTGAAGAACGGTGAGCGTCACAGTGACAATGTGACCCTCAAGAATGGTGAGCGTCACAGTGACAATGTGACCCTGAAGAACGGTGAGCGTCACAGTGACAATGTGACCCTGAAGAACGGTGAGCGTCACAGTGACAATGTGACCCTGAAGAACGGTGAGCGTCACAGTGACAATGTGACCCTGAAGAACGGTGAGCGTCACAGTGACAACGTGACCCTCAAGAACGGTGAGCATGTTGGGAAGGAGGAAGCTTTCACTGAAAGTCTAGGTCTTTGGGGTATTCCAGGTTCTTGTGTGTGTGTGTGTGTGGTAAAGGCAAGTCACACTGCCTACTGAGAAACCACAGCACTTCTTAGACAAGATAAAATGGGCAGTTCTTAGTCAAATAAGCCCACCGATGTCAGTGTTTCCATGATTGTCTTAAAGGTTGAGTTTGCTGCTCTGCACACAATAAGAGCTCTACCATTGTCCACTTTGAGCTGCTTATCAGTGGTGTTATTCTTATGATTGGCCTGAGGTAAAGAACACCAAAGTTTCCTCGATAAGATAAAAGACACCCCAGCCTCCTGCCAGCCAATAGTGGATGGTCTGGCAAGCAAGGTCAAAGCCCGACAGAGGCCAATGGAGGAGTCTTGCCACATGCCTCTTCCACCCCTCACAAGGATGGGGGTATCTGTCGCTCAAGAGAGCTATCACAATGTGTAATTAAAACATTCAGGTTTCAGGAGGAAGCCATGAACATGGAGCAGAGGCCATGGTATGTATGCCTTTCACAGACTTTAGACACTTTTACCCTCATCGATCCCTTCCTCGGCAATAATTATAATTTATAATTGCATTTGTACAAAAATGAATTTGACCCAGATCGGGTTCACGTTTTTTCATCTGTAAGAATATCAGTTTCATAGTCTTTTGGTTTTAAAGTAAAAATGTCTGGACTTGTAAAAGTATTCATGGACTCTAGATACTGTGGCCTCTGTGTCTGATGGCATTAGGCAGTCTGGGTCCTTTTTACATTTTTGACATGTATTGCAGACTGGGGCCTAAATGTTCTCAGGTGTTCACTATTTCTGTGGCCACATGCACATGGCTTGTTTCTTAAGAGGACGTATAGACCACTAAGTGGGGGAGATTTATGCAAAGTAGACATGTGAAGTCCCTGTCTGTAGGCAAGCGCATCTATTTGCAGACTCCATCATCCTGCCTTTATTCCTCAGGAGTAGATAAGGCATCTGTGTATACCTGGTGTGCTGACCTTAGCAGAATTTGCCTCTTTCCTAGAAGTTCATTTTCTGGGTAACTGATGTGATTTTCAGAATCTTGTGGAGTAGGATGATGTGGAAGAACATATGGTAGTGCATACTCAATCTGGTGTTGTTTCCCAACTCCTTCCCACAATTCCTGACTCATAGAAGTAACTTAGTAAATGCTGCTTGGGTGAATGGAACTAATTTGGAGAACAGCATAATAACACACACTGGGCAGGTTTCAAAGAAAACGGATTTGTGTTGGGGGTGTTGCTCAGTTGGTAGAGTACTTGTCTAGCATGCCTGGAGCCTTGGATTTGAGCTTTAACACCCACATAAACTGGGTGTTGTGTCACATGCTGATAATCTTAGCATATGAGGCCAGAACATGGAGGCCGGAAAACCAGGAGTTCAAAGTCATCCTCAGCTATAAGGAGTTCAAAGCCAGCCCTCAAGTACATGAGACCCTGTCTCAAAAAGAAGAAAAGACTTATTTTGGTATAGGGTTCTGAGCCAAGGGCCTACTTCTGCTAGTGTCTTATTATTGACAGAGTCCCAAGGCCATGTAATGCAGTGTATCATATAGCAAGGGACCAGTTGAGTATGTATAGTATCTGGCTTCTCTCCTTCTTGTCATAAAGCCACATGCAATACCAATTTTGATGTCATTATCAAATCCCTAATCATCCTCCAACGAGCCCTCCTGAGTGGCAAGAGACTAAGGGTCCATTCTGACCCTCTTAATACCTCACAAGAGAGATTAAGATCCAATGGAAGTTTCAGAGGAGACACATCTCACTGACTCCTTAGATAAGGCCACCACAGAAAAGAGCTACTTCTGAATGCACAGCCTTAGAAGCAGTTATCCTGGTGACTACTCCCTCTCTCAGTGGGTGCCGCTTCATCTGCCTGCACCTGTTTCCTCAATGCTAGAACTGCCAATTATCTAAGATGTTTTTGAGCAGTCAGTGGGATAATGGATAGTGACAATGTGGCACACAAGTCTAGCACGGTGTTCTGAATGGATATTATGGACATGAAGGCCTGCGTTTAAAGCACTAGGGTGAGAGAACATCAAGCCCCTTCCCATGAGCTTTTATGGTGTATGAAAGCTTTGCTGTGTGGCTATTCTAGTCCTTTCTGGGCCTTGTGGCCTCACCTTGATTTTGTCTGGGGAGCTGCTGCCTACTGGGGAGCGTGGGCATAACCTTCTTTCTTGAGGAAACCAGCTTCCACAGGCCAAAGAGAGGTGAGAGGGCTTTCTTCTCCACTTAGCTTCCTGAATATTACACTTTCCTCATGACAATCTCACAGACGCCCTACACGTTGTCTCACTAGGTTTGGGGCTAAGCAAATATTTCATCAGCTGACTGAGCAACTGAAGGAAAAACTGTCTCTCTCAAGGCCTTCCTTATCATAGGAGTCTGGTTTCTACCAAGCTTGGTTGCCTCAAGGGAGGGCCCCATGAAAGAAGTCCAGGCTAGTAGATATTCTCATTGGTGGTATTATATGACACACCGCCAGCCTCAGACATAGTGGGGATCTATGAAACGACCTTTCATTACTGACTGCTGTTTAGCATTCTCTTAACCCCTTCAGGCCAACCTCAGGCAGCCCAGCCTCAGCTCAGCCAAGCAGAAGAGAACAGGCCTTCATTCACAGGCACCCAGATGAGATTTGCCCACATTCTATAGGCACTCTGTCAAGCCAACGATGCAAGGCCCAAACACAGAGACCTATATGGAAATGCCACCAAATATCCTGGCTTCTTTCCCCAAGTCAGAGTTATATTTTTTTAAATTATATGTGTATTATATACAATGACTATACTTTACAAAGAAAATAGCTGAAGAGACCTTCAAGTTATCTCCTCTTTTAGAGGATACTGGGGACTTTGGAGTCAGTACCTGGTGAAGCTTCAATAGCTGTGATGTCTTGAGGCAGGGTGTGGTCCTGGTGCTTCTAGGGTTTATCTTAACCCTTGTTTTTCCTGTTCTCGTCCTCTTAGCACAAGGCCCATATGCACTACTGTATACCTGGTAAACATGCCCCAGGGCTGCTAGGAGAAGATTAGGGGTGCTGACCTGACCCTGCACAGATTCCCCACAGACATTTTCAAAGGCTTCCTATCTGCTACTGTTAGTGGGATAGGAAAGAAGCAGCAGGCTTTTCATCTTGTGGAGGATATCTATGTGAAATACAGTCCTGCTACAGCTTATGGTCCCTTGAGTACTGCCAAGGTGGTGCCTTCCTTTTCAGTAAGAGAAAGGGTCTTGTGCCTATGTATGTCCCTAGCCTCTGTAAGGTACCAGATACCACACCAAAATAATTGCTTTCATATATTCCTCAAAATAGACCACCATTTAGATAGGCTTCAAAGATAAGCAGGTTGAGTGTAGTGCACACACCTGAAATCCTTAGGAGACTGAGGTATATAATCCAGACACCTGTCAATCTTACCACAAACGTAAGAGTCCCTGTACAGTGCTGTCAGCCATTCAACTGAAGACACCAACACGTTTTGCACGTTTTGCATGCCTCTTTCAGTTAGGAAAATGAACCGGGGCATCTAGCAAACAGAGACTAGGTGCCCTGCAGCAGTGACTATGAAGGAGAAGATAGATCTGAGCAGGCCTCCTCGCTGTCCCAGAATAGAAATGTCTCTCTCTAAGCGAATCCTCCTAATTGTACGATTTTTCAGTAGTTAGTTCAAACAGCATGCCTCTTTGTTTCAGGGGTGAATAAAATACGGACGGACACCAGCCACACGGATAGAGAGCGCAAAGTCGGTATGTATAGACCGTGGTGGCCAAAAGTAGTTGGACTTTCTTGCTGTAGGGTGTACATGCGTGAGCATGTTTATGTGCATCTATGTATCTGTGGTGTGTGTGTGTGTGTCTGTGTGTGTTGTATGTTGTGTGCGGGTTTGTATATGCATGAATACATTTATGAGTGTATGTACATGTTTGCAATTATCTATCTATCTATGTGCATATTTATATGTTCTAATAATTGTAACTGAATATGTCTGTGCATTCATTTGACTATATAGCTAGGACCTGATATGTGACAGGCATAGTGAGAATTCCCATGGTGATATCATGGTGGAGAGGAGAAATAAGCTAGCCCCATGCATACTGGGTAGTAGGAAGGGACATTAGCGAGTGAATAAATGAATGAACTATGTAACTACTTCTGTGAAGGAAAAGAGCAGGTTATAGCCATAGAAAGGAACAAGATAAACTCTAGATTGAAGATTTATATTTCTGAGAGGATGATATTAGAGTTTGTGTGTTTAGAAAGTAGTCCAGATTAGGAGGTCTGGGCTTACATCCCAAGCAGTGAGGCAGGATCATTCCCTGATAGGAGTGGAAACTTTACAGTACAAGAAAGGCCTTCTAGTAGGTTCTAGGGATTGCAAAAGTGTGCATGGGTGGGAATACTGGTGTCTCTGGATGTTCTTAGAAGGAGGGAACAGTGGCTACCACTTAAATAGTGAGAAGTGAAGAACAGCATTTCTGACTTCCTGGACACTCCTGATCTTAGGACTAACGAGCTGCAAAATTCCAAAGGCAGAGTCTAGATGCTTACAGTTGGAGTGGAAGCCACCTACGTTCTTACTGAAATAGAAATCCCTGAATCCAACTGTTCAAATGCTCTCCAGCCATTCATGTCATTTTGGATTTGAGAAAGCACCTCTTAGGCCCTCTTGCACATGCACCAATAGGGAATTAAAAGGGTAAGACTGTTGCTGCAAGAGCAACCTTGAGACTGTCTAAGGCATGGTTTAAGGTTCTACCCTATGCCCAAAGATAGACATTGCTGCAGGTGTAGTTACAGTGCATGGTTTCCACTCTATGGGCTACAGCATCCAAGCCTGATTTAGAAAAAGTGGACTCTCAGGCCATACACAACCATTGGGGTGGTAAGATTTCAGTGTTGAATCCTCATGTGCACCCCGTCACTCTTGCATCCAAACTGTACCATGGCATACCAAGTGACTATGTGGGACATTGGCCAATGTTATACTACATAACTCCCCTTAACTGGAACAAAGCAGTTAATATTCAGAACCCCCAGTGGCTGTGCTTTCCACCTCTCAGATGTCCAGTGTGCACCTGAGGCATATATGTATGAGATCTGTAAAGCCAGTCCAGACAAAAGCTGCCCAGTTGTCAGAGGCTAAGCTATGTTTATAATTTGTGCTTAGGACATGCAGTACTCCCATTAAATATGAAGCATGGACACTAATTATATGAAATCAGCTTAATCAGTCTGTTCCAGGGCACACAGTGCCCTGAGCTGCTAGTAGCTAGAAATATCAACTTTTGAAAGTAACATTTACCCCTAGGAATATATCCCAATATGTCTCCCTGTCTTCAATTTCATTAAAAGAGACTAGTATGGCCATTGTTCATTATGAGGGATGTGAGATGCTGTGCAGAATTCCTGTGCCATGTGTGATCTGGCTTCTTTTATGTTGAGTATCTGCATTACAGGCAACACTAACATGGTTAGGGACACTCCAGCAACACTGCATCAGCCTGTAAGAAGGTTTTTTATTTTATACAAAATCCAGTCAAACTGAAAATTCAGGAGAACTGAAAGACATGCCTGTGGAGGGAAAGGGAACCAGTATCTCAGGCACACTCCCATGCTAACCAGTTCTTTGTCATCACAGTCATGGTCCTCTTCCTTGCCCACTTCTCCATTATCTTAGAAAGGAAAGAGGCTCCAGGCTTTAAGCAGCATCTTTCTCGCCCACCTGGCAGAATATTTTCCCTGCAGCCTCTTGCTTGGGTGGATGCTGAGATCAGGGAATATATCCATTCATGTTCTGAGCTATGGTAGACATTTGAGATATCAGTCAGCTGATATCCCAGATGGAATTAGAATTGGGACTCAAGGAGATTCTGTCTTCATTAGTCAGTCCACATGAACTTGATAAGTAGAAATGGTACTACCTGTTGGCCCAAACCATTCTGCTGTTGTAGAATGAGGACCAAGCAACTACTTTCCTATTGAGCATTCATTGCTCCTGCTCAGTTTCCTACCAGTCCAATATAGTTAGTTACTATGGTCCAGTCTCTTACGATTTTCATGTGTAGGATTAAGTTTCAGTTCCTAGAGTTATGGGAACGATCAATACAGGTAAGCATTAGTTTCTTTCTTTTTTTTTTTTAATTAGATATTTTCTTTATTTACATTTCAAATGTTATCCCCTTTCCTAGTATCCCCTCTGAAAATCCCCTATTCTCTCCCCTCTCCCTCTGCTCCCCAACCCTCCCACTCCCATTCCTGGTCCTGGCATTCCCCTATACTGAGGCATAGAGCCTTCACAGGACCAAGGGTCTCTCCCATTGATGACCGACTATGCCATCCTCTGCTACATATGTGGCTGGAGCCATATGTGGCTGGAGCCATGAGTCCCACCATGTGTTTTCTTTGATTGGTGGCTTACTTCCAAGGAGCTCTGGGGGTACTGGTTAGTTCATATTGTTGTTCCTCCTATGGGGCTGCATACCCCTTCAGCTCCTTCAGTACATTCTCTAGCTCATAGTCATCTGACAGATGACTATGAGCATCCTCTTCTGTATTTACCAGGCACTGGCAGAGCCTCTCAGGAGACAGCTATATCAGGGTCCTGTCAGCAAGCTCTTGTTGGCATCTGCAATAGTGTCTGGTTTTGGTGGTTGTTTATGGGATGGATCCCCAGGTGGGGCAGTCATTCCTTTAGTTTCTGCTCCGAACTTTGTTTCTGTAAGCATTCGTTTCTTTATACCATTCTGTAGAGTCCTCCTATTGGTTGTATTTAAAATATCAGCTGTAAAATAGAGGTAAACATTAGTAGCAACTGAACAAAACCAAACACTTAACTACTTAAGGGGCCATTGTTTCGTGTGGCAGCAAAGATGCATGTGCAGAGCTGTTTACTGAGATCTCAGTAACATGATTAAAGTGTAAATACTTGAGCTGCCCACAAGTGGAATATTTGTGACTCCATTACTGCTGTGCAAGAGAACAGTATATAGTCATTGAAAAGCTACTGTCTCTATTAGTTGTGTGCTGGTTTCCTCTCAAATAACTTGACACTATTAAAGACTTCTTTAGTAAAAAGAACTAAAATCCAACTTATTCCTGAAGCAAAAGGGAATGATCCTGACCAAAATAAAATGATGTGCATTCTGTATCTCACCCAGAAATGGGATGGCCTTCCATTTTGTCCTGTTCTAAATCATGTCATAACTTTCTGTAGCCATTCTGGATTCAGTCAAAATAATGGATGCTTATATTTTTACCTTATTTTTTTTCTTGATTTAAGCTTGTGCACAAAGCTTTTGAAAGGAAGTGATGACATTCAAATTAGTAACTTGGAAAAACGCTTGTGTTTGGCTCTATTCATTGCTGTGGCAGGATGTTTGTTTTCTTTGTTTGAGACAGTGCTTACACTGTAGCCCAGAATTCTCTTAGACTCACTATGTAGCTCAGGCTTGCCTTGAACTTAAGCCAACCCTCCTGCCTCAGTTTCCCTAGCATGAAAGTTAGGCATGTGCCACTATGCTCAATGATATTCATTATATTTTAATTAAGCAAAATCAGTCTGAAGAATTATATAAACAAATATAGAGGAGAAGTAGCTATTTATGGACACTGTGGTTAGTGTGGGTTAAAAAAAATGTTCTGTTTACTTCAAGTCAAAAAAATATACCATGGGGCTGGTGGGATTGCTCAGTGGGTAAAACCACTTGCTGAGCAGGTCTGATGAGTTCAGCTCAATCCCTGGAACCCATCAGGGAAGGAAAGAACTGACTCCTGAAAGCTAGTTTTCTGACCTTCGCTATGGCCATTCTCCTGTACTTATATACCCACTTCTTTCTCGTACCCAAATAATAAAAATAAATTATGTATATTCATGTATATATAATTTATATTATACAATAATCAGAAATAATCAATTCCAAATTTGACATTTGGAAAAATCCTTAACATAATGTTTAAATCTTTTCCAGATAAGAGCATGCCCCCGAATCACAGGCATCTCTCTTCTTGGACAAAGCCACAGCCAGCAGCATCTCCTGAAAATGGCGCCAGAAGCAGCAGCTTGGATGAATATGGTCCTAAGGCTATGGATCAGCGCTCACTGTCCATGCCCAAGACGCCCTCTGCGCATCCTCTGGAGCCGTGGCACTTCTCCTCTCTAGCGAGGCCAGGCTTCATAGCGCCTGCCTACTTCCCTGTCTTTCCTGACAGGCATCTGACTCCAGAGTTCTACCATGTCTTTCCTGACAGGCATCTGACTCCAGAGTTCTACCATGTCTTTCCTGACAGGCATCTGACTCCAGAGGTCTACCCTGATGGGAGATGTGGGTCCCTTCAACATTTAGTCCAGCAAGATAGATACCAAAACCGTCCTCTGGAACCTGCTGCCAGGGAGAACTGCAGCCCTGCCAAGATAGCTGGAAGCACAGGATCGCTCATGAACCTGCCTCCCTACCCAGTCCACTGTAAGGAAATGCTTATAGACACTTGCAAGGTTATTGTGGTTGACAGTGACTTGGCATGACATTAGGGGCTAAGATTAATTGCTGCCACTCTGGACATAGATAAGGCTGCTGCCAAGGGGCATTATTTTATTTAAAACTTACATATATTTTCATTAGGCCACACTCACATACACAGTTTAATGGCTAAAGTAATACATGGAGAGAGCTAGACAGGCAGAGTTGGCCTGAAATAATATCCCCAGTCTGTTGACTTGGCTTCGTCCTAGAAAAAATGATGGGCTCATGCCTAAAATCATAGAGTCTCATTTACCTCCATTCCACTAAATAATCTATTTGCAAAACAGAGCTCTATGACGTACCTACAGGCTCAAACTCTGTTCTCCAAACAGGTTGATAACTTGCAATGATGCCAGAATCCTGGGCAAAACCAAGGGCAATCTATACCAACCATCTGCTCCACACATTAAAATTCAAGACAACCAGAGAGGCAGCCCCATAGCTGACTGCACATACAACAGTGTCTAGCTGTCTGTGACACCCTCCTGGACATTGGGCTCATCCTGCTTGCTTGCCTTTGGGTTTCTATACCCTGATCACTTCTCCTCCTGCACAAAAAAGTTCTCTAGGCTTCTTCACATTTTCTTCGTTCATTCACCCAATATTTTTCCACTCAATAGTTGCTAGATTCAAAATACTCTTCATAGAACAAGAGTCCCTTCTTTGTTGTTGTTGTTGTTTATTTGTTTCTTTTAAAGAAGAGATGGGAGAGAATTGAATGCATTATACTTTCACCAAAATAGCAATGTACTCTTGCACTCTGCAATGTTTCTTTCTTGTGAAGTGAGATATATATATATATATATATATATATATATATATATATATATACACACATATATATTTGTATGTATTACATATATGTGTATGCATATGCATATTACACATGCACATATACACATACACACACACACACACACACACATATATATATATATATATATATATATATATATATATATATATACACACACTCTCATGCAAACAAGTCTGCATCCTCTAGTATTCTGTACCTTGGGTGAATTATGTTCAGTCTTATAATCAGGCATGTGGTCTCATGCCTAAAGGAAATCACTGGATGTTCTGTTTGCTGTGATTAAGCATACATCCCACAAAGGACCAATTCAAGAGAGCCCACAAAGTCTGACACTATGGCCCACATTGGAAACAAATTTCCCATTAAAATAGGACTTTACTGTTTCCATAGTTTGATTAGCAATATAGAGAGAGAAGAAATCATGCAAATGGCAAACTTAGGAAACTGCTAAAAATTTGTACTCCTATCTTTTTAAAAAATCTGCATTTGGGAGGAAAATAAGACCAACTGTGTGTGTGTATGTATGTATGTATACATGTATATCTATCTATATGTATGTATATATACACACACATATGCATGCATATGCAAAGCAGAATCCTGCTTCAACAGTTGCTTAGAAAACAGATGGCTTAAATTAGCATTTTCCAAACATAACAGCTCTATACAGTTCCAATTCAATTCAGTAATCCTTTAGTGAGCATCTACTAGAAGCACATCAGGGAAGAAGGGTGCTGCAGGCATTGTATATTCCCAAGACTGTGCCATGCATTCATATACTAATGTTTATTATCAAGGTCTCATCTGGAGAACTCTTCACATTCCCTTCCCAATGCTCATGCCCCTTACATTCACTGGTGTCTGATCATCCAAAATTCACTGAGCAAGCTAGAGACCCTTCTTCCTGGGAGATGGGAGAAGTTTCCAAAGGTTGTTTGATGTCCAGACTTCTGTTTCTCAGAATATGATAAGAGAAATCACATTTTGCGTCCATAAAGTAAGAGCCAGGCACGCTGGGATCCCTGGGATACTACAGGCTTTTAGCCTAGCCTGAGGACTCATTGCCATTCATGTTTTTTGTCTTCTTTTCTAGACAAGAAGAAACTCTGTGCTCGTGGAGCTGCCAGTGCCAGTCTTGATGATGAAAGTAGGTATAAGGTTCAGACCTTCACAGTGTAGCTCTGTGCCTTGCAAACAAAAGTGAAGAGCTTGTGCTGTAGCAGGCAGCATCTCCAGCTTTGTTTATACTCTTAGCTTTTCATGGGTAGCATTGGTTTGCTCTCAGTTTCAAAGAGTCTACATTTGAACTGTATATTTTGCAAAAATTTCTAGAACATTCTCTCATTTTGCCAGAGAAGCAACTCTACTGACTTCTTTCATCTGAGCCTGACTCAGTCAAGGTGACTTGGTGAGATGAATGAATCCATGAGGATTAGCTGTTCCAGATGTTCAGCTTTCCACCACCCACTGGGGGAACTGATTCTGCAGTCAGGGAAAATGTGTCTGAGGCCCAAGGGTAGGACCCTGGGCTCTATGCTGAATTTGAAATTAAGAGCTTCAAAATGAGGACAGGCTGGGTAGAAATGCAAGCGCTTCACAACCGAAGCTCAGGGTTCCAATTTCAGCTCTGATCTGATAGTTACTAGTCTCAGAAACTCGCTTACAGTTTTTGAACTTCCCAGTTCCTTAGTTGCTTCATTTTTTTAAGACAAGCATAAAACAGTGACCACACATAGGGGTTCTGTGGGACTTTAATGAAATAATGTGTGTAAATGCTTAGAATAATACTTAGCTATAGTTGGCCATTGAAACAGTACAAAGTGACTCTGGAGTACAGCTCAGTGGTAGATATGTGTGTGTGTGTTTTCATGGTATTTTAAGTTACATTGACCACAGGGTATAATTTCAATAAGTTTGAAGATTAAACACAGGTCAAAATTAAGTCAAGTTTAAAATTAAATAAAAAGCATAAATAATTGATAGAATCATGTCTCTTATCTTAAAGAATTTTCTTTTGCAAGTGTTATCATGAGGTGGTTTATAAAGTGCCTCCTTTAGATTTAAGGATGCAGTTCAAATCAAGGCTATGGACAAGCTGGCTCTAAGTAAGCATAGTGGGGTTTTGTTTCTTGTTTGTTTTTGGAGGTTCCACACATTGCATTTAATCAGGCAAAAGAACTGTGAAGAAAGTATGATAAAAAATACAACGGACATTACTTGCCAGTGATACATATGATCCTATACTAGAACCTTAGGAAGTACTTCTTTTTAATACATCCATTCAATATGAGTGAGGTAGAGCTCAGACAGGCTAAGGTACTGGTGAGCCAGGACTCCAACTTGGGCTCACTCGATTTGAAAACCAGCTTCCTCACCATCACGCTTACCCTGTTTTTCAGGAAGCCCGTCTCCAAAGAGAAGAAGAGATGCCAACAATTATTAGCCTCAGTTGGATGAAGAGAATTTGTGTGTGCGCGTGCGCGCGCGCAGCCTGATACTGCTTTTTCTCCCGTGGATCCAGAATTCCTAGAGGCATCACTGTCTCTTTCTGTCCCTGCTGCTAAGAAATACCAAATCAGGCGAATTTGCTGCTCTCTTTTACATAGCACTGTGCTTTTTCTTTGCAACCGTGACTGATGGCAGGGGTTTTAAAACATAAACAATTCCCAGCTTATAAAATGTAGGAAAGAGCTCTTGTGTGGTGGAATGCACAGAAACCTGCCTGCTGTTCATTGTTCCGCCTCATCGTGTCTAGTGTCCTGTTCCTCGGATGCCATGGGCCCTCAGCATTGTCCTTTGAACCAAGATGGAGCCCATGGGATTTTATGAGACTGCTCTGCTTCTCTGACTGAATTGTGGGACCAAGATCAGCCCAAAGTGTTACAGCTTAAATCAGCCTGTAGTCAACCTCACTCCTTCCTTAGAGAAAGACCAAATAAAAATGGTGTGCAAAAGGTTGCTAGTCATCTCCCATGACTAGACTCTAGAGAGGAACTGGAAAGTCTCTATAGGAATATGTCCAGTGAAATATTTTGCTTAGAAAATTCAGTTCTACAGAACTGATTCAAAGGATTATTGTTGGGAAATCTGAGATGGAAATTGAACAAGTGCCTTGTTCCAGCACAGAGCAGAACCTACTCTAGAAGATTCAGGGCATTTCTTGGTTGCACTTTCATGAGTTTCTGTTACCCCTTGCTTTGATGAGTAGAAGCCTAACTAGCGCCCACAATTATGCATGTCCGTCTTATAGTTCAGAGCTAGTAGTAACTATGTGGTGGTCACTTTCTTTTTTAGCACTAAACTGTTGGGCTCATCATGTAGATACCCACAATAGTTATTGCTAAGTTGGAGGAACAAGGTACAGTTGGCTTCATCTCTCTAGTCTTGTAGACAGCATCATTTCTGTATGGTCTGGGCACTTGCCACATGACAACCCTGGAATCCCCTGTCATCAGTGTTCCCCATTTATGTCATACCTGCTGTTACCTAGCAGCCTGGAGGGGGATGAATAATAAACCTATGCTTTTTTAGACACTGATGGTCTGATTCTAAAGATTTTTTTTTATTTGTCTTTGGTTGATTTTTGGCATCTACAATCTCATCTAAGCTTCCTATAAACCCAGAAACTGGCATGATCACTCAGCTGCAAAGCCCAGAAACTTATACTTGAAGAAAAATGCCAATTTCCTATTTCAGTGACGGGGTCAGAGAGAACTCCTGTTATCAGGAGACCCTATGATCCTCTGACACACACAGGCAAACCCCTTGTCCAGATTGACTGGTATTGAATCTCTAATGTACACTTCTAGGTCTGTCCTCTTCTTCCCACCTAACTCCAGTGAGTTCCAATCCAAAGCCTTCTCAAATTCACTTTGCCATTTTACTTTTGCAATTAGAGGATGTGCCATCCTGCCCCCTCACAAAATGTAGAGTACTCTTTACATACAAGGGGTAGCTAGGCCTCTTGTACTAAGTGTGGCTTCGCTTATGCTCTAGTTGATAGTCCAGTGGTGTGGTAGTTGAGTGGGGTTTGGGGGGAGGCAAGAAGTGCCACTTTCTTACCGGATCGATCAGTCTTGGTGCTGTGGGAACTCTTGCATAGCTGGAGATCAGAAAACCTGCTCATTTCTCTCCAGTTGGGAACAGTTGATGGCAGCCTGGTGGGCTCTGACTCATCACCAATCTTGGCCCTCACGCCACAACACACACTCATTTCTGACCTTTACAGACTAAAAGAACCAAAAGTGCTTCAGGAGAGCTGGAAATTCTCATGTATTTGAGTGATGCCTACCTCTACAGAAGCAAAAATTAAACACAAGGTAAAGGAGACTGTAAAGCTTCCAAATAGAAGGTTTCATGAGCCCGACCCTGCCACCCCCGAGGGACATGAAAGTAGGATGGACTCCTTGGGAAGTAAGGATTTCAGCAGAAGAGTGAGGGCAATGGAAGAGGGGTCAGAAATAAAAGTCATTATATACATGTATGAAACCTGTCAAGAAAATAAATAAGTTCCAAGGATGGGGCTGGGGAAATAGCTCAGCAATGAAGAACACTGATCTTTCAAAGGTTTCCCATCAGTACCGGGGATGGGAGCCGATACCTTCTGGCTTCCATGGGCACTGCACATGCGTGGTGCAGAGTTAGACATACAAGCAAAACACCTATTAACATAAAATAAAAAGTAAATTGAAAAAGAAAAGTTCCAAGTAGGGATGTTGTTTTCAGATGCAGCTGAAGTTCATGCTTAAAACAGTTTTTCAGTTTAAAACACGGTATTATGAATAACTCTGAAAGTGACCTCCACAAACTTATTACAATGGTTTTCTCTCCCATATAAACCATAATTAAAGATCTTTTCCTGGCAAAATGTCCCCAGGTTAATGTTATTGATTGGAAATCATTACTTGGAGTGCACACCACAGGAGGAAGCACCCACTTGACACTGCCTGGCTGGGCTGGAGCTAGAGACTGTTGAATAGCCCAGAGATTTAGGATAGAACCAAATGTAAAAAAAAAAAAATCAATGAAGTTATTCCTAATGGTATTGTGCTGTACTCATAGATCTGTGCCTAGCCCAATGGTCATCAGAGGTGTGTCATCCAGCAACTGATGGAAGCGATGAAGAGACCCATAGCCAAACACTAGGCAGAACTCAGGAAATCTTGCAGAAGAGGAGGAGGAAGGATTGTAGGAGTCAGAGGGGTCAAGGACACCATAAGAACACGGCCCACAAAATCAACTAACCAGGGCCCATAGGAGCTCACAGAGACTGAAGCAACAGTCAGGGAGCCTGTATGGGTCTGACCTAGGTTCTCACTCTTTATGTTATGGTTGCATAGCTTGGTGGACGCCCAGTGTAAGAGTGTAAGGTATCTCTGATGTGTTTGCCTGCACTTGGGACCCTTTTCCTCCTACTGGGTTGCCTCCTCCAGCCAGCTTTGATATGAGAATTTGTGTCTAGTCTTATTGTAACTTGTTATGCCATGTTTGATATTCCTGGGAAGTCTGCTCTTTGCTGAAGGGAAATGGAGGAGGAGTGGATCTGGGTGGGGGGAGGGAGGTGGGGAGCTGGGAGAAGTGGTAGGAGCGGAAACTGCTATCAGGATGCAATGTTTGTAAGTTGATAAATAAAATTAAAACAAATAAGAATTTTCTCAAAAGTAAGTTGCTTTAATCAGTTCGTGTGATGCTTCATTGACCCTTCCTTCCTTCCTTCCTTCCTTCCTTCCTTCCTTCCTTCCTTCCTTCCTTCCTTCCTTCCTTTTTCTTCTTTCTTTCTGTCTTTCTCTTTCTTTCTTTCTTTCTTTCTTTCTTTCTTTCTTTCTTTCTTTCTTTCTTTCTTTCTTTCTTTCTCTCTCTCTCTCTCTCTCTCTCTCTCTCTCTCTCTCTCTTTCTTTCTTTCTTTCTTTCTTTCTTTCTTTCTTTCTTTCTGTTGTTTATTTTGTCTCTTTAGTATCTGATTATCCTGGAATTCTCTCTGTAGAACAGACTGGCCTTGAACTCAGAGAGATTCTCCTGCCTCTGCCTTCTGTATGCTGATATTAAAGTCAAATGCTACCATTGCTTGGTACCATTAATATGCCAAATTTGGAGACCCTGGTGATTCCCTGAAGAAATCAAACCCCATTTTTGAGTTTGTATACCTGATTCTTTCTTAAGTCATCCTCTTTGTGGCTATCTCTTTCCCTTCCCCAATCCTCTATCCTTCCCTCTCTCTCTTCCTCTGTCTCTTCTTTCTATGCCGAAATTCACATTAATAGTTAATCTTGCAAAGTGTGGTGACACATATTCTTAATCCCAGCACTCAGGAGGCTGTAAAATACCAAACAGAGAAACAAACAAACAAATAACAACAACAACCCACAAATAAACCAACAATAAAAAAGACAAAACAAACAAACAAAACCCAATCTTTTCAGCTTTTGAGACAAGGTCGCTTGTAGCCCAAACAGAATGAAACTGCTTCAAACAGTATGACCTTGAGTGTCTGATCCTCTTGTCTGCAAGTCCCAAAGGGTGAGATTACATGTCTGAGGCATGGTGTCCAATTTTAATACTTATTCTTAATAAACTCCAACTTTCTCCAAAAGAAAATAGAACTGTAAGGCTTTCTTAATGTTACTGCATGCTTTCCCTAAGGGTTAGGTCACCTGAGCTCTGCTCACCAATTTCTAGCCAGCTGTGCCATCTTGAATCATTCACTCTCGCCCCAACCTCAGTAGTCTTAGTTTCCCCATGTGTAAAATAAGGTGATCTCTAAGGTCATTTCCAGCTACAAAAGTATGTTTGTTTAAATAAATGTGGCAGTTACAAGGTGTATCAACAATTGTTTCCTGGAGAAGAGACTGAAGGAAAGGCAGTCCAATGTCCAGCCCAACTTGGGATCCATCTCATGGTGGACACCAAGGCCTGACACTATTACTGATGCTATGCTAACCCAGACTTCCGGGAAAACCCAGAGATGGAGTCACCGATCGGGTAGCACACATAGCTCCCAAGGTTCCTGGCACATATATAGCAGACAGGAGCCTAGCCTGACTGTGCTCTGAGAGGCCTAACCAGCAGCTGAATGAGATTTACTGCAGTAACTTATAGGCAACCATTGGACTGAAGTCGGGGACCCCTAGGGTTGAATTAGAGGAAGAATTGAAGAAGCTGTAAGGGAGGGTGATGCTATAGAAAGACCAGCAGTCTCAACTAACCCAGACCCCAGGGAGATCCCAGAGATGGAGTCACCAATCGGGTAGCACACATAGCTCCAAAGGTTCCTGGCACATATATTGCAGAGAACTGCCTGGTCTGGCCATAGTGGGAGAAGATGCATTTAATCCTATAGAGACTTGAGACCCCAGGGAAGGGAGGGCCTGGTGTGGGTGAGCACCCTTTCAGAAAAGAAAAGGGGAAATAAATAAAAGTATTTTTTAAAAAAGGAAGTGGTAAGGTCTGGATGGCAGAAGAGCAGAGAAGAGAAAGGTGACCGAAAGAGAGAGATGCAGCCAGAATCAACCTTCAAGAAAGGATTTTCTGGGCTGGGTGTAGTGGTGCCCTCAGGCCTATATTTGCAACACTCAGAAGGCAGAGGCAGTCGGATCTCTGAGTCTAGCCTGCTCTCCATACTGAGTTCCAGGCTCCCCAGGGCTATACAGTGAGACCCTGTCTCAAAAATGGAAGGGGTCAGTAGTTCTGGAGACTTACACAGGAGGATCACCCTGAGTTTGTTGCTGTTCCGGGCTACATGGCTAATTTATTCCAGGCCAGTTTGGGCTCTGAGATGCCATCTTAAGAAACAAACAAAAAATATTTAAAAAACAAAAATTTCCACTGAGTTGCAGAGATTGTAGTCATTTCAGTCACCCATCTATTAGAACCTTAGGACCCTCTACACCCTTGCTGTTTGAGGGCATGCCCTAGCCAACAACTGTAGGACTACTGCTCCTAAACAACTGGGGCTTCTCCACCAAGCAACATTTGCTCCAAAATTCCTATTGAAATGGTCTAGACTTTGTCAGTGGAGTATCATGGTCAAAGGCCCTGGTCAATCCTGCCTCTTCAGCTGCTTTTTTCCACGGGCATGATTTGCTGAACCCTCATAAGCTTCTCACGCTCCTGTATTGTGGAGCCTCCAACTAACACAAATACTTGAGGAGATCCAACAGACAGAAATCCCAAGACTCACTGAAGAAATGCTCATTGCGTTTGAGTTGATAAGGAGTTGCAACTCAAGCTGGAAACATAGAGTATTATTGCTGAAGCGGAACAATATCACTCAAGATGTAGAGTTAAGTTTGATGTCAAAGTGGTACCCCAACTCAGCTCCCAGCCACATCTTCAACAACCATCTTAGACTACCTTTCAAGCTAGGAAGTGACTGTGTACAAAACATGAGACGGTTCTTCCACAGACTCATGTTATCCACATCAAGGCCCCCACTGGAGGCAGTAGTTTCACCAGGGGACTTGCTGAATATACATACTCCTTAGCTAGACTCTGTAGACTACTGAATTGGAGGCTGTAGGGATAAGAACCATCCTCATCCAATGCCTTCCTCCTCCTATTGCCACAGTAACAGCTTAACACTAACTTGATGGCTTTAAACAACTCAACTGTGTTATCATAGAACTCTGGAGTGAAGACATCTTCCTCGTTGAGCTATGATCAGGGAGCATGGAGGCCTGGTTTCTTTGGAGGCTCCCAGGAAGAATCTGATTTCTCCTTGCCTTTTCCACTTTCTATACTAGTGGTTCTCAACTTTCTTAAATACAGTTCCTCATGCCCTGGTGACCCCAACCATAATATTATTTTTTTCTACTTCATAACTATACTTTTGCTACTGTTATAAATTTTAATGTAAATATCTGCCATGAAGGACATCTAATATGTGGGTCACAACCTACAGGTTGAGAACCACTGTTCTAGCAGCTTTGTAGGTTCCCTGTCTCAAAGACACTAGCTTCCATCTTCAAAGTCAGCATCATTACAGCTGGCTATTCTTCCTTTGTCTTATCTCTTCTGGCTCTCTTTTGCCTTTCTCTCCAATTTTAAGGACTCTTATGGTTACCTCTGACTGCAGATAGCCCCCCTTATTGAGGTCATCTGATAAGTCCATGTGTTCTCTAGCTGATTTGTCTGTTACAATGTAAGATTAACAGGTTTGAACCCTTTGGATACCAATACAGTTGGGGCTACTAGTCTGCTTAACACTCCAGACACACAATTTGGAAAACATCTACCTATGTGGTATAAATGTATCTCTCCAGCTTATCACATCTGAAAATGTTTGTTCAGTGAAATGGGCAGTTCGTTACTTCTTTTAAAAGAAGTGTTCCTTTTTTTATTTTTTTATTAGGTATTTTCTTCATTTACATTTCCAATGCTATCCCAAAAGTCCCCCATACCCCCCAACTCTCCCCCCTCCCACTTCTTGGCCCTGGCGTTCCCCTGTACTGAGGCATATAAACTTTTCACGACCAATGGGCCTCTCTTTCCACTGATGGCTGACTAGGCCATCTTCTGATACATATGCAGCTAGAGACGAGCTCCAGAGGGGGCTGGTTAGTTCATATTGTTGTTCCACCTATAGGGTTGCAGACCCCTTTAGCTCCTTGGGTACTTTCTCTAGCTCCTCTATTGGGGGCCCTGTGATCCATCCAATAGCTGACTGTGAGCATCCACTTCTGTGTTTGCTAGGCCCCGGCATAGTCTCACAAGAGCTAGCTATATAGGGGCCTTTCAGCAAAATCTTGCTAGTGTATGCAATGGTATCAGCGTTTGGAAGCTGATTATGGGATGGATCCCTGGATATGGCAGTCTCTAGATGGTCCATCCTTTTGTCTCAGCTCCAAACTTTGTCTCTGTAACTCCTTCCATGGGTGTTTTGTTCCCAATTCTAAGAAGGGGCAAAGTGTCCACACTTTGGTCTTCGTTCTTCTTGAGTTTCATGTGTTTCGCAAATTGTATCTTATATCTTGGGTATTCTAAGTTTTTGGACTAATATCCACTTATCAGTGAGTACATATCATTTGAGTTCTTTTGTGATTGGGTTACCTCACTCAGGATGATGCCCTCCAGATCCATCCATTTGCCTAGGAATTTCATAAATTCATTCTTTTTAATAGCTGAGTAGTACTCCATTGTGTAAATGTACCACATTTTTTGAAATAATACAGACAAAAATAAATTTGACCTGTGCAAATATTTAAGTTGACAGGTGTTCAACTTCATTATTTATTATAGAGAAAAAAAATGAAGCACAACACAAATGGTCAACAGTTGGGTATTAATTAAACAAATTAGTTCTTTCAATGCAATAAATAATGAATAGTCACTAAAGTTATGCTATAGGTCTATATTTATTCATAAAAATGAATATTAAGTAATATATACATGTAATGTTCATGTGCATATTAAACTCATGGTAAAAATCTATATGTATAATTTAAGTAGTTACAATTGTTTATCATAGCAGTGCTTGTCATAGCAAAATTTCAGAAGTAACCAAAATCTCTTGTAAAAAAAAAAACAACTGGGCAAAGTAAATAATGAACATTTATATACAATTGAAAACTATGGAGCATTTAAAACCGATCAGGTAGATTTTTATACAGCTATGGAAAGCTATCTAAAGTGTACCATTGATTGACAAAGACAGGTTATCAAAATTAGTTCAACTATTTACTACCTTCTTATTCATGGTTTTACAGTGTGTGTGTGTGTGTGTGTGTGTGTGTGTGTGTGCTATCGGTGTGCACACTGCTATACTACTCCAGACGGGACCATTCACATCCTATCTCATGCTGTTCTGTGTGTTTCAGGTTCTCTGAAGTCTTGACATTCTCCTGGTACCTCCTTGTCATTTTCAAATGTTTACATTTTCATTTTTGCCAGTGACAGAATCATGCAGTTAATTGTCTCACATTTTCAGTTTTGGGCCTTTGTCAGCAATTGTGATTGTAAATGTGAGCAGAGTAGCTCTGAGCGTTAACTAATAAAAATAAGATATTTATTTCAGAGTTCCTCTTAGATTCTTGAGAATAATGGGAAGGAAATGGGCACTATAAGTGGCCATTAGAGGTTTTGTGAAAACACTGACCCTAGAGAAATGCCTATTGGTGATCCCATGATACAACCTATAGGAAGATGGAGAAGATGAACAACTGTTCAATAGGCCAGGAGTTTCAGATACCGAATACATAACATTGGGAACATAGTTAACATTACTGAGCTTTGATTCTCAATGTGATCAAGAAGGCAGATTTTACTGTTGTATTCTAAAACATATTTAATTGTTTGTGTCATGTGTATGGAGACTTTGCCTGCATGTGTATGTGTGTACGCCACATGTGTGTACATGGCTCAGTGAGGCCAGGATCTTACTGTAGTCCTGAACTTGCTGTCCCCATGACAGAGTGAAGAATCTAACATGAGAGTTCACAATAAAAACAGGGAATGAAAGGAGGACCACTTCCTTGTACGTACATAGGTATGAGACAACCCACACGATCTAAACCTATACTGATAATCTTAAAGAACAGTTAGCTTCCAACACTCACTGCCATGCTGGTGATATTTGGACACATCACTATGTGGTACAAAAACCTAGACTTCTGGCAATAGTTGTTTCATGTTTTCAAGGTTGTGACCACAAGTTTAATTTAAAGTACTTTGAATATGTGTGAAATTAGAAAATGAAACATGATGGAATAACATCTGGAACAATGTAGCACTTGATTTTCTTGTTCTGCTAGTTTACTTCCAGCTTGCTAATTACAGAAAAGGCATGATTTCAAACTTTCCCAGTGACATGGCAGAAATTTTGCATCCCTAAATCTAGCTAGCTACAGTGGTAACATATCCCCCAGAAGTGGCTTAACCACAGTAACATCTAGAGTTGTTGAAATGACAATAGAAAAAAATCTGCATTTGAGCTGGGGTTTGATAGTTTGAGAGTATCTTCTTTTCTGAAAAGGATGTTTTAGAGTTCCAAGAATGTGTGTAGAATTCAAAACCAAACTAAGTATACCTGAAAATTTAAATGTTCTAAATGGAATTAAACCAGAATTTTAAAATATACATCAAATCCCTGCAAATGAGCCCTTTTACCTGTAAATCTTAAAAACAACAACACATTTCTACTAAACAAATCTTTGTCAATTACGGAAAGAATCAGAAATTACAGATTTCCTGAAAAAATAATTCCAATGAAAAAATTATACAATAGAATTTATTGGATACAGTTAAAGCCATGGCTAGAGGGAAATTCATAGCCCTATTCACCTATGATAAAAATAATAAAAGTCAACTCACAAATCAAACTTGAAATAGCACAAAGTAAACAAAAGAGAGCAATGTGCACGGGGGTGGGGTGGGGTGGGGTGGGGTGGGGTGGGGTGGGGTGGGGTGGGGTGTATGTGTGTGTGGGGGGGCAGATGGGGTTTCCTTTGACCCAGTGGGGCATTGAGAAGTTGCTTAAAGGGATCCTAGGTGAGGGGTTCCTAAGAGATAGAAGCGATTTCTATATCCTGATTTGGACACTGATCACATCTGTGTTGGGAGCCTTTTGCTACTTCTCTGAAGCAGAGAACAAAACAAAACAAATAAACAAAGAGAGAAAATCCTGCCTGTCAGACAGAGTCAAAGCAGATCAGGGTCTCAGTTCCTGGCCGGCTGAGGCAAGGAACAATAAGAGGAGGTGTACTTGAGGCTCAAGGGAGGAGTTGGAGATTATATTGACCTTGGTGGAAGGAACAGGGAAGTGTTGGAGTGAGAACAAATGTCTTATGAATATTTCGATAAAATTGTTTCGATTAGCTTGTGGCTTGCCTTCCCATAGCTGTGAGAAATACACTCTCTGCTGGCGTGGGATAGACCTACAACCCTCTCATTATCTAGCTCTTGCATATTTTTTTCTATCTTTTCTATAATCATCCTCTCTCCCTCTCAGAGGACTGCTCGATTTGTACCAGCTGGACTGGTACACAGTCTTCTCTTTCTGATAATTCATTGAGCCAGGCAATTGGCACCATGTCCTTTCCTGTATTACGTTAAATTTCATTAAGATGTTTTCCAAAAGGCTGGACATGTAGCTGAGTGGTACAGTATTGCCTAGCATATATGAAGCCCTAGATTCAACAAACTAGCATTCAAAAAATATATTTCCCTAAATTATAATGTTGTCATTTAACAATCTCTTACAGAAGAGGTACGTGATAAATATTGGGTTTCTCTTAAGGGTATTGGATATTTTACCGTTAAGCCTGTCATTATTAGGAGCATATATGTGATAAAAGTCACAGTGGTGATTTAAATACATACCATACTTTAGAATTTGAAGCCCTGCATCACCGATTCTCAGGTACATGTAACATGTCACCTGAGCCAGACAAAGCCTTGAAGACCAGATGTGTATATGGAGGGCTTCTTTATGTGGGAATGTTAGCTATGAAAGTCATAATAATGAGCAAAATACCTTACACCCAAGGGTGACCAACTACCCAGGATTGCCCAGGGCTTCCTTGGTCTTAGCATTGAAAGTCTTGTATCTAAAGAGCATCTTCATTCCCAAGTCAGTCAGGATAATCAATCACTCTGTATCACTTTACACTTACATCAGTCTTATCAAGGAGGTATGGTTATAGCTCATGGAAGTTAAGTCACCAGTGTAAGGTCACAACTCAACAAGTAGGTGACATCTCATCTCTACCCTTAGCTGATTAAGCCAACATTCTCTTTTTTAAAAAAGTTTTTTTTTTTAGATATTTTCTTTATTTACATTTCAAATGTTATCCCCTTTCCTAATTTACCCCCCGAAAATCCCCCATCCCCTCCCACCTACCCCTGCTCCCCAACCCACACACTCCCATTCCTGGTCCTGGCATTCCACTATACAGGGGCATAGAGCCTTCACAGGACCAAGGGCTTCTCCTCCCATTGTTGACCAACTAGGCCATCCTCTGCTACATATATAGCTAGATCCAGAAGTTCCCACCATGTGTTTTCTTTGGTGGTATAGTTCCAAGGAGCTCTGGGAGATACTGGTTAGTTCATATTGTTGTTTCTCCTATGGGGCTGTAAACCCCTTCAGCACCTTGGGTCCTTTCTCTAGCTCCTTCATTGGGAACCCTGGGCTCCGTCCAATGGATGACTGTGAGCATCCACTTCTGTATTTGTCAGGCACTGGCAGAGCCTCTCAGGAGACAGGCAATTGGCACCATGTCCTTTCCTGTATTACGTTAAATTTCATTAAGATGTTTTCCAAAAGGCTGGACATGTAGCTGAGTGGTACAGTATTGCCTAGCATATATGAAGCCCTAGATTCAACAAACTAGCATTCAAAAAATATATTTCCCTAAATTATAATGTTGTCATTTAACAATCTCTTGCAGAAGAGGTACGTGATAAATCTTTTTTAAAAAAGAGAATGTTGGCTTAATCAGGCTCCTGTCAGCAGATAAGCTAACATTCTTTCCACTCACACAGCTTACGAGAACAAAATACAGAGATTGCCTCAGTTATGGGAGACTGAATTGTCAAAATTCAAGACAGCTGGGAGAAGTCAAATTGAGATGGTTCCCTTAGTCCCAAACTGAAAGCTGAGATTTAGTGGAGCTGCCATGGAACTGGCTCTGTAGACCAGGCTGACCTTGAACTCACAGAAATCCTCCTGCCTCTGCTTCTGGAGTGCTGGGATTAAATGTGTGCTGGATAAGATGTTTCTTAAAGCCTCCTGCTATAGTCTCATCTTGAGTGTCTTAGCCCCATCCACTGCCTCAACTTATTTGCTGAAGGATGCTTGTCAGCCTGTACTACTTCTGTTGGGAGGTAGTAGAACCATAGGCATTTGGGCAACAGGAGGAAGCTAAAATGTTAGGGACATGCCTTAAAGGAGATATTGGAAATCAGTCCCTGTCCCCATCTCTTCTGCCATGAAACAAAGCAGCTCTCCTCCACCTTATGCTGTTCTATCTCACTAAGGCCCCCAAAGAAAGCCAACTGGCAGTGAACTAAACCACCTAAAGCTAAGCAACATTAATCAGTCCTGGGCCAGCCATTCCATGGCAGTGAGCAATGGAAAGGAAACACACCTTCAAATATGCATGTGCTTTACAGACTTTTCCCTAGGAGGTGGAGCAAATGCGTATGGGCCACTAAACTCATTATCAAAGAGCTAAATTTCTAGAAGACTCGGAGGGTTTCCACTGAGCACTTTGTAAATAATCTACCAAGCAAGGAGGGTCAGTCTCCGCCCAGAGTGGGAAATTCAGAATCATAGTCATAGTGTGAGCTAAATGTTGTTGTTTCTTCTAACACATCCACAAAAAAATCTGCCAGGGGGTATTGTTATAGTTCACTGGAAATTAAGAATCTGATCTTAAAGATCTGGAAGCTCAGGTTTCTGTGATTGGTGCAGAGACTCAGGAAGAAAGGCAGGGTTGAAAGCTCCAGGATAGAACGTTCAAGCACTATCAGGTGAAAGATGACAGCGAGGAAAAGTGAACACAGGCTGCAGAGAGAAGGATCAGTCCCTGCACTAACCAATGGAAGAGGGTAGGCATCTGTACTCAAGTGGTCTTAGCATGGACTATTCTGCCATGAATAATAAGCACAGCATAGGTCGGAACACTTCCTCATTAGTTCTCGAGAAGCACAGGTCTCAAAGCTCCGGAACAATGATTTAGCATGTCTTTAGTGCTCCACACTGTGGCAGGTTGAGGAAATATCGCTACTGGCATGTTTGTTAATGTCGATGATGTTGATTCCACCTTGGGAAGCTGAGGAACCCTCAGTGTTCAAGATCACATTAGTGTATTTCAGAGTAAATGACCACGTAGGGGGTTGACTTCAGGAACAGTGTGATGCTCCAAACCAACACATCTTGTGACACAGAAATAACAAAGATATTCGATGTTCATTTAACCAGACAGAAATTCAATAACTCAATTATTTAGTTGTGTTGTTATCTGTTACCTAAGTTAAGAGAGTTGGTAATTCTGAATAAATTTCTGAGCACCATTCATCCACTTGCTAAAACTTCTATGGCTTTTGTCTTAAAAAAAAATCACACCTAGGCTCAGCAAATTAGTTCTGACATTTTCCTTTAATATATAAATGAATAAAAATAGACCCTTGCCACTGACCAATTGGAAATGTGCTTGACCAACAAAGAAAACAGGTAACCTTTGTAGATTCTTCTAGAACTCCTCCCCACTCCTGCCATCAATGCTGGATTTGTTACTGCCCTCTAAACTAACAGTTCTCAAACTACCCCAATATTCTCCTGACCTAAGTCCCCATGCCAATCATATCAGTACCATCCACCCCAGTTGACTGTTTCTTGGTCTGTCTTCCCTCTCACATTGTGCATTGGGTTTCTCCTGACCTTCACTGCATGACCCCTAATGGCATTCATGTTTACTAATGGCTCCCTGTATGACCTATTAATTCTACTCTTAAGTTCCAGAAGTTTGAGCTTGAGGCTAAGGAATAGCAGATGCACAGGCTTTTGCCCATCTCCTTTCAGAAACTGTGAGATAGTAGGTGAATAGCTCAGCTTCCTGGAAACCAGACTCCATTAGAGCAGTGCGCTGAGGACACAAGACAATAACTCCCTCATACCATGGCTCCGAGCTACGTTGAAGGCTGCAGGGAGGAGATGATTGCTCTTTCAGAACAAAAAGGACAGATAGATGCTGAGTCTTCTGAGCCTTGAACTTGAAACAAGTTCACAAGGCACATCTCCAATACGTTTTTGACTGACTTTGAGCAATTACATAATTTCTCTGAGCCTAATTTCTTTATGGGGGCTCGTGTTCAGCCTTTTATTATTACCATTAACCATCCTTAAGATGAACTAGTAATTGTGTGGCTCCAATGTTTACAGTGTTCGAGTAAAGGAGGCTCTCATTTACTGAGCACACTACACAGGCCGTGCTCTGGGATAAGTGCTTCAGATGCATCATCTCACTGAATCTCAACAATAACCCTTTGAAGCAGGAATAGGAAAATGGCAAATTAGAGTGGTTTGGTAAGTGGTCCAGTCCATGCAGCCAATAAGTTGTAAAGCCAGGATTCAATCCTGATTTTGTCTGGATCCAAAGCCTAGACTCTTAACCCCTACCCACTGACCCACGCATGACTCAGCTGTGGCGTAATTAAGAGCTATTCATTGAACCAGGTGAGAGCCAAAGGATATAGCAAACAAATGAAATAGCTTTGCCCTTCTCTTGAAAGGCTAAAAATTCCAGCTGCATATTAGTGTCAAATGGAAAAAATAATAGACTTGGCCCATCAGTGGAAGGAAAGAGACCATTTTATCAGCATTTTGGAATCTTCTTCCAATTGGAAGCTAACATTATAGCCATGCATTCAAACATTTTAATGATTCTTGAACCAGAAATATGGAGCTTTTATTTAGCTCTTTAGATGTAGATCAGCAAAATACGTAGCTAGATAGCTTTCCTGAAGGGACCTTTTGCAAATACTATTTTGTTCTGCTTTTAAAGCTGAAATGATCACCTCTCAATCATCTGAAGCTAGGAATTCTTTCAGAATTCAGTTATCCCTTTGAATGAATTTAGGTCTGGATAGATGAAGTGGTACTCACCTTTGCTACTGTCTTTTTCAGACCGTTTCTGGTTTCACAGACATCAGTGCTCTGTTGGGGATGCTCTTGGTGACTTACACATATCTGCTGCCCTGCTTTTCATGTCTAAGTATGAGAATTGCTTAGGTGTTAGGGAAGCACACTTACGTCAAGGGAAGCATAATTTCCATTCTTTCAGAAACAGGTTAATTGTTGTACATACTTGAGAGGAGATGTCCTGTTCACTGGCTGGCCTAGACACAGGCTTATACTTCAGGGGTCTCTGCTGCTCTCTGCTGGCCGTAAGCCTTTGTTGTAGTTGTTGAGAAAGTGTCAGTCCTAAATTGGATGTCTTCTTCAAACACCTCCCCTCAAGGCTCAGGGATCAGTGAAGAAGAGAAGAATTTTAAGAGGCAGGGGAGGTGGATGACTCCAAGGAAACAGTGACTTCCATACACAACAGGACTGATGCATGTGTGAACCCACAGAGACTATGACAGGACCCACAAGACCTGTGCAGATTCAAGTCAGAAGGAGCACGACATTGAGAGGCATTGAGAAGGAGAATTGGACAGGCTCCCATCCCTAACCAAGAAGCTGACTCCAATTGTTCCCTTCTGATAAAGGGAAAATCAGTTTTCTCCAGAGGAGTGTCCCTGGGTATATCAACCACCACACTCCAGGACAGGCCAACATTAAACAAAGTCAAGGGTATTTTTGTAGTACTTTTATTTGGTTTGGTTTGGATTTTTTTTTTTTTTTTTTTTTTGGTCTTACTGGCATTTGCCTGTTTGTTTTGATTTTTGTGTTTTTGTGGGGTGTTTTGTTTCTTGCTTTTCTGTATTTATTTTGAGAAAGAGACATAAATCGTGTGGATAGGGAGGTGGGTGGATCTGGAAGGAGTTAGGGGAGGACATAAAATCTGATCAAAATATATTGTATGAAAGAAATTTTTTTTGGGGGGGGGGTTTCGAGACAAGGTTTCTCTGTATATGCCTGGCTGTCCTGGAGCTCACTTTGTAGACCAGGCTGGACTCGAACTCAGAAATCCCCCTGCCTCTGCCTCCCGAGTGCTGGGACTAAAGGCGTGCTCCACCACCGCCCAGCTGAAAGAAGTTTTTAATAAAGAAAAGAAAGTGGTTCCTAGCAACATTGAAGCTTATTAAGAAAAGGCCAGGCTGACGAGATGGCTCAGCGGGTAAGAGCACTGACTGCTCTTCTGAAGGTCCTGAGTTCAAATTCCAGAAACCACATGGTGGCTCACAACCATCCGTAATGAGATCTGGCGCCCTCTTCTGGTGCGTCTGAAGACAGCTACAGTGTACTTACATATAATAAATAAATTAAAAAAAAAAAAAAAAAAGAAAAGGCCTTTAGAGACTGGAGAGATAGCTCAGTGGTTAAGAGCACTGACTGGTCTTCCAGAGGTCCAGAGTTCAATTCCCAGCAACCACATGGTGGCTCACAACCATCTGTAGTGGAATCTGATGCCCTCTTCTAGTGTGTCTGAAGACACTTACAGTGTACTTACATAGAAGAAATAAATCTTTACAAAATGAAGCAGCTTTTAACAAGGATCTAAGCATGAGTAGTAAGAAAGAAGCCAGTAAAGGATTAGAGTGGGCTCTGGCTTATAGACGTACGTCCTATCTAAATGACATAGCAAGAGTTGTATATTATTTTGGTGGCTTTTAAAGTTACATTTTCAAAGGGTTTAAAAAATAAAAATGTTTGTGTATACCAATTTTACCCAAAGAACTTTTCTTTAGTAAATGAGATTAGACAGTGGCTTTGAGGGGCATTAAACATTACAGGTTGAAGAAGAGAAAAAACAAAACCAAATAGATCATAAAGGTGAAAAAAATCTCTACTATATGTTAGTCACATAGAAGTCAAGACAAGGCCAGCTGTGGTGGCACATGGCTTTAATCCTAGCAATTGGGAGGCAGGCAGGACTGCAGGAATTCAATGCCAGCTTCATTTACATAAAAAGTTGCAGGTAGGCAGAGCTACATAATAAGACCCCATGGGGGGAGGAGGGAGGGAGGGAGGAAGAGAGAGGAAGAGAGAGAGAGAGAGAGAGAGAGAGAGAGAGAGAGAGAGAGAGAGAGAGAGAGAGAGAGAGAGAGAGATCCAATACCTTAATTTTAAGGGTTCATTGTTAAAACTATTTTCTGAAGCCTCATCAGGCTAATAGGGACAGAGACCTTTGCCTAACCAGGAACCAAAAACCTCAACTTTCTCAACACAGACACAAGACATCAGAAGGTTTGAGCTTGAAGATTAGAGGACCATTGTTTGATGGGAATCTAGCAAAATAGATGTTATTCCTCAAGACACTAAACTGAATAGGCAATAAAGCACACTTGAAACTTGTATATCTAATATTAAGTTTCGCTCCCCCCTCCCCAACTAGTAGCACCTTTTTCATCATTAAGTGCCCAGAAATCATGAGGGTGGTACATCATTTTGGAGCTGAGACAAAAAGATGGACCATCTAGAGACTACCATATCCAGGGATCCATCCCATAATCAGCCTCCAAACACTGACACCATTGCATACACTAGCAAGATTTTGCTGATAGGACCCTGATATAGCTGTCTCTAGTGAGACTACGCCGGGGCCTAGCAAACACAGAAGTGGATGCTCACAGTCAGCTATTGGATGGATCACAGGGCTCCCAATGGAGGAGCTAGAGAAAATACCCAAGGAGCTAAAGGGATCTGCAACCCTATAGGTGGAACAACATTATGAACTAACCAGTACCCCGGAGCTCTTGACTCTAGCTGCATATGTATCAAAAGATGGCCTAGTCGGCCATCACTGGAAAGAGAGGCCCATTGGACACGCAAACTTTATATGCCCCGGTACAGGGGAACGCCAGGGCCAAAAAGTGGGAGTGGGTGGGTAGGAGAGTGGCAGGGAGGGTATGGGGGACTTTTGGGATAGCATTGGAAATGTAAATGAGGAAAATACCTAATAAAAAATATCCCCCCCCCAAAAAAAAAACTGAAGGCAGAGGACACTGAGATGCGGAGCCTGCTGAGTTCAAACCTTGGGACCAACATGATGGAAGAAGAGAACCAACTCCTGCAAGTTGTCCTCTGACCTCCACAGGTAGGTTGTGGCACTTACAACACACACACACATGCACATGCACACGCACACGCACACGCACACGCACACGCACACGCACACGCACACGCACACACACACACACACACACACACACACAGAGAGAGAGAGAGAGAGAGAGAGAGAGAGAGAGAGAGAATGAGAGTTAGAGAGGGCAAATAAATGTAACTAAGTAAAAAGAAAACTTCAAGGCAGAATGTAATATAAGCTTAATCTTGGAGGACAATAGTGCCCGAACTCTCACATATCTTTAAAATGTTATAGATTCCCCTGTGCTACTCTCAAAAATATCAAGAGTCATCTGGCTTTGTAAGACGACTGTCATCAGTTGAACTTTTGAGTTTAAGATGGTTATTTCCTTGGATTGTAAAAAGTATATACTGATAGTTTTATACTGAGGATATGGCAAAACACCAAAGAAAAATTTCAGCAGGTGATTGATTGACCAGTAGAATAGATTAAAGGAAAATTGAGCATAATTGTAGGCTTTGAATATATAAAATTATACTGAATACCTAAAAGAAAAAAATGAAGCAATTCAAGACATAAAGGTTACAACTACAGATAGATGCACACATTTCTTATTTTCATTAATTAATTAATTAAGTTACTTACATACATCCCAATAGCAACTTGCTGTCCATCCTCTCCTCTCAGCCCCTTCCTCTTACCTCCCTTCTCCCATCCCTGTCCCTATCTCCTCAGAGAAGGGGACCTGCCCCATTGATAGCAACCTGCCTTGGTCTATCAAGTTGTGGTAGGACTAGATAGCTCTCCTACTGAGGCTAGGCAAGGCAGCCCAGTTAGGGGAAAGGAATCCAAAGGCAGGCAACAGAGTCATAGAGAGTCTCTGCTCATGCTGTTAGGGGTCCTATATGAAGACCAAGCTACACATCTTTTACACACACATTTCTTTACATAATATATAGTTAAGATGTCTTTTTTTTCTCTTTGAAGAGAACTTTCAAGTTTCAACAGTTCACACTTACGTGACCTTATTCTCAGGACATTCTCAAGGCTTAGGAAACTCAGAACAGCTTTTGTTGTAGAGAATAAACCTTTTATAACTTCTTGAGTTCTTTTGGCCTCTATCCACCTAGAGAAGATGTCATTAATATTAATATCCTGGAAAGGAGTCATCTGAGTAAAATGTAGTTGCCAATCTTTTCTTGGGAATGTACCTGTTATGACTTAAATGTGAACCAGCCCCCCCCCCCACACACACACTGCTCTTAGACTTTTGGTTTGGTTTCTGGTCCATGGGAATATTTTTGAAGATTGTGTGGGATAGGCCTTGAGATTTATATTCCAACCCACTTTCTGGCCCTCTTTGCTTCATGGTCTCTTGGGAAGAGATCGTGTCCAAAGGCAAGCAGGATTAGAACCACGTTAATGGCTCTTTCCAGGTTTGATTAATAAAGAAGTTCCTTAATACTTTACATTGATTCCCTTGGATCAACAGGATCTTTTGTTCTCCTGGGACCCACTAATACTTTTCAGTCCTTTCCCCCTCTGCTTATGAATAAGATGCACTGACATTTAAGTGTGGAGTGAGACAGGTCAAACCATTTTGCATAGCCTCATTCCATTAAAACATCTGCAGCAGGGTGTTTGTAAGCATCCTGGCAAGTCACATCTGCTACTGGAGAAGAATTATCTGGATCTGGAAATGTCTTATGACTTTACATGAGGACCCCCACACCTTGTTTCTTAGCCAATATATATATTTCTGAATATATATATATATATATATATATATATATATATATATCACAAAAGGATAAATCTGAGATTCCCAGGGCTGGGACTGATGATGACAAGCCCTTCAGTATTTGAAAAGCTTGTTAGTAAAAGTTTTGTGTGTCTCTTGATTTTGCAGTCCCCGTCAACACCAGTTATTACACAAGTTCATTTAGAAAGAGGCCTGCGAGAAAAGCACCGGGGTAGCTAGGGCGCAGGGTCGGCTGACACCCGCCAGCTACCCACAACCCCCGCCAAAAGGATCTTAAGACTTCTGGTGAGTGGAGCACAGCTTCTGCTCCAATCCAATTGCAGGCGGGACCTGAGACTGCATTGGTTGGGGAAGCAGAAAACCAGCCTGAGTAGGGCCACAGGCCTCTTCCAGTCAGAACAGCACCGGGGTAGCTAGGGCGCAGGGTCAGCTGACACTCGCCAGCTACCCACAACACCTGCCACAGAATTTTGAGACTTCTGGTGAGTGGAACACAGCTTCTGCTCCAGTCCAATCACGCGGGACCTGAGACTGCTTTGGTTGGGGAGGCAGAAATCCAGCCTGAGTAGGGCCACAAGCCTCTTCCAGTCAGAACAGCACCGGGGTAGCTAGGGCGCAGGGTCAGCTGACACTCGCCAGCTACCCACAACACCTGGCACAGGATCTTAAGACTTCTGGTGAGTGGAACACAGCTTCTGCTCCAATCCAATTGCAGGACCTGAGACTGCATTGGTTGGGGAAGCGGAAAGCCGGCCTGAGTATGGCCACAGGCCTCTTCCGGCCTGACCCCCGCCACAGGATTTTGAGACTTCTGGTGAGTGGAACACAGCTTCTGCTCCAGTCCAATCGCACAGGAACTGAGACTGCTTTGGTTGGGGAGGCAGAAATCCGGCCTGAGTAGGGCCACAAGCCTCATCTGGTCGGACCAGCACCGGGTTAGCTAGAGCGCAGGGTCAGCTGACACCCGCCAGCTACCCACGACACCTGCCACAGGATTTTGAGACTTCGGGTGAGTGGAACACAGAGTCTGCTCCAATCTTTAAACAGTGACAACGATAACAACTAACCCCAGAGATTACCAGGTGGCGAAAGGTAAACGTAAGAATCTTACTAACAGAAACCAAGACCACTCACCATCATCAGAACCCAGCACTCCCACTTCGCCCAGTCCAGGGCACCCCAACACACCTGAAAAGCTAGACACGGATCTAAAAGCATATCTCATGATGATGGTACAGGACATCAAGAAGGACTTTAATAACTCACTTAAAGAATTACAGGAGAACATGGCTAAAGACTTACAAGTCCTCAAAGAAAAACAGGATAACACAATCAAACAGGTAGAAGTCCTTAAAGAAAAACAGGATAACACAATCAAACAGGTAGAAGTTCTTAAAGAAATACAGGAAAACACATCCAAACAGATGATGGAAATGAACAAAACCATACTAGACCTAAAAAGGGAAGTAGACACAATAAAGAAAACCCAAAATGAGGCAACACTGGAGATAGAAACCCTAGGAAAGATATCTGGAACCATAGATATGAGCATCAGCAACAGAATACAAGAGATGGAAGAGAGAATCTCAGGTGCAGAAGACTCCATAGAGAACATCGGCACAACAATCAAGGAAAATGTAAAACGCAAAAAGATCCTAACTCAAAACATCCAAGAAATACAGGACACAATGAGAAGACCAAACCTACGGATAATAGGAGTGGATGAAAATGAAGATTTTCAACTCAAAGGACCAGCAAACATCTTCAACAAAATTATAGAAGAAAACTTCCCAAATCTAAAGAAAGAGATGCCCATGAACATACAAGAAGCCTACAGAACTCCAAATAGACTGGACCAGAAAAGAAATACCTCCCGACACATAATAATCAGAACAACAAATGCTCTAAATAAAGATAGAATACTAAAAGCAGTAAGAGAAAAAGGCCAAGTAACATATAAAGGCAAGCCTATCAGAATTACAGCAGATTTTTCACCAGAGACTATGAAAGCCAGAAGATCCTGGACAGATGTTATACAGACACTAAAAGAACACAAATTGCAGCCCAGGTTACTATACCCAGCCAAACTCTCAATTAACATAGATGGAGAAACCAAAGTATTCCACGACAAAACCAAATTCACACATTATCTCTCCACGAATCCAGCCCTTCAAAGGATAATAACAGTAAAAAACCAATACAAGGACAGGAACCACGCCCTAGAAACAAGAAGAAGGTAATCCCTCAACAAACCTAAAAGAAGACAGCCACAAGAACAGAATGCCAACTTTAACAACAAAAATAACAGGAAACAACAATTACTTTTCCTTAATATCTCTTAATATCAATGGACTCAACTCCCCGATAAAAAGACATAGACTAACAAACTGGCTACACAAACAAGACCCAACATTTTGCTGCTTACAGGAAACTCATCTCAGAGAAAAAGATAGACACTACCTCAGAATGAAAGGCTGGAAAACAATTTTCCAAGCAAATGGTATGAAGAAACAAGCTGGAGTAGCCATTCTAATATCTGATAAAATTGACTTCCAAACAAAGGCATCAAAAAATACAGGGAGGGGCACTTCATACTCATCAAAGGTAAAATCCTCCAAGAGGAACTATCAATCCTGAATATCTATGCTCCAAATACAAAGGCAGCCACATTCATTAAAGAAACTTTAGTAAATCTCAAAGCACACATTGTACCTCATAAAATAATAGTGGGAGACTTCAACACACCACTTTCACCAATGGACAGATCATGGAAACAGAAACTAAACAGGGACACAGTGAAACTAACAGAAGTTATGAATCAAATGGATCTGGCAGATATCTACAGAACATTCTATCCTAAAACAAAAGGATATACCTTCTTCTCAGCACCTCATGGTACCTTCTCCAAAATTGACCACATAATTGGTCACAAAACAGGCCTCAACAGATACAAAAATATTGAAATTGTCCCATGCATCCTATCAGATCACCATGGACTAAGGCTGATCTTCAATAACAAAATAAATAATAGAAAGCCAACATTCACCTGGAAACTGAACAACACTCTTCTCAATGATACCTTGGTCAAGGAAGGAATAAAGAAAGAAATTAAGGACTTTTTAGAGTTCAATGAAAATGAAGCCACAACATACCCAAACTTATGGGACGCAATGAAAGCATTTCTAAGAGGAAAACTCATAGCTCTGAGTGCCTCCAAAAAGAAACTAGAGAGAGCACACATTAGCAGCTTGACAACACACCTAAAAGCACTAGAACAAAAGGAAGCAAATTCACCCAAGAGGAGTAGATGGCAGGAAATAATCAAACTCAGGGGCGAAATCAACCAAGTGGAAACATGAAGAACTATTCAAAGAATCAACCAATCAAGGAGCTGGTTCTTGGAGAAAATCAACAAGATAGATAAACCCTTAGCCAGACTCACTAGAGGGCACAGGGAAAGCATCCTAATTAACAAAATCAGAAATGAAAAAGGAGACATAACAACAGATCCTGAAGACATCCAAAACACCATCAGATCCTTATACCAAAGGCTATACTCAACAAAACTGGAGAACCTGGATGAAATGGAGAAGTTCCTAGACAGATACCAGGTACCAAAGTTGAATCAAGATCAGGTTAATGATCTAAACAGCCCTATATCCCCAAAGAAATAGAAGCAGTCATTAATAGTCTCCCAACCAAAAAAAAGCCCAGGACCAGATGGGTTTAGTGCAGAGTTCTATCAGACCTTCAAAGAAGATCTAATCCCAGTTCTTCACAAACTATTCCACAAAATAGAAACAGAAGGTACTCTACCCAACTCATTCTATGAAGCCACAATTACTCTGATACCTAAACCACAAAAAGACCCAACAAAGATAGAAAACTTCAGACCAATATCCCTTATGAATATTGATGCAAAAATCCTCAATAAAGTTCTTGCTAACCGAATCCAAGAACACATCAAAACAATCATCCATCCTGACCAAGTAGGTTTCATCCCAGGGATGCAGGGATGGTTCAATATACGGAAATCCATCAACGTAATCCAGTATAAAAACAAACTCAAAGACAAAAACCACATGGTCATCTCGTTAGATGAGGAAAAAGCATTTGACAAGAACCAACACTCATTCATGATAAAAGTCTTGGAAAGATCAGTAATTCAAGGCCCATACCTAAACATGATAAAAGCAATCTACAGCAAACCAGTAGCCAACATCAAAGTAAATGGTGAGAAGCTTGAAGCAATCCCTCTAAAATCAGGGACTAGACAAGGCTGTCCACTTTCTCCATACCTATTCAACATTGTACTTGAAGTCCTAGCCAGAGCAATTCGACAACAAAAGGAGATCAAAGGGATACAAATTGGAAAAGATGAAATCAAAATATCACTTTTTGCAGATGATATGATAGTATATATAAGTGACGCTAAAAATTCCACCAGAGAACTCCTAAACCTGATAAACAGCTTCGGTGAAGTAGCTGGATATAAAATTAACTCAAACAAATCAATGGCCTTTCTCTACACTAAGAATAAACAGGCTGAGAAAGAAATTAGGGAAACAACACCCTTCTCAATAGTCACAAATAATATAAAATATCTTGGCGTGACTCTAACTAAGGAAGTGAAAGATCTGTATAATAAAAACTTCAAGTCTCTGAAGAAAGAAATTATAGAAGATCTCAGAAGATGGAAAGATCTCCCATGCTCATCGATTGGCAGGATCAACATTGTAAAAATGGCTATCTTGCCAAAAGCAATCTACAGATTCAATGCAACCCCCATCAAAATTCCAAATCAATTCTTCAACGAATTAGAAAGTGCAATCTGCAAATTCATCTGGAATAACAAAAAACCTAGGATAGCAAAAACTCTTCTCAAGGATAAAAGAACCTCTGGTGGAATCACCATGCCGGACCTAAAGCTCTACTACAGAGCAATTGTGATAAAAACTGCATGGTACTGGTATAGTGACAGACAAATAGACCAATGGAATAGAATTGAAGACCCAGAAATGAACCCACACACCTACGGTCACTTGATCTTCGACAAGGGAGCTAAAAACATCCAGTGGAAGAAAGACAGCATTTTCAACAAATGGTGCTGGCACAACTGGTTGTTAACATGTAGAAGAATGCGAATCGATCCATTCCTATCTCCTTGTACTAAGGTCAAGTCTAAGTGGATCAAGGAACTTCACATAAAACCAGAGACACTGAAACTTATAGAGGAGAAAGTGGGGAAAAGCCTTGAAGATATGGGCACAGGGGAAAAATTCCTGAATAGAACAGTAATGGCTTGTGCTGTAAGATCGAGAATTGACAAATGGGACCTCATGAAACTACAAAGCTTCTGCAAGGCCAAAGACACCATCAATAAGACAAAAAAACCACCAACAGATTGGGAAAGGATCTTCACCTATCCTAAATCAGACAAGGGACTAATATCCAATATATATAAAGAACTCAAGAGGGTGGACTCCAGAAAGTCAAATAACCCCATTAAAAAATGGGGCTCAGAACTGAACAAAGAATTCTCACCTGAGGAATACCGAATGGCAGAGAAGCACCTGAAAAAATGTTCAACATCCTTAATCATCAGGGAAATGCAAATCAAAACAACCCTGAGATTCCACCTCACACCAGTCAGAATGGCTAAGAGCAAAAATTCAGGTGACAGCAGATGCTGGCGAGGATGTGGAGAAAGAGGAACACTCCTCCATTGTTGGTGGGATTGCAAGCTTGTACAACCAGTCTGGAAATCAGTCTGGCGGTTCCTCAGAAAATTGGACATAGTACTACCGGAGGATCCAGCAATACCTCTCCTGGGCATATATCCAGAAGATGTCCCAACCGGTAAGAAGGACACATGCTCCACTATGTTCATAGCAGCCCTATTTATAATAGCCAGAAGCTGGAAAGAACCCAGATGTCCCTCAACAGAGGAATGGATACAGAAATTATGGTACATTTACACAATGGAGTACTACTCAGCTATTAAAAAGAATGAATTTATGAAATTCCTAGCCAAATGGATGGACCTGGAGGGCATCATCTTGAGTGAGGTAACACAATCACAAAGGAACTCACACAATATGTATTCACTGATAAGTGGATATTAGCCCAAAACTTAGGATACCCAAGATATAAGATACAATTTGCTAAACGCATGAAACTCAAGAAGAATGAAGACCAAAATGTGGACACTGTGCCCCTTCTTAGAATTGGGAACAAAACACCCAGGGAAGGAGTTACAGAGACAAAGTTCGGAGCTGTGATGAAAGGATGGACCATCTAGAGACTGCCGTATCCAGGGATCCATCCCATAATCAGCTTCTAAACGCTGACACCATTGCATACACTAGCAAGATTTTGCTGAAAGGACCCAAATATAGCTGTCTCTTGTGAGACTATGCAGGGGCCTAGCAAACACAGGAGTGGATGCTCACAGTCAGCTATTGGATGGATCACAGGGCTCCCAATGGAGAAGCTAGAGAAAGTACCCAAGGAGCTAAAGGGATCTGCAACCCTATAGTTGGAACAACATGATGAACTAACCAGTACCCCGGAGCTCTTGTCTCTAGCTGCATATGTATGGAAAGATGGCCTAGTCGGCCATCACTGGAAAGAGAGGCCCATTGGACTTGCAAACTTTATATGGCCCAATATAGGGGAATGCCAGGGCCAAAAGAATGGGAATGGGAGGGTAGGGAAGTGGGGGCGGTATGGGGGACTTTTGGGATAGCATTGGAAATGTAATTGAGGAAAATATGAAATAAAAAAAAACAGTGAAAAAAAAAACTTCAAGTCTCTGAAGAAAGAAATTATAGAAGATCTCAGAAGATGGAAAGATCTCCCATGCTCATGGATTGGCAGGATCAACATTGTAAAAATGGCTATCTTGCCAAAAGCAATCTACATTTTCAATGCAATCCCCATCAAAATTCCAAATCAATTCTTCAACGAATTAGAAAGTGTAATCTGCAAATTCATCTGGAATAACAAAAAACTAAGGATAGCAAAACTCTTCTCAAGGATAAAAGAACCTCTGGTGGAATCACCATGCCGGACCTAAAGCTTTACTACAGAGCAATTGTGATAAAAACTGCGTGGTACTGGTATAGTGACAGACAAATAGACCAATGGAATAGAATTGAAGACCCAGAAATGAACCCACACACCTACAGTCACTTGATCTTCAACAAGGGAGCTAAAAACATCCAGTGGAAGAAAGACAGCATTTTCAACAAATGGTGCTGACACAACTGGTTGTTAACATGTAGAAGAATGCGAATCGATCCATTCCTATCTCCTTGTACTAAGGTCAAGTCTAAGTGGATCAAGGAACTTCACATAAAACCAGGGACACTGAAACTTAATAGAGGAGAAAGTGGGGAAAAGCCTTGAAGATATGGGCACAGGGGAAAATTCTTGAATAGAACAGCAATGGCTTGTGCTGTAAGATTGAGAATTGTCAAGTGGGACCTCTTGAAACTGCAAAGCTTCTGCAAGGCAAAAGACACCATCAATAAGACAAAAAAACCACCAACAGATTGTGAAAGGATCTTTACGTATCCTAAATCAGATAAGGGACTAATATCCAGTATATATAAAGAACTAAAGAAGGTGGACTCCAGAAAGTCAAATAACCCCATTAAAAAATGGGGCTCAGAACTGAACAAAGAATTCTCACCTGAGGAATACCGAATGGCAGAGAAGCACCTGAAAAAATGTTCAACATCCTTAATCATCAGGGAAATGCAAATCAAAACAACCCTGAGATTCCACCTCACACCAGTAAGAATGGCTAAGATCAAAAATTCAGGTGACAGCAGATGCTGGCGAGGATGTGGAGAAAGAGGAACACTCCTCCATTGTTGGTGGGATTGCAAGCTTGTACAACCACTCTGGAAATCAGTCTGGCGGTTCCTCAGAAAATTGGACATGGTACTACCGGAGGATCCAGCAATACCTCTCCTGGGCATATATCCAGAAGATGTCCCAATCGGTAAGAAGGACACATGCTCCACTATGTTCATAGCAGCCCTATTTATAATAGCCAGAAGCTGGAAAGAACCCAGATGTCCCTCCACAGAGGAATGGATACAGAAATTATGGTACATTTACACAATGGAGTATTACTCAGCTATTAAAAAGAATGAATTTATGAAATTCCTAGCCAAATGGATGGACCTGGAGGGCATCATCTTGAGTGAGGTAACACAATCACAAAGGAACTCACACAATATGTATTCACTGATAAGTGGATATTAGCCCAAAACTTAGGATACCCAAGATATAAGATACAATTTGCTAAACGCATGAAACTCAAGAAGAATGAAGACCAAAGTGTGGACACTGTGCCCCTTCTTAGAATTGGGAACAAAACACCCATGGAAGGAGTTACAGAGACAAAGTTTGGAGCTGTGATGAAAAGATGGACCATCTAGAGACTGCCGTATCCAGGGATCCATCCCATAATCAGCTTCTAAACGCTGACACCATTGCATACACTAGCAAGATTTTGCTGAAAGGACCCAAATATAGCTGTCTCTTGTGAGACTATGCAGGGGCCTAGCAAACACAGGAGTGGATGCTCACAGTCAGCTATTGGATGGATCACAGGGCTCCCAATGGAGAAGCTAGAGAAAGTACCCAAGGAGCTAAAGGGATCTGCAACCCTATAGTTGGAACAACATGATGAACTAACCAGTACCCCAGAGCTCTTGTCTCTAGCTGCATATGTATGGAAAGATGGCCTAGTCGGCCATCACTGGAAAGAGAGGCCCATTGGACTTGCAAACTTTATATGCCCCAATATAGGGGAATGCCAGGGCCAAAAGAATGGGAATGGGTGGGTAGGGAAGTGGGGGGCACTATGGGGGACTTTTGGGATAGCATTGGAAATGTAATTGAGGAAAATATGTAATAAAAAATATTAGAAATTAAAAAGAGTAAAAAAAAAAAAAAAGAAAGAGGCCTGCATTATTAGTTAAGGCAGCAGACAGAACCTTGATCACAGAATCTAATTTTAAAATGCTCTGCCACATCAGAATTTACCTATGGTGCCTGGGTGATTGTCTGCAGCTTTCACTAGGAAATATGGGGCCGCTTCAGTCTTCAGAGGCAGCTGTCATTAGAGCTGAAGGCCTGGCTTTCTCTTTGGAGAGCAGGGCATCTTCCCTTACAGAGAAGGCAAAGCCTGGATCTCTTGCAATCTCACCAAGGGTAACTCTTTTCCACAGCTGTGACAACCATTGTCCCCTTTAGCATCCTCTTTATTTTGCCTGTGGGTTGTAGGAGGGAGAAGGTATATATTTGCTGGGGAAATGGACTTGATTTTTGTGCCTATTACCACTTCATCTGAGCTTTGTGGACCTTCACTATTTTATCTTGGTTATTGCATACATCAAAAGCTAAGTTGAAATGCTGAGTTAGGAACATCTGGGAGTGGGAGCTCTAGTACCACTCCCTTTTTTGAGACAAGGTTTCATTTTTGTTCTCTTGGTTGTCCTGGACCTCACTATGTAGACGAGGCTGGTTCCAAACTCATGGAGATCTACTTGCCTCTGTCTCCCAAGTGCTGAGATTAAAGACATTTGCTAGCACACTCAGCTTGTCATTCCCCCCACTTTTTAAAGCTTCTTCCTATAGTCACTTAATCATATGTATAATTTTATTCATTTAGGTATTTGTGTGCCTTCTTGAGTGTATATATGTGCAGCACATGTGTATATAAAGGCCCTTGGAGGTCAGAAGAAGATATCAGATCCCTGGGCACTGGAGTTAGAAGCCACTGTAAGCTGTCCTCTGGGTGCTGGGGACTGAACCTCAATCCTCTGCAAGAACAGTAAATGCTCTTAACTGCTAAATCATCTCACACACGTGCACGCGTGTACACACACACACACAGACACACTTACACACACTTTCACCCTCCAAATTAACTGGGTTTATTCCTTTTTTCTGTTTTGTAATAATCCTTGTAGACAAAATCTTCTACCATATAAAATCTTTTTTAATCCACTAATAGTTTCTTTTCTCTCTAACTTTCATGGTGGTACCTTCCTGTAATCCCAGTATTTGGGAGGTAGATCAGGAGAATCAGTAGTTCAAGTTTACTCCCAACTAGATAGTGACTTTGACACCATCCTGTGCAATACAAAATTCAGTCTCAGTACACACATAAACACAGTTTCTGCATGAGTTAAGTTTTAATGCCTCTTTCCCATACTTTATGGTTCCTTTCTGCCTTGTTTTTCTTTATAAAAGTCTTAAATGTAGAAAAAATATTGTTGCTTGGGACAAAATAAAATAATTATATCTTAACGAACACCCAGGAAGTCATATCTAAAACAGAAAATATGGACATAGTATCTTGAATATCTAGGAGCTATAAATACAGTCCAAACATATGTTTCCAGTACTTTTATCAGCAATTTTAGATCAGCTAATTTTTAAAAAAGATGTAAGTTCTATTATAACACACATTTAGCTTCTGCTACAAAGGATTGACCCCTCACTAAATCTTTGGATGGAAGCCTTGAATCCTTGCTTTCATTTTGTCTGTCCACTTTACTTTGCATCTGCCTCCTTTTTGATTCTGCATAGGCATGATGATCACTAAAGAATGTCACCTGAAAACCCTACCCTACTTCGTCCCCCCTTAAAGTCCGAAGACAAAGAGTTTTTGTACCACATTTTCATCCATCTTATATTATAGGAACAGCAGTGTAGCTGGACCAATATCCCTCCCAAATAAAGGGTAACTGTCATGGCTGAAGATAACAGCTAATGCAGCAACAGTCATCTTGAAGGAACCAGATTGGGCTGGCCTGTGTTGCTTGTAGGCTTCCCTGGGTGGGCTTTACACAAATCATACTGCATCTCACAACACAATCATTTTAAAAGACATTATTATTTATTAATAACAGCTGGGTTTTTAACCTTTCATGAAATGAGAGGTCCCAAGGACTAAATTCGTCTATTTTGGACATGGAAAGTTTTAGAGGCAACTTCCTTGAACCATCATTTTATGAGGCTCCAGAGGTAGAGATAGGAATCAGTCTCTGCAGGAGAGAGCTTGAGGCTGTATAAGCAACGTAGCAAACAGTTATCAGGGGAAAAGGTCAGCTAAAGGCAGGAGTGTCAGAGAAAATAGAGCAAAGGGTGCTGATAGGAAAATTTTCAGGACCAAGACAAGAAGGGCTGGAGCAGACTGTGTTTAGAAGCAGCCATTTCTAACGTGTTAGGGATCTAGCTTGTCCTGTTTAATGAGGTTAGCCCCTCATTCCACTAAACACGAGGTTTAAGTTTAAGCAAAGAACTAGAGTTATGGACAGCGAAGCAGTCCTGGTCAAGATGTGGTTCTGTCTATCATAGTCTGAGCTCCAGTCTCTCCTGTAAGGTGATTTGACAAGTTGTGAGAAATGTGAGAAATTCCTTTCTGGGACACAACCATTCCACTTTAACAAGGTCTCAGTTATGCCTTTGGTAGTCAAGAGAGTGGTTTAGGGTGTTAATGGATCTTACAATGACGTTTTTCCAGAGAGTTTCAATAGTTACTGTCGTGATAGTAATTTCAATATTCTGGAAAGAAACATTTCAACACTATTGAAACAAGGCATCGTAAGGAATTGTCATTTCTTCCAGATATTGTGTACTGGGAGAAGGAAAAAGCCCAGCAAAACTTCATACCAGTCCCAAGGGAAACTTGTCTCCCTGAAAGGAATGTCTCACATTTCTGACAATTTGTCACATCACTTTACAGGAGAGACTGGAGCTGAGACCATGATAGATAGACAGGACCACACCTTGACCAGGACTACTTACTTCTGCATAACTCAGACACTTTGGTTAAACCTAAACCACATGTTAGGATCCTAGAAGATAAATGAGATAGCTGTGGAGGCAGGGGCTGGGGAACAGAGGTCAATGGTTCTCTTTATCCCTCTTCCCAATATGGTCACAGTGAATAAGTTTAATTTTTCTGCTTTTCACTATTACTTGTTTGTTTAACTAATGTGTTAAGGATGATTGGCTGAGCCTGGTTTTCTAGAGTTTCCAGGATCCAGGCTCTGATCTTTAGTAACCCTAGTAACAGCATGACCATTCCATCGGACCTAGAAATTAGGTAGGGATGGCTCATGGGATTCTGAACTTTAGAGCTAGTCCTGCTCATTAAAAATTAGGTGAATGCTGGCAAGGATGTGGAGAAAGAGGAACACTCCTCCATTGTTGGTGGGATTGCAAGCTGGTACAACCACTCTGGAAATTAGTCTGGCGGTTCCTCAGAAAATTGGACATAGTACTACCTGATGACCAAGCAATACCACTCCTGGACATATACCTAGAAGATGCTCCAACTTGTAAGAAGGACACATGCTCCACTATGTTCATAGCAGCCTTATTTATAATAGCCAGAAGCTGGAAAGAACCCAATTGTCCCTCAACAGAGGAATGGATACAGAAATCCTGGTACATTTACACAATGGAGTACTACTCAGCTATTAAAAACAATAAATTTATGAAATTCTTAGACAAATGGATGGATCTGGAGGATATCATCCTGAATGAGGTAACCCAATCACAAAAGAACACACATGATATGCACTCACTGATATGTGGATATTAGGAAAAAAGCTAGGAATACCCACAATACAACTTACAGACCATATGAAGCTCAAGAAGAAGCAATAATCATGGGCAGTAGGGGGAGGGAGGGACCTTGGAGGGAATGGGGAGGAGGAGGGAAAAAAAGAGCAGACAGGATTAGGTGTGGAAGGAGACAGAGGAGGGAGAAGTAGGGAGGGTCAGAAAATTAAACAGAGTTGTGTAGAGTGGTAGATGGCTCCCAGGACCCAAGGGGTTGATATTAGCTGAAATACCAAACAAAGGGGAGAAAGAATCTATAGAGACCATATCCAGAGGTTAGGCATGACCTGTGGTTGAGGGGTGGTGCCACCCACCCATCTCAAAAATATTAATACAGAATTGTTCCTGTCTAAAGGAAATGAAGGGACAAAGAGTGGAGCAGAGACTGAAGGAAAGGCCATCCAGAGACTGTCCCACCCAGGGATCCATCCATCCCATATGCAGACACCAAGCCCAGACACTATTGTGGATGCCAAGAAGTACTTACTGACAGGAACCTGACATAACTGTCTCCTGAGAAGCGCTGTCAGATGCTAACCAATACAGATGCAGACACTCACAGATAACCATCAGACTGAGCACAGGGACCCCAATGGAGGAGTTAGGGGAAGAAATGAAGGAGTTGAAGGGGTTTGCAACCGCATACGAAGAACAACAATATCAACCAACCAGACCCTAGGAGCTCCCAGGAACTAAACCACCAACCAAAGAGTATACAATGTAGGGACCCATAGCTCTAGCTGCATATGTAGCAGAGGATGGCCTTGTTGGGCATCAATGGGAGGAGAGGTCTTTGGTTCTATGAAGGCTTGATAGATGCAGATCCTTGGTCCTATGAAGGCTCGATAAATGCCCAGTGTAGGGGAATTGAGGGCAGGGAGGTGGGAGTGGGTGGGTGGGTGAAGGAACGCCCTCACAGAAGCAGGAGGAGAGGGGATGGGATAGGGGGCTTGCAGAGGGGAAACTGGGAAACTGGAAAGGGGGATAACATTTGAAATGTAAATAAATAAAATAATCAAGGAAACAAAACAAAACAAAAAACCCTAACAAACAAACAAACAAACTAACTAACTAACTAACAAAAAATCTGGTGGATCTCTGAGAAAAAGTCCCCAATCACAATTACAAAGAAATGAAGGTAGCATGCAGACTGAAAGAAGATAGGTGCACAACTAAGCAGCAGTAAAGAAAGCTCAACAACACTTCAGTGTCCCCATATTGGACAACAATGAAGAAAGTTTGCAGTGGGAGGCAGTCTATGCTGCCACCTGCTGCCTGATTTGTTTTTGTATCCACCCCCTACACACAGAGTAGAGATTGGTACTCAATGGAAGGTAAACTTAGGCATAGAAAAGAATGTCAAGAGGAGTTTGTAGGAAACATTTGGTGTTTAAGAAAACGGTTTAAGATTGGCAAGATGCCTCAGCGGGCAAAAGCACCCCATCCCAAGTTGGATGACAATGTAGGGACCCATAGCTCTAGCTGCATATGATCCTGTGCTTGATCCTCAGGGCCTGTGCTGGAAGGAGAGAGCCATCTCTCACAAATTGTCTTCCTCTACCAGCCCCACCCATACACAAATAAGTACATGCAATCAATGTGTTAATAACTTATAAGAAAAGAAAAACATTTAAAAAGGAAAGGTTTTAACATAGGTTTCATCTCAGGCATGAAGAGAGGCAGAGACAGACATGTGAGAGAAAGAGACATGCTCTAGAGTGGGTACAGGCTTTACATATAAAAGTCATACATTCACTTAGTATTAATATGTAAAAGTTCCATACACATCATCGCATGTCAGTCCTTCATCCCTTCGCTTATGAAATTTTAAATGATGAAAATCCCATGTACATACTCACCATCCATTTCTCACTTGAAGGAAATTGTGGTCGTTTATGATTTAGGGCAATCACGAATAATGCTGCTGCCATCACACACAAGTGTTGCATGGACACAGATGTAGCCTCTTGAAGATGTTTTTGGGGTTGAAATTCCTGGGTCACAGGGGATGTTGACATGGCAAGTGCTGCCAAGCCTGGAAATATAACTTTGATCCTTGGAGATCCACATGGAAGAAGGAGAAAACCGACTCCCATAAAATGTCCTCTGACTGCTCTGTTCATGCACATGCGCATAAGTAAATAAATAAATGAATAAGAAATTTGTGGATTATATACTGACTTCCATGTTTTGAAGATCTGCTAGATTGTTTCCCAAAGTTAATGGACAATTTTGCAACTACAGGTGATATTCAATGGTATAAATTTCTCTGGGAATAACTCTTTTTTTTAATATTTTTATTACATATTTTCCTCAATTACATTTCCAATGCTATCCCAAAAGTCCCCCATAGCGCCACCCACTTCCCTACCCACCCATTCCCATTCTTTTGACCCTGGCATTCCCCTATATTGGGGCATATAAAGTTTGCAATATATAAGTTGCATATAAAGAGGTCCAATGGGCCTCTCTTTCCATTGATGGCCGACTAGGCCATCTTTCCATACATATGCAGCTAGAGACAAGAGCTCCGGGGTTCTGGTTAGTACATCATGTTGTTCCAACAATAGGGTTGCAGATCCCTTTAGCTCCTTGGGTACTTTCTCTAGCTTCTCCATTGGGAGCCCTGTGATACATCCAATAGCTGACTGTGAGCATCCACTCCTGTGTTTGCTAGGCCCTGGCATAGTCTCACAAGAGACAGCTATATTTGGGTCCTTTCAGCAAAAGCTTGCTAGTGTATGCAATGGTGTCAGCGTTTAGAAGCTGATTATGGGATGGATCCCTGGATACGGCAGTCTCTAAATGGTCCATCCTTTCATCACAGCTACGAACTTTGTCTCTGTAACTCCTTCCCTGGTGTTTTGTTCCCAATTCTAAGAAGGTGCACAGTGTCCACACTTTGGTCTTCATTCTTCTTGAGTTTCATGCGTTTAGCAAATTGTATCTTATATCTTGGGTATCCTAAGTTTTGGGCTAATATCCACTTATCAGTGAATACATATTGTGTGAGTTCTTTTGTGATTGTGTTACCTCACTCAAGATGATGCCCTCCAGGTCCATCCATTTGGTTAGGAATTTCTTTTTTTTTTTTCTTTCTTTTTTTTTTTTTTTTCTTCTTGAGTTTCATGCGTTTATCAAATTGTATCTTATATCTTGGGTATCCTAAGTTTTGGGCTAATATCCACTTATCAATGAATACATATTGTGTGAGTTCTTTTGTGGCTGTGTTACTTCACTCAAGATGATGCCCTCCAGGTCCATCCATTTGGCTAGGAATTTCATAAATTCATTCTTTTTAATAGCTGAGTAGTACTCCATTGTGTAAATGTACCATAATTTCTGTATCCATTCCTCTGTTGAGGGACATCTGGGTTCTTTCCAGCTTCTGGCTATTATAAATAGGGCTGCTATGAACATAGTGGAGCATGTGTCCTTTTTACCGGTTGGGACATCTTCTGGATATATGCCCAGGAGAGGTATTGCTGGATCCTCCGGTAGTACTATGTCCAATTTTCTGAGGAACCGCCAGACTGATTTCCAGAGTGGTTGTACAAGCTTGCAATCCCACCAACAATGGAGGAGTGTTCCTCTTTCTCCACATCCTCGCCAGCATCTGCTGTCACCTGAATTTTTGATCTTAGCCATTCTGACTGGTGTGAGGTGGAATCTCAGGGTTGTTTTGATTTGCATTTCCCTGATGATTAAGGATGTTGAACATTTTTTCAGGTGTTTCTCTGCCATTCGGTATTCCTCAGGTGAGAATTCTTTGTTCATTTCTGAGCCCCATTTTTTAATGGGGTTATTTGACTTTCTGGAGTCCACCTTCTTGAGTTCTTTATATATATTGGATATTAGTCCCTTGTCTGATTTAGGATAGGTGAAGATCCTTTCCCAATCTGTTGGTGGTTTTTTTGTCTTATTGATGGTGTCTTTAGCCTTGCAGAAGCTTTGTAGTTTCATGAGGTCCCACTTGTCAATTCTCGATCTTACAGCACAAGCCATTACTGTTCTATTCAGGAATTTTTCCCCTGTGCCCATATCTTCAAGGCTTTTCCCCACTTTCTCCTCTATAAGTTTCAGTGTCTCTGGTTTTATGTGAAGTTCCTTGATCCACTTAGACTTGACCTTAGTACAAGGAGATAGGAATGGATCAATTCACATTCTTCTACATGTTAACAACCAGTTGTGCCAGCACCATTTGTTGAAAATGCTGTCTTTCTTCCACTGGATGTTTTTAGCTCCCTTGTCGAAGATCAAGTGACCGTAGGTGTGTGGGTTCATTTCTGGGTCTTCAATTCTATTCCATTGGTCTATTTGTCTGTCACTATACCAGTACCATGCAGTTTTTATCACAATTGCTCTGTAGTAGAGCTTTAGGTCCGGCATGGTGATTCCACCAGAGGTTCTTTTATCCTTGAGAAGAGTTTTTGCTATCCTAGGTTTTTTGTTATTCCAGATGAATTTGCAGATTGCACTTTCTAATTCGTTGAAGAATTGATTTGGAATTTTGATGGGGGTTGCATTGAATCTGTAGATTGCTTTTGGCAAGATAGCCATTTTTACAATGTTGATCCTGCCAATCCATGAGCATGGGAGATCTTTCCATCTTCTGAGATCTTCTATAATTTCTTTCTTCAGAGACTTGAAGTTTTTATTATACAGATCTTTCACTTCCTTAGTTACAGTCACGCCAAGATATTTTATATTATTTGTGACTATTGAGAAGGGTGTTGTTTCCCTAATTTCTTTCTCAGCCTGTTTATTCTTTGTGTAGAGAAAGGCCATTGATTTGTTTGAGTTAATTTTATATCCAGCTACTTCACCGAAGCTGTTTATCAGGCTTAGGAGTTCTCTGGTGGAATTTTTAGGGTCACTTATATATACTATCATATCATCTGCAAAAAGTGATATTTTGATTTCATATTTTCCAATTTGTATCCCTTCGATCTCCTTTTGTTGTCGTATTGCTCTGGCTAGGACTTCAAGTACAATGTTGAATAGGTATGGAGAAAGTGGACAGCCTTGTCTAGTCCCTGATTTTAGAGGGATTGCTTCAAGCTTCTCACCATTTACTTTGATGTTGGCTACTGGTTTGCTGTAGATTGCTTTTATCATGTTTAGGTATGGGCCTTGAATTCCTGATCTTTCCAAGACTTTTATTATGAATGGGTGTTGGACCTTGTCAAATGCTTTTTCCGCATCTAACGAGATGACCATGTGGTTTTTGTCTTTGAGTTTGTTTATATACTGGATTACGTTGATGGATTTCCGTATATTGAACCATCCCTGCATCCCTGGGATGAAACCTACTTGGTCAGGATGGATGATTGTTTTGATGTGTTCTTGGATTCGGTTAGCAAGAACTTTATTGAGGATTTTTGCATCAATATTCATAAGGGATATTGGTCTGAAGTTTTCTATCTTTGTTGGGTCTTTTTGTGGTTTAGGTATCAGAGTAATTGTGGCTTCATAGAATGAGTTGGGTAGAGTACCTTCTGTTTCTATTTTGTGGAATAGTTTGTGAAGAACTGGGATTAGATCTTCTTTGAAGGTCTGATAGAACTCTGCACTAAACCCATCTGGTCCTGGGCTTTTTTTAGTTGGGAGACTATTAATGACTGCTTCTATTTCTTTGGGGGATATAGGGCTGTTTAGATCATTAACCTGATCTTGATTCAACTTTGGTACCTGGTATCTGTCTAGGAACTTGTCCATTTCATCCAGGTTCTCCAGTTTTGTTGAGTATAGCCTTTGGTAGAAGGATCTGATGGTGTTTTGGATGTCTTCAGGATCTGTTGTTATGTCTCCTTTTTCATTTCTGATTTTGTTAATTAGGATGCTTTCCCTGTGCCCTCTAGTGAGTCTGGCTAAGGGTTTATCTATCTTGTTGATTTTCTCAAAGAACCAGCTCCTTGATTGGTTGATTCTTTGAATAGTTTTTCTTGTTTCCACTTGGTTGATTTCACCCCTGAGTTTGATTATTTCCTGCTGTCTACTCCGCTTGGGTGAATTTGCTTCCTTTTGTTCTAGTGCTTTTAGGTGTGTTGTCAAGCTGCTAATGTGTGCTCTCTCTAGTTTCCTTTTGGAAGCACTCAGAGCTATGAGTTTTCTTCTTAGAAATGCTTTCATTGTGTCCCATAAGTTTGGGTATGTTGTGGCTTCATTTTCATTGAACTCTAAAAAGTCCTTAATTTCTTTCTTTATTCCTTTCTTGACCAAGGTATCATTGAGAAGAGTGTTGTTCAGTTTCCACGTGAAGGTTGGCTTTCTATTATTTATTTTGTTATTGAAGATCAGCTTTAGTCCATGGTGATCTGATAGGATGCATGGGAAATTTCAATATTTTTGTATCTGTTGAGGCCTGTTTTGTGACCAACTATGTGGTCAATTTTGGAGAAGGTGCCATGAGGTGCTGAGAAGAAGATATATCCTTTTGTTTTAGGATAGAATGTTCTGTAGATATCTGCCAGATCCATTTGATTCATAATTTCTCTTAGTTTCTCTGTGTCCCTGTTTAGTTTCTGTTTCCATGATCTGTCCATTGGTGAAAGTGGTGTGTTGAAGTCTCCCACTATTATTGTATGAGGTGCAATGTGTGCTTTGAGATTTACTAAAGTTTCTTTAATGAATGTGGCTGCCTTTGTATTTGGAGCATAGATATTCAGGATTGATAGTTCCTCTTGGAGGATTTTACCTTTGATGATTATGAAGTGTCCCTCCCTGTCTTTTTTAATGACTTTGGGTTGGAAGTCAATCTTATCAGATATTAGAATGGCTACTCCAGCTTGTTTCTTCATACCATTTGCTTGGAAAATTGTTTTCCAGCATTTCATTCTGAGGTAGTGTCTATCTTTTTCTCTGAGATGAGTTTCCTGTAAGCAGCAAAATGTTGGGTCTTGTTTGTGTAGCCAGTTTGTTAGTCTATGTCTTTTTATCGGGGAGTTGAGTCCATTGATATTAAGAGATATTAAGGAAAAGTAATTGTTGTTTCCTGTTATTTTTGTTGTTAAAGTTGGCATTCTGTTCTTGTGGCTGTCTTCTTTTAGTTTTGTTGAGGGATTACCTTCTTGTTGTTTCTAGGGCGTGGTTCCTGTCCTTGTATTGGTTTTTTTCTGTTATTATCCTTTGAAGGGCTGGATTCGTGGAGAGATAATGTGTGAATTTGGTTTTGTCGTGGAATACTTTGGTTTCTCCATCTATGTTAATTGAGAGTTTGGCTGGGTATAGTAGCCTGGGCTGGAATTTTTGTTCTTTTAGTGTCTTTATAACATCCGTCCAGGATCTTCTGGCTTTCATAGTCTCTGGTGAAAAATCTGGTGTAATTCTGATAGGCTTGCCTTTATATGTTACTTGGCCTTTTTCTCTTACTGCTTTTAGTATTCTATCTTTATTTAGAGCATCTGTTGTTCTGATTATTATGTGTCGGGAGGTATTTCTTTTCTGGTCCAGTCTATTTGGAGTTCTGTAGGCTTCTTGTATGTTCATGGGCATCTCTTTCTTTAGATTTGGGAAGTTTTCTTCTATAATTTTGTTGAAGATGTTTGCTGGTCCTTTGAGTTGAAAATCTTCATTCTCATCCACTCCTATTATCCGTAGGTTTGGTCTTCTCATTGTGTCCTGTATTTCTTGGATGTTTTGAGTTAGGATCTTTTTGCATTTTACATTTTCCTTGATTGTTGTGCCGATGTTCTCTATGGAATCTTCTGCACCTGAGATTCTCTCTTCCATCTCTTGTATTCTGTTGCTGATGCTTGTATCTATGGTTCCAGATTTCTTTCCTAGGGTTTCTATCTCCAGTGTTGCCTCATTTTGGGTTTTCTTTATTGTGTCTACTTCCCTTTTTAGGTCTAGTATCGTTTTGTTCATTTCCATCATCTGTTTGGATGTGTTTTCCTGTTTTTGTTTAAGGACTTCTACCTGTTTGATTGTGTTATCCTGTTTTTCTTTAAGGACTTCTACCTGTTTGATTTTGTTATCCTGTTTTTCTTTAAGGACTTGTAACTCTTTAGCCATGTTCTCCTGTAATTCTTTAAGTGAGTTATTAAAGTCCTTCTTGATGTCCTCTACCATCATCATGAGATATGCTTTTAGATCCGTGTCTAGCTTTTCCGGTGTGTTGGGGTGCCCTGGACTGGGCGAAGTGGGGGGCTGGGTTCTGATGATGGTGAGTGGTCTTGGTTTCTGTTAGTAAGATTATTACATTTACCTTTCGCCATCTGGTAATCTCTGGGGTTAGTTGTTTTCGTTGTCACTGTTTAAAGATTGGAGCAGAAGCTGTGTTCCACTCACCAGCAGTCTCAAAATCCTGTGGCGGGGGTCGTGGGAAGCTGGCGGTACCCCGGTGCTGGTCCAGCCGGAAGAGGCCTGTGGTCCTACTCAGGCCGGTTTTCTGCTTCCCTAACTAATGCAGTCTCTGGTCCCGCGCACAATTGGATTGGAGCAGAAGCTGTGTTCCACTCACCAGAAGTCTTAAGATCCTGTGGCGGGTGTTGTGGGTAGCTGGCGAGTGTCTGGGAATCACTCTTGATTCTCCCTCTCCCTCAGTCCACATAGCTCTTCAGTCACCCAAGGCTTCTATGTAAGCTTTCTAAAATAGGAACACAGTAGCATCACTGGCCTGCTTGAAATGTTTCAGTGCAGTGTTTCTCAACTCTAGCTGTATACTGAACATATCTGGACAGACTTCAGATACCCAGGCTCTACCCAAAGCAATGGAACCCGAATTTCAGAGGGTGGTGTCTCGAAATCAGTATTCTAAAAGCTCTTCAAGTGATTCTAATATGTAGCTAAAACTAGAAACACAGGCTCAGTAGATCTATATTTTGTGCCAATAGGGTTAAGTTCTAGCTCTCTAGCATGGCACAAGTGTTTTTTATTACTTTGCCCTTCCGTGCCTTTTCATGTGCATTTTGGACCTCACACTTATTGCCCCTGCCTCTCTGATCTGTATGTTCATCCAACAGAAACACCTTTTTTTTTTTTTTCCCCCAGCCTCCACTGCCTAGTAAGTTCCCGCTAGTACTCCACCTAGAAAGCACCTTTTCTTTTTTGACAATTTGGTTTTTTGGCTTGGTATTTATTTATTTTTATATTCATCTATCTGTTTATTCACCAAGTATTATCTGAGTGTACCTTGCAAACTACAGTGGTGATTCTAAAACCAGATTGCTAGCTCTCTGAGGGTAGGAATAGTTTTTTTTTTTTTAATTTAATTTTATTTGTAGTTCTTTTTTATGGTCTCAATAAGTTATATTTAAGAATATATATGTATATATAGATACATATATGCATGTAATAACAATGAAAAAAAGTCATGAATTTGAAGGGGAGTGGGAAAGTACATAGGCAATTTTGGAGAGAGAAAAAGGAAGGAAGGAATCTCATATAGCTAAATTATAACCTCAAACAAACAAAAAATACATGTGGGTGTAATTCTTTTTTTACAGTCGATATTCCATTCTCTACCCCTCCCCATCCACCCGACTGTTCCACATCCCATACCTCCTCCCTACCCACCTGTCTCCACGTGGGTGGCCCCACCCCCACCCCATCTGACCTCTAAACTCCCTGGGGTCTCCAGTTTCTTGAGGGTTAGGTGCATCATCTCTGACCCGGCAGTCCTCTGCTGTATGTATGTCAGGGGCCTCGTGTCAGCTGGTGTATGCTGTCTGTTTAGTGGTCCAGTGTTTTAGAGATTTCAGGGGTCCAGATTAATTGGTTCTCCTACAGGGTCACCCTTCTCCTCAGCTTCTTTCAGCCTTCTCTAATGCAACAACAGGGGTAAGCTGCTTCTGTCCATCGGCTTGGTGCAACTATCTGCCTCTGACTCTTTCAGCTGCTTGTTGGGTCTTCCAGAGTGCAGTCATGCTAGGTCCCTTTTTGTGAGCACTCCATAGCCTCAGTAATAGTGTCAGGCCTTGGGACCTCCCCTTGAGCTGGATCCCACTTTGGGCCTGTCACTGTGCCTTCTTTTCCTCAGGCTCCTCTCCATTTCCAACCTTTTAAAAATAATTTAGCAAGTCAAGGAACCGTTCCTTTAACAGGTGTCCTGTAATCTCATTCAACTCTATTGGAACTGCTTGTCCCCTCCAAAAAGAATGAGAAAATTCTCCAATTTAATGAAATTGTTCATAATTTTTTAAAGCTCCCTCACTTAAAATGTATCATGTGTTGTATGAGAGCTGTTAGGTGAACTCCAAAGAGTCAGTATGTCATTGTATGCTATTCTAACAGTGAGGCAACTGCCAGGTTAGCCAAGGCCTTTAGCTATAGAATGACGTGCTGTATCCAGCACACAGTTCTCTACTGAAGAGAATCCAAAGGTTCCACCAGACTTTGACCTCAGCAAGAAAAAGTGGCTCTTGACTACAGTAGCGAGGACCTAATATGACTTATGCATGTGACTTAGCAGATTCTCCTAAAATTTTAAATTCCTGCCAAAGGGAAGGGGACACCACTTTTGCAGTTGAAGATTTTAGCGTGGAGTTGATGGATGCATGCTCCCTCTTCTGAACCAGTGCCAGTGCTCCATCCATTCTCTGGTCTCCAGGTTAATTGTCTTTCCACCTTACCTCATCTTTGAATTACAGATATACTGTACCCACTTTCTTGGCTTTTATATATGAACTCCAGCTTGGTCACCTAATGGTAAATGATGGGCAAATTGTACTAAGTGTCAAGTCCATGGGTATTCAGGATCCCATCTCTAAGCAAGGGGCATCAGCTTAGCCATCCTCCTGCCTGGCCAATGTCAGAGCACAGACTTGACTCCTTGGTTAAGTCTGCATATACTTCAATGCTAAAATGACCAATCATTATTGCTACAGGCTGAATATCTGTGTCTTCCAAGGTTTGTATGCTGAATTCAAATCTTCATGGTAATACATTAAGACAGATGTGAGGCAATTGGAAGATGATTGTGCTATGGCAACAGAGTCTCATGAAAAGAATCTGTATCCTTGCAAATCAGTCACTAAAGAGCTTTTGTCCCTTGTATCAGAGGAGGCCACGGGAAAAAAAACAGAACAGTGGCTATCTATGAAGCAGGTACCTAGCCTATGGTAATATGTTTTATCCAACTTAATGGACTAGGATAAATGCTAATATTGATTACCCATACTGCATGGCAGCTCCTAGAGAAAGCACTATCTGAAATAACATATGCCTATATACATATTAGACTCCTTTAATTTCATCTGTGTGTCATTCCTTCTTAGTTTGTGGTTCTTGATGTTTGACATGCATTGAAATCACCTAGCAGTGAGTCAAAATAATAATACCTAGAAATTAAATCAATCAATCAAAGACAAAACTCCTGATTCCTGAATGTTATTACCCCAGCAGCAAATTGTTATTACAATTTCTGATTGTATTTGATTGAGAAGTTGCTCAGATGTCAAGAGTTTTGAAAACGTCAAGGTGAGGCTGGGGATATAGATGGGTGAGTGGGCAAGGTGCGGGAAATATTAAAAAATCAAGCCAGCATGTTCCCATGCTTGTGCCGGCAACTCTCAGCCCCCAGCAGTCTGGTTGGCCATGCACTAGCGGACAATGGCTGGACTGATTTTATCTCACGGAGACTCTGACTCAGAACTCCACAATCTCTCCACCCAGCTTGCTAGGTTCCCACTGGTGAATCAATCCTGTGATTCAAATCCCTCATGGCCTTTGTGGTGCATATCTGGCAAACTCACACTTGGCCACCGTACCTTTCTCTCTTGAACCCAGTCGAACCACCACTTGACGGAAAATACCACACAGACTTAATTCGGAAACAATAGTAATTCAAGCTCTGGGTGCAACAACTAAAACCTTATCTTTTAAGCTTTGTTAAATCTGATTCCTTCCGTGGCAAATCCTAACAGGTCCACCATGATACCGGGAAACTCTTGCAGCTACATCTTGCCTTTATGCTATCCCAGTTCCAAACCACCTAACTCTCCTGCTTTCTCTCTTCCTCTGTCCAACCTGGAAGTCCCTCCTACTAGCCCAGTGATTGGCTCCTTTATCCATTAGGAGATTGGTTCACAAGAACAGCACTTGCCAATAAAATAGGATCTGAATTCAAATCCCCAGAACCCACATAAAACCAGGCATAGTAGTATGCATGTATAAGCCCAGTGTCCCCATGGTGATAGAGATGGGAGGTGGACATCTGGGTGACTCTAATGTGCTGGGAGGACTGAGCTTATTAGAGGCAACATATTTGCCCTGATTTGGTTATAGAGTTGACACTGGCAATGCCATGATTTGATCTTAAGGTAGCATTAGTAGCTCAAGAGCTAAGGGGACTTTACTTGGACACAAGGGCATTACTTGTGTCCAATAGCTGACTATGTAGCTGTATTTTCTTCTTAGGATTTCAGAGTTGGTTGTCATCATTCAATCTCTACTTACAAAGGAGCCAAGAAGTCCTTCTTACTTTCAGCTCTGCCGATTTAGATAACTCCTTCTGCCTGTAATTTTTGACTTCTTTCTGTGTCTAAACTGAAAGCCAAAAGACAAAGAAACCCATACTCCAGAGTGAGGTGCTGGGGTTTGTTAGTAAATCTTACAACACCAACTTGACAATTACAGTGACTCAACTATGAAGTACCCCTGCCCAAATCCCCTCGGAATCAGTTCTTCTTAATGCCCACTATCATCGATTTATAAATGATAGTTTGATAGTTTGATGATGGCTTGATTCACATGAGAATGATCTTCCTTTCTGAATTGGGCTCAGACTGTATTTTTTGGCCTTGTATGTAAATTTCTTGGGTGTTGTTTCTTTGCTTGCTTCCCCCTTTCCCTCTGCTTTGAGCATATTCAAATGCTCAATTCATAAACAGATTCAGGATGTTCTTGCACACACATAGAGGAGTGCCAGAGGTATGGTTTTAAACAGTGGTCTTTTCTAGGAAAAGACTTCAGTCAATAGGTATAGGAGACCTAGGTTCAAGTTACATTGAAAAGAAACTGGATAGGCCTCTTTAAAAATAGAGGGCTTTGTTTTAGGGACTGGAGAGATGGATCAGTAATTAAAAGCACACACTCATCTTGATCCGAATTCAGTTCCCAGAACCCTCATTTGGGTGCCTCATGTGGATTCTGTAACTCCAGATGCTGTCTTCTGGCCTCTAAGGGCATCTGCACTCATGTGCACATAGCCCCCTCCCACCCCCTAATTAAGAAAAAAACAAAACTTTTTAAATGTTATTTTTTTAAAAAAATAAGTTATTTATCCTTATTTTATGTACATTGTTCTTTTGCTTGCATATATGTCTATGTGAGGGTTTTGGATCTCTTGAAACTGGAGTTGCAGACAGTTGTAAGCTACCATGTGGGTACAGGGAATTGAACTCTGGTCCTCTGGACAAGCAGTCAATGTTCCCAACTGCTGAGCCATCTCACCAGCTTGAATGTTATCTCTCTAACATTTATTTATTTAATGAGAGGACACAGGCTATAGCACACATGTATAAGTCAGAGGACAACTTACTGGAGTTGGTTCCCTCCTTCTACCATGTGGATCCTCAGGGACCAAACTCAAGTTGTCAGGTTTGGTGGCAAGTGCCTTTCCTTTGCTTGTTGAGATATCTTGCAGACCCTGGATTCACTTCTTTAAGTGACTGTAAGAATTTGCAGTGCAGGTTAGAACTTACTGGATTCTCAGGGAAAAGGTGAATTTTACACATCAGGTGGGATCTTGGTTTTGTTGCCTTATTGTTTTGTTGGGTTTTGTTCTGTTTTTATGGATTTATGTTTTTATTTCATACGTATGTTTATGGGCCTGAATGCATGTATGCACATGACATCTGTACAGGCCTGCTGAAGCTAGAAGAGGGTGTCAAATCTCTTGGAACTGGAGTTGCAAATAGTTATCAACCACTTAATGTGGGCGCTGGGCACAGAGCCCCAGTTTTCTGCAAAAGCTGCAAGTGCTCTTAACTGCTGAGTCATCTCTTCAGTCCTCAGTTGGTTTGAGACAGGGTCATGAGTTATCCAGCTTAACCTTGAACTTTCTATGTAGCCATGGATGACCTTAAACATTTCATCTCCCCTCTTTCACCAAGTGCTGCAATTATATGCATGTACCACCACAAATTTATACAGTATGGGAATTGAAGCCAACCTCTGGATTTCACACAATCTATGCCAGTACCCTACCAACTGAGCTGCATCCCCAGATCCTCAGATTAGGTTTTTAAAAGTATCCATTTTGTATAGTTTGGAAACAGTTCTGTACCAGGTTTTTACTCCCAAAGACAGAGGCACTACTGTAACCCTGTCTCTGAACAGGTTCTTGCCACAAAGTGCCCCACTTCCTTTCCAAACTTACTCATCTTGCTCATCAGCAACAAAATGAAAATGTCTTTCTCACTCTCTATGAGCATCTCCCCAGCTCAGCAACTTCAGGTGCCTCTGTCACTTTGATTTATTCAAATGATTTGAAATGTCAAGCTATTGAAGATTATAGGTAGGGGACTGTGGGCAGTGTCACCCACTGCACTAAAGAGCCAACGGATTTCAGTTCTCTGAACGGATGCCAGAGAAGGAGAAAGCTGAGCCTGTGGGATCTCTTCCTGCCATGTTTCTCAGTGGAGTGCTTCAAGGTTACTTAGACACACTCACAAGAAAGCCACAGCTTCTGCCAGTTTAAATGACACTATGTGGGAATAAAAGGTGTCATTAAGGAGAGACTTTGCATCAACTGTGATTTCTTAGAGAGTCTTAACAATTGGTTTTTTAATGTTTTCTGAAGTAAAAATTTTTGATTCCAACCACAGTGTGGTCTTACTAGATTGGCGATAGTCCCAGAAAACTGCTGATTTCAGTGAAGTGGGGGGCTTTCTGTGAGGCTTCATTAGACTCTAAGGAGAGTGTCATATTGTGCTGGGTACAGAGGTAGGAAGCATTCATTGCATGCTAGCTATTGCTATGATTACTGAAAGTTCACTTCTAGAGAGTTCTATGAGTCGCCCTTGGGATTGGGCTTCAAATATACCTTTTCTGGCATTCTCTCCTGCTGAGAGCAGGACTGTTGCTTCAGAGTGGTTAATCTCATTACAGGAAACATTGATGAGGGGTGGGGGAATAGGCTTTAAATCCCCTTTGGCTGGTACTCAGGCTATTCTAATAGTCATTTCCCAAAGCTTAGAAAATACTTGTCTTGCTGCATGGCATTAGGTGGCATCAATTGCAGGTCTGGCCAGGACTGCTGGTGCAAGCAGACTTGTAGCCTCAGCTACTCAAGAGACAGAGGCAGAAGTATTCAAGTTCAAGGTCTACCCAGGCTGAAGAGTGAGGCCAAGGGAACTTAGTAAGATCCTGCTTTTTAAAACAAATATGCTTAAAACAGGGTGTGGTTGCCTAGTCCAACGGAGAATGCTTGCCTGGAACGCACATATCTCTGGGCTCTGTACTCCACACTGCAATAAATAAATATATAGATTAAATTATCATGTCTATAATATCTTGTCTGTTTTTTTAGGAAGAAAGTTGAAGATAGCTCCTCAATAGAAAGCTCATATTTGAAGAGGATCATATTAGCTCAACACAGAGGAAGTTGGTAGTAAAGTGCTGGACATGTATAATGATGTTCTGACCTCTGATACCAGCTCTGATGTTCTGAGGGTGATATAGCTTCCTCTATTGCATTTGCCAAGGGGTTCTTTTAGTTAAACAGTATACTAAACTCCTCTCTCTCTCTCTCTCTCTCTCTCTCTCTCTCTCTCTCTCTCATCTCTCAATTTTTCAGAATAAAGACAAAAGAATTGCTGTGTCTGGCTGCCTCCAGTGCACATTAGTAATGCCTCATCTGCAGGAAATGCAGTGAGAACCAAGCTGGCCCAGACTCAGTTTTCAAGCTCCTAGCATAGTCAGGGAGACAGACAGCAACATGCTGAAGCAAAGTCCTTCTGACTTCAGAGATGAGTGGAAATCTTACAGATCAGCTGTGAAATGCACAATTAAAATCAAGGAGTTATATAGCCAGCCCCATACCTGTGGGTTCTACATTAAAAATTATCTCCTTTCTACATCTATCTACATGAGTTTTGCTTTGCATTATTCCTTAAATAATGCAGTATAAACAGCTATTCACATAGCATTTACATTGTGTTGGGCATTAACAAGTCATTTGGGGTCTAGAGCTAAAGTATATAGTATACATTACATGTAAATATAATACCATTTTATATAAAGAATTTGAACATCTTCATGTTTTGACATCCAGGGGAATAGTTAGGTCTACGTCCACCTGGATTCTGAGGAATGATTATAAAAACTTATAACTGAACACAATATACTCAAAACAGAGGTCATAGATACTCAAAACACGGGCACTGCCTAGTTAGTTTAAGTGCATTTCATCATCTTTGCCTTTGAAGTTGTGTGTATCGTCCGGAGCAGAAGCATGGAATCTGTACAAGGGATAATGGAGGACTTCTTGGCTACCTCGTTCCAACTTGGGTGTTATATTACTTCGTGTGGAGAAAGTGAAATTAGCAGTGGAGGAGCTATGAAAATCTATGATCCTTTCAGACTAGGAATTTGTTTTTTCCTTTCGGAAGATGAGTTGCTGAGCATATATTAACATACCACTGGAAACTGACTAGCAAATAGATGACTGCAGTAAATCTAATAAACTATATGACAGGAGGACTTCAGTCCATGGTAGGGGAGCATGTAGAAGTGTTTTGAGAAGTGTTACCTAGGAGGTGTGGGGTGGCTTGGTTAGGAAAGTGTTTGCTGTGAAGGCATGCAAACCTGAGTTCAGATCCCCACCACCCACATTACAGTCAAGTTTAGATATAAGTGTCTCCCAGTGCTGGGACAGGGCAGAGTGCTGTGGGAGCTCAGAGAAGTATATCCATGAATCTCAATGGCCAACCTGTCTGGCTGAACCAGTGAACTCCAAGATCAATGAGAGACATCATCTCAAAAAATAAGAGACTGTTGTCAACCTCTGGTCTCCACATATTCATGCACAGGCATGCATGTATGCACACATGCATGTGTGTGCATTCAAGCGCATGCGCGCACACACACACAGACACACAGACACACAGACACACAGACACACACACACACAACCACAAAGCTTATATAGAATGCTGGTTGCAGTTGGTTATATTCAGGGGCAATAAATCTGGTGATAAATATATAGAAGGAAGTACAGAGTCAAGTCCGCCAAGGAGCCTCTTGGACTGTTGTAGAGATACAGGAGTTAACTGTGCACTATGCTGATGGCAGTACAGGAAGTTTTCCCAGAAGAGGTGTTGTGGCATCTTAGGCTGATTTAAAAAGAACTGGAGGGGTAGGGTACAGAATCAGTTGTACAGTGTTTGTCTAGCATGCACAAAGCCTTGAGTTCAGTCTCTATGGTAAGTTTAAGACCTGCTCAGAATATATGAGAATATATGAATCCTTGTTGGAGAGGGGGCAAGAGAGGAAGAGGAGGGGGAGAAGGAGGGAGAAGTGGCAAGAATTTTTCTTGAAAACAGGTTACATATTACATATTTCTTACATATTAAGGCACATTACCTACAGATTCAAAATAAAAGAGTGATTGAGTAATTGGCATTTTCCAAGTTATTTTTGTCCATGTGGTGGCTCGTGCCTATAATTCAGCACTTGGGAAGCTAAAGCAAGATTGCCAAGAGTTTGAAGCAAGCTGGAGACATGTAGTGAGTTCTAGGACAGCTTGGAATACAGGGTGAGGCTCTGTCTCAAAAATAAATAAGCAAGCAAGTAAATAAATAAATAAAATAATATTTTCAAGGTATGCTTCATTTTGTGAGTTTATATAATCCTTGAAAGATATTGAGTGCGTTTGTTCAATTTTGTACTAAATGAGCAAAGACTTCATTTAGGATATAATTAAAAAAAAATCTTCTATTCAAAAGTCTGGTATTTGCTAAACCGGTAGGTTTAAATCACAGGTATAAATCACATTGCTCTCTTCTCACTTAAAAGAAATGTCACTTGAATTTTCCAAGAAAACTTGGCCCTGAAATAAGGATAGAATCTATTGTGGTGGATGGGTGAGGAACTCATAGGTCCCATGTGCCAAGAATCTATGAAACAAAGTGATATCACTTTGGTAATAGCAGTTGGGGGAAATACCTACTTTCTCTTTGCATTTAACACCTTTTTGGAGAAAAGAACAAGACTTAAAGGTCAGATTAGCAACCTAAAAATGAAACTAGAATGGAGGGAAGGATAGAAGGAGTGGCATGCTGTCTTTCTTTAGTCCAAGCCTGAGGAGAAGTACCACTTAGTCTTCTAAGTTCCCAAGGCAGAAATCCAGGCCTTTAGTGTTACACACAGACTCATTCCATTTGGGAGGAAACTCTTCGAAGGGAAAAATCCTGGACTGATCGCTAGTCCAGAACTAGCTTGCAAAACCCTTTACTGGAGACAACGTACATAATTTGGATACAAGACAGAGAAATTCAAGCAGGAACTAACTGGAGGCGTCTTCCCTGTTAACTAGTATTCATAGTGCCAGAAGGGTCTGTGCAAGCTATTGGGGGAGAAAAGCCATCAATGATGTAGTTTGGCCTTTAGTCTCTCCCGGCTTGTCCGTTGAGGTAGTCCTAGGAGTGCAATAGTGTTGTGGCTGTTTTGGACACAATTGGTTGCTTCCTGATTGGATCTGAGACCTGCTCCATGGGAGGAAATAAATGTGAACCTTGTCAATACTCTACAGCTAAGGAGGACACAGTCTCTGTGGGGGGATCCACTACCTAGGTTTTGCTAAATGGACATGTTAAATTGCCTCCTAAGGAATTATGCTCATACACATAGACTGATGCAACTCTTTAGCCTTAGTCAGCAAAGCCTCTTTTGGCACGAGTTACAGTCCAAGCAGAGATTCCTAACTCATTAAAGTGCTGAGAATAATGGATCGCTGAGTGCTCATCCTACATAGGACATCCAGCTATTTCACCCACTCTAAGGTCCAGGGGGCGTCATGCAAGGGGGAGTGGAAAGACTGTAAGACCCATATGATAGGGAAGAGGACTTTCAAATACTGTCTTCTGGGCATGGCTGTTGCAATCATGAATGTGATGGAATTGTGACTCCCTGCACAAGACCTTCACATGGAAGGAGATGCTTGAGGGAGGGAGGGCAACTAGCCAGGAAAAAGAGAAGGTAATGGGACAACAATATATAGTATACAAGCAAGAGACAAAAGAGAAAGAAACATGAAAAGGGGAACGAGAAAGAAAGAAGAAAAGAAAAGAAAGGGAACGAAAAGAAGACAAAAGAAGGCAGGCAGGCAGGCAGGCAGGAAGGAAGGAAGGAAGGAAGGAAGGAAGGAAGGAAGGAAAAGAAAAGAGAACTGGATGGAATGTGGAATGAGCTTTTCTGAGACTTTGACTTTTCATTGATTTCTTTATGTTCGTGCTTACAAAGAACAGAAACCCACTGAGTGAATTCAGATGAAGTGAGAATGAGGAAGCTGACTTCATTAAAAAATAATCATCTAATATCCACTGTATTTCAGGTCTGAGCTAGGAGTATGGTGAGCAGTGACTAAGAATACTCCCTGTTAGCAGGACAGTGGCAGTGCATACCATTAATCCCAGGGCTCCAGAGGCAGAGGCAGGTGGATCTTTGTGATTTGAAGTCCAGGTTGCCTGGTCTACACAGAGAGTTCCAGAATAGCCAAGGTTGCACAGAGAAACTGAGAAACCCTATCTAGAAAGATGAGAAAAATGACTCAGTGGTTAAGAGCACCAGTTGCCCTTCAAGAAGACCCATATTCAATTCCCAGCACCCACATGGCAGCTCACACCTGTCTGTAACTCCAGTTCACAGTTTTTGATACTCTCACACAGACATACATGCAGGTAAAACACCAATGAATATGAATTAAAAAATAAATTATACCCAGCACTCAGGAGGGAGAGGCAGGCGGATTTCTGAGTTCAAGGCCAGCCTGGTCTACAAAGTGAGTTCCAGGACAGCCAGGGCTATACAGAGAAACCCTGTCTCAAAAAACCAAAATAAATAAATAAATAAATAAATAAAAAATAAAATAAATAAATAAATAAATAAATAATATATTAAAAAGGAAGAACAATGTGTGTGCCATCTAGCAGGAAAAAAAAATCAAATCACTGATGTAAGAAGCATGCAATTTGTCTGTGAGCTTTGCGCTCTGAATGCTGGAAGATTCCCCATAACCTTGTCTTAATTGTGCAGAAAGAAAGGTCAGGAAAGGCTTCCCTGGAAAAGAGAGAAAGTTCTGAAGGTGACTTGTTGCAACTAGAAGACACAGCAGCTCGGCAGGACCTGATTTTTGCCTTGCTTGCCTGTGAGTGCCCTTCACTCCCAGGGCAGCTGCTGGATACAGAAAGGTGCCTCTTTCCTTTCCACGCCCACTGCTCTTCTCTGAACTTAGGGCTCCAGCTTTGTGAGCACAGTTGTCTGGCCTCAGGAAGCAAACTGACCAAAGATTTGTGCAAAACTCAGCAGTTTCCATTTTGCAAACTTTGTTCTGAGGGAGTTGCTGATCACAGCCCTTCCCCCTTTAAAGTTCCCTTTGAACTCTGCCTTTGACTGAACCCAAGCATCACCACGGAACTTAGTCAAAACCACAGTGTGGACCCTAAGTAAGTAGAGGTATATTTGAAACTTGAGAATTCTCTCAAAAGGTTTTGAGATGGTGCAGTTGGAAAGACCAACATCACTTGCATTTACAGAGTGAGATCTTCAGGCATGTGTTTTAGAACTGGGTGAGAAAATGATGCTCTTACTACTAATAACAGTTAATACTTATATTCGGCAGTTACTACATTCCAGGAGGTTGTCTGCTAAGCACTTGTTTTATCTCATTGGCTCATTCTGGGGATGTAGGTGTTATACAAAATCCACTTTACACGTGAGAAAATGAAGCTTATTCAAATACTGTTGATATTGAATATTCAAACAGATGAATGTCTACGCAATCTTGCCACATGTAAATATTTGTGTCACTGACCACTCCCACAGTCAAGAAGGTCAGTTGCAGCATTACTACAAAAATTGCCTGTGCTGTGTCCCTTTTATAGTAACACCTAGCCCCCTTCCCCTGTTGCTGGCAACCACCATTCCACTCCCTGTAATCTATAGGTTTGCCATTCTGAGAATCTTATGCCAATACACTCATATAAAATACCCCTTCTTGAGACTGCCTTTTTCTTCTTCTCTTCTTCCTCCTCCTTTTCCTCTTCCTCCCCCTACCCACTCCTCCTCCTCCTCCTCCTCCTAGACATAATTCCCTTGGGATATACCCCCATTGCTGCAAATAGCAATAGTTCATTTCTTTATATTTATTGAGTACTATCCCATGGTATGGCTATAAATCTGTTTAACCATCTAGCCTCTAAAGAACACAGATATTTCCCAGTTTGGGGCTGTTAAAACTGAAAATGTTTTGAACATTTGTGTACACATTCTTACATGCAAAATTATGAGCATAATTTTGGAATGTGTCTTTATTATTACTTTAGTTACTACAGGATCTGTTGTACCTCCTTTATTCTATGGCTAACATTAGTAATTAGTATCTTACTTTCTTTTTTTTTTAAATTTTCAATATTTTTATTACATATTTTCCTCAGTTACATTTCCAATGCTATCCCAAAAGTCCCCCATAGCACCCCCCACTTCCCTACCCACCCATTCCCATTCTTTTGGCCCTGGCATTCCCCTATATTGGGGCATATAAAGTTTGCAAGTCCAATGGGCCTCTCTTTCCAGTGATGGCCAACTAGGCCATCTTTCGATACATATGCAGCTAGAGACAAGAGCTCCGGGGTTCTGGTTAGTACATCATGTTGTTCCGACAATAGGGTTGCAGATCCCTTTAGCTCCTTGGGTACTTTCTCTAGCTTCTCCATTGGGAGCCCTGTGATACATCCAATAGCTGACTGTGAACATCCACTCCTGTGTTTGCTAGGCCCCGGCATAGTCTCACAAGAGACAGCTATATTTGGGTCCTTTCAGCAAAATCTTGCTAGTGTATGCAATGGTGTCAGCGTTTAGAAGCTGCTTATGGGAAGGATCCCTGGATACGGCAGTCTCTAAATGGTCCATCCTTTCATCACAGCTACGAACTTTGTCTCTGTAACTCCTTCCCTGGGTGTTTTGTTCCCAATTCTAAGAAGGGGCACAGTGTCCACATTTTGGTCTTCATTCTTCTTGAGTTTCATGCGTTTAGTAAATTGTATCTTATATCTTGGGTATCCTAAGTTTTGGGCTAATATCCACTTATCAGTGAATACATATTGTGTGAGTTATTTTGTGATTGTGTTACTTCACTCAAGATGGACCCTCCAGGTCCATCCATTTGGCTATAAATTTCATAAATTCATTCTTTTTAATAGCTGAGTAGTACTCCATTGTGTAAATGTACCATAATTTCTGTATCCATTCCTCTGTTGAGGGACATCTGGGTTCTTTCCAGCTTCTGGCTATTATAAATAGGGCTGCTACGAACATAGTGGAGCATGTGTCCTTTTTACCAGTTGGGACATCTTCTGGATATATGCCCAGGAGAGGTATTGCTGGATCCTCCGGTAGTACTATGTCCAATTTTCTGAGGAACCGCCAGACTGATTTCCAGAGTGGTTGTACAAGCTTGCAATCCCACCAACAATGGAGGAGTGTTCCTCTTTCTCCACATCCTCGCCAGCGTCTGCTGTCACCTGAATTTTTGATCTTAGCCATTCTGACTGGTGTGAGGTGGAATCTCAGGGTTGGTTTGATTTGCATTTCCCTGATGATTAAGGATGTTGAACATTTTTTCAGGTGCTTCTCTGCCATTCGGTATTCCGCAGGTGAGAATTGTTTGTTCAGTTCTGAGCCCCATTTTTAATGGGGTTATTTGACTTTCTGGAGTGCACCTTCTTGAGTTCTTTATCTGATTTAGGATAGGTGAAGATCCTTTCCCAATCTGTTGGTGGTTTTTTTGTCTTATTGATGGTGTCTTTAGCCTTGCAGAAGCTTTGTAGTTTCATGAGGTCCCACTTGTCAATTCTCGATCTTACAGCACAAGCCATTACTGTTCTATTCAAGAATTTTTCCCCTGTGCCCATATCTTCAAGGCTTTTCCCCACTATCTCCTCTATAAGTTTCAGTGTCTCTGGTTTTATGTGAAGTTCCTTGACCCACTTAGACTTGACCTTAGTACAAGGAGATAGGAATGGATCAATTCACATTCTTCTACATGTTAACAACCAGTTGTGCCAGCACCATTTGTTGAAAATGCTGTCTTTCTTCCACTGGATGTTTTTAGCTCCCTTGTCGAAGATCAAGTGACCATAGGTGTGTGGGTCATTTCTGGGTCTTCAATTCTATTCCATTGGTCTATTTGTCTGTCACTATACCAGTACCATGCAGTTTTTTATCACAATTGCTCTGTAGTAAAGCTTTAGTTCCTGCATGGTGATTCCACCAGAGGTTCTTTTATCCTTGAGAAGAGTTTTTGCTATCCTAGGTTTTTTGTTATTCCAGATGAATTTGCAGATTGTACTTTCTAATTCGTTGAAGAATTGATTTGGAATTTTGATGGGGATTGCATTGAATCTGTAGATTGCTTTTGACAAGATAGCCATTTTTACAATGTTGATCCTGCCAATCCATGAGCATGGGAGATCTTTCAATCTTCTGAGATCTTCTATAATTTCTTTCTTCAGAGACTTGAAGTTTTTATTATACAGATCTTTCACTTCCTTAGTTACAGTCACGCCAAGATATTTTATATTATTTGTGACTATTGAGAAGGGTGTTGTTTCCCTAATTTCTTTCTCAGCCTGTTTATTCTTTCTGTAGAGAAAGGCCATTGATTTGTTTGAGTTAATTTTATATCCAGCTACTTCACCGAAGCTGTTTATCAGGCTTAGGAGTTCTCTAGTGGAATTTTTAGGGTCACTTTTATATACTATCATATCATCTGCAAAAAGTGATATTTTGACTTCATCTTTTCCAATTTGTATCCCTTTGATCTCCTTTTGTTGTCGTATTGCTCTGGCTAGGACTTCAAGTACAATGTTGAATAGGTATGGAGAAAGTGGACAGCCTTGTCTAGTCCCTGATTTTAGAGGGATTGCTTCAAGCTTCTCACCATTTACTTTGATGTTGGCTACAGGTTTGCTGTAGATTGCTTTTATCATGTTTAGGTATGGGCCTTGAATTACTGATCTTTCCAAGACTTTTATCATGAATGGGTGTTGGATCTTGTCAAATGCTATTTCCGCATCTAATGAGATGACCATGTGGTTTTTGTCTTTGAGTTTGTTTATATACTGGATTACGTTGATGGATTTCCGTGTATTGAACCATCCCTGCATCCCTGGGATGAAACCTACTTGGTCAGGATGGATGATTGTTTTGATGTGTTCTGGGATTCGGTTAGCAAGAACTTTATTGAGGATTTTTGCATCAATATTCATAAGGGATATTGGTCTGAAGTTTTCTATCTTTGTTGGGTCTTTTTGTGGTTTAGGTATCAGAGTAATTGTGGCTTCATAGAATGAGTTGGGTAGAGTACCTTCTGTTTCTATTTTGTGGAATAGTTTGTGAAGAACTGGGATTAGATCTTCTTTGAAGGTCTGATAGAACTCTGCACTAAACCCATCTGGTCCTGGGCTTTTTTTAGTTGGGAGACTATTAATGACTGCTTCTATTTCTTTGGGGGATATAGGGATGTTTAGATCATTAACCTGATCTTGATTCAACTTTGGTACCTGGTATCTGTCTAGGAACTTGTCCATTTCATCCAGGTTCTCCAGTTTTGTTGAGTATAGCCTTTGGTAGAAGGATCTGATGGTGTTTTGGATGTCTTCAGGATCTGTTGTTATGTCTCCTTTTTCATTTCTGATTTTGTTAATTAGGATGCTTTCCCTGTGCCCTCTAGTGAGTCTGGCTAAGGGTTTATCTATCTTGTTGATTTTCTCAAAGAACCAGCTCCTTGATTGGTTGATTCTTTGAATAGTTCTTCTTGTTTCCACTTGGTTGATTTCGCCCCTGAGTTTGATTATTTCCTGCAGTCTACTCCGCTTGGGTGAATTTGCTTCCTTTTGTTCTAGTGCTTTTAGGTATGTTGTCAAGCTGCTAATATGTGCTCTCTCTAGTTTCCTTTTGGAGGCACTCAGAGATATGAGTTTTCCTCTTAGAAATGCTTTCATTGCGTCCCATAAGTTTGGGTATGTTGTGGCTTCATTTTCATTGAACTCTAAAAAGTCCTTAATTTCTTTCTTTATTCCTTCCTTGACCAAGGTATCATTGAGAAGAGTGTTGTTCAGTTTCCACGTGAAGGTTGGCTTTCTATTATTTATTTTGTTATTGAAGATCAGCCTTAGTACATGGTGATCTGATAGGATGCATGGGACAATTTCAATATTTTTGTATCTGTTGAGGCCTGTTTTGTGACCAATTATGTGGTCAATTTTGGAGAAGGTACCATGAGGTGCTGAAAAGAAGGTATATCCTTTTGTTTTAGGATAGAATGTTCTGTAGATATCTGCCAGATCCATTTGATTCATAATTTCTGTTAGTTTCACTGTGTCCCTGTTTAGTTTCTGTTTCCATGATCTGTCCATTGGTGAAAGTGGAGTGTTGAAGTCTCCCACTATTATTGTATGAGGTGCAATGTGTGCTTTGAGATTTACTAAAGTTTCTTTAATGAATGTGGCTGCCTTTGTATTTGGAGTATAGATATTCAGGATTGATAGTTCCTCTTGGAGGATTTTACCTTTGATGAGTATGAAGTGTCCCTCCCTGTCTTTTTTAATGACTTTGGGTTGGAAGTCAATCTTATCAGATATTAGAATGGCTACTCCAGCTTGTTTCTTCATACCATTTGCTTGGAAAATTGTTTTCCAGCCTTTCATTCTGAGGTAGTGTCTATCTTTTTCTCTGAGATGAGTTTCCTGTAAGCAGCAAAATGTTGGGTCTTGTTTGTGTAGCCAGTTTGTTAGTCTATGTCTTTTTATCAGGGAGTTGAGTCCATTGATATTAAGAGATATTAAGGAAAAGTAATTGTTGTTTCCTGTTATTTTTGTTGTTAAAGTTGGCATTCTGTTCTTGTGGCTGTCTTCTTTTAGGTTTGTTGAGGGATTACCTTCTTGTTGTTTCTAGGGCGTGGTTCCCGTCCTTTTATTGGTTTTTTTCTGTTATTATCCTTTGAAGGGCTGGATTCGTGGAGAGATAATGTGTGAATTTGGTTTTGTCATGGAATACTTTGGTTTCTCCATCTATGTTAATTGAGAGTTTGGCTGGGTATAGTAGCCTGGGCTGGAGTTTGTGTTCTTTTAGTGTCTGTATAACATCCGTCCAGGATCTTCTGGCTTTCATAGTCTCTGGTGAGAAATCTGGTGTAATTCTGATAGGCTTGCCTTTATATGTTACTTGGCCTTTTTCTCTTACTGCTTTTAGTATTCTGTCTTTATTTAGAGCATTTGTTGTTCTGATTATTATGTGCCGGGAGGTATTTCTTTTCTGGTCCAGTCTATTTGGAATTCTGTAGGCTTCTTGTATGTTCATGGGCATCTCTTTCTTTAGATTTGGGAAGTTTTCTTCTATAATTTTGTTGAAGATGTTTGCTGGTCCTTTGAGTTGAAAATCTTCATTCTCATCCACTCCTATTATCCGTAGGTTTGGTCTTCTCATTGTGTCCTGTATTTCTTGGATGTTTTGAGTTAGGATCTTTTTGCATTTTACATTTTCCTTGATTGTTGTGCCAATGTTCTCTATGGAATCTTCTGCACCTGAGATTCTCTCTTCCATCTCTTGTATTCTGTTGCTGATGCTCGTATCTATGGTTCCAGATTTCTTTCCTAGGGTTTCTATCTCCAGTGTTGCCTCATTTTGGGTTTTCTTTATTGTGTCTACTTCCCTTTTTAGGTCTAGTATGGTTTTGTTCATTTCCATCATCTGTTTGGATGTGTTTTCCTGTTTTTCTGTAAGGACTTCTACCCGTTTGATTATGTTATCCTGTTTTTCTTTAAGGATTTGCAACTCTTTAGCAGTGTTCTCCTGCAATTCTTTAAGGGATTTTTGTGCTTCCTCTTTACTGTCTTCTATCTGTTTACCAGTGTTCCTTTGTATTTCTTTAAGTGTGTTATTAAAGTCCTTCTTGAAGTTCTCTACCCTCATCATGAGATATGCTTTTAGATCCGTGTCTAGCTTTTCCGGTGTGTTGGGGTGCCCTGGACTGGGCGAAGTGGGAGTGCTGGGTTCTGATGATGGTGAGTGGTCTTGGTTTCTGTTAGTAAGATTGTTCCGTTTACCTTTCGCCATCTGGTAATCTCTGGGGTTAGTTGTTGTCGTTGTCACTGTTTAAAGATTGGAGCAGAAGCTGTGTTTCACTCACCAGCAGTCTCAAAATCCTGTGGCAGGTGTCGTGGGTAGCTGGCAGGTGTCAGCTGACCCTGCGCTCTAGCTACTCAGGTGCTGGTCCGGCTGGAAGAGGCCTGTGGTCCTACTCAGGCCTGTTTTCTGCTTCCCTAACTAATGCAGTCTCAGGTCCCGCGTGATTGGACTGGAGCAGAGGCTGTGTTCCACTCACCAGCAGTCTCAAAATCCTGTGTCGGGGGTCCTGGGTAGCTGGCGGGTGTCAGCTGACCCTGCGCTCTAGCTACCCTGGTGCTGGTCCGGCCAGAAGAGCACTTTCTTTTTATCTTTACAATATTTGCTAGAGACTTGCTAGTTGTATCAATAATTTTCAGAGCCAACACCTTGTCTAATATTTTTTTCTATTCTCCATTTTCAATGTCATTAATTTCTGCTGCTCTTTTAGTATCTCTTTCTTTATGCGTTTACTTTTTTTTTTTTTTTGAAACAGGGGCTCATGTGTTCTAGGGTGTTCTCCAACTCCCTACAAAGTCAAAGATAGCTTTGAATCCCTGATCCTCCTGCCTCCACCGCTGAGTGCACCACGACACGGAGCTCTGTTTTCTTTCCAGTCTCTTAAGGTGTGAGCTTAGATTCTAGAGCTACAGTTTCCCCCTTTCTTAGGTGTAAGCAATTCTTACTGTCAATTTCTCTCTGTGTACTGCTATTATCTGCTCCTGTGTACTTCTGTATTGCTCCATTTTCATTTTCACTCAGCCCTACAGATTTTTAAATCTCTTTGGAAACTATCTCTTTAACTTATAGGTTATCAGTTATTCTGCCTAATTTCCAAGTGTTTGGAGGATCTAAGCCTTCCATTTTAATACTCACTTTATGTTTATTCCATATTTCTTTTTTCTTTTACTTTTATAGGTTATCTGAATTAATTTTTTAATTTCATTTTACTTATGTATAATGATTTTGACTACATTCTTTTGTATAGTTTTCTTAGTAGGTTTTGTAATAATAATAAATATAATAAATAGTAATACACATTAAACCATCACAGTATTAATTATTAGTATTGATATTCTATCACTCTGAGTAAAGGATGACTCTTGATTTCTTTTGGTCACTTTACCATTCACGTATTTAAATTTTTCATGGTTCTTTATAATCACTGTGCTCCATATCAGCCAAGTCTTAAGATACTTGCCTTAATCTCAGTATATAATTACAGATATAATAATAATATACCAAGTGAAATATTTGATTCTGTTTTTACCTGTTCTCTTGTTTTTTCACTTATCAAAGTTCCATGTTAATTCTGTAAAATTGCTTTTGTCTTCAGAGGACTTCCTTCAGCCATTATATCAAGGTTGGTTTGCTAGTGACACTGTTACTAATTGTCCTTCTTCTGAGAATGTCTTGGTTTACCTTTATATTCCTAAAGGATGGATGAGGTTATTCCTTTGATGGATAAGAAAGTTGTGATTGGCACATGGAATTAGCTACTTTTTCTGTTGCTGTGACAAAATCCCAGGCAAAAGCAACTTACAGAAGGAAGCATTTGTTTTGGCTCACAGTTTGAGGGGATACAGTTCAAGGGTAGAAGACAGAACAAGGAATGCAAATTTAGTGGTGGTAATGGAAGCATGAGACAGCTAGTCACATAGTATCCAGAGTAAAAAAGCATGGAAAGATGAGTGCTAGCATTCTTAACCCCACTTCATCCCCCACTGTCCCATCAACTTTATGTTCCTTTTTAAAACCCACCGAATCCACCTAGTACTGCAATGATATGCACAAGCATAGGATCATCTAGTAAAATATGGCCATCTTCTCAGGGGCTATATTTGTGAAAATGAACTACCCCTCCCCCACCATTTACCAATTCCTTCTCAACTAGAGGTAGAACTTCAGGAGCTGCTCCATGCTGAGATTTGTTTCTGGCTTGATGTTGTGCGGGTCGTGCATGTGAAGTCAGAGATGCTGTGGGTTCATGAGTCTAGCAAATACTGTCTCACTGCAGATGTCCTATATCACTAGCTTCTACAACCTTCCAGCCCACTCTTGACAATAATTCCTGAGCCTGAAAAGGAGAAGCCTGGGAGATGCACCATTTGAGGCTGAGCATTCCAGTCTCGAATTCCCTGTAATTGACCACTTGTGGCTTTCTGTATTGTTACTTCTTGCAAAAAGAAGCAGCTTTGATGTGGGTTGCAGTAACTGGTGGTTATAAAACTGAGTTTAAATAGAAATATCTTACAAAATAAAGACAATGCCTCTATCAGACACCATAGGCTATCAGATAAAAATCTCAGCACCAGGTATAGGTTGTCTCCTTTTGAGTTATTAGTCAGTAGGGTCCCATATATCTCCCCTAAACATTACAAGATCTTGCCATTGTTCTTAATTACCCTCCAAAACTTGATGGTATGACTTTGTTGATGAAAGCACCACATGTTGAGTCATAGGATGCAAAGAAACTAAGCTGGTAACAACCTGGACATTTCATCCCTACTGGCTAGAAACTCTTTATTTCTCACTTTAATAAAATTATTCTTCTTAGCACTAGGAACAACCTGGTGAGTACATGTTTAGGCAGGGTAGTTGTTGAATGCCATCTCAAAGGAACGTGACATTTGAGTTGAGGTGAAAATGTAGCTAATACAGAGATACAATGAGACTTAAGTTATACAGTGAGAATACAGCTATACCAAAATGTGAGAGAAGCCTTTGGAGCTGGGTCAGCAGGTAAAAGTACTTACTGCAAAATCCTGAAGACCTGAGTTCAATCCCCAGAACCCACATAGAAAACTGGATGCAGTTAACCAGAAGCACGTGAGTCAGCTAACCTGGACTGTGCTATCCACAAGTAGAAACAAAAAATACACCAATGCAACAAGGTAGAAGGAGACAACCAACTCCCAGCAGTTGTCCCTAGACCTCCACAAGCATGCCATGGTAATCACAGAGCACAGGGTAAGATTCATTAGAATGAGTACATACTGATGGACTCCAGACAATGAAAAGTAAGAAACTGATGTTGTCTCTGCTCATTTCATATGAATATCTGCTTCTCCTCCTGAATTTTGTGTTCAATAATTCTATCTGTCTACATATGTAAGAAATGCAGGAGTCAGCAGTCATCCTGCACTCTTCCTACTCATCTCCCTTATAAACTATCATTGAACTATGACACTTTTTTTTAAGAATGACCCTTTATCTCCACTCACACTGACACTATCCTATTTTGGAAGCCAATTTTGGTAATGGTTCCTTTTGGCTGTTTTTTTTTTTTTTAATTAAGTACAAACTGGCCTCAAATCATTATGCAGCACAGGCTTGCCTCAAACTCCTAATCCTCATGCCTTCACTCTCAAATACTGGAAATACAGCACTAGGTCCTATAGAAGCCACTACTTTAGTAGGAGAGGGAGTTAAAACAGAGTCTTATGTAGCCAAGTTGGCCTTAAAGATACTATGTAGTTGTGGCTGATCTTGAACACCTGATCATCCTGCTTACATCTCCCAAATACTGACTGCAAATATGCACCATCACATTGGCTTAGAAACCAGTATTTTTAATTATAGTATTAAAACTGATTCCTGAACTTGGTTAATGATTTCCAATTTCCGACTTCTAATCCTCCTTTTACTTTGCTTCTTGTATAATATTTCAAAAATAAATTATTCATCTCACCCAGTCTGCTTAATTTCTCAATGTTCCTCCTTTCTCCATTGCCAAAATTTGATGTTTATGAGCCTCTAATGCCCACATACCAAAGGGCCTCCTTGAAACCTGCTCCAGTCTTGATCATTTCACCATGTACCATCCAGTTGTTCAATCCTTATCACTGAAAATAGTCTTCATTTTCTTGTCCCGTTCATCCCAGTAGTAGCATGAGTTTGGCTATAGTTCAAACCTACATGCTAAACCCATCTATTTCCCTCTATCTCCATCATAATTGCTTTGGTACAAGCAATTATTATTTCTTAGTAGACTATCATGATGGTCTCCTAAACTTATCTCTTTATCTTCTCTTCCTGTTTTTAGATACATTGTCTACAACCACAGCTATTTTTCACAAATATAAATGAGTATCATCTTGATTGTCTTCGGAATTATTTTTCTTTCTTTTTTTTTTTTTTAGAGGAGCAGTTTAAATATTTACTTCTTCAAATAAGTCTACTATACACATACCCAAGTATAAACAAGCATTTGGATGGATCGCTTCTCTACTTTTTACAGCCTTGGAAATAATTACTTTCCTGCCAGCCAGCCAGGCAACCTGAGAAAACATAACCAATGCCAAATGCTTAAGATTCCATGTTATCTTTGAAAATAAAATACAGGATTATTTCCCTTCATTAACAGTTGTTATTCCCGTTTTTTTCCTGCTTTACAAACTGCATATTTAGTTTGAAGGCAAAATTTGCAAGAAATGTACCAACTATAGAGAAGCTAAAATTAATGTGATGCAGAGCCACAAAAATTGCTAGATTTTAGTTGACTCCTTCTATAATTTTCTTATTTCTTGCTTCAGAATGTTTTTCTTCTCATAAATACAGTTTCTTTTTTTTTCCTTTTTTAAAAATTTTTAATATTTTTATTACATATTTTCCTCAATTACATTTCCAATGCTATCCCAAAATTCCCCCATAGCGCCCCCCACTTCCCTACCCACCCATTCCCATTCTTTTGGCCCTGGCATTCCCCTATATTGGGGCATATAAAGTTTGCAAGTCCAATGGGCCTCTCTTTCCAGTGATGGCCGACTAGGCCATCTTTCAATACATATGCAGCTAGAGACAAGAGCTCCGGGGTTCTGGTTAGTACATCATGTTGTTCCAACAATAGGGTTGCAGATCCCTTTAGCTCCTTGGGTACTTTCTCTAGCTTCTCCATTGGGAGCCCTGTGATACATCCAATAGCTGACTGTGAACATCCACTCCTGTGTTTGCTAGGCCCCGACATCGTCTCACCGGAATTATTTTTCATTGCCAACTGACTTTAGCATCCTTTGGAGACACACCTCTTACATACTCTATGAGGGTGTTTCCATAGTGATTTAACTGAGAAAGGAAGACCTACCCTGAATTCAGGTGGTGGAAGAAAGGGAAAGATGAACTAAGTACCAGCATTCATCTCCCTGGTTTCTGGCTCAGTATTCAACAGTACACACTGTTTCACACGCCCAAGGTTTTCTCACCATGATCTCTTGTGCCCTCCAATTATGTAAGAAACATTTAATAGACCCTTCCTTCCTTATGTCGCTTTTGTCAGACATTTTTTTAATATAAAAAAAAGTATTGAATATACCAGTTGCTCTTGTGACAGAGCTTGAAGTCTACAATTTGTTAAGACTCCAACATTGGACAGTAAATCTGTGTCCTCATCACTTTCTCCTCTTGACACACCATGCTCAGTCCTAGCAGACTTCTTTCTTCTTTTTGTTCCCAAGATGCATCATGCTCATTCCCACTTTTGAGCCTTTGCACATGGATAGTCTCCCCTCTCACAACCCATTTCCCACTCTGTCAACACTGAGCTATGCCTTACTTCTACTCAACTCTTAGAGATATTTTTGAGGTGGCTATTTTGGATTACTCATATTAAATTAGGTCACCTCTAGTACTTCTGTAAACCCTTGTCCCCGCACCCCCCCACAAGCATGGGCCATATGTTATTATGCTCATTCAACCACCCCTCTCCTTTACTGAAGTGTAAATGCTATGTGGACAATTTCCAAGTTCTTTTCTTCATTACTTGTAGTCATTGGCTTTGGTTGCCATAACTGTGAACTACAGAAAGGATGGTTCAAATAACAATAATATATTGCCTTACAGCTCTGAAGTCCAGAAGTCTACCTGGTTCCTGTTCAAAGTGTAAGTGGTAAATCCATCCCATTAGTCTCTCCTCACTTCTAGGAGTTACCTGGCAGTCTTGGGGATTTTTTGGCTTGTAGATGCATAACCTTGATCCATACCTTTGCGTTTTCAAGGGATGCTCTGTGCAGCTGTGCTCTTTTCATTTCTTTCTTAAAAATTATATTTTATGCATGTGTGCATATGAGTGTGTGGTACATGAGTATGTTTACAAGTATGTTTATGCATGCATGTGGAGACCAAAGAACCACCTCAGGAACAATGTCTACCTACATCCTTTGAAACAGAGTCTTTCTTTTTTTTTAATTGGATATTTTATTTGTTTCAAATGTTACCCCATTTCCCAGTTTGCCCTCTGTAAACCCCCATCCCACCCCATCCCCCTGCTTCTATGAGGGTGCTCCCTCACCCACCTACCCACTCCAGCCTCACCACCTCAGCATTATTCTACACTGGGGCATCAAGCCTTCACATGACCAAGAGCCTCCCCACTCATTGATGCCAGATAAGGCACCTTCAGCTCCTTCATTCCTTCCCATTGGGGTCCCTGTGCTCAGTCTGATGGTTGGCTTTCAGGCCTCCACATATGTATCAGTCAGGATCTGGCAGAGCCTCTCGGGAGGCAGCTGTATCAGGGTCCTGTCAGCAAACACTTCTTGGCATCAGCCATAGTGACTGGATTTGGTGTGTGCACGTGGGATGGATCCTCAGATGGGGCAGTCTCTGGATGGCTTTTCCTTCAGTCTGAAACAGAGTCTTTCATTGGCCTTTTAGAGACAGAGACAGGAGGATTTCTATGATGTTGAAGGCATTCTGGTCTACACAGTAGGACCCTGTCTTAAAACAGAACACAAATCTCAAGTTCAAGAATAATCTTCTGATTCCAATAATGAAAACATTTCTTAGTGAGCTAAACCAGTCTCTAAACAGTACATGGCCACCACATATAATGGCTGATGATCAACAAAGAAGACACAGATGGAAGGAGGCTCAGATGCACCCAGCCCTCAAATCTTCTATATGTAAGAATCTGCAATCCCATAGCAACTTAGTCTCCCTCTTTGCTTCTTACTGAATTTTGGCATCTGGGATAGAGGATGTTCTACCCTTGAACTCCATTCTGACTAGGTCAGGGTTAGATAAGATACTTTCCAGAAGTTTACCATCCCAGGCAGACTCACAGAGCCCCCTGCCTTTGTCTTCTCAGCACTTCTGGCCTCCCCTCTGAACCTGACTGATACTTGATAAATGTCTACTCGGAGGTCCTTTGATGAAAATGCCATGGCATGTAAGTTAATTAATTATCAAGTACTGGTATGAATAATAAAAATGGGATGAGTTTGTATTGCCTGGCCTTGAATAACTTACATAAAATGAATGTTTCTTGCCAAACCACAGGCATATCTGAATTAGAAAAAAGAGATTGATAAAGTATATTTGGTACCTTAGTCCTTCAGAGTCAACATAAAAAATGTACGCTTTTCCAGACTCTTTTGTTGTTGCTGGGGGCTGTGCTCGGCTGGTCAGCTCGCTTCCATCAAAGATGATGAAGCCCTCCTTGCAGTGGCTTTCATCTAATGTTCCGTGTATTAAGAGAAATGCTCGCCTGGGAAATGGTCTTTCATCTGCTCCAAGCATGTTTTTAAAATAGTGATTGCTATGTCTTTATGGAGCTCCGTTTCCTTGGATACCATGATTGGTAGATACTTGGGCACCTGATCCAAGCTGAGTCAATCAAAATTCTTCCAGGGACATTTGATACTTTGTATTAAAAAGAAGTATAAAAATCTCTGTTGAAACAGCTCTTGGTAACAAGAGTATAGAAATGGTCAGCTTCTAGGAATCCAGTCCTGTGGAAAACATCTAAGAGAATCAAACAAGCGTAGGAGGTGGAGGTGGAGATGGAGGTGTAGGATGGGGGTGGGGATGGGGTTGAGGGGAATGGGAAGAAAAGGAAGATGACAGGAGAGGGTATGAGATGAAATGTGAGAGAAAATCCTGCCATTTGTTTGAGTGTTTTTTTTTCTGGTTGTCCTTACCCTTCTCATGGCTGGCTTCACAGGTAGACACTACTTGGACATTCCTTATTTGCCTGTTTTTTTTTTTCCTCCTAGTGTCTGAAAACAGTATCAAAAACAGAGATTTAAGATTTACATTTGGAAAGCACTTCAAGATTTTCATTGCAATTCAGGAAGCCTTCTTATTACTTGAATGGGTGGAGGGTGTTTTCTTGAGATATTTTGCTTTATTCTGTTTTTGAGACAGGGTCTCACGGGACCCAAGCTTGACTTGAGTTCACTATGTAACTAAGGCTACCCTAGACCCCCTGATCATCCTGCTTCTTTATCCTGAGTGCTGAGATTATAGACATGCACTACCAGTTCCAGCTATTTATTGGTTATTAGAGGAAGAGGATGGATGGTCTTCAGGAGTTACTCCTCCACTTACTAATGTGCTAGGTTGTCTGTTATTAGGTATCTTGAGATTGGATTCAACTAATATTCTGTCATTAAAAGCTAACTGCTAATATACTTCTCAATGAAAAAGGGTAAGGTCAAAAGGTTATAATGATTTGAAAATTAAAGTTAAGTCAAATTTTTGTACTGTGTTAACATACTTTAAAACTAGGTTTAAATTAACTTTATGACTACAAAAGAGACCATGATATAGGATGGGTCTAAGGAGGCCGCTAGAATACATGTGACATGTAAGTAGCAGGAGGGATGAAGGAAGTGGGACAGAGGAAGGGCAGAGGGGAGAAAGATCAATAAACATATCAAAACACAGCCTGGCATTATGAAAAATCTACAATGAAATGCATTACTTTGTATGCAAAATTTCTCTTTTTCTTTTGTGTATGAGCAAGTATGTCTATGCATGTGTGTGCGTGTGTGTGTACACACTTGTCACACATGGAAGCCAGAAGAGGAAGGACTTGTCCTCCACTCTGATTCTTGGCCATTTTCCTTTGAGGCAGGGACTCTTCCTGGATTTGGACTTTGAGATCTCCCCACCACCACCACTACCATGAAGCTGGCAGCCAAGTAGCATCATCCATCCTCCTGTCTTAGCTTGCCTCAGTGAATGGGACTCAGCTTTTATGAGTGCTAGGATGTGAACTCATGTGCATTTCTGAGAAGTAAGAACTCTTAACTACTGAGTCATGTCTCCTGCTGCAAGCCCCCCTCCCAGAAAACTGAAGTTTCTTAAAGTCTACCCATACTTTTAAGTTTAAAATGGTGCCACTAGAATTATGGAGGAAATAGGAAAAAAAAAGTAGCTACCACTCACTGTCTCCCAGCACATGACAAAATCTCATTTAAATCCCATAACACCATAGTTCCTGAGCAATCCCTGTTCTGCAGAGCATTAAAGAATCTTAGAGAGGTGAGACAGTTTTTCAGGCAGCATTTGAAAATGTAGTGATTCAAACCTGGAACCATAAAACTCCAAACTCCACATTTACTTCAAACATAGCCTTTGCACTGCAATCAGCCAGGGTGTTCCTGGGAGTCTCAATTAGCTATTTTGTGTTATGGATCACCTGGCTCAATTTGGACTTCAAGTAATGAAGTACCAGGCTGCATTATGTTTTCTTATGTATAAAATGTTTACAGTAGGTAATTCTAGGGAAGAGATTTCAGCTCAAGCCCTAGTCCTGTCTTCCCAGTCTGCTAATAAGGAAATAAATATGCAAAGGAATAGATACGCAATCCAGACATTTCTAGGTGCCTGCTTACAGGCATTCCACCTCCACATTTCTCTATTTTTTTTTGATTTTTTTTATTACGTATTTTCTTCAATTACATTTCCAATGCTATCCCAAAAGTCCCCCATACCCTCCCCCCACTTAACTACCCACCCATTCCCACTTTTTGGCCCTGGCTTTCCCCTGTACTGGGGCATATAAAGTTTGCATGTCCAATGGGCCTCTCTTTCCAGTGATGGCCTACTGGGCCATCTTTTGATACATATGCAGCTAGAGTCAAGAGCTCCAGGGTACTGATTAGTTCATAATGTTGTTGCACCTACAGGGTTGCAAATCTCTATAGCTCCTTGGATACTTTCTCTAGCTCCTCCATTGGGGGCCCTGTGATCCATCCAATAGCTGAGTATGAGCATCCACTTATGTGTTTGCTAGGCCCCGGCCTAGTCTCACAAGAGACAGCTATATCAGGGTCCTTTCAGCAAAATCTTGCTAGTGTATGCAATGGTGTCATCCTTTGGAGGCTAATTATGGGATGGATCCCTGGATGTGGCAGTCTCTAGATGGTCCATCCTTTTGTCTCAGCTCCAAACTTTGTCTCTGTAACTCCTTCCATGGGTGATTGTTTCCAATTCTAAGAAGGGGCAAAGTGTCCACACTTTGATCTTCATTCTTCTTCAGTTTCATGTGTTTTACAAATTGTCTCTTATATCTCGAGTATACTAAGTTTCTGGGCTAATATCCACTTATTACTGAGTACATATCATTTGAGTTCTTTTGTGATTGTGTTACTTCACTCAAGATGATGCCCTCCAGGTGCAACCATTTGCCTAGGAATTTCATAAATTCATTCCTTTTAATAGCTGAGTAGTACTCCATTGTGTAAATGTACCACATTTTTTGTATCCATTCCTCTGTTGAGGGGCATCTGGGTTCTTTCCAGCTTCTGGCTATTATAAATAAGGCTGCTATGAACATAGTGGAGCATGTGTCCTTCTTACCGGTTGGGACATCTTCTGGATATATGCCCAGGAGAGGTATTGCTGGATCCTCCTGTAGTACCATGTCCAATTTTCTGAGGAACCGCCAGACTGATTTCCAGAGTGGTTGTACAAGCTTGCAATCCCACCAACAATGGAGGAGTGTTCCTCTTTCTCCATATCCTCGCCAGCAACTGTTGTCACCTGAATTTTTGATCTTAGCCATTCTGACTGGTGTGAGATGGAATCTCAGGGATGTTTTGATTTGCATTTCTCTGTTGATTAAGGATGTTGAACATTTTTTCAGGTGTTTCTCAGCCATTTGGCATTCCTCAGGTGAGAATTCTTTGTTTAGCTCTGAGGCCCAATTTTAATGGAGTTATTTGATTTTCTGGAGTCCACCTTCTCGAGTTCTTTAAATATATTGGATATTAGTCCCCTATCTGATTTAAGATAGGTAAAGATGGTTTCCCAATCTGTTGGTGGCCTTTTTGTCTTATTGACAGTGTCTTTTGCCTTGCAGAAGCTTTGCAGTTTCATGAGGTTCCATTTGTCGATTCCCAATCTTACAGCACAAGATATTGCTGTTCTATTCAGGAATTTTTCCCCTGTGCCCATATCTTTGAGGCTGTTCCCCACTTTCTCCTCTATAAGTTTCAGTGTCTCTGGTTTTATGTGAAGTTCCTTGATCCACTTAGATTTGACCTTAGTACAAGGAGATAGGAATGGATCAATTCGCATTCTTCTACATAATAACAACCAGTTGTGCCAGCACCATTTGTTGAAAATGCTGTCTTTCTTCCACTAGATGGTTTTAGCTCCCTTGTTGAAGATCAAGTGACCATAGGTGTGTAGGTTCATTTCTGGGTCTTCAATCCTATTCCATTGGTCTACTTGTCTATCACTATACCAGTACCATGCAGTTTTTATCACAATTGCTCTGTAGTAGAGCTTTAGGACAGGCATAGTGATTCCAACAGAGGTACTTTTATCCTTGAGAAGAGTTTTTGCTATCCTAGGTTTTTTGTTATTCCAAATGAATTTGGAGATTGCTCTTTCTAATTCGTTGAAGTATTGATTTGGAATTTTGATGGGGGTTGCATTGAACCTGTAGATTGCTTTTGGCAAGATAGCCATTTTTACAATGTTGATCCTGCCAATCTATGAGCATGGGAGATCTTTCCATCTTCTGAGATCTTCTTTAATTTCTTTCTTCAGAGACTTGAAGTTTTTATCATACAGATCTTTCACTTCCTTAGTTAGAGTCACGCCAAGATATTTTATATTATTTGTGACTATTGAGAAGGGTGTTGTTTCCCTAATTTCTTTCTCAGCCTGTTTATTCTTTGTGTAGAGAAAGGCCATTGACTTGTTTGAGTTAATTTTCTATCCAGCTACTGATGGTGTTTTGGATTTCTTCAGGATCTGTTGTTATGTCTCCCTTTTCATTTCTGATTTTGTTAATTAGGATGTTGTCCCTGTGCCCTCTAGTGAGTCTGGCTAAGGGTTTATCTATCTTGTTGATTTTCTCCAAGAACCAACTCCGAGTTTGGTTAATTCTTTGAATAGTTCTTCTTGTTTCCATTTGGTTGATTTCACCCCTGAGTTTGATTATTTCCTGCCGTCTACTCCTCTTGGGAGGATTTTCTTCCCTTTTTTCTAGAACTTTTAGATGTGTTGTCAAGCTGCTAGTGTGTGCTCTCTCCAGTTTCTTTTGGAGGCACTCAGAGCTATGAGTTTCCCTCTTAGAAATGCTTTCATTGTGTCCCATAGGTTTGGGTATGTGGTGGCTTCATTTTCATTAAACTCTAAAAAGTCTTTAATTTCTTTCTTTATTCCTTCCTTGACCAAGGTATCATTGAGAAGAGTGTTGTTCAGTTTCCAGGTGAATGTTGGCTTTCCATTATTTATGTTATTATTTAAGATCAGCGTTAGTCCATGGTGGTGTGATAGGATGCATGGGACAATTTCAATATTTTTGTATCTGTTGAGGCCTGTTTTGTGACCAATTATATGGTCAATTTTGGAGAAGGTCCCGTGAGGTGCTGAGAAGAAGGTATATCCTTTTGTTTTAGGATAAAATGTTCTGTAAATATCTGTTAAGTCCATTTGTTTCATAACTTCTGTTAGTTTCACTGTGTCCCTGTTTAGTTTCTGTTTCCACGATCTGTCCATTGATGAAAGTGGTGTGTTGAAGTCTCCCACTATTATTGTGTGAGGTGCAATGTGTGCTTTGAGCTTTACTATAGTGTCTTTAATGAATGTGGCTGCCCTTGCATTTGGAGCATAGATATTCATAATTGAGAGTTCCTCTTGGAGGATTTTACCTTTGATGAGTATGAAGTGTCCCTCCTTGTCTTTTTTGATAACTTTGGGTTGGAAGTCGAATTTATTCGATATCAGAATGGCTACTCCAGCTTGTTTCTTCAGACCATTTGCTTGGAAAGTTGTTTTCCAGCCTTTCACTCTGAGGTAGTGTCTGTCTTTTTCCCTGAGATGGGTTCCCTGTAAGCAGCAGAATGTTGGGTCCTGTTTGAGTAGCCAGTCTGTTAGTCTATGTCTTTTTATTGGGGAGTTGAGTCCATTGATATTAAGAGATATTAAGGAAAAGTAATTGTTGCTTCCTTTTATTTTTGTTGTTAGAGTTGGCATTCTGTTCTTGTGGCTGTCTTCTTTTTGGTTTGTTGAGGGATTACTTTCTTGCTTTTTCTAGGGTGTGATTTCCGTTCTTGTATTGGGTTTTTTTTCTGTTATTATCCTTTGAAGGGCTGGATTCGTGGAAAGATAATGTGTGAATTCGGTTTTGTCATGGAATACTTTGGTTTCTCCATCTATGGTAATTGAATGTTTGGCTGGGTATAGTAGCCTGCGCTGGCATTTGTGTTCTCTTAGTGTCTGTATAACATCTGTCCAGGCTCTTCTGGCTTTCATAGTCTCTGGTGAAAAGTCTGGTGTAATTCTGATAGGCCTGCCTTTATATGTTACTTGACCTTTCTCCCTTACTGCTTTTAATATTCTACCTTTAGTGCATTTGTTGTTCTGATTATTATGTGTCGGGACGAATTTCTTTTCTGGTCCAGTCTATTTGGAGTTCTGTAGGCTTCTTGTATGTTCATGGGCATCTATTTCTTTAGGTTGGGAAGTTTTCTTCTATAATTTTGTTGAAGATATTCGCTGGCCCTTTAGGTTGAAAATCTTCATTCTCATCAACTCCTATTATCGGTACGTTTGGTCTTCTCATTGTGTCCTGTATTTCCTGGATATTTTGAGTTAGGATCCTTTTGCATTTTGTATTTTCTTTGATTGTTATACCAATGTTCTCTATGGAATCTTCTGCACCTGAGATTCTCTCTTCCATCTCTTGTATTCTGTTGCTGATGCTCACATCTATGGTTCCAGATTTCTTTCCTAGGGTTTCTATCTCCAGTGTTGCCTCATTTTGGGTTTTCTTTATTGTGTCTACTTCCCTTTTTAGGTCTAGTATGGTTTTGTTCATTTCCATCACCTGTTTGGATGTGTTTTCCTGTTTTTCTTTAAGGACTTCTACCTGTTTAGTTGTCTTTTCCTGTTTTTATTTAAGGACTTCTACCTGTTTGATTGTGTTATCCTGTTTTTCTTTAAGGACTTGTAACTCTTTAGCAATGTTCTCCTGTAATTCTTTAAGTGAGTTATTAAAGTCCTTCTTGATCTCCTCTACCATCATCATGAGATATGCCTTTATATCCAGGTCTAGCTTTTCGGGTGTGTTGGGGTGACCTGGACTGGGCGAAGTGGGAGTGCTGGGTTCTGATGATGGTGAGTGGTCTTGGTTTCTGTTAGTAAGATTCTTACATTTACCTTTTGCCATCTGGTAATCTCTGGAGTTAGGTGTTATAGTTGTCTCTGTTTAGAGATTGTTCTTCTGGTGATTCTGATTACCATCTATCAGCAGACCTGCGAGACAGGCTCTCTCTGCGTTTCAGTGGTTAGAGCACTCTCTGCTGGCAAGCTCTCCTCTTACAGGGAAGGTGCACAGATATCTGGTGTTTGGACCTCCTCCTGGCCAAAGAAGAAGGCCCAAAACAGCACCTTTCCCAGAAGCTGTGTTGCTTTGGCAGGTCACAGAAGCTTTCAGCTTCTGTGGTGCACAATCTCACCTGTGCAGACTAAGTTTCTAAGTTTGGCAGAGTCCCGGAACCAAGATGGCGCTCCCTGCTCCTGAGGCAGAGGGCTCCCGTGCAGGGCGTTTTCCTGTGCTCCCCGGCTGGGAGGGTGGCCGGATGTCTGCAGCCTGAAAAGGGTGCTGCCTCAGCGGCTCTGTGGCTCCCGCCTGTCCCAGAAGCTGTCTGCTTCTGTGGTGCACACTCTCACCTGTGCAGACTAAGTACCTAAGTTCGGCGGAGTCCTGGAACCAAGATCCATATTCTTTTTTCATTGGTCCTTTTTTCCTTTGTTCTGAGATCCAGTGAAGTCAGAAAAATGGTACTTTTCATCTTTATTTAAAGAACATATTATTATTATTATTATCATTACCGTTATCAATTTTTTTATTTACATCTCAAATATTGTCCTGCTCCCACACCCCCTTGCTCAGTTCTTCACTTTTTTCCCTCTCACTTTGCCTCTGAGATGGGTATCATCATTGGGGTCCCCCTTCCCTGGGCCAGCAAGTCTTTACAGGATTAGGCAGAACCACTCCCACTAAGGCCAGTCAAGGCAGTCCACTGCTACATATATATTGGTGGCCTCAGTCTAGATTTACTTGCTCTTTATTTGGTGACTTTATCTCTGGGAGCTCCCAGCAGTACATATTAGTTGACACTGTTGGTCTTCCATGTTGCCAACCCCTTCAGTTCCTTCAATCCTCCCACTAACTGTTACATACATGTCTCTGACCTCACTCTAGTAGTTGGATATAAGCATCAACATCTGTCTCATTCAGTTGTTGGTATAGCATACAGAGGACAGCATTGCTAGGCTCCTCTCTGAAAGTACAACAGAGCATCAGTAATACTGTCAGGCTTTGGTACTTGCCCATGGGATAGATCCCAAGTTGGGCTGGTCACTGGTCTGCCATTCTTTTAGTTATTACTCCATTTCCCCCTGCATTTCTTTTAGATAGGAACAATTTTAGGTTGAAAATATATAGACTCAATACAATTCCCATCACTATTCCAATATAATTCCTCACAAACATGGAAAGAACAATTTTCAACTTCATATGGGAAAACAAAAACCCAGGATAGCCAAAACAATTCTGAACAATAAAAGAACATGAGAAGAATCACTTAAGCAAAAGTAATAATAATAATAATAATAATAATAATAATGAAGCACATGGAATTGGTACAGAGACAGACAGGTTGGTCAATGAAATAAAAATGAAAACCCAGGAATAAACACATACACCTATGGTCACTTGATCTTTGACAAAAAAAAAAAAAAGCTAAAACCATACAGTGGAAAAAAATAAGGCATCAACAAATGGTGCTGGTCTAACTGGCAGTCTGCCTGTAGAAGAATGAAAACTGATTCATAATTATCACCGTGCACAAAGTTTAAATCTAAGTGGATCAAGGACCTCATCATGAAACCAAATACACTGAATTTAATAGAAGAGAAATTGGAAAATAACCTCAAACACATTGGCATAGTGAGAAATTTCCTGAATATAACACACAAATAGCTGAGACTCTAATCCATAAATGGGACATTACAGACCTGCAAACTTCTGTAAGGCAAAGGACACTGTCAACAAGACAAAAAGCAAGGGTACAGAAAATTTTATTGTGTGGAGTCTTACTTCAACTAGATAAAACAAGTCTGTTTATTAGGAAATATGTAATCATATCTTGACCATTGTATCAAGGCCTGTAGTATTTTCAGAGGACTATTACTATAAACTCACTTGGTATTACCTTGAATCTGGTAGCTTATTTGTACCATTTATAGCAGTTGTCCTCAACCTTCCTAATGCCAGCAATCCTTTAATACAGTTCCTTATGTTGTGGTCACCCCAAACAAAAATATATATTTTTTGCTTCTTTTATAATTGTAATTTAAAAAATTTGTTTCAATTGTTCATGGTAAAATGTTGTTTTATGAAGGTTGTGCAGAACAATGTAGACTCCTTTATAGCCAATTATAATGTAACCCTAAAAGGAAAGACTATGATAATATCTCAAATTTGATTCCTATTGAAAGAAAGAAAACTAAATTCAAGACTTTAAAGCCCTACCCAGAAAGTTTATTCAAGGTCCATACCTCATGTGGCTTGCTAGTTAGGAGGGCTTTTTGGGCTTAGAGCAAAGAACAAAGGCTGTAAAGTCATCCCAGGAACCAACTAGACTTTGAGATAAGAAAGACATGCAAGGAAAATCCCCCCAGGACAAGCTCAAGATGAGTAGTGGACCACCTGCTGATATGGTTTGGGCTTAGCCAAATGTCCTGCAGACCAAGATAAATACCCTCCCTTTAGAGTTACTCTCTGATGTTTAAATTGCCCATTTGTGTGTAACTGCACCAATTCGTCCCCTACCCCCACTCCTTTCCTATATAAACCCCTTTCCTATATCTACTTTTGAGCCTGGAAGCCGACATCTGTTATCTCCTGTGTGAGATGCATGTCAGTCCTGGAGCTCCGTCAATAAACTGCCTCGTGTATTTACATCAAGACAGTCTGTTTGTTCATGATTCTTGGGTGCACACCGAATCGGGAGTCGAGTGGGGGTTTCCCCACTAGGTTCTTTCACCATCACTCTTGTTCTTATGATCTTGAAGAAAAATGTTGGTGGAAGTTATGTCAGAATGTACATTTATGACACATACAGAAGTAAGTGGTGTCTTAAGAGCCAGCTTCTATAAATATTTTAAATTAGGTAAAGAAATCATTTACATATACCAATTGCAAAGACGCAGATGAGAAAAATATCAGCCAATGTAAGTTGAAGGCAATTTTCTAGAAGCATATTTTATTTTTATGTTTGTCTCATGTACATTATTTCCATTGTTTCTTTCAAATTCTGGGCTGTGTTGGGGTTATCTGTATGCTGCCTGGTTGGTGACTCTGTCTTTGGGAGCTCCCTGGGTTCTGGGTGAGTTTAGGCTGCTAGTCTTCCTATGGGTTTGCTCTCCTGAGCTTCTTCCAGCCTTTCCCTATTCCAACCACAGTGATCCCTGACTTCCATTGGTTGGGTTAAAGTATCTGCAACCTTCTCAGTTAGCTGCTTGTTGAGCCTCAAAGAGGACAGACATGCTAGGGTCCTGTCTGTAAGTATACCATAGCATCCATAATAGTGTCACTCTTCGAAGAATGGCCCCAAATTGGGCTAGTCAAAGTGCCTCCTTTCCCTCAGTCTCTTCTATATTATTTGTCCCTGCAATTCTTTTAGATATGAATAATTCTGGGTCAGTGTTTTTAACTGTGGAATGGCAATATTTAAATATAACTTATAAAATGATGAGAAAAGATTACCTGTAAATTAAGTTTCTATATACATAAACATAGTTTCCTCTTTTATTTAACTAAACATAGTAGTATTTTGATGCCTTTGAACTGCTGTATTCTCTCAAAATTGTTTTAGAAATTTACGAATATATTTTCTTTACCAATTAATTTCTTTTCATGGTTTTAATGGACATGTTGAATATAATAATATAAGTTATGTTGGTTTGGTTTTATCAAGATAAGCTTTATTATTTATTCGTGGAACCTGCTACCTTAAGATACATATCTTTATTAAAAATTAAATTTAGATAAATATTATTTCAATTGTTTTCCCATCAGTGCTTATTAGTGTAAGTGTTGTATTAAGTATCCTTTGGTTTTCAAAGTACCTTAATGACATTTCATTTTTCATTACTGTCAAATGATTTCAATGGTGTTCATTTTTCTTGTATTTTTATCAGTTTATCTCCCAGTACTCTGTTCCTCCATCTTTCTCATACACTCACTCATTCCCCCTGTTTTCATTCTCACCTGACTCAAATCTACCTACAAAATTTGTTTCCCTTCCTAAGGAGATCCATAAATTCCCCCTCCTTGAGCTCTTCTTGTTTTGCTTAGGCTCGCTGTATCTGAGGATTGCAGTATTATTTTCCTTTAAAGAAAAACTAATGTTCAAATATAAATGAGTGCATTTCATGTGTGTTTTCCTGTGTCTGGGTTACCTCATTCAGTATAATCTTTTCTAGTTCCATCCATTTGTCTTCAAATTTAAGGATGGTATCTTTTTTTTTCCTCACAGAATAGTATTCCATTGTGTATATTCACCACTTTTTTTTATTCACTATTCAGTTGAGGGACATCTAGGTTGTTTACAATTTCTGGCCACTATGAGTATAGCTGCAATGAAGATGAATAAGGAAGTGTCCTTGTGGTAATAGAGAGAGTATTCTAGGTAAATGCTCAAGATAGGTATATCTGGATCTTGAGACAGAACAATTTCCAATAGTCTGAGGAACCATTATGTTGATTTTCATAGTGGCTGTACTAGTTTGCTGTTCCATCAGCAATGGAGACACATTCCCCTTGTTCCAAATGATTGCCACCATCTGCTATTCCTTGTGGTTTCTACTTAGGCATTCTGATAGGTGTAAGATGGAATCACAAAGTTGTTCTAAATTGCATTTTCCTGATGGCTATAGACATTAAGAATTTTTAAGCGTTTCTTCGCCACTTGATATCCTCTTGAGAATTCTCATTTTAGATAAGATAACCCATTTTTAATTGTATTATTAGTTTTCTTAATATCTGGTTCCTTGGGTTTCTTATACATTAGCTCTCAGTCAGATTTGGGCTTGATGAAAATATTTTCCCATTCTGTGGGTTACTGTTTTTGCCACTCGGTGTTATTCTCTGCCTTATAGAATCTTTCCTGTTTCACAGGGAACCATGACAGTTTCAGTTTTTCATATGATGGATTACATTTCTGATTGTTGTATGTTGATCCACCTCTGCATCTTTGGGAGGTGATATACCTTATCATGATGTGTGATATCGATGTCTTTTTGTTTGGTGAGTATTTTTTATGAGTATTTTTGCATTAATGTTCATGAGGGAAATTGGTCTGTGATATACTTTCTTTGTTAAGTATTTGTGTGGTTTAGGTGTCAGGATAAATGTTGCCTCATAAAATGAACTTGGAAATATTCTGTCTGTTTATATTTTGTGAATGTATTTGAGTAGTTTTGGCACTATCAGTCCTTTAACAGTGTGATAAGAATTTGTATAATTTATGTTTTAGTGCTGTTCATTTTGTTTACAAATGCCAGTACCCTTGCATTTATGGCATAGATGATAAAAATTAAAAGATTACCTTGGTGAAAGTTTTTTTTAATGAATATGAAGTGTCTTTTTGTGTTTGCATTAATTTATTTTGGTTTGCAATCTCTCTTTTTTTTTTTTATATTAGAATGGATAAACCAAGTTGCTTCTTAGGCCCATTTGTTTATACATGTTAGATCAGGATAGTGAGAGCTCACATCATGAACTGAAAGCAGAAAGCAGAGAGAATTAATTGGTGGAAGTGAGATGATAATTTCCTTGATATACAGCCTGCAATAATATATGTATTCCTAACCCCTATTCCAAACTTGCAAGCAACACTAACCATGTGGGCCCAATTGTATAAATTCTAAAGATTATTGGAAACATTTCTTAATTAAATCACAACACTACCTTCTTCTCTTAACGTTCAGATGTCACAATGGAGAAGATAGTTGAAAGATAGCAAGAACCAAAAGTAGTGAATGACTACAAATAAAGTCTGTTTTCCAGAAACAATAAGGCATTTGTACATGTGAAGTGATAGTGACTATAACTATATGTAGAAGAAAAATTCAACATCAAGCCAGACAAAGCCCAGCATGTAGGGGTGAGATCTTTAGAACATCCCATTGCTGGCTAATGATTATAAACCACTTTTTTTTTTTGGTGTTCACTTTTGGGAGATAGAAGTTAGCTTTTTTTTTTTATGGATATGAAGCATGCACCTAATGACAGAAGAGCCTGAATATGGTGGGTTAAATGAGAAATGTCTCCTATAGGCTTAAACATTTGAATACTTCATCATCTTTTGGTGCTGGTATTTCTGAAGGTGCAGTTATTTATGGTGATGCCTGAAGAAGTGTGTAACTGGAGGCTGGTGTTGAGAATACTTAACACAGCTGGATTTCCAATTTAGTCCCCTTCTTTGTGCTTGTGAAAGAAGAGGGCTCAGTGTATCCTCCTCATTCTATTCCTGACACTTGCTGACATACAATCCTACCATCATGAAGTCTTTTCTATCTGAAAGTTTATGGTCAAAAATTATTCCTTAACAGAAAGAACACATAAAATATGAAGGAGACATTTACTCCTACAGGGATATGTAAGGAATAGAAAGGATAAAACGTGGAGTGGAACCTAAACACCCTTGACCTAAGAATAAGAAAATTAAATAACTTTAGTCAATAGATATTAGGCTTCTTATTAGATTCAAGGCTCACAACACAGGAGAGGAAACATGCTCATTAATGCAAAATTGACCAAAAAGCAGTAGCTCAGGGTGTGATAGGACATAGGCGATAACCTACTGTTATTATTTTTAGCTAGATGTATACAGTATCAATAAATCCCCACATGTAAAACAACATGCATATTTGGGTAATATTTAGCAGTAATATGAACCTAATTTTATTATTTGAAGCAAAACATATATAAATAGAAAATGTTATATAATTTGAAATAAAAGATACATAAACAATTGCATACATTGGTTTAATAAGTAAATTGAAACTGTAAAGTTCTAATTAAACTGTACATGCTCATTTACTTATAGCTTATTTGAGGTATAGGTTTTTACGTACTTAGTAGTGAGATTTCTTATGACTTTTGCAGATATCCTTAGTTTATCTTACCTTTTTCTATATTCCTTCTACATTAATCTTTCTCATTAGAACCTGACTCTCCAAAGTATCTCCAGAAAGTATGACAATCACAATTACCCATGCTGCTATCAGTAGCTATATTGAAACCCACATTTCATGTTGCTTCTGAAGATATTGTTAATGTCAAGGATCCCAGAAGCCATCAGAATATACAGTGAACTTCACAGTCAGTAAAGCTCCCTCAGATCATGTTGAGTTAAATGTTCTGAGATATGTTTTGTTGAGGTCGCATATATACTGGCAACAGAGAATGCATGGCCATGATACTTTAGGCCTCTAGAAACAATCATGTCAGTGATCCCTGCTGCATTATGGGACCACATTAATATGACAGTCTTGAACTGCATTAGAATAATTACTGATGTCAATTATCTATAATTCTGCCACATTCATAAGTGTTCTGCCATTTATAAAAATTTTTATGTCCTGTTTCATTCTGTCACTAGACAAGAGGCTTCAGTCATGGTCATACCAGCTATCTGAAATTTTCTTGATATCCCTGTTATTCCTGGCAACATAAACCAGGGTATATTCGAGATCCATTCTGCTACAGGCAACCAGGACATGAATGAACCCTCTTGCCTACTTGAATCTGCTGATGACATAAAAAATACCAACAGTCAAGAAAAATATATTAATATTACTCATAAATGATGCCACTAGTAACCATATTGAGATCTATAGTCAATTTTTGTATAAGAAGAGCTCCCTGATGTCTGAGAACCCCAGGCCAGAAGAGTCTTTCATGAAGATCATTGTCAGTATTACTGCCTGTGGTCATAATTAGGTAAGTGTTGTGTGATGCTACTGAAGAAACCATTGATGTCAGTGATCCTACCTGAAACCTGAAGCTCTGTTGAGGTCAGTGCTGCATGCTCTCACCAGTAACACGATGGAGTCTATTTTTAATCTTGCTGATGGAGATCATGGAGATGACTATGATCTGTACTGCTTCTGGAGAAACTGCTGAATTCCATGGTCCATACTGATACCCAAGATCGTTATGAGGTAAGTATTCTGAGCAGACACAGAATAACAGATCAGTGGCTGAGATTCTACATATCATAATGAATTCTGTTGATGTTCCTGATTCATCAATTTTGCCCTCAATTTTGAGCAAACAATGTATTTTGATGTTTTTGGTCCTACCTGTAAGAAGAAGCTATACTGATATCAGTGATGCATTTTGTGAACAGAAACTGGGCAAGAGTCCATTATATCTATTGCTGATGGAGATGCTGATGATGGCTATGATCTGTGTTGCTGCTTGAGAATCTGATTAATTACAAAGTCCTTACTGATGCTTGAATTCATATTGAGGTAAGTTTTCCTAGATGGCACTGAAGATCAGACTGATGTCTGAGATCATACCTGATACAGGAAATTCTCTTTATGTTTAATGATGAATGGATATAGACGCAGATGTTAAAATGAAATTATTACAGATGTATGTTATCCATTTTTCTGCTCAATTTGTGCGAAGATTCTTGCCATCTATAATAATTTTAATGTCACTATGCATCCTGCCTCTTGAACTACCTTGATGTCCTTGATTCTTCTTGGCAACAGACTCCACTTTGTATGCCAGATGCCTGGTGTCATAGGCAACCAGGTTAGGGGTGAATCTTACTCCCACTTTAGACTAATTAGTGACACCAGAGACCCCAAAGCAAAGTGAATCTTGCTCCTACTTTGGACTAATAAATGACATCAGAGGCCCCAAAGCAAAGTGAATCTTGCTCCCACTTTAGACTAATTAATGACACCAGAGACCCCAAAGCAAAATGAAGCTTGCTCCTACTTTGGACTAATTAATGATATCAGAGATCCCAAAGGCCATATAGTCATTCATCCATGATGTCACTGGTAACTATGTTGAGATTTATACTCAGAGATTGTAGTTGGAATGGTGTAGCAACTAGTATTATCTTTGAAGAGCTCCATGACATCTGAGATGCCCCAATCATAAATGTCTATTGTGAACATCATTGTCAGTACTGCTCCCTGAGTTTATAATGACAAAAGAGCTGTGTACTGTTATTGAAGTTCCCTTTGATGTCAGTGATCACATCTGCATGCTGAAGCTATGCTGATATTATTGCTGTTTGCTGTGATAAGCAAGCATAATGGAATCTATTCCATGAAGTTCCTATTACTAATGGAGACCCTGGTAATGGTTATGAGCAGTGTTGCTTCTGGAGAAACTACTGAATTCCAAGGTAAATGCTGATACACAATACCATATTGAAGTAAGTGTCGTTATCTGACACTGGATATAAAATTCATGTCTGAGATCCTACCCACCACAGGAAATTCTGTTGATGTCCCTGATGCATTCATGTAGCTGCTGATGTGAAACATGCATGGTTTTTTCATTATTATGATTCTACCTGTAACAAAAATCTATGTTGATACACCAGTGATGTATGCTGTGACCAGCAATTTTGATGGAGTCCATTATTCCTATTGCTAATGGAAACCCTCATGGTGGCTATGATCTGTGTTACTGCTTGAGAATATAATGAACCTCAAGGTCCACATTAATGCCCAAGTTCGTTTTGAGGGAAGTATTCTTATCTGGTACTGGAGGTCAGATTGATATCTGGAAACCTCCCTGCAACAGGAACATCAGTTGGTATTCCTCATGTATGTGTGTAGCCAACAATATCGAACATGTGATAAATATTGATACTTGTGATTCTGCTGGAAACCTGAAGCTATTTTGAAGTCAGTGCTGCAGTTATGACCAGCAATCATCATGGGGTCTTTTATTCCTGTTGCTAATTGAGACCCTGGTGATGGCTATGATCTGTGTTGTTTCTTGAGTACCTGATGAATTCAAAGGCCCATAGTGAAATGCTAGATTATATTGAGGTTAGTGTTCTCAATAATGGAGATCAGATTGATATCTGAGATCCTAATGGCCACTAAAATTCTGTTGATGTCACTGATACATGAATACATTGCATAATGTTGACTAAGTAATGTGCAAGATCCTTACTGCCACCCGAAATAATGTTGATATCAGGGATTTATCCTGCAACTAAATGAGGTAGTTATGACAATGATTTATTCTGTCCTGTGAATTGATGTTGATGTCATTGATATATAAATGTCTGAACACCCCATCGGATTGCAACCCCATCCATTTGAAACCTGGTTGCCTGTGATCCCTGCTGCCCCTGGTTACCATGTTAATATCACTATTACCAAGTTCCTGTAGAAACTATGATGATATCAATCATCCATTCTGCCTCAAGTAGCCATGTTGAAACCCAAAGTCCATGATGCTTATTGGATTATTGTTAATTTCAAGGATCCCTAAGGCTAGCAGAGTCTTAGGTGAAGTTTTAGATAAATTCTGCTGCGTCACATCATGTTGAATTACATGTTCTGAGATATATTGAGGTCACATATAGTGTGGCAATGGACACTGTTGCTTGTTACATATACTTCAGGTATCCAGCAGCCATGTCAGTGATATCTTCTGCCTTATGGTACCAAATTATTATCACTGTCTCCTACTGCCAATGGATTCATTATTGATGTCAATTATCAATGCTTCTGTCAAATTTATGTCAAGTATCCTGTTACCTGTAAACATTTTGATATCATGATTCAAAGTACCACTAGGGGAGTTCTTTACATGGTCATATATACCTTTTGAAACTCTCTTGATATCCCTGGCAACAGATACCATTGTATATTTCAGATTCCTACTCACACAGGCAGCCAGGCAGTGAGTGATCACTACTAACACTTTGGAACAAATTGATATCAGTGATCCCAACTGCTAGGGAAATTGGCCAAGGGAATTGGGAAATTGATGTCACTCATCCATGCTGCCACTGGTAACCATGTTGGGATCCTCAGTCAGTGTCTTTGAAGATGGCATGATGTCTGTGATAACTCAACCAGAATAATGTGTTGTGAAGTTCATTGTCAGTACTGGTGCCTAAGGCCATAATGATATAAGTGCTGTGTGCTGCTACTGGACACATATTTGATGCCACTGAACATATTTGCAACCTGAAGCTATGTTGAGGTCAGTGTTGTATTCTCCAACCAGAAATCATGATGAACTCAATTCTTATTGCTTATGGAAACCTTGGTCATGTCTATGATCTGTGCTTCTTCTAGAGAATATACTGAATTCCAAGATCCAAACTGACACTTGATGTCATGTTGAGGTAAGTGTTCTTATGTAGTACTGGAGATCAGATTGACATCTGAGATCCAACCTGCCACAGGTAATTTTGTTGACGTCCCTGATGCTTTCATGTAGCACCTGCTATCATCCATGAAATGTACAATATTCTTACTACCACCAAAAGAGGTAGTGATGTCAGTGATCTATCCTGTTCCTGGAAAAGCGTTTTATGACCCTAATTTCTTCTGCCCTCTGAATCAATGCTGATGTCACTAATATATACCTGGCAACAGACCCCATGGTATTGTCTGAGATTATTGTTCACAATGGCAAAATTATTGTCAGTGATCCTAGCTGACACTGGAACCATGTTGACTTCACTAATGCACAATTGCCACAGAAATGTGGATGATGTGAATCATACATTCTGCCTCTAGTAGCCATGTTGAAATTCATAGTGTGTGTTGCTCCTCAAGGGACTGTAAATGTTAAGAATCCCTGAGACCGTCAGAATCTTCAATGAAGTTCAGTCATTAATGCTATCTTAGGTCATATTGAGTTACATGTTCTGAAGTATGTTATGTTGAGGTGTTTTAAATATATATTAGGCGTGATCTCTACTCCCACTTTGGACAAGATTGATGACATCTGTGATCCTGACTACCAAGGGGGAAAATATATACATACATATATATATATATATATATATATATATATATATATATATATATTGGCATCAGATACCATTGTATGCCCATGATACTTCAGGCCTGTAGAAGACAGTAAGTCAGTGATCCCTGATGACTCTTCTGCCCAAATTAATATAACTTTCATTAACTGCCAATGGAATTACTACTGATGTCTGTTATCTATTCTTCTGTATAAAATCGCAGAAGTTTCTTGCCATTCATAAGAAATTTGATGTAACGATGCATCAGGCAACTGGAAAAGAGATTTGTTTACATGAAACCCTCTGAAAGTATTTTTATGTCCCTTGTATTTACTGGCAATGGACAACATGTTATATCAGAGATCCCTGCTGCTATAGACAAACAGATTAGGCGTGATCTCTACTCCCACTTTGGACAAGATGGATGACATCTGTGATCCTGACTACCAAGGAAAATATATTGACATTACTAATCCATGCTGTCACTGGTAACTATTTTGACACCCATAGTCTGTGTGGTCATTGAAAAGCTACATGATGTCTGTGATAAATCAACCATAAGAATCTATTGTAAAGTCCATGGTAAGTATTGCTGCCTAAGTTCATAATGAGGTAAGTGTTGTTTGCTGCTACTGGAGACTAGTTTGATGCCTGTGATCCTAACTGAAACCTGAAGATACCTTGATTTGAATGCTGCATGCTGTGACCAGCAATAATGATAGAATCCATTTTTTCTATTGCTGATGAAAAACCTGGTGATGGCCATGATCTCTCTTATTGTTGGGGACCTGCTGACTTACAAGGTTCATGTTGATGGTAGAGGTCATGTTGAGGTAAGTGTTCTGAGGTGGCACAGTAGATCAGATTGATGTCTGAGATTCTAACTTCCACAAGAAATTCTGTTGATGTTTCTGCCTGCTATCAACCATGTAATGTACATGGTTGTTACTGCCCCTGGAATTGTGCTGTCAACATAAATAGTGCTACCTGATAAGAGGTTTATGATCATAACTTTTCCGCCCTTTTAATCTATGCTAATGTCATTGATATATAAATGGCAATAGATTCCACGGTATGGCCTTAGTTACATGCTGTCATTAGCCACCTTGTCATTAGTGATCCCTGCTACCACTAAATTCTATATTAATGTCACTCATTCAAAGTGCCTACAGAAAATATGATGATATCCATTATGCTGCCTTCAGTGGCCTGTTTACACCCATAGTCCATGATACTTCTGATGAGATTGTTAATGTCCAGGATCTATGAGACCATCTGAACATAAGGTGAAAATTTAGGTCATACCGTTTCCCCATGTCATGTTGAGTTCCGTATTCTGTTATACTGAGGACACATAGTGACAAAAGATATCATTTTTATATTCATGACATTTCAGGCCTCAAGCAGCTGTGATCACAGTAATCTCTGCTAACTTATGGGCCAACATAAATATGAGCATCTCCAAATGCCAATAGAATCTCTACTGATATCAGCTATCCAAATTTTTCTGCTGTTATTTATGAGAAGTGTGCTTTCAGCTGCAACAATTTTTATGTCAAAGATCCATCCTGCCATCAGAGAAGAGGATTCTGTACAGTCATTCATGGCCTCTTAAATATTTTGATGGCCTTGATACTTCCTGACAACAAACGAGGTGGTATATACCAGTTCCAAGCTGCCACTGGCAACCAGGTCCTGAGGGATTCTTACTGCCTCTTTGGAACAGGTAATGACATCAGAGATCCCAACTTCCCAATTTTCAAGATAAAAGTATTGACATTACTTATCCATAAAGCATCTGGTAAACATGATGAGATTCATAGATAGTCTTGTCTTTGAAGGGTTCTGTCCTGCCTATGATCCTTTAGTCAAAGAGTCTATTGTAAAGTTCATGATCAATATTGCTGCCAAATGTCATAATGAGGTAAGTGCTGTGTGCTGCTACTGGAGATACTTTGGACACCTGGGATGGTACCTGAAACCTGACACTATGTTTAATACAGGTAATGACTGGTTTGACCAGCAATCATGATGGATTTCATTGTTTCTATTACTGAAGATGATGGAGACCCTGATCATAAGGATGATCTCTGCTGCTGTTTAAGGGAATTCCATATTTTATGGTCCATACTGACACTGGACATCATATTGAGGTACAGATTCTGATGTACACTGGAGATCACATTGATATCTGAGATCCTATGGGCCACAGGAAATTCTGTTGATATCCCTGATGTATGCATGTAGCCCCTGCTCTGGACCATGAGTTCACTAATATATACATCATGGGAAGACAAATCATTCTATGTCTATACTCTTTGATAGCAAAAGCAACAATGTTGTCATTGATCCTTTCTCCCATTTAGGGCCACATTAATATGAGTGATTCCAACTGTCATTGGAATCTATACTGATGTCAGTGATGCATGCTTCTCTCACCTGTGGGAATGTCCTTTATGAGATATATACTCTTAGCTGTAATAATTTTGAAGTCAATGATCCATTCTGACACTATAGATGTGATTTCTGTTCATGGTTCTCCCTGTTCTCTGAAACAATCACGATGTTCTGATTCTTCCTGGCAATAGACGCCATGGTATATGCAAGAACTTTGATGCCAGAGGCAACCAGGATGTTAATGATACCTACTGACACTTTGGACCAGATTGTGATAGAAATTGTCCTATTTGCTAAGATAAATATGTTGATTTTACTCTCCCATTGTACCATTTGTAACCACATTTAGATTCCTAGTCAGTGCTGACTCTGAAGATCTTGGTAATGTCTATGATCACTGTGGACAAAAGCATCAATTATGAAATGCATGGTCAGAACTTCTGCCCAAGATCCCAATGAGGTTAGTAGTGTGTTTTCCTATTGGAAACTTGTTTCAAGCCTCTGATGTGACTTACAACCTGAACCTATGTTGCTGTCACTGCTATATGCTGAACCCAGGAAACATGATGGTATCCATAGTTTCTATTCCTTGGAAGACCCTATTGATGTCAATGATCTGTTTTGCTGCATGAGAACAGACTGAATCCCAAGGTTCATATTGATGTACAAAGTTATACATTGAGGTGAATGTTCTGAGCGGGCATTGGGGATAACTTTGATGTCTGAGAGCTTACCTGCTGCTGAAAACTGTGCTGATGTATCTGATACATGAATGCATTTTCTTTTTGTAGACCTTGTTGTGGGTAATATCCTTGCTGCTCCAAGAAGAGATTTGATGTAATTGATCCTTCTTGCCCCCAGAGAAAAGATTTATGTCCATAATTCAACCTTTTCAATATCAGTGATACACTTGTCCGCAGACACCATACTATATCTACAATTCTTGCTCACAATAGCAAACAATATTAGAGATTTGTGCTGCCACTTTGGACCATGATGATCCCAACTGCCTACTGTAATATTATGATGGTAGCCATCCATATTGCTACATGTAACTCTGTTCTTATCCATAGACAGTGCTGCCTCTGAAGATCTTGTTAAAATCTATTTTCCCTACTGCTAGAAGACTCTGTCTTGAAGTTCACGGTAAATACTGTTGCCTAAGTCATGTTTACTTAAGTGTACTGTATTACAATCAGTTATGATTTTCATGCCTATGACCTGACATGTGACATGTAGCAGTGTTGATGTCAGTGCTGCCTTCTGACATCAGTAATCACGACAGTGATTATTGTTACTCTCAAGGTATTATGGTGCACAGGAATCTATGAAATGTCCATGATTTATGGAAATAGCCCCTCCTGTTTTTTTTAATAATTTATATGCTCCTTACTGCAACCAGAAGAACTGATCACGATATCATTGATCCATCCTGGCAATGGAGAAAATGCTTATGTTAATACAATTCCCAGGTTCTGAATCTATGCTGATGTCAAAGATACACCTGGAAACAGTAACCAAGTTTTTTCCAAGATCTGTGCTACCACTGGCAACCTTGATTTCAGTGACCCCTGTTGCAAATGAGTATCATATTAGTATCATTAATTCAAAGTATTGTCAGAAAGTATTTTGATGTCCATAACCAATGATGGCACTAGCATCTATATTGAAATGCATAGTCTGTGTTGCTTCTGATGGAATTGTTCATATCAAGGAGTCCTGTGGCCACCAGAGTCTATTCTGAAGTTTAAGGTCAATACTGCTGCTTAAGGTCATGTTGTGAAGTGTTCTAAGATATGTTATATTGATTTCATTGATATAATGTGGGAAAAGATACCGTTGTTTTCTGTCCACAATGATTGATACCAGGATCATCCATGGATGTCCATGTTCTCTGCTGCCACTTGGAACATTAATACAAGCTACTCCAATTGCCACCAAAATATATACTGATATCATCAATCCACACTTCTGCCATCTGACACCATGTTAGGTATATGATGTGTACTGCCAGCTCTAACCAATTTGATGTCAAAGGCCTATCCTGCCACTGGACTAGACATTACTGTCTATGGTTTTATATGTCCTCTGAAAATGTGTACAAGCCAATGATACCTCCTGGCAACAAACAACATGGATTATCCCAGATGATGGCTGCCATTAGCCTCAAATAGATTAGGGATTCTTGCTGTCACTTTGGACCCTATTGATTATACCATCGATCTCAATTGCATAGGAAAATATCCTGATGTCACTAAATCTTGCTGCCTGTGGTAACCATGTTGATATCCCAAGTCAGTGTTTGCTCTCAAGAGCTTGGTGATGTCTGTAAGCCCTACTGCCAGAAGAATCTATCTTGAAGTTCATGAACAATACTGCTACCTACTTCATGTGTAGTGTTCTGAGTTCCACCTCAGACATGTGTGTGATCCTACTTGCAACTGGAAGCTATACTGATATCAATAATACCTGCTTTCACCAGCAAAAAAGATGGTATACATAGGTATTATTGAGATCCTACCTGCCACAGGTAACTATAGTGAATTCCTTGATGCATGCATGCAGCCCTCAATGCAGACCATATTAATTAAATACCCCTTTTGACACCAGATTTGCTATTGATGTCAATGATCCATCCTGCCACTGGAGAAGAAATTTATTTGCATGATCTCTTCTACCCTCTGAATCTACGATGACATCACAGATTTATCTTGCAATAAACACCATGGAATCTATACTGATGTTGGACCTGCACTCTGCAATAAATGTGTGCGAGCCCCAGGTTCAGCCTGTGTATGGTACTTGGTTGCTATTTCATTATCTGAGAATCTCAGTGATCCAAGTTGTTTGATTGTGTTGGTATTCCTTTGGAGTTCTTATCCCCCTTGGGGCCCTCAATTTTTCCCCCAACTCTACCATAAGAGACCCAAGCTCCATTCAATATTTGGCTGTGGGTGTCTGTATCTGTCTGAGCCAACTGCTGATTAGAGCCTCCTAGAGGACAACATTCTTCTGTCTGCAATCCTATCACTGTATCATTAATGCTCTCAGGGATTGGTTGTTGCCCATGGGATGGGTCTCTAGTTTGGGCAGTTATTGCTTTGCCATTGCATTAGTGTTTTCTCTATCCCTTGTCCATGTATTTCTCATAGACAGAATAAATTTTAGGTCCAAAGTTTGAAGATGTGTTGGTGTGACGATAGCTTCACTGGAGTTCCTACATAGTTACAAGAGGTGGACCATTCAGATTCCATAGCACAATATTGTGAGTCACAGTTAAGATCACCCACATTGATATTTGAGTACCTTCCCTTTCCCAGGTCTCAGTCTCATCCTCAACATGTCACACCCCTACACTCTATACCCCTACAAGTTTCAGTTTTCCCTTCATTCTCATGGTCATCTGGACATCTACCCTGCCCCTACCCATACTGGATTCTGAACACTGCCATGCCACTACCCATTCTTTCTCTCACCCACTTAATTTTGCCCATCTGCTTCCCATGATTTTTTTTAAGTGAGATTCAAGCATCCTCACTTTGTCCTTTCTTCTTGTTTAGCTTCCTTGGGTCTGTGGAGTACAGCAAGTTTGTCCTGTATTTTAAGACTAATTTCAACTAATAAGTGACTACATGCCATACATGTCCTTTGGGGTCTGGTTTAACTAGCTCAGGATGATATTCTCCATTCCATCTATTTTCCTACAAAATCCATGATGTCTTTGATTTTAATACCTGTATAGTACTCCACTGTGTAGATGTGTCACATTTTCTTTATCCATCTTTCAGTTAAGGGACATCTAGGCTGTTTCCAGTTTCTGGCTATTATGAATAAAGCTATGAACATGGTTGAGCAAGTGTCCTTTTGGGGACAGTGGAATATCTTTTGGGTATATGCACAGGAGTGTTAAGCTGGCTCTTGAATAGAACTATTTAGAAAGAAACACCAAATTGATTTCCAAAGTTGATACAGAACTTTGCAGTTCCACCAGCAATTGAGGTATGTTCCCCTTGATCCACATCCTCACTAACATGTATTACCACTTGAATTTGTGATGTTAGCCCATATGATTATAGTATGATAGAATCTCAGAGATGTTTTGATTTGCATTTCCCTAATGACAAAGAACATTGAACATTTCTTTAAGTGCTTCTTGGCCATTCAAGATTCTTCTGCAGTGAACTATCTGTACCTAATTTTTCACCTATGTTATTTGGGTTTTTGGAGGTTAACTTCTTGAGTTTTTGGTAAATTTTGGATATTAGTCCTCTATGGGATGTCAGGTAAGTGAAAATTTTTCATAATGTGTAGGTTGCTGACTTGTACTATGGGCTATGTCCTTTGCTTTACAGAAGCTTTCCAGTTTCATGAGGTCCCATTTATCAGTTCTTGATCTTAGAGACTGAAGTATTGGTGTTCTGTTCAGGAACTTGTTTCCTATACCAATGTGTTGAACCTATTTCCTACTATCTCTTCTATGAGATTTAGTGTATCTGATTTATGTTGAGGTCTTTGGTCCATTTGGACTTCAGTTTTGTGCACGATAGTTGTGGATCTATTTGTATTCTTCTATATACAGACATCTAGTTAGACCAGCAAAACTTGTTGAAGATGCCTCCTTTTTCCATGTATACTTTTACCTTCTTTGTCAAAAATCAAATGTCCATAGGTTTGTGGGGCCATTTCAGGATCATCCATTCAATTTAATTGATCCACCAGTTTATTTCTATAGTAATAGAATGCAGTTTTAATATTATTTCTTTGTATTACAAATCAAAGACTGGTATGGTGATACCTCTGGAAATTCTTTTATTGGTTAAGATTGTTTTAGCTCTCCTGGGTTTTGTTTATCTGTATGAATCTTAGAATGGTTCTTTCAATGTCTGGAAAGAATTGTGTTAGAATTTTGATAGGGATTGCATTAAATCTATAAATTGCTTTTGTTCAGATGGTCATTTTCAATATGTTACTCCTAGTGCCCCATGAGCATTGAAGATTTTTCCAATTCTGATATGTTCCTCAGTTTCTTTCTTCAGAGAATTGAAGTTCTTCACTTTTAAGTCCTTACTTAAAAGTGGTGGGGTGAAATCAACCAAGTGGAAACAAGAAAAACTATTCAAAGAATCAACCAATCAAGGAACTGGTTCTTTGAGAAAATCAACGAGATAGACAAACCCTTAGCCAGACTCACTAGAGGGCACAGGGAAAGCATCCTAATTAACAAAATCAGAAATGAAAAAGGAGACATAACAACAGATCCTGAAGACATCCAAAACACCATCAGATCCTTCTACCAAAGGCTATACTCAACAAAACTGGAGAACCTGGATGAAATGGAGAAGTTCCTAGACAGATACCAGGTACCAAAGTTGAATCAAGATCAGGTTAATGATCTAAACAGCCCTATATCCCCCAAAGAAATAGAAGCAGTCATTAATAGTCTCCCAACTAAAAAAAGCCCAGGACCAGATGGGTTTAGTGCAGAGTTCTATCAGACCTTCAAAGAAGATCTAATCCCAGTTCTTCACAAACTATTTCACAAAATAGAAACAGAAGGTACTCTACCCAACTCATTCTATGAAGCCACAATTACTCTGATACCTAAACCACAAAAAGACCCAACAAAGATAGAAAACTTCAGACCAATATCCCTTATGAATATTGATGCAAAAATCCTCAATAAAGTTCTTGCTAACCGAATCCAAGAACACATCAAAACAATCATCCATCCTGACCAAGTAGGTTTCATCCCAGGGATGCAGGGATGGTTCAATATACGGAAATCCATCAACGTAATCCAGTATATAAACAAACTCAAAGACAAAAACCACATGGTCATCTCGTTAGATGCGGAAAAAGCATTTGACAAGATCCAACACCCATTCATGATAAAAGTCTTGGAAAGATCAGGAATTCAAGGCCCATACCTAAACATGATAAAAGCAATCTACAGCAAACCAGTAGCCAACATCAAAGTAAATGGTGAGAAGCTTGAAGCAATCCCTCTAAAATCAGGGACTAGACAAGGCTGTCCACTTTCTCCATACCTATTCAACATTGTACTTGAAGTCCTAGCCAGAGCAATTCGACAACAAAAGGAGATCAAAGGGATACAAATTGGAAAAGATGAAGTCAAAATATCACTCTTTGCAGATGATATGATAGTATATATAAGTGACCCTAAAAATTCCACCAGAGAACTCCTAAGCCTGATAAACCGCTTCGGTGAAGTAGCTGGATATAAAATTAACTCAAACAAATCAATGGCCTTTCTCTACACAAAGAATAAACAGGCTGAGAAAGAAATTAGGGAAACAACACCCTTCTCAATAGTCACAAATAATATTAAATATCTTGGCGTGACTGTAACTAAGGAAGTGAAAGATCTGTATAATAAAAACTTCAAGTCTCTGAAGAAAGAAATTATAGAAGATCTCAGAAGATGGAAAGATCTCCCATGCTCATGGATTGGCAGGATCAACATTGTAAAAATGGCTATCTTGCCAAAAGCAATCTACAGATTCAATGCAACCCCCATCAAAATTCCAAATCAATTCTTCAACGAATTAGAAAGTACAATCTGCAAATTCATCTGGAATAACAGAAAACCTAGGATAGCAAAAACTCTTCTCAAGGATAAAAGAACCTCTGGTGGAATCACCATGCCGGATCTAAAGCTCTACTACAGAGCAATTGTGATAAAAACTGCATGGTACTGGTATAGTGACAGACAAATAGACCAATGGAATAGAATTGAAGACCCAGAAATGAACCCACACACCTACGGTCACTTGATCTTCGACAAGGGAGCTAAAAACATCCAGTGGAAGAAAGACAGCATTTTCAACAAATGGTGCTGGCACAACTGGTTGTTAACATGTAGAAGAATGCGAATCGATCCATTCCTATCTCCTTGTACTAAGGTCAAGTCTAAGTGGATCAAGGAACTTCACATAAAACCAGAGACTCTGAAACTTATAGAGGAGAAAGTGGGGAAAAGCCTTGAAGATATGGGCACAGGGGAAAAATTCCTGAATAGAACAGTAATGGCTTGTGCTGTAAGATGGAGAATTGACAAGTGGGACCTCATGAAACTGCAAAGCTTCTGCAAGGCTAAAGACACCATCAATAAGACAAAAAAACCACCAACAGATTGGGAAAGGATCTTCACCTATCCTAAATCAGACAAGGGACTAATATCCAATATATATAAAGAACTCAAGAAGGTGGACTCCAGAAAGTCAAATAACCCCATTAAAAAATGGGGCTCAGAACTGAACAAAGAATTCTCACCTGAGGAATACCGAATGGCAGAGAAGCACCTGAAAAAATGTTCAACATCCTTAATCATCAGGGAAATGCAAATCAAAACAACCCTGAGATTCCACCTCACACCAGTCAGAATGGCTAAGATCAAAAATTCAGGTGACAGCAGATGCTGGCGAGGATGTGGAGAAAGAGGAACACTCCTCCATTGTTGGTGGGATTGCAAGCTTGTACAACCACTCTGGAAATCAGTCTGGCGGTTCCTCAGAAAATTGGACATAGTACTACCGGAGGATCCAGCAATACCTCTCCTGGGCATATATCCAGAAGATGTCCCAACCGGTAAGAAGGACACATGCTCCACTATGTTCATAGCAGCCCTATTTATAATAGCCAGAAGCTGGAAAGAACCCAGATGTCCCTCAACAGAGGAATGGATACAGAAATTATGGTACATTTACACAATGGAGTACTACTCAGCTATTAAAAAGAATGAATTTATGAAATTCCTAGCCAAATGGATGGACCTGGAGGGCATCATCTTGAGTGAAGTAACACAATCACAAAAGAAGTCACACAATATGTATTCACTGATAAGTGGATATTAGCCCAAAACTTAGGATACCCAAGATATAAGATACAATTTGCTAAACGCATGAAACTCAAGAAGAATAAAGACCAAAGTGTGGACACTGTGCACCTTCTTAGAATTGGGAACAAAACACCCAGGGAAGGAGTTACAGAGACAAAGTTCGTAGCTGTGATGAAAGGATGGACCATTTAGAGACTGCCGTATCCAGGGATCCATCCCATAATCAGCTTCTAAACGCTGACACCATTGCATACACTAGCAAGATTTTGCTGAAAGGACCCAAATATAGCTGTCTCTTGTGAGACGATGCCGGGGCCTAGCAAACACAGGAGTGGATGTTCACAGTCAGCTATTGGATGTATCACAGGGCTCCCAATGGAGAAGCTAGAGAAAGTACCCAAGGAGCTAAAGGGATCTGCAACCCTATTGTTGGAACAACATGATGTACTAACCAGAACCCGGAGCTCTTGTCTCTAGCTGCATATGTATCGAAAGATGACCTAGTCGGCCATCAATGGAAAGAGAGGCCCATTGGACTTGCAAACTTTATATGCCCCAATATAGGGGAATGCCAGGGCCAAAAGAATGGGAATGGGTGGGTAGGGAAGTGGGGGGCGCTATGGGGGACTTTTGGGATAGCATTGGAAATGTAATTGAGGAAAATATGTATTAAAAATATTAAAAATTAAAAAAAAAGAAAAAAAAAGAAATGTTCAAAGTTCTTAGTTATATGTGACTACAAATCAAAACAACCCTGAGATTCCACCCTCAACCTATCAGAATGCCTAAGAACAAGAGCTCAAGTGACAGTACATGCTGGTGAGTATGTAGAACCCGAGGAACACTCCTTTATTGCTGGTAGGATTGCAAGTTGGTAGAAACACTATGGGAAACAATCTGGCTATTTTTCAGAAAAATGGAAATAGTTCTACCTGAAGAACCAGCTCGACTAATTTGGGCATATATCCAAAATATGCCCCACCATGTGCTCCACTATGTTCATAGTAGCCTTACATGTAATAGACAGAAGCTGGAAAGAACCCAGATGTCCCTCAATAGAAGAGTAGAGACAGAAAATGTGGTTTCTTTACATAATGGAATATTATTCAGCTATTAAGAATGAGGAAATCATGAGATTTTCAGGCAAATGGTTAGAACTGGAAATTATTTTCATGAGTTAAGTATCTCAGCCCCAAAAGGGCATATATAGAATGTACACACTAGTAAGTGGATATTAGCCAAAAAGTACAGAATACCTAGGATACAACCTACTGAACTTAAGAAGTTTAACAACAGAAAGGCACAAATGAGGATACTTCAATAACATTTGATGGTGAAGGAAATAATCATAGGAGTCAGGGGGAGGGAGGAACCTGGGTGTGAGTGGGGAAATGGAACAGAAATGGGACAGGATCAGTTAGGTGGGACAGGAACGAAGCCCAAAGCAGTAGCAGAATAAGTAGAAATATGCAGGTTTGGGGGTGGGGTCGATGTGGGGGAACACTCTAGAAAGTACCATGGACCTTGGAGTTAAGACTCTCAGGACTTAGTGATATGCTCAAGAGTGGGGAGAGGGAACTTAAAAAGCATCCACCTCCATTAGATAGACAGGGCTTCAGGCAGATGGATGGGGTTACCAAAACACAGTTAAAATTTCTGACTCAGAATTGTTCCTGTGTAAAAGTACTTGAGGGACAAAAATGGAGAAGAGATGAAGGGAAAGGTGGTCCAGTGACAGACCCAAATTGGAATTCCTCTCAAGGGCTGGCTCTAAGAACTGACATTATTACTGATGCAATGGTGTGCTGACAGACAGGAGCCTAGCATTGTTTGGCCTCCTAGAGACCCAAATAGCAGCTGAATAATTCAGTTGCAGATACTTATACCTAGAAATTGGACTGAAGTCGGGACCCCTATGGTGCAATTAGAGGAAGGATGGAAGAAGCTGAAGGGAAGAGTGACCCCATAGGAATACCAGCAGTATCAACTCATCTGGATGCCTAGAAGCTCCCAGAAACTGAGCCACCAACAAGGCAGCATGCCAGAGCTGGCTGGAGTATCCTGACACACATATAGCATAGGATTGCCTAGTCTAGCCTTACTGGGAAAATATGGGCCTAATCTTCAAATGACTTGAGACCCCATGGAGGGTGAAGTTCCAGTGTATGTGTGGGAGCATCCTCTTGGAAGAGGGGCAAGGGGGAGGAGGAATATGATGAGGAACTGTGAGGGGGTACCAGGGGCAGAAACAAAGCCAGGATATATATATATATATATATATATATATATATATATATATATATATATATATATGCGCATACATACAATATTCAAGGTCATCTTCAGCTCCATAGTTAGTTTGAAGCCCACCCTGAGATACATTAGACCCTGTCTCATAAAAATATTATTAACTATACTCCTGTTAATAGAAATATAATTCCAGTTGGAATTGCCCCACTTAAATCTAGGATAACTAAGAGCTTTGCTGGCTTCTATTTGCCCTGAACTTGTGATAACTATTGTTTTTCAACCTGTCAAGAAAAAAATGAGACCTCTAATGTCCTATAATCAAAGGGTGTTCCTATGACATGGACCCAGAGGGAAGGAAACCTATGATAAGCAGACTGGAGTTAAAATGCTTAATCCGGCTCCCAGTGTGGAGACAGTGTCTTTTTGTGTCATTCTGATTTTCTTAAAAATTGGATATTTTATTAACTTACATTTCAAATGTTATCCCTTTCCAGGTTTCCCCTCTGCAAACACCCTCTTCCAACCCCCTTTACCCTACTTCCATGAGGGTGCTCCCCCTCTGACCTAGCTACTACTGCCTCACTGCTCTAGCATTCCTCTACAATGGGACATCAAACCTTCACAAAACCAAGGGCCTCCTTTCACATTGATGCCAGATAAGGCCCCTTCAGCTTCTTGAGTACTTCTCCTTACTCCTCCACTGGCTTCCCTTTGCTCTGTCCAATGGTTGGCTGTGAGAATCCACATTTGTATTGGTCAGGATGTAGAAGACCCTCCCAGGAGACAGTTGTATCAGGCTCCTGTCAGCAAGCACTTCTTTCTTTATCAGCAATAGTGTCTGGGTTTGGTGTCTGCATGTGGGATGGATCCCCAGATAGGGTAGTCTCTGGATAACGTTTCCTTCAGTCTTGATCCACTCTTTTTTTCTTGTATTTCCTATACAAAGGAGGAATTATGGATTAAAATTTTGGAACTGAGTGTGGGGTCCCATCCCTCAACCATGCCAACCTCTGGATATGGTCTTTAAAGGTTCTCTCTCCCCTTTCGTGGTGTATTTTGGCTAATGTAATCCTGTTGGAGTCCTGTGAGTCCTTTGCTTTTTGGCATTGGGGACTTTCGGGTTGCTACATCCAGTTCCCCATCCCCATTTGCTATACACTGCTATTCAGGTTCCCGACACACATTACATTTCCTCCATCTCCTCTGATATATGATTCTTCCCTCTTTTTCACCTACCCCTCTTCTCTTACATCCCAGTCCCTTTCACCCTCTATTTCCCAGGAGTATTTTGTTCCCCTTTCTAAGTAGGGCTGAAGCATTCACACTGATCTTCCTTCTGCTTGAGCTTCTTTGGCTCCATGAGTTGTATCTTGGGTATTCCATGTTCTTTGGCTAATATTCACTTATCAGTGAGTACATACCATGTATGGTCTTTTGTGACTGAGTTACCCCACTCAAGACAATAGTTTTTAATTTTTTTAAATTTTTATTAGATATTTTCTTCATTTACATTTCAAATGCTATCCTACAAGTACCCTATACCTTGTTCCATGCACTGCTCCCCAACCCACCCACTCCCACTTCTTGGCCCTGGATTCCCCTGTACTGGGGCATATAAAGTTTGCAAGACCAAGGGGCCTCTCTTCCCAATACTGGATGACTAGGTCATCTTTTGCTACATATGTAGCTAGAGACACAAGATCTGAGGGCACTAGTCAGTTATTTTTTTTGTTCCACCTATAGGGTTGCAGACCCCTTCAGCTCCTTGGGTATATTCTCTAGCTCCACCATTGGGGCCCTGAGTTCCATCCAATAGATGACTATGACCATCCACTTCTGTATTTGCCAGGCACTGGAATAGCCTCACAAGAGACAGCTATATCAGGGTCTTTTCAGCCAAATCTTGCAGGCATGTACAATAGTGTCTGAGTTTGGTGGCTGATTATAGGATGGATCCCTGGATGGGGTAGTCTCTAGATGGTCCATCCTTTCATCTTAGCTCCAAACTTTGTCTGTGTAACTCCTTCCATGGGTATTTTGTTCCCAATTCTAAGGAGAAATGAAGTATCCACACATTGGTCTTCCCACTTCTTGATTTTCTTGTGTTTTGCAAATTGAATCTTGGATATTCTAAGTTTCTTGGCTAATATCCACTTATCAGTGAGTGCATATCAAGTGGCTCCTTTTGAGATTGGGTTACCTCACTTAGGATAATATCCTCCAGATACATCCAGTTGTTGAAGAATTTCATAAATACATTGTTTCTAATAGCTGAGTAGTATTCTCTTGTGTAAATGTACCACATTTTCTGTATCCATTCCTCTGTTGAGGAACATATGGGTTCTTTCCAGCTTTTGGCTTTTATAAATAAGGCTGCTATGAACATAGTGGAGCATGTGTCCTTATTACCAGTTGGAACATCTTCTGGGAATATGCCCAGGAGAGGTATTGCTGCATCTTCCAGTAGGACAATGTCAACTTTTCTGAGGAACTGCCAGACTGATTTCCTGAGTGTTTGTACAAGCTTGCAATGCCACTAGCAATGAAGGAGTGTTCCTTCACATCCATGCCAGCATCTGCTGTCATCTGAATTTTCACACTTAGCCATTCTGACTGGTGTGAGGTGGAATCTCAGGGTTGTTTTGATTTGCATTTCCCTGATGATTAAGGATGTTGGACATTTTTTCAGGTGTTTCTCATCCCTTCGGTATTCCTCACTTGGGAATTATTTGTTTAGCTCTGTACTCCATTTTTAATGGGGTTACTTGAATTTCTGTGGTCCAGTGTCTTGAGCTCCTTGTAGATATTGGATATTAGTTCCCTATCAGATTTAGGATTAGAAAAAAATCCTTTCCCAATCTGTTGGTGGTCTTTTTGTTTATTGACAGTATCTTTTGCCTTACAGAAATTTTGCAATTTTATGAGGTCCCTTTTGCTGATTCCTGATCTTACTGCACAAGCCATTGCTCTTCTGTTCAGGAATTATTCCACTTTGCCTATAACTTCCAGGCTTTTACCTACTTTATCCTCTATAAAATTTAGTCTGGTTTTATGTGGAGTTCTTTGATCTACTTAGACTTGAGCTTTGTACAAGAAGATAAGAATGGATCAATTTGCATTATTCTAAGTGATAACCTCCCATTGTACCATCATCATTTGTTGAAAATGCTGTCTTTTTTTTCCCAATTCATGGTTTTAGATCGATCCCTTGTCAAAGGTCAAGTGACCATAGGTGTGTGAGTTCATTGCTGGGTCTTCAATTCTGTCCCATTGATCTCCCTGTCTGTCGCTGTACCAGTACCATGCAGTTTTTATCAAAATTGTCCTGTAGTGCAGCTTGAGGTCTGGCATGGTGATTCCACCAGAGTTTCTTTTATTGTTGAGGATAGTTTTTGCCATCCTAGGTTTTTTGTCATTCCAGATGAATATGCAAATTGACCTTTCTAGCTCAGTGAAGAATTGATTTGGAATTTTGATGGGAATTGCATTGAATATGTAGATTGCTTTTGGCAGGATAGCCATTTTTACTATATTAATCCTGCCAATCCATGAGCATGGGAGACCTTTCCATCTTCTGAGATCTTCAATTTCTTTCGTCAGAGACTTGAAGTTCTTGTCATACAGATCTTTCACTTCCTTAGTTAGAGTCACACCAAGGTATTTTATATTTTTTGTAACTATTGTGAAGGGTGTTGTTTCACTAATTTCTTTCTCAGCCTATTTATCCTTTGTGTAGAGAAAGGCCACTGATTTGTTTGAGTTAATTTTATATCCAGCTACTGCACTGAAGCCGTATATCAGGTTCAGGAATTCTCTGGTGGAATTTTTAGGGTCACTTATATATACAATCATATCATCTGCAAATAGTCATATTTTGACTTCTTTCCAATTTTTATCCCCTTGATCTCCTTTTGTTGTGATATTTCTTTGGCTAGGACTTCAAGTACTATATTGAATAGGTAGGGAGAAAGTTGGCAGCCTTGTCTATTCCCTGATTTTAGTGGGATTGCTTCCAGTTTCACTCCATTTAGTTTGATATAGGCTAATGGTTTGCTGTATATTTTTTTTTATTATGTTTAGGTATGGGCCTTGAATTCCTCAGTATATTATAGATGTCACTGAAGTCCAACTTGGTGGACCAATGAATTTTACTGGGATTCCTTACAGGAATATGTGCAAGGGGTTACTTACAGGAGCAGAAATGACTCAAAGACAGCTGCATCACCAAAGCCCACCACAGCATGGGCGAGAGCTCACAAAGCCGGGGACCTGGAGCACACTGCACAGCCTGCAGGCAGCACAACAGTTTGGAGAGAGTCTTCCACGTGCCTCAGTGGGTCTATACCTCTTCCAGGCAAGGTAGCTCCAGCTCTGCTGGTTTCTACTTCTTTCGGGAAACTAGTCTCATTTTCCACGATACTCCTCAATTGTAGCTCAGCTTTCTGCATCTGAGAGGGACTCTCAGCTTTTAGTCCTTCCTCTGGCATGGAGGAGCCTAATGACTGTTTTAAGTTTGGGGGACTCCTTGAAGCTGTTTGGAGGTGTTTGCCTTCCTGCTTAAAGAGCTTCCTGAAGCTCTTTTGAGTTGTTTATCTCCCTGCTTAAGGAGATTCCTGCAGGGTGGAAGGTTTCGATCCTCTGAGGACACTATTATACAACAATATATTAAGGGCTTTGGGAGTTATATTAGTAATAAATTCAACTGTACTTGGATTGTACAGTTAATAATAATTTTATATGTCACATTATAATATAGTAGAAATAGTAGTAATAATAATAATGATAATAATAATAATAATTTCAACTGTGCCTTACCCTGATAACATGGTTTCACATATACATGGGAGTATGGTAGCCTCCGGACCCATCCTCTGTCCAGGTAGCTGGACCATGATAATGGATTTTATACTCAGATGGCCATTAATTTTATTTATAGTTGCCAATTTGTAGGGCACACCATTTACTTTGAGATTTCCTGTACTTATTATAATTTCTAAATGGTCCCCTCTGGTAAATTGGAACAGGAAGAAAACTGTACAGCTAGACCCTAACACACACAATCCTGATGGGTTGAGCAGAAGTATAATCTAGGCTGTGTCCCCCATATATCCAATATAGTCCACAGAGGGCATGGTACCTGATATCTGCATTGACACTGTTTCAGGCCAGTCAGAGATGAGAGAAACTAGACAAGGGATAGATGTTTTGTTCAAAGTGGTTTGGGAACCAAAGCATTGGATTTCCTAATCGACTGCATTATAAAATCTTTGGCCCAGGTATGTGATGCTTCCAGCAGAAGTTTAAATCACACTAGGTAGGTCAGTTTTCCACAACAACTGAAGTATTATTTTGGTTTTGGTTTTGGTTTTGGTTTTGGTTTTGGTTTTGGACAGGGTCTCATTATGTAGATCAGAGTAACCTGGAACACACTGTGTTGTAGACCAGGCTACCATCAAACTCACAGAGGCCTCTGACTCTGGAGTGCTAGGTTTAAAGGCATGTGCTACTACCACACCTGACCCCAATAATTGAAGTTTTAGGGAGTTAAACTGTACTGGCTACTTTTGTGTCAACTTGACACAGCTAGAGTTATCACAGAGAAAGGAGCTTCAGTTGAGGAAATACCTCCATGAGATCCAACTGTAAGGCATTTTCTCAATTAGTGATCAAGGGGGAAAGGCCCCTTGTGGGTAGGACCATCTCTGGGCTGTTAGTCTTGGGTTCTATAAGATAGCAGGCTGAGCAAGCCAGGGGAAGCAAGCCAGTAAGGAACATCCCTCCATGGCCTCTGCATCAGCTCCTGCTCCCTGACCTGCTTGAGTCCCAGTCCTGACTTCTTTCAGTGATGAACAGCAATGTGGCAATGTAAGCTGAATAAACCCTTTCCTCCCCAACTACTTCTTGGTCATGATGTTTGTGCAGGAATAGAAACCCTGACTAAGACAAATTGGTACTGGGAGTGGGGTATTCCTGAGAAAACCTGACCATGTTTTGGGGAGGACTGTGGAAGGACTTTGGAACTTTGGACTTGAAGATCCATTTGTTGTTAAGAGCTCTGTCAGATATTGTATAGGAGCTTGGAAGATAATGTTGAGAACAGTACAAGAGATGGAGGTCTGGTTTGTGAAATTTCAGAGGGAAAATTAAAGACAATTTCAGGGCCATTGCTGTTTTGATTGTGAAGATTTTGTAGCTCTGGTTAGCTGGGGCTGAAGAATCAGCTGTGGTTAAGAAGATACCAGAACTACTAAAGCAAAAACTTTGCATTACTGGGACTATTGATGCTGGTTAGCTGGAGCTAAGAAATTAGTGGTGATTAAGAAGAGACCAGCATCATTGAGGTGACATCTTCTGGGAAGTGTTTTCTGAAAGCACAAAAAGGGTGTGCTCCAGAGATAGCCAACGTTGTACTCCTGCTGCAGCGGGACTTGGTAATTTGTAAGGGTCTCCCAGGTGGTACTGGTTTTGAAGGCATGAAGGGATCACACAGAGCAGCTGAGGCTCGGCACTGTGAGAGGCCATGGAAGGCCATTGGTGAAGGTGCAGCCCCAGTTGGAATTGAAGGCCCAGGACTGAAGGGGTCATGCAGTGTTTTGGACATGCCAGTTACATGAGATGACCACCAAGAGCAGCAGCAGCAGTGGAGTACAGGTATCTGGAGCCCAGAGGATGATGCGTGTGCTACAAAGGTCATGGCTAGAGAAGTGACCCAAGCCCTTGGAGGAGCCCAGAAGATCGTGAGTTGGATCCCAGACATTGGACGGTTGGAGATTGATTTTTGCTTTGATTGTAACTGTGCCTTTGTATTTTCCCTCTTGAAGGAAGAAACTGTTTTAGTGGAGCCCACAGTTAAGAGACTTTTAATTGTAAAAAGACTTTGGATTTTAAAAGAGATGGATATTTTAAAGAGATTGAAATTTTAAGAATATGTAAAGACTGTGGGACTTTTAAAGTTATTTAGATCTTGGGGATGAATAAGAACGTAAGGGTTGAGGCTTACTAGTGATGTGTTTGTGTGTCAAGTTGACAAGGGGTCAATTGTACTGGCTAGATTTGTGTCAACTTGACACAGCTAGAGTTATCACAGAGAAAGGAGCTTCAGTTGAGGAAATGCCTCCATGAGATCCAACTGTAAGGCTTTTTCTCAATTATTGATCAAGGGGGAAAGGCCCCTTGTGGGTAGGACCATCTCTGGGCTGTTAGTCTTGGGTTCTATAAGAGAGCAGGCTGAGCAAGCCAGGGGAAGCAAGCCAGTAAGGAACATCCCTCCATGGCCTCTGCATCAGCTCCTGCTCCCTGACCTGCATGAGTTCCAGTCCTGACTTCTTTCAGTGATGAACAGCAATGTGTGAGAATTTCGCTTTCTTTAAAAACCCAGTAATGTTATATGAGTACTTTTTTGTTTTGTTTTGTTTTAATCTCACGTGTGTCCCCAGCTGCACATAGTTTATGTTTGAAATTCTAGGGACTCTTGAGAGGGTATAAATGCAAGAGCTCCTGAGACGACCTGGGGCAGTTACTGCTACTCCTGTTGCATCTGCTTGTTATCTCTGGATTAAATGAACAGTGCTCTAGCCACTGGAGCAAGGTTGTGGATTTATGTGTGTCAAAGGGCAATGATGGATATACATTGTTTCAAGAAGAAAAACAATTCCAAAATTCAGCTCACAAAGTAGGGTATTACCTTGATATAAAAACTGTTTAATGTTAATTAAAAAATAGTTGGATAGGGGCTAGGAAGTTGGCTAACTGGGTAAAGTGCTTGCACTCACAGTAAATGCTAAGTGTGCCAGCACTTGTCTGTAACCCAGCTCTGGAGGAGTGGAGAGAGATAGATGCCGGGGCTTGCTGAAGTACCAGTATAGCTGAAAGGGCCAGCTCCAAGTTCAATGAGAACAACTATCTCAAAATAAGATGGACAGAAATAGAGAAAGTCACTCAGCAGCTTATCTGGAATGATTAATTCATTTAAGTAAATTTAGAAAAACAGTATGATTGATTTAAAAGAAATACTGAATATTTGGTAAAACAAATATTTCAATTCTTTCTATCTATAAATGAATATTTGAAATAATGAGGAATAAAGATTAACAGCTTAAGAATAAATCTAAACACAATGAACAGGACACTGAGACAGTGTGTGCATATTTGTGAGTTTTAATTATGATATATTTTCAATACACAGAATAGTATGTTGGATAATATACATATATGTTGAATCTACCTGAATAAATAAAATACTAAATCTAAAAAAAGAATGAATCTAAAAATCAAACTTCTATATGTTTGCTGACCATCAAAGTAGAAGGCATTCTTGATAATTTATGTTTGAGACACATGTGAAGCATTCTTAATCATTAGGTAAGTTTAGGTGTCATTTATCTGAAGGCCAAGCACAATGACATGATGTTTTGATGCCTTTATGAGAATACAAAAATCCATGTCTCAAACAAATATTTATACATTTTTTCAGTTACATTTAATGTGTTAGTGTTATGAAATATAACATGACAAGGGAGTACCTTTGGTGGGCTAATGCCAGGTGTTCCCCTGAGAAATTATACCATGCAACAGACCTGGTATAAAATGGATTTATTGGGGGAGGGGAGAGGAGTGAGGAACTGGGGAAGAGATAGAGGCAGACAGACAGAAGCAAAGCCATTAGGTCAGAAAATGTAGGGCAGAGAACAGATAGAGGGGAAGCTTGGAACAAAGACAGACAGAGATCTCAGAAAGAAGAACAATGGGAACAGAGAGAAGGGGCTGGGCCTGAAACAGTGAGAGGGGACTAATCAGTCCTTTTATCCTGCCTCAGAGTTAGCAGTTTAGTTTGTTTCAAGAAACAAATACACTTTCTTTCAATGAATTTTGTAAGTGAACAGGAAATATTCTCATCTCTCAGAGCTGACAGTGTTAATTTTATAATGTTTATAGGAGATTTTTGTGGGACTATTTTCTTAAAAACAGTGTAAGCCTGGTATGTTGTCACATACCTGTAATAGCACCTACATGGAATGCTGGGATCACCTTGAACCTAAACATTCTAGACCTTCCTGGACAATAAACAACATACTAAGTGGCTATCACAAAAATGAAATGAAATGAAATGAAATCAAACCAATGAACCTTCTATATTTGTATCTCATACCTTTGGGAACTAATAAGATAATGATTAAAAAATAAATTTCAATTATCTTTATGAATAAAAAGAATTAGAAATGTTAAGAAGGTTAAAAAAATCACTACAGGGAGGGGGGAGGGACCTGGGTGGGAAAGGGGACAAGGAGGGGAAGAGAGGAAAATGATCAGGTATTTTGGGGGTAGGGAAAAGAACTGAAGCGCTGAGGACCAGCAAAAAGAATGGAAACAGGCATGTTTGATAGGTAGGAGGTTATAAAACCCTCTAGAATGTACAAGAGACCTGAGAGGTGAGAGAATCTCAGGACTCAAAGGGAGGGACCTTAGATGAAATGCCCTGCAGTGGGGTGAGGGAACTTGTAGAGCCCTCCTCCAGTGGAGAAACAGGACATCAAGTGGAAAGATGGGGTTGCCATCCCACAGTCAAAAGCTTTAACCCAGAATTGTTCCTGTCTGAAAGAAGTACAGGGACAAAAATGGAGAAAAGCCTAAGGAAAAGGAGATCCAGTGACAGGCCCAAATTGGGATGCAGCTCAAGGAGAGGCATCATGGCCTGAAACTATTACTGATGCTATGGTGTGCTAACAAAAATGGGCCTATCATGACTGCCCTCTGAAAGACCCAACCAGCAGGTGAAAGATTCAGATGCAGAAATTTACATGCAACCAATGGACAGAAGCGGGGAACCCCTATGGTTGAATTAGGGAAAAGCTAGAAGCAGCTGAGGAAGAGGGCGACCCTGTAGGAGGACCAACAGTCTCAAATAACCTGGACCTCCCAGGATCTCTCAGACACTGAGCCACCAACCAGGCTGCATACAGCAGCTGATTTGAAGCCCCCAACACATATACAGCAGAGGACTCCCGGGTTGGACACAGTTAGAGAAGGTGCATCTAACCCTCAAGAGACTTGAGGCCACAGGGAGTAGGGAGGTCTGGTGGGGTGGGGGTAGGATGGTGGGGACATCCTCTTGGAGATGGGGAGTGGGGGCGTGGGGGGCATGGCGGAAGGAGTTATGGCATGTGGAACAGTCAGAGGGCAGACAAGGAGGGGGATAAAGTCTGGACTTTAAAAAAAGATTAAAGAATAAATTTTAAATAATGCACTACATTAGTGTGTGAAAGTTCGGTACAAGGGATTATTTGCCACTCACTTATTCATTTAGATTTTGTTTGGAAGTTAATATAAAGAGGCTCTTACACTTAAACAAGAAAATGATTAAAGATGTTTAAAAATAAAGGAGTTCTATTTTGACTCTAGAGGTATACCTCCTAGTTGACTTTATAATCACATCAGTGGGGTTTAACTTCCTTCTTAGAATCATCAGAATAACAAGGATTAAAGAGTTTTTCAAACTCAATTTCATAGGGGACAAAAAAGTTTGCGAATTTTTTTATTTGGTTACAAATGTACCAGCAAGTAAAAAATATGTATGCTTCATTAGTCTGAAGATGGGAAAGTAGATGAGTACTTCAGAGTATGCTTCATAATGTCTCTTTTAAACACAGACATTTATTTTCTCAGTTCACCATCTACATCAAAAAGCATATCGTCGTCGTCGTTGGTCTCCAAGTTCTCGTTGTTGGTCTCCAAGTTCATCAAACCCTAAAAGAGAAAAGGACTTCTTACTAAACAAACTCCCAAGCATACAAATAGGAAAGATTCTGTGCAAATGATGTATAAATGTGCTATATATAGTTAAGCCAGATAATTATACTGTTAATAAACTATGAGGTACATCTGAGGTCAAATTCCCAGTTTATCATTTCATGTCTTCAATAATTCCTACAAAGTCATTAAGATTTTACAAATAATATCAGTCACTTCAGTCAAAAATAATTCAAAATAGCAAGTAGTTAAACTTTTTGATTCCTAAAACATATTTAGTTTCCTAAGGACATTTTATTGACTATGTGCATACCTCCATGCATACTTCCATGGACTTCTCATGCATGTCTTTAATTGCTTCCAGGGTCTGGCTCTGACTACATTTGGACAGTTTTAATGCTTGTTGTTCTTTTTGATAATTGCTCTACAAATGTAAAAGGAAAACATTACTATAACAATTCTGTTCATTTTGTTGTTACTGCCATGCAGCATGAATGCTAGGCTAAGAGTCAACCACTAAATGTATCTCCAATACTAAAATGTTTACATGAGCAAAAATAATTCAATATGAAACTTAAAAGGAATAGTTTTCTAAGTGATTTAACATTTTAACAACTATGACTAAATATACTTATATTTTTAAGTAACATGAAATACAACTATACTACCAATTGTGGGTTAATAAAACTTTTTTTTTTGTTATGAGAAAGTGTTTGCCATGCTGCAGAGACTGGCCTTAGCCTCTCAAGTGCTTATGTTTATAGGCATGCACCATGTAAACATGAACTTGGTAATATCCTAGCCCTGGAAGCTTAACTCTAGCTAGTGTTAATGCTTTTATCATACAATGGCCTCCTTTTACTAAATAGCAGAAGCAATCCCAAGAGTTGGTTCACTACCTCATCTCTGTATGTACCCCCAACCTAAGGTGTATGTGCCACTTCTTCTACTTTCTCTTCCTTTCGTAAGGATGCCTTACACTATTCTTTACTAAGTCCAACATCTTCACTTGTCTCAACTATTGTCAAGAGTTTCAGCAATTGTAACTGTTATTTTAAATTTATGACTCTAGCTGGCTGTCAATGTAATGCCTATAAAACTAACTTTTATAAAGTTTGAGTTACAATGATCACAAGATCATGAATAGTCTTGATCACTTAAAGACATCCTACCTCAAAATAAAGTGTAAAGAGATGTCTGGGGATAAAGTTTAGTGGTAGATTGGTTTTCTCTAGGTTTCAATCTCAAGTAACACATGGAAGTAGAAATATACCTTTCTCTTTGTATTCTTTATGTTGGCACAAAACCATGGTAATTTGCATTTTATAAAACATTAAGACAAGCTCTTTACACCTTTTCTCCTTGGGACACTACATTCCTATTTTGTCCTTTATTTATTGTGATCAGTTTAACCTCACATTTCCACTCAAATCATCCTGATTAAGAACAATGACTTCCACTTTGCGTATTTTCCATTTAAAAAACGTACACGTGCATACATATGGAGACAAAGGATTAATATTGGGTGTCTTCTTTGGTTGCACCCTACTGTTTGGGAGACAGGATCTGACTGAACCTAGAGCTCATCCATTAGGCTACACCTGGTGGCTAGGAAGCTCTGGGAATCTTTTTTCTCTGAACTAAATCTGAGTTTGGTGGTTCTAAAATGCTCACCACCACACTAACTTTTATTGTTGTGGTGGTTTGTTTTTAGTTTTGCTAGTTTGTTGGTGGTGGTTGTGTTGGTGGTGGTAGTGGTGGTGGTGTGTACATGCATTCCTACTCAGGGAATATAAGCTCGGGTCTCCATGCCTACACTGAGAAAGATTACCAAATAAACCATCTTCCAGCCCTGCAAATCTGTCTTATTTGGCCCATTAGCAACATATGACACAGTTAGTGAACTTTTCTTCCTTAAATTTTTCCTTCACTTATGGTAGTATTCTTTCTACCAATTGTTCTCTTCCCTTGCTGGTTCCTTCTCAACCCCCCCCCCTTGCCCCATGCAGAATTACAAATATTTAAGTTCTCTGGGGGTCTGTCTTTAGATTCCTCATTTACACTGATGATCACTCCCCCTTGAAATTTCATCCAGAGTTCAAGGTATAAAAATTGCCTTCAATTGGAGTATTTTTTTTTTTATCTTCAGTCCCTATCTCTTTCTTGAACTGACATATAATGGCAGCTTCCTCAATGCCTTCCCAGGCAGGAATGGATCTCCTGTTCCTTTCAAATTTAATACTTCTGAAACTATTAACCAATCAAATAAAAAAGTAGTTAATATGGTCATCATCTCAGATCTTACTTGGAAACCATGTGATGACTACAGTCATTGGTACAGTAATGGAGAGATGATCTAAGATAGTTCGGTGATATTCTTCCACAGGAATATTCTGCTAGGGTTGTTGAGACAGCCTGATGGAAACAGGATGTTTCCATCCACTGTTGTTACTAAATCTGTACTAAGTTATGATGGTAAGAACTGATTTACCAGTTTGAGTTGGCTTTCTAATATTAACAACAGAGTCCAGATGACACCAGTAAGTAAGCTTTCACTCTCCTATCAACTGTACCTGAGGCTGACATACTGTGCTCCCTTTTGTAAAAACTGGTAATCCTCTTTTCATCTTTCAGCAAAAGTCTGCCTCTTGAAAATTTATGATCTGGACTACCATAAAATTCCTAGTGGTTTTCATTGATATAGTAGTATGTGATCATACTTCTCTGGTTTAAAATTCAGTAGGACTAGAACAGAACCAAGGATAGATAGATAATGAAACTTAATTTAGGTTCATGTGCCCAACACAAGGCTAGTTTCTCCATTCCTACCTGATACTTAGTTATACTAGGTTAATTATAAAGTTAGTTATGATACTAACCATTGATTTTTCTTGTTCTTCATTGAATTTCTGTATATCCATATCAAACTTCTGAAATGTAGTTATATCCTGCTCACACAATTTGTTGTTGATCACCTCGCTGTAAAGCAAAGTAATGAAAGCAGTCACATTTCATACCAATATGAAAAAAGAACACTCAAAACAAATTAAATTGACCATTTCATACTATAAAAAGAAAAACAGCAGTACAAAATTATCTAATGGGAAATCATTACAGATTTTTCCCTAACAGATTATCAGAGAAGTCTTCTTTTATGTTTTAGCTTTTCAAAATTAAAGAGGTTTTAATACATATACATCTTAATTTAGGAAATTAATTGTATTTCAAAGTATTTTTTCATTAATTTCTACCAAATATAAGGTATAATTTATTTTCCTATATTTATTCAGTTAAGACTTAGTGCAAAACATAAGTCAATTAAAATATATAAATTGTCTGCATATGTAATTGATCCTTTTCCATATTGTTATAATAAACCATAAATTACATTTCTAAGATTTTGTGCAAGACTTCTGTGTTTCCACAATGAAATTAAATCAAATTTTAAAATCTCATTAACAGGTACTTAAAGTAGAAAATAAAAATTTTCACAGATTTCTAAGAATTAGATTTAGTTTCCTTGAAGGCATGAAGTTATAGGGTTAAATGCTTAGACAAAATCAAAGTCACACATTTTTTACTAAAATCTCAGACATGGCTTTTTTTTAAAAAAAAAAACTCAGCCACATATAATTTTTTAAATGATACAAATGTGACCCTACCAAACTAAAACCTCTACCTCTCCCATTTGTTCATTTGCCAAAGTCATTCTAATTTCTGGTTGCTTTCTTTGAAAGAATCTTTGATATAAGTTTCCATGTGTTTTCTCTTTATGTGACTCCAGGTCCAAGGTATCTCAAATAATCATCTGATATCTATGGGCAACAGGAACATATGTGGTGCACATATATACCTGTAAGCAAAACACTAATATACAAATATGTCTGAAAAATAATTATTAAGAGCATTGTTTCCTAAGCCATTTAAGATGTTTTGGGCCTATGATCCTAGTCTAGGAAGCTTAAGCAGGAGATTTCCAGTGTATAGGACAACATAGATTACATAGCAAAATTCAGGCCAGCCTTAACTACATAGTGAGACCATATCTCAAAGACAAATTATTGTCTTCTAAGAAAGCTAATGTAACATTCAATTACATATAATTTAAAACAGATTCTTTTGGATCTGAGTATCATTCTCTCACTGGTTAGTAAAGCTGTCTTTTACTTTCAGTTACATAATTCATTTTATGAAAAAACAAAACAAAACAAAACAAAAAACAGTGAGGGGATTGGAGAGATGATTCAGCAGTTAAGAGCACTGGTTCCCTTCCAGAGATCTGAGATTGGATTCCCAGCACCTCCAAGATGGCTCACAACCTATAACTCCAGTTCCAGGGGAATCAATGCCTTCATCTGGCCTCCTCAGGTACCAGACATACAACCTGTGTGCAAGCCAAACAAACATACCCATAAAATAAAATTTTAAAAACAGTAATAAGGGTTACATTAAAGAATTCAGTTTTGCACTGTGTTGAATAAAGAAAGAAGCACAGAGGAGTCCTAGAAAAGAAACTGACTTAATATAAAATTAATACTAGGTCAATGAAAAACTGTTGCATGTACAGAATTTTATATACATATCACTTAGGTTTGAATACATGGAACTATAAAAAAGTTTACATCTTTTTTTTTCCTCTAAAATCCCTTCAAAGCAGTTATGAAGATACCTCAATAGTTAAGAGGGTTTACTGTGAAAGGAGGAGGTTCGCAAATTTGAATCTAGTACCCATCTAGAAAACCAACCATGGATGGTTGCTTCTACAATAGCAGCACTGTGGTAGGCAAAGTGAGAATTGCTAGGACTTGCTGGCTGCTTGTCTAACTGGATGTTCAGTGACAGAGCCTGTCTTAAGGGAATAAAGTGGAAAGTAATAGAGCAAAATCTAACATCCTCCTCTGCCCTCTACATTTGTATATATACACCACACACACAAACATACAAAAAAATAAAAATTAAGTTTCATTAATGTCACACCTCTGCAAAAAGCACCATTTTCACTTCTGTACCACAGGAAAAAATAAGTCCATGATGCTAAATCAAAAATATTTGCAAGAGTCTGTGTCATGAGTAGACCTTGGGTGCTGACTCTGCAACTAGTCCCACAATACCCAGAGGAAGCTCAACTCCCAGGTGCTCTAACACACCCAGGATCACAGCAATGGCATCAACATCAGGAGTAACTTGAGTCCCTAAGGATCCAGGGACACAGGAACTCCTGCCTTGCCAGTGGCATGGATTCCTTCTGGTCTGAAACTGCACCTGGATCAGACCTGGGGTACTGGCTCTGCACCCACTCTTAAAACACCCAGAGGGAGCATGACTCCCAGGTATTCTGAAATGCCCAAGATCACAGGATTACAGAGGAAGCTCGACTCCCAGGAGATCAGAGACACCCAGGAACACTGGAGTTCTGACAGAAGATCACAGCTGAGGGCACGACATCTTTCCCAACACCCTGTGTATCTGGGACCCCCACAAGAACCAGGGAAACAAAATCATCCTCCCAGCCAGAGGCACGGGTTCCTTGCAGCATGCAACTGTGTCTAGAGAAAACATAGGGCTCTGGCACCCCACCAAATCTTGCAACACCAAGAAAAAGCTTAACTCCCAGGAGCTCTGACACAGCAGGATCTCACTAGATTGGTCACACCAGGATTTCAGGATCCAAGAGGCAGCATGACTTCCAGGAGTTCAGACACACCCAGAATATCAGGATCGCAGGATCCCAGAATCCCAGATAGCTGGACTCCAATGAGTTCTGACACAACCAGGATTACAGGAGGGACAGGATCCAGTCAGAGACAGCAAGGGAAGGTAGCACCAAAGAAAATGAGATAGCAAGTGTTAAGTGCAAGAATATAAATAATAGAAACCAAAACTAGTCGGCATCATCAGAACCCAGTTTGGCCATCACAGCAAGACTTGGATACCACAACCCATTGGAAAAGAAAGATTCAGATTCAAAAATCACATCTCATGCTGATGATAGAGGTCTTTAAGAACAAAAATAGCTCCATTAAAGAAATACAGGAAAACAGCTAGAAGTCCTTAAAGAGGAAACACAAAAATCCCTTAAAGAGTTAAAGAAAACACAATCAAACAGGTGAAGGAATTGAACAAAAACCATCTAGGATCTAAAAATGGAAATAGAGAATAAAAACTCACAAAGAGAGATGAACCTGGAGAAAGAAAACCTAGGAGACATAGATGCAAGAATCTCCAACAGAATACAAGAGATAGAATAGAGAATCGCAGGTACAGAAGATACCATAGAAAACATTGTCAAACAGTCAAAGAAAATGCAAAATGCAAAATGCAAAAATCTCCTAACCCAAAACTTCCAGGAAATCCAGGACACAATGAGACGACAAAACCTAAGGAAAATGGGTATAGAAGAGAGAAAAGATTACCAAGTCAAAGGGCCAGCAAATATCTTCAACAAAATTATAGAAGAAAACTTTCCAAACCTAATGAAAGAGATGCACATGAACATACAAGAAGCCTACAGAAATCCAAATAAACTGGACCAGAAAAGAAATTCCCGCTGACACATAATAATCAGAACAACAAATGCACTAAATAAAGATAGAATATTAAAAGCAGTAAGGGAAAAAGGTCAAATAACATAAAATGGCAGACCTATTAGAAATACACCAGACTTCTCACCAGAGACTATAAAACCAGAAGATTCTGGACAGATGTTACACAGACTCTGAGAGAACACAATTGCCAGCCCAGATTACTATACCCAGCAAAACTCAAAATTACCATAGATGGAGAAACCAAAATATTCCACGATAAAACCAAATTCACACAATATCTTTCCACGAATCCAAACCTTCAAAAGGTAGATGGAAAACTACAACACAAGGAGGGAAACACTACACCATACAAAAATCAAGAAAGAAATCTTCTTTCAACAAACCTCAAAGAAGGTAGCAACATAAACATAATTCCACCTCAAACAACAAAAGTAACAGGAAACAACCAACAGTCACTGGTCTTTAATATTTCTTAATAGCAATGGATTCAATTCCCCAATAAAAAGACATAGATTAATAGACTGGATACATAAACAGAACCCAGGATTTTGCTGCATACAGGAAACCCACCTTAGTGACAAAGACAGACATTACCTCAGAGGAAAAGCCTGGAAAAATTTTTCCAAGCAAATATTCCCAGGAAACAAGCTAGAATAGCCATTCTACTATGGAATAAAATCAACTTATAACCAAAACAATTTTTTGTTGTTGTTGTTGTTTTGTTTTTGTTTTTTAAAGATAAGGACTGTCACAATACTTGTCAAAGGATGCATCAACAAAGATGAACTCACAATTCTGAACATCTATGCTCCAAATGCAAGGGCACCCAAATTCATAAAAGAAGCTTTACTAAAGCTCAAAGTACATATTGTACCCTATAATAATAGTGGGAAAATTCAACACCCCACTCTCAGCAACGGACAGATCCTGGAAACAGAAACAAAACAGAGACACTGTGAAACTAACAGAAGTTTTGAAACAAATGGATTTAACAGAGGTCTATATCTATAGATATCATAGAACATTTTATCATAAAACAAAAGAATGTCCCTTCTTCTCAACACCTCATGATACCTTCTCCAATACTGACCATATAATGTGTCACAAAACAGGCTTCAAAAGATATAAAATTATTTAAATAATCCCATGAATCCTATCAAGTCATCACTGACTAAGGCTGATCTTCAATAATAATATAAATAATCCAGGCATGGTGGCACATGCCTTTAATCCCAGCACTTGGGATGCAGAGGCAGGCATATTTCTGGTTTGAAGGCCAGCCTGGTCTACAAAATGAGTTCCATGACAGCCAGGGATAAACAGAAAAACCCTGTCTTAACCCCAATAATAATAATAATAATAATAATAATAATAATAATAATAATAATAAACAATAATAATATAATAGAAAACCCATATACACGTGGAAGTTGAAAAACAGTCTACTCAATGATAAATTGGTCATGGAAGAAATAAAGAAAGAAATTAAAGACTATTTTGAGTTTAATGAAAATGAAACTACAACATATCCAAACTTATGGGACACAATGAAAGCATTCCTAAGAGAAAAACTAATAGCTCTGAGTGCCTCCAAAAAAGAAACTGGAGAGAGCATACACTAGCAGCCTGACAGCACCATTAAAAGCTCTAGAACAAAAGGAAGCAAATTCACCCAAGAGGAGTAGAAGGCAGGAAAAAATCAAACTCTGGACTGAAATCAAACAAGTGGAAACAAAAAGAACTATACAAAGAATCAACCAAACCAGGAGCTGGTTCTTTGAGAAAATCAACAAGATAGATAAACCCTTAGCCAGACTAAAGAGAGGGCACAGAGTCAGTATCCAAATTAACAAAACCAGAAATGAAAAGGGAGACATAACAACAGAAACTTAGGAAATCAAAAAAAAAAAAAAAAAAAAAAAAAAAGATCCTACTATAAAAGCCTATACTCAACAAAACTGAAAAATTTGGATGAAATGGACAATTATCTAGACAGATATCAGGTCCCAATTTAAATCAGGATCAGATAGACCCTGCAAACACTCCCATAACCCCTAAAGAAATAGAAGCAATCATTAATAGTCTCCCAACCCCCTCACCAAAAATAAAAGCCCAGGATCTGATGGGTTTAGTACAGAATTCTATCAGACCTTCAAAGAAGACCTAATACCAACACTCTTCAAACTATTACGCAAAATTAAAAAGAGAGGGAACACTATTCAATTTGTTCTATGAAGCCACAATTACACTTATACCCAAAACATACAAAGACCCAAATGAAGAAAGGAAACTTGAGACCAGTTTCACTTATGAATATTGATGCAAAAATACTCAATAAAATTTTGGTAAACCTAATCCAAGAACATGTTACAATGATCATCCTTCATGATCAAGTGGTCTTCATCCCATGGATACAGAGATGGTTCAAATTATGGAAATCCACAATGTAAACAATGTCAAGGAAAAAATCCACAGTATTATCTCATTAGATGCTCAGAAATCATTTGCAAAAATTCAACAACCCTTCATGATAAAATTCCTGGAAAGATCAAGAATTCAAGGCCCATACCTAAACATAGTAAAAGCAATATACAGCAAACCAGTACCCAACATCAAAATAAATGGAGAGTAACTTGATGCAATCCCACTAATATCAGACAAGACAAGACTAGATAAGGCTTCCCACTCTCTCCCTACCTATTCACAGTAGTATATAATATAGTAGTATTCTATAGTACTAGACGTTCTATCCATAGCAACTAGACAACAAAAAGAGGTCAAAGGGATAAAAATAGGAAAGGCAGAATTCAAAATATCACTATTTGCAGATGACATGATAGTATATGTAAGTGACCCCATAAATTCCAACAGAGAACTCCTAAACCTGATAAACAAATTCAGCAAAGTGGCTGGATATAAAATTAACTCAAACAAATCAGTAGCTTTCCTCTACTCAAAGGATAAACAGGCTGAAAAAGAAATTATGGAAACAACACCCTTCACAATAGTCACAAATTATAATACCTTGGTTTGACTCAAACCAAGCAAGTGAAAGATCTGTATGACAAGAACTTCAAGTCTGAAGAAAGAAATTGAAAATCTCAAAAGATGGAAAGATCTCCCATGCTCATAGATTGGCACAGTTAATTTAGTAAAAATGGCCGTCTTGCCAAAAGCAATCTACAGATTCAATGCAATCTCTATCAAAATTCAAACTCAATTCTTCATAGAGATAGAAAGAGCAATTTGAAAAATCATTTGGAATAACAGAAATCCAGGATATCAAAAAAACTATTCTCAACAATAAAAAACTTCAGGGGGAATCATCCCCGACCTCAAGCTGTATTATAGAGAAATAATGATAAAAATGTATGGTAATGGTACAGATACAATGACTTCATGAAATTCACAGGCAAAAGGATGGATCTAAAATATATCATCCTGTGTGAGGTAACCCAATCCCAAAAGAACAAACATGGTATGTACTCACTGATAAGTGGATATTAGCCTAAAAGCTCAGAATACCCAAAATGTAATTCACAGACCACATGAAGCTCAAGAAGAAGGAAGAGGAAAGTGTGGGTGTTTCAGTCCTTCTTAGAATGCGGAACAAAATACTCCTTGGAGGAAATATGGAGACAAAGTACAGAGCAGAGACTGAAGGAATGACCATCTAGAGTCTGCCCATCCTGTGGATCCATTCCATATACAGACACCAAACCCAGTCACTATTGTGGATGCCAACAAGTTCTTGCTGACAGGAGCCTAATATGGCTTTCTCCTGAGAGGCTCTGTCAGAGCTTGGCAAGAACAGAGGCTGATGATCACAGCCAACCATCAGACTGATCAATGGGTCCCCAGTGGAGGAGTTAGAGGAAGGACTGAAGGATCTGAAGGGGTTTGCAACCTTATAGGAAGAACAACAATATGAACGAACCAGACCCCCCAGAGCACTCAGAGACTAATCCACCAACAAAAGAGGGGGTCCCATGGCTCCAGTTGCATATATAGCAGAGTATGACCTTGTCAGGCATCAGTGGGAAGAGAGGTCCTTGGTCCTGTGAAGGTTCAATGCCCCAGTGTAGGCAAATGCCAGGGTGGGGAGGTGGGAGTGGGTGTGGGGGGGTGAACACCCTCATAGAAGCACAGGGATGGGTTATGGAATAGGGAGTTTCTGGGGTGAAACCAGGAAAGGGCTATTATTAGAAATGTAAAGGAAGATAATATAGAATAATAAATAAATTAAAATAAAAATATTCACAAAATACTACATATAAATAGGAATAATTCATTAAGATGTCATATAGTATATTAACTAATATTTCCTAATATGTAAATTATGTTAATACTATATAGTTTTAAACACATTATATATCCAAAAAAACGTACCTTCAAATTTTCCCAGAATATTTTGTACTGGAGATCTATGAAGTAATTAAAGCTTTAAAAAGTAAGGATACCTTTTGATGGCTCAGCTTTTGCTAAAAGCAGGACGATGAGAGTTTGACCCACAGCACTACACCCTCCAAGAAAACCATTCAAATTAAGGATTAATCTTACGGAAATATTGTTTATAACATATATCATATTCTAATTATTAATATAGATTTCTTGCTACACAATCAATTAAACTTTTCTGGAAGTACTTACACTAAGAAGGAAATAATAAGTTTGAACATATTACCGTGTATCTCCAACTATTCCTTCAGGATTTGCATTCCCATCATCATGAGTTACTGGATTTTGTACTGGGTTGGTAATAAAACAAGATATTAAAACAATTACTTTATTTTGCAAATTTTAATGAAATGCTTTGTGATCATTCAGGCATAGTGCCAACATTAGGTTTTAAAGCACATCTATGATTTGTCTAGAAGTTAAACAAAATCAAGTAATGTCTAATTGTCATCTAGAAATATATTTTAAGCTATTTATTTACATGTTGTGATTAAAGACAAGAGATGCAATATGAGATTTTTGATCTCCATTACAATCCTAAGAAGAATAACTGAGAAAAAAGGAAGTGTAACATCAATGCCCAACATTAGATATCTGGTATCTTCCATAAGGTCCAATTCTGAAGCATTCCCATCTTGCTGTTCACCACTTAACAAATTACAGTTTTCCATTGGTGTCTCTACAGAACATGCAAAACGCTGCCATTCCACTGAGAAACTTACGTTTTCTGATTTAAAATAAAAAAATAAATTTTCTCAAGCCATTTGAATCAAAAAAATCACTTAAACTAATAAAATTGAAATATAAAATAACATTAAGGAATGATTTTTACAAAAGCAGCACTTCATAATTGCATGAAGGGTTTAAAGATAAAACCATATTTCTATTACCCTCTGATTTAATACTAAAGACTTTAGTATTTAAACATGGAACAGAATAGTTGGCTTCAAAGATAGACATTATAAACCTTAACTTTAATATGTACACATTTTTAAAAAAAGAATTAAGTTGAATAAAGTATCTTGGGCTTCCTTACTATAAAGGACTAAAAGTTTGTTATTTTTCAGTTTAAAACTCTCTCTCTCTCTCTCTCTCTCTCTCTCTCTCTCTCTCTCTCTCTCTCTCTCTCTCTCTCTCTCTCTCTCTCTCTCTCTTTCTGTCTCTCTCTTTCTCTCTTACACACACACACACAGACACACACACACACACAGACACACACACACAGACACACACACACAGACACACACACTATGATGGCTTTAACTGTGACTTCAAGTGGGTTTACATCTAATCATAGAAGGATCTGCATTTTGGTCCCATTCCTGCTAGGTTTTTGATAAGTTAGAGCAAATGTGTCTGCATCTCAATCTCCAAATAAAATCATAGTTCCTATGATCACAACCAAGCTCTCAATCTTTTTCATCGCAATACAAATCTAAATTATAAAGTTCTGCCTGTCTGGACATATATTTTACTGATACAGCAAGAAGCTCTGTGTTCAATGTTCAATTAAGAAAAAAATTTAAAAATAAAAAATAAAACAGGCATATATCCCCAGGCCCCAGTACATTTGTAAGGCTGAGGACTTCAGTTTCAAGGCCAGTTCAAGCTGCACACGTTTTCAGACACTCCTGAGATACAGAGTTAGAGCTTACTTCCCTAAACCAAAACAACACACAAATAAACACAGCCTGTCCTGAATTATGTCAGAAGTCCCAGTACTTCTGAGGCTGAGAGGAGCCTCAGGATTTTGAGGCTGTTTGGATCCTATATAGACAAATTTCGGCAATCTGGCCTTTCAACACCAGGTAGAGGAAAATGAAGACTGGTCTTCAGTTTGTTTTTATGAATTTCTGGCGGGAATGGAATGGGAAACAAAATACCCATGGAAGGAGTTACAGAGGCAAAGATTGGAGCTGAGACTGAATGCATCCAGAGACTGCCTCACTCAGGGAAAAATCCCATAATAACCACCAAACCCAGACACTGTTGAAGATGCCAAGAAGAGCTTGGGGACAGGAGACTGATATAGCTGTCTCCTGAGAGGATCTGGCAGTGCCTGACAAATACAGAAATGGATGCTCATAGACATCCATCGTACTGAGCACAGGGTCCCCAATGATGGAGCTAGAGAAAGTACCCAAGGAGCATAAGGGGTTTGCAGCCCCATAGGAGGAGGAACAATATGAACTAAGCAGTACCCCCAGAGTTCCCTGGGACTAAAACACCAATCAAATAAACCAGATGGTAGGACTTATGGCTCCAGCTGCATATGTAGGAGAGGATGGACTAGTAGGTCATCAATGGGAGGAGAGACCCTTGGTACAGTAAAGGTCCTATGCCCAGTATTAAGGAATGCCTGGGCCAGGAATTGGGAGTGGGCGTGTTGGAGGCAGGGGGAGAGGGGAGAGGAGAGGGGATTTTCAGAGGGGAAATAGAAAAGGGGATAATATTTGAAATGTAAATAAAGAAAATATATAATAGAAAAAAAGGAATGAAACAATTTATTTAAAGGTTATATGAAATAAATTCATGTTTTGCTAACATATAGGAACAATGTTCAGGTATTTTCCTGGGGTAAAATCATAGCAAGTTATTGTTTCTCAACATATTGTGACTATAGTGCCAAGAGTAGGTATATGCACTGCTAAAACTCAGGTATAGGAATATATAGATATAGGTAAAATTAGAAATGAAGTATATGAAAACTCTTAGAAAAGACTTGTTCCATTGCAGGTGAGTTGGTAAAAGTCTAAGGAACTGCAGGACACAATCAATACCGAAGACTGGATATATTATACCTTCAGAATGAGCCTCCTCCAAAACATTTATGTCATCTTCTTCTTCATCATAGTCAAGAAGTAATAAGTAACCGTTCTTTGGTACCACCCACATTTTCTTTGCCATTTTTCTCTTAAGCACTCAGTTGTCTTCTCAGTTAAAAAAAATAAGAAGGAAAAAAGAATAAAAACATAGCGATCTGAATCCAAAGGTATCATTTAAATAGTTATAAATGTCAAAAATTCAAATAATTATCTTAGCTCATTGAAAGATTGTTTCTTTTGTTTTTTAACACTTATATTTTTAATAATTTGTCTTTATCATAGAGTTTTGAATACATATTCAATATAGTGACATATATATATATGTATACACACATATATATATATATATGTATGTATGTATGTATGTATATATATATATGTTTTCCCTTACAATTTCCTCCATATATCCCATTTATCATGTCCCTCTCCCTCCCAACTTTGTTTTAAAATCTTCTTTAACTTACTTAGTTAAAAACCTTCTTTAGAACCCAAGTTAACAATCTACCATTTCTCAGTTTAAAAAAAGGCAAAAACAGGCCAGCCTTTAATGTGTGAGTCCTCCCCTTCCCACCAAAAATGATGAGCAAAATGTGTTGCATTTAAACTTTGAGGTATCTGAATTTTGATCCTATATCCCAAAGATTCTTTTAAAACAAAACATCAGCAATTCCGTTTTTCAGTGTATCTCAGTTTTAAAGTAAATTCACAGTACTATTCAGAAAGATAACGAGCATGGTAACTATATATTCATGTCAAGAAGACCCAATGCTCAGTCTACAACAAACACTCGCCACCACCACCCACACAGAAAATCCTTATATTGGAGAAACGTGGGATTGGGGGAAGCCGAGGATTTCAAACATCTGCAGATTTTTAGTTCAAGGCCTGCCCAAGCCAGGCCAGACTGAGCTACAAAGGAAGATCCCTTTCTATAGAAATAAAACTGAGTGAAAACACTGAACTTGGTGGTGCAAGTCTTTAATCCCAATACATGGGCGATTGAGACAGGAGGATCGGTGCTCAGAATCCTTCCCAGATTACTTATTAATCTCTTGCAATGTCTCCTCTTCTTCTTTTCATTCATTCTTCCTCTACCACTCCCTTCTCTGCAATGTCCATACAGTGTATACCAAAGGAACACACCATAGAGAAGACAATGAAGAGGGAGGAATCCTCAGTGTATTTCTAATGGATCCCAGACAGCACACAGGACAAGCACCAAGTTGGACCCTAAGGCTCCTTACAGCACACAGGACAAGCTCCAAGGCTCCTCACTCACAGACCCATGCTCCCTCGACCCCCAATCCTTCAGCCAGCTCGCTGATCCTATCCCCAGGACCCAAGATTGTGTCCTCCAAGGGTTCACAATCCTCTAAGGCCCTGACCTATTCAATATTCTGCCATGAATATGGTCCTCCACCTTCATTTAACAATCAGAAGCCATAGGAAATGGGGACCAGGAGGCTTTTCCTCACATAGTGACCACCTGGGCCTGATATGCCACACTGTGACACACCTCGATTAACTGTCCAACAACCCTGATCAGAGCAAATTATCACTTACAGGTTATCTCAGAGGTGAACACTTTCCCAACAGCACCCTTCCGTGCTCAGCTCCTCAACGGTAAAAAAACGTTGTCAGCAGAGATGCCTGGACAGAGGCTTCTGAGGACCCTTTGTGACGCAAGCTGGAGTAAACAGGTCTCACCCAGGGACTGCACTGATTGGCTGAATATATCCTGCGCATGCGTACATGGAGTACCAGGCACCATTGCTTCAAAGGGAGTTTTCAGGAGGTGGGAATGAGCTACTACTGGCTTTAAGACACTTTCTAGGTTCATAAGTCCATACAGACTTGAAATACTTGAACAAACGTGAAACATATGAAACAATGCAAACGATACTACTTTATTTCAAATGTAGAGGCTCTTGTATGCAATTTTGGTTTCTATTTATTTATGTGCATAACATTTAATGTGTGTGGACTTTTTCTGAATGTACTTACGCACACCACAAGAGTTTATTCTGTCCTAAGGGATCAGAAGGGAGCATCCAGATCCCCTATATCCCCTGGTACCCTCCTGTCTCCACCTTCCTAGTACTGACCTTGATTACAAGAATGTGCCTGACCCTTCTGGCCCTCTCTCTCACTTATGCCTCTGTTGCCTACAGAGGCTGGAAGTGTGCACTGATTCTCTGAAACTTTAGCTGTGCATAAATTGTGATCCAAGATATGGGTGTTTTGTGCCCGGTCATCTGCATAGAACAGGTGCTTTTAACAGCTGAGTCATTTTTCCAACCACTGTTTTGTGCACTTATTTGCACTCCTCTGGCCTCTTCAGGTACCAGGCATGCATCCGGTGTGTTTAAATTTATGTTGACCCAACACACACCCACACACCCCCACAGGCACCCACACACACCCACACACATTCACACACACACACACACACACACACACACACACACACACTGTACACACACATATGCCCAATGATAATTTTTAATTTTCATATTTCTCTATAACTCCTTTTGTACTATTTCATGCCTTGTCCAACTTTATTGTGAGGTGTATTCCTTTTCTTTCTTTGTTTTTTGATTGTTTTCAATTTTTTACTAGATATTTTCTTCATGAACATTTCAAATGCTATCCCGAAAGTCCCCTATACGCTCCCCCTCCCCGTCCTGCTCCCCTACCCATCCACTCATACTTCTTGGCTCTGGCACTCCCCTGTACTGCAGCATATAAAGTTTGCAAGACCAAGGGGCCTCTTTTCCCAGTGATGGCCGACTAGGCCGTCTTCTGCTACATATGAAGCTAGAGACACAAGCTCTTGGGATAATGGTTAGTTCATATTGTTGTTCCACCTATAGGGTTGCAGACTCCTTCTGCTCCTTGGATACTTTCTCTAGCTCCTCCATTAGGGCCCTGTGTTCCATCCAATAAATGACAGTGAGCATCCACTTCTGTATTTGCAAGGCACTGGCATATCCTCCTATGAGACAGCTATATCAGGGTGTGTTCAGCAACATCTTGCTGGCATGTGCAATAGTGTCTGCTTTTGGTGGATAATTATGGGATGGAAGCCCAGGTGGGTTAGTCTAAGGATGGTCCATCCTTTCACCTTACCTCCAAATTTTGACTCTGTAACTCTTTCCATGGGTATTTTGTTCCCTATTCTAAGGATGTATGACGTATCCACGCGTTGATTTTCATTCTTGATTTTCTTGTGTTTTGCAAATTGTATATTGGGTATTGTAAGTTTCTGGGTTAGTATCCACTTATCAGTGAGTGCATTTCAAGTCACTTCTTTTGTGATTTGGTTATCTCACTCAGGATGATATCTTCCAGATACATCTATCTGCCTAAGAATTTTATGAATCCATTGTTTTAATAGCTGAGCAGTACTCTAAAGTATAAATGTACCACATTTTCTGTATCCATTCCCCTGTTGAGGGACATCTGGGTTCTTTCCAGCTTCTGGCCATTATAAATAAGGCTGCCATGAACATACTACTGCATGTGTCCTTACTACCAGTGTGACCATCTTCTGGGTATGTGCCCAGGAAAGGAATTGCTGGATCTTCAGGTAGTACTATATCCAATTTTTTGAGAAACTACCAGACTGATTTCCAGGGTGGTTGTACAAGCTTGCAATCCCACGAACAATGGAGGAGTGTTCCTCTTTCTCCACATCCTTGCCAGCATCTGCTGTCACCCGAATTTTTTATCTTAACCATTCTGACTGATGTGAGGTAGAATCTCAGTTTTGTTTTTATTTGCATTTCCCTGAATGTTAAAGATTTTGAACATTTTTTTCAAGTGCTTCTCAACCCTTCGGTATTCCTCAGTTGAGAATTCTTTTTTAGCTCTGTACCCCATTTTTAATGGGTTATTTGAATTTCTGGAGTCCAGCTTCTTGAGATCTTTGTATATATTGGATATTAGTCCCCTATCAGATTTAGGTTTGGTAAAAATTCTTTCCCAATCTGTTGGTGGCCTTTTTATCCTATTGACAGTGTCTTTTGCCTTACAGGAAGCTTTACAATTTTATCTCGTCCCATTTGTTGATACTTAATCTTAAAGCACAAGTCATTGCTGTTCTGTTCAGGAAATTTTCGCCTGTGCCCATATCTTCGAGGCTTTTCTCCACTTTCTCCTCTATAAATTTCAGTGTCTCTGATTTTATGTGGAGGTCTTTGATCCACTTAGACTTGAGATAGGTACAAGGAGATAAAAATGGATCAGTTCTCATTCTTCTACATAATAACCACCTGTTGTGCCAGCACCATTTGTTGAAAATGCTGTCTTTTTTCCACTGGATGATTTTAGCTCCCCTGTCAAAGATCAAGGGACCATAGGTGTGTGGGTTCATGTTTTTATTTTATTTGGTATTTATTTCATTTAAATTTCCAATGCTATACCAAAAGTCCCCCACAAGCTCCCCTCACTACCCCCTTACTCCCACTTCTTGGCCCTGGCATTCCCCTGTACTGAGGCATATAAAGTTTGCACGACCAATGGGCCTCTGTTTCCACTGATGGCCAAATAGGCTAACTTCTGATATATATGCAGCTAGAGACACGAGTTCTGGGGGGTACTGTTTAGTTCATATTGTTGTTCCACCTATAGGGTTGCAGATCCGATTAGCTCTTTGGGTACTTTCTATAACTCCTCCATTAAGGGCCCTGTGATCCATCCAAAAGCTGACTCTGAGCATCCATTTCTGTGTTTGCTAGGTCCGGGCATAGTCTTTCAGCAAAATCTTGATGGTATATGCAATGGTGTCAGTGTTTGGAGGCTGATTATGGGATGGATCCCCGGATATGGCAGTCTCTAGATGGTCCATCCTTTCGTCTCAGCTCCAAACTTTGCCTCTGTAACTCCCTTGCATGAGTGTTTTGTTCCCAATTCTAAAAAGGGGAAAAGTGTCCACACGTTGGTCTTTGTTCTTCATGACTTTCATGTGTTTCTCAAATTGTACCTTATATTTTGGGTATTCTAACTTTCTGGGCTAATATCCACTTATCAGTGAGTACATATTCTGTGAGTTTTTTTGTCATTAGGTTACCTCACTCAGGATGATGCCCTCCAGGTCCATCCATTTGCCTAGGAATTTCATAAATTCATTCATTTTAATAGATGAGTAGTACTCCATTGTGCAAATGTACCACATTTTCTGTATCCATTCCTCTGTTGAGGGGCATCTGGGTTCTTTCCAGCTTCTGGCTATTATAAATAAGGCTCCTATGTACATAGTGGAGCATGTGTCCTACTTTCCGGTTGGAACATCTTCTGGATATATGCCCAGAAGTGGTATTGCGGGATCCTCTGGTAGTACTATGTCCAATTTTCTGAGAAACCACCAGACTGATTTCCAGAGTGGTCGCACAAGCTTGCAATCCCACCAGCAATGGAGGAGTGTTCCTCTTTCTCCACATCCTTGCCAGCATCTGCTGTCACCTGAATATTTTAGCCATTCTGACTTATGTGAGGTGGAATATCAGGGTGGGTTCATTTCTGTGTCTTCAATTCTAATCCATTGATCTACCTGTCTTTTGCAGTACCAGTAACATGCAGTTTTTATCATGTAGTACAGCTTGAGTTCAGCCATGGTGATTCCTAAAGAGGTTCTTTTATTATTGAGAATAGTTTTTGCTATCCTAGTTTTTTGGTTGTATTTTTGTTTTTTGGTTTTTTTTTTGTTTTGTTGTTTTTGTTTTTGTTATTCCAGATGAATTTGCAAATTGCCCATTCTAACTCAGTGAAAAATTGAGTTAGAATTTTGATGGGTATTGCATTGAATCTGTAGACTGTTTTCAGCAAATAGACATTTTTACTATATAAATCCTACCAATCCATGAATATGGAAGATCTTTTTATCTTCTGAGTTCTTCAATTTCTTTCTTCAGAAACTTGAAGTTCTTGTCATACGAGACTTTTCACTCCCTTAGTTACAGTCACACCAAGGAATTATATATTTTTTGACTATTGTGGAGGGTGTTGAATCCCTATTTTCTTTCTCATCCTCTTTATCCTTTGTGTAGGGAAAGGCCACTGACATGTTTGAGTTAATTTTATATTCAGCTACTGCACTGAAGTTGTGTATCAGGTTTAGGCTTTCTCTGGTGTAATTTTTGGGGTTACTGATACATGCTATCATATCTTCTGGAAATAGTGATATTTTGCCATCTTCCTTTCCAATTTGTATTCATTTGTTATCCTTTTGTTGTTGAAATGGTCTGGCTAGGACTTCAACTAGTATGTTGAATAAGTAGGGAGAAAGTGGGCAGCCTTGTCTAGTCCCTGATTTTAGTAGGATTGCTTCAAGTTTCTCACCATTTACTTTGATGTTGGCTACCGGTTTGCTGTCTCTTACTTTTTCTATGTTTAGGTATGGGCCTTGAATTCCTGAATTCCTCAACTTTTATTATAAATGGTGTAGCATTTTGTCAAATGCTTTTTCAGCATCTAATGAGATGATCATGTGGTTTTTGTCTTTGAGTTTGTTTCTATAGTAGATTAAGTTGATAGATTTCTGTATACTTAACCATTCCTGCATCGCAGGGATGAAGCCTACTTGATCATGATATATTCTTGGATTCAGTTTGCAAGAATTTTATTGAGTATTTTTGCATTGATATTCATAAGGGAAATCGGTCTGAGTTTCCTTTCATTGAGTCTTTGTATGGTTTGAGTACAATTGTAATTCTGGCTTCATAGAACAAATTGAATAGTGTACTTTCTCTTTTGATTTTGCATAATAGTTTGAATAGTATTGGTATTAGGTCTTCTTTGAACATCTCATAGAATTTTATACTAAACCCATCAGATCCTGGGCTTTTTTTGTTGTTGTTGTTGTTGGGAGACTATTAATTACTGCTTCTATCTCTTTAGGGGTTATGGGAGTATTTCCAGGGTTTATCTGCTCCTAGTTTCAATTTGGTACCTGATATCTGTCTAGATATTTGTCCAATTCATTCAGATTTTCCAGTTTTGTTGAGTATAGGCTTTTGTAGTAGGATCTAATGATTTTTTTGGATTTCCTAAATTTCTGTTGTTATGTCTCCCATTTCATTTCTGGTTTTGATAATTTGGATACTGTCCCTGTGTCCTGTAGTTAACATGGCTAAGGGTTTATCTAACTTGTTGATTTTCTCAAATAACCAGCTCCTTGTTTGGTTGATTCTTTGTACAGTTCTTTTTGTTTCCACTTGGTTGATTTCAGCCCTGAGTTTGATGTTTTCCTGCCTTCTACTCCTCTTGGGTGAATTTGCTTCCTTTTGTTCTAGAGCTTTTAGTTGTGCTGTCAAGCTGCTCCTGCATCCTCTCTCCAGTTTCTTTTAGGAGGCATTCAAAGCTATGAGTTTTCCTCTTAGGACTGCTTTCATTGTGTCCCATAAGTTTGGGTATGTTGTAGCTTCATTTTCATTAAACTCTAAAAAGTCTTTAATTACTTTCTTTATTTCCTCCTTGACCGAGTTATCATAGAGTAGATTGTTTTTCACCTTTCATGTGTATGTGGATTTTCTGTTATCTATATTTTTTATTGAATATCAGCCTTTTTCTGAGGTAATCTGATAGGATGCATGGGATTATTTCAATATTTTTATATCTGTTGAGGCATGTTTTGTGACTGATTAAATGGTCAGTTTTGGAGAAGGCATCATGAGGTGTAGAGTACAATATGTGTTTTGAGCTTTACTAAAATTTCTTTTATGAATGTAGATGCTTTTGCATTTGGAGCATGGATGTTCAGAATTGAGATTTCATCTTGGTAGATTTTACCTTTGATGACTATGATTTCCCCCCTTTGTCTTTTTTGATAACTTTTGGTTGAAAGTCAATTTTATTCGATATTAGAATAGCTACTCCAGTATGTTTCTTGGGACCATTTGCTTGGAAAATTATTTTCCAGCCTTTTACTCTGAATTACTGTCTGTCTTTGTCCCTGAGGTGGGTTTCCTGCAAGCAGCAAAATGTTGGGTCCTGTTTTTGTAGCCAGTCTATTAGTCTATGTCTTCTTATTGGCAAATTTAGTCCATTGATGCTAAGATAAATTAAAGAAAAATAATTATTGCTTCCTGTTATTTTTGTTGTTGAAGTTGGGATTTTGTTCTTGCAGCTGCTTCTTTTAGGTTTGTTGAAGGATTACTTTCATGCTTTTTCTAGGGTGTATTTTCCATCTTTTGTTGGTGTTTTCCCATTATTATCCTTTGAAGGTCTAGATTCGTGGAAAAATATTGTGGGAATTTTTTTTTTGTCATGGAATACTTTGGTTTCTCCATCTATGGTAATTGATAGTTTTGCTGGGTACAGTAGACTAGGCGGACATTTGTGTTCTCTTGCTGTCTGTATAACATCTGTCCAGGATCTTCTGGCTTTCATAGTCTCTGGTGAGAAGTCTGGAGTAATTCTAATAGGTCTGCCTGTATATGTTACTTGAGATTTTCCCCTAATTGCTTTTAATATTCTTTCTTTATTTAGTGCATTTGTTGTTCTGATTATTATGTGTCAGGAGGAATTGCTATTCTGGTCCAGTCTATTAGGAGTTTTGTATGCTTCTTGGATGGTCGCGGCCATCTCTTTTTTTAGGTATGGGAAGTTTTCTTATATATTTTGTTGAAGATATTTGCTGGACCTTTAAGTTGAAATTCTTCCTTCTCATCTACACCTATGTGGTCTGTGAATTTTTTCATGGGCATACTGAGATTCTGGGCTAATATCTACTCATCAGTGAGTGCATATCATATGTTTTGTGATTGGGTTACCTCCCTCAAGATGTTATCCTTCAGATCCATCCATTTGCCTAAGAATTTAATAAATTCATTTTTAAATAGCTGAGTAGTACTCTATTGTGTAAATATACCACATTTTCTTTATCCATTCCTCTGTTGAAGGACATCTGGGTTCTTTCCAGTTTCTGGCTATTACAAATAAGATAGCTATGAACATAGTGGAGCATGTGACCTTATTACAAATGGGAACATCTTCTGGGTTTATGCCCAGGAGTGGTATAGCTGGGTCCTTAGGTAGTACTATGTCCAATTTTCTGAGGAACTACCAAAATGATTCCCAGAGTGGTTGTACCTGCTTGCAACCCCACCAGCAATGGAGGAGTATTCCTCTTTCTCCACATTCTTGCCAGCATCTGCTGTCACCTGAGTTTTTGATTTAGCCATTATGAATGGTGTGAGGTGGAATAGCAGGGTTGTTTTGATTTCCAATTCCTTGATGACTAAGGATATTGAACATTTCTTTAGGTGCTTCTCAGCCACTAGATATTTCTTAGGTGAGAATTTTTTGTTTTGCTCTGTACCCCATTTTTAATAGGGTCATTGTTTCTCTGGCATCTAACTTCTTTAGTTCTTTGTATATATTGGATATTAGCCTTCTATTGGATGTAGGATTGTTAAAATTCTTTTCCCAGTTTGTTGGTTTCCATTTTGTACTATTGACAATGTCCTTTGCCTTACAGAAGCTTTACAATTTTATGAGGTCATATTTGTTAACTCTTGTTGTTCAGGATATTGTCCACTGTGCCCAAGTGCCCAAGGCTCTTCCCAATGTACTTGTCTATTAGTTTCAATATATCTGGTTTTATGAGGAGGTCCTTGATCCATTTGGAATTGAGCTTTGTTCAAGGAGATAAGAATGGATCAATTTGCATTTTTCTACAAGCTAACTTCTAATTCAAAGAGCACCATATGTTGAAATGCTCTCTTTTTTCTACTGGGTTTTTTTTAGCACCTTTGTCAATAAACACATGACCACATGTGTTTTGATTCATTTCTGGTTCTTCAATCCCATTCCACTGATCTACATGCCTGTCTCTGTACCAATACCATGCAGGTTTTTTAAAATTATTATTATTATAATTGCTCTGTAATACAACTTGAGGTCAGGGAATGTGTTTCCACCAGAAGTTCTTTTATTGTTGAGAATAGTTTTCACTATCCTAGGTTTCTTGTTATTATCAATGAATTTTCAAATTGTTCTTTCTTTTGAGATAACCCCCACTCTAGTTCTTCAAGACCCACATGAAGACAAAGCTGTACATCTACTACCTTTAAGCTGAGAGGCCTAGATCCAGCCTGTGTACTTTGTTAGTTACTTAGAAGCAGAATAGTTAATATAGTTTGTTGTTCAGGAGCTTTGGTTTTATTCTTGCATTATTTGTTCTTCTCTCTCATGGAACTATACACTTAGCAAGTGTGCACTACACATTCAACTCCCAAAGTAAATTTCATCAAATCTCCAAACTCAGAGGTTATCAATGAGTAGTCCACTGAATCCTACTTATTTCTGTTGTGTTTTTTAACAATTGGAGAAGATTGACATTCCATGTGTAAACTCTATCAATCATGGTCTAATCTCTCAGTAAGCAAAAGGCATGAGTGGTATGTGGATACTCCGTCTTTATCCCCTACTATCTTTTTATCTTCTATTTTTATTTTATACCAAGCCGAATTCCCCTTAGAGCTTTTGTACCAGTCACAATGTATTATGATACAATCCTCCTAAGGCCAATGATACTCAGGCTTTTATGTCTCCAGGAACATGCTATTCTATCTCTTTGGGCTTTTGTTACCTTATCTGCCTAAAAACTAATAATCATTAATCATATCAATTTGTTCTATTTATACACACACTGTGCATGTATGTTATGTGATTATCATTATTATTACAAAAGTCATATTTTTAAAATTATTTTATTAGGTATTTTCCTCATATACATTTCCAATGCTATCTCAATATCCCCCATACCCTCCCCCCACTCCTCTACCCAACCAGTCCCACTTTTTGGCCCTGGTGTTCCCCTGTACTGGGGCATATAAAGTTTGCAAGTCCAATGGGCCTCTGTTTCCAGTGATGGCCGAATAGGCCATCTTTTGATACATATGTAGCTAGAGTCAAGAGCTCTGGAGTAAGGGTTAGTTCATAATGTAGTTCAACCTATAGGGTTGAAGATCCTTTTAGCTCCTTGGGTACTTTCTCTAGCTCCTCCATTGGGGGCCCTGTGATCAATCCAATAGCTGATTGTTAGCATCCACTTCTGTTTTTGCTAGGTCCCAGCATAGTCTCACAAGAGACAGCTATATCTGGGCCCTTTCAGCAAAACCTTGCTAGTGTATGCAATAGTGTCAGAGTTTGGAAGCTGATTATGTGATGGATCCCCTGGATAAGGCCGTCTCGTGATGGCCCATCAAAAGGAATAATTTTTTATATTTTTAAAGGACTCTGATGGACAAATGTGAAGATTAGATTACCCCACAAATGATCAAATTTGACACAGTAGAAATATACTGAGACTTCAATGTCTCCAGCTGTGCCAACCAAGTTCTCTTTCACACATAGTCTGTCTTTTTATGTTTCTATAATATATTTTTATTACGTATTTTTCTCAATTAAATTTCCAATGCTATCCCAAAAGTCGAACATACCACCCCCATTCCCCGACCCACCCATTCCCATTTTTTGGCCCAGGTGTTCCCCTGTGATGGGGCATATAAAATTTGCAAGTCCAATGGGTCTCTCTTTCCAGTGATGGCCGACTAGGCCATCTTTTGATATATATGCAGCAAGAGTCAAGAGCTCCAGGGTACTGGTTAGTTCATAATGTTGTTGCACCTATAGGGTTGCAGATCCCTCTAGCTCTTTAGGTATTTTCTCTAGCTCCTCCATTGGGGGCCCTGTGATTCATCCAATAGCTGACTGTGAGCTTCCACTTATGTGTTTGCTAGGCCCCGGCGTAGTCTCACTAGAGACTGCAAGTGTATGCAGTGGTTTCAGCGTTTGGAGTCTGATTATGGGATGGATCCCTGGATATGGCAGTCTCTAGATGGTTCATCCTTTTGTCTCAGCTCCAAACATGTCTCTGTAACTTCTTCCATGGGTGTTTTGTTCCCAATTCTATGAAGGGGCAAAGTTTCCACATTTTGGGCTTCATTCTTCTTGATTTTCATGTGTTTTGCAAATGGTAAATTATATCTTGGGTATCCTAAGTTTCTGGGCTAATATCCACTTATCAGTGAGTACATATCATTTGAGTTCTTTTGTGATTGGGTTACCTCACTCAGGATAATGCCCTCCAGGTCCAACCATTTGCCTAGGAATTTCATAAATTCTTTAGTTTTAATAGCTGAGTAGTACTATATTCTGTAAATGTACTACATTTTTTGTATCCATTCCTCTGTTGAGGGGCATCTGGGTTCTTTCCAACTTCTGGCTATTATAAATAAGGCTGCTATGAACATAGTGGAGCATGTGTCCTCCTTACCGGTTGGCACATCTTCTGGATATATGCCCAGGAGATGTATTGCAGGATCCTCCAGTAGTACCATGTCCAATTTTCTGAGAAACTGCCAGACTGATTTCCAGAGTGGTTGTACAAACTTGCAATCCCACCAACAGTGGAGGAGTGTTTCTCTTTCTCCACATCCTTGCCAGCATCTGCTGTCACCTGAATTTTTGATCTTAGCCATTCTGACTGGTGTGAGGTGGAATCTCAGGGATGTTTTGATTTGCATTTCCCTGATGATTAAGGATGCTGAACATTTTTTCAGGTGTTTCTCAGCCATTCGGTATTCCTCAGGTGAGAATTCTTTGATTAGCTCTGAGCCCCATTTTTTAATGGGGTTATTTGATTTTCTGGAGTCCACCTTTTTGAGTTCTTTATATATATTGGATATTAGTCCTCTAACTGATTTAGGATAGGTAAAGATCCTTTCCCAATCTGTTGGTGGCATTTTTGTCTTATTGACGGTGTCTTTAGCCTTACAGACACTTTGCAGTTTCATGAGGTCCCATTTGTCAATTCTCGATCTTACAGCACAAGCCATTGCTGTTCTATTCAGGAATTTTTCCCCTGTGCCCATATCTTCAAGTCTTTTCCCCACTTTCTCCTCTATAAGTTTCAGTGTCTCTGGTTTTATGTGGAGCTCCTTGATCCACTTATATTTGACCTTAGTGCAAGGAGATAGGAATGGATCAATTCCATTCTCCTACATCATAACCACCAGTTGTGCCAGCACCATTTGTTGAAAATGCTGTCTTTTTACCACTGGATGGTTTTAGACCCCTTGTCAAAGATCAAGTGACCATAGGTGTGTGGGTTCATTTCTGGGTCTTCAATTCTATTCCATTGATCTAATTTTCTGTCGTTATAAACAGTACCACGCTTTTTTTTTTTTTCTTCACAATTTCTCTGTAGTAAAGCCTTAGGTCAGGCATGATGATTCCACCAGAGGTTCTTTTATCCTTGAGAAGAGTTTTGGCTATCCTAAGTTTTTTGTTATTCCAGATGAATTTGCAGATTGTTATTTCTAATTCGTTGCAGAATTGAGTTGGAATTTTGATGGGATTGCATTGAATCTGTAGAATGCTTTTGGCAAGATATCCATTTTTACAATGTTGATCCTGCCAATCCATGAGCATGGGAGATCTTTCTATCTTCTAAGATCTTCTTTTATTTCTTTCTTCAGAGACTTGAAGTTCTTATCATACAGATCTTTCGCTTCATTAGTTAGCATCACACCAAGGTATTTTATATTATTTGTGACTATTGAGAACGGTATGGTTTCCCTAATTTCTTTCTCAGCCTGTTTATCCTTTGTGCAGAGAAAGACCATTGACTTGTTTGAGTTAATTTTATATCCAGCTACTTCACCAAGACTGTTTATCAGGTTTAGGAGTTCTTTGGTGGAATTTTTATGGTCACTTATATATACTATCATATCATCTGCAAAAAGTGATATTTTAACTTCATCTTTTCCAATTTGTATCCCCTTGATCTCCTTTTGTTGTCGAATTGCTCTGGCTAGGACTTCAAGTACAATGTTGAATAGGTAGGGAGAAAGTGGGCAGCCTTGTCTAGTCCCTGATTTTAGTGGGATTGCTTCCAGCTTCTCACCATTTACTTTGATGTTGGCTACTGGTTTTCTGTAGATTGCTTTTATCATGTTTAGGTATGGGCCTTGAATTCCTGATCTTTCCAAGACTTTTATCATGAATGGGTGTTGGATTTTGTCAAATGCTTTCTCCGCATCTAGTGAGATGATCAGGTGAGTGTTCCAAGGTCTTTAACTCTCTGCATAATGTCTGGATGTGGGTTTCTGGATTTGCCCCCATCCACAGCAGGAAAAAAAAATCTCTGATGGTGGCTGAGCAGAGGAATGATCTATGAGAATGACAGAATGTCATTAGGAGTCATTTATTGTTACATGGTTTTTTGTTTGTTTGTTGTTGTTTTTTGGACTAGTAGTATTTCCTTTTCTCCTAGTTCCCTATCCTGTCTTAGGTTCTGGACCACTCACTCAGTGTTAGGAATAGTTCCATCTCATGGAGCGGGCCTTAAATTCAGTCAGGTATTGGTTGGTTTCTCCCAGTTTTATATCACTACTGCACTGGCACATCTTGCAGGCAGGCAGCATTGTAGATGGAAGGGCCTGTAGCTGGGTTTGTGTTTACCTTTCTCATTTGGTAACATGCCAGTATATTCTTGATCAATGGGTACGGCAGAATATTTTTAGGAGTCAATTTATTCTTACATTCTTACTACTTTAGGACTTCAGGACTTTCTCTCCCAGTTCAAGACTTCCCTTTGTTTTTCCCAGAACCATGTGTCAAAGAGATTAACCTTTCTCCAGCATATATATATATATATATATATATATATATATATATATATATATATATGCCTCCCCTATCCTTAGGTCTCTGGCACATACTAGTGATGTCCCCATCCCTCCAGCTGCAGATTTCTGTTCATTCCTATGGCCATATGGCCAGCTCCGTCTCCCCACACCTAATCTTGAAACACCTCCCCTATTCCCCTCCCCATTACCTCTCCCACCCAGTTCCCTCCCTCCATCAAGAAATATATATAATATTATATATAATTACATCAATTATTAATTATATTACTTATTATATTATAACATATAATATAATATTTTATATATATATTTCTTGATTTCTTTGTCAAAAATCATTTGGGTAGAAATACATAAGTTAATGTCTGTATTTTATGTTTTATTCCACTGGTTTATGTGTCGGTATCATGCTATTTTGATTAATAGGGTTTGTAGTGTATTTTGAAATTAGATATTGTGATGCTTCTTTCTTTGATTATTACTCTCTTGGCTACTCTTTTTTTTTTTTTAAATGATTCAGTATGAACTCTGTGGTTGTATATTCTAGTTACTAAAAGATTCTTATTGGTATTTTAATTAGTACTTCTTGACTCTTCATATCACTTGGAATAGTATGGATATTTAAATAATATTAATTATGCCAATACATAAGCATGGGATACCTTTCCAATTCTGGGTTGTGATTCTCTCAATGATGTTTTATAGTTTTCACTGTTGATATCTTTCACTTCCTTTACTACATTTACTGCAAGGCATTTTTTGAAGATATTATAAATGATATTACCCTTAAATTTGCTTTTCATCCAGCTAGTTATTTGTTCATTTTATCCAATAGAGCTCACTATATGCCAAGAGGGATAGGTTACTTTGAGGGTAGGTATTGAGTACCAAACTGTAGTTTGAGAAAGTAGTTCTATGTTCTATGGCATAATAGGGAAACTATAATCCATAAACTAACTGAACATGTCAAAATAACTAAGGGAAAAGAGTTTGAGACTTTTTGACATATAGAAATGAAAATATGGGTTGGAGAGATGGCTCAGTGGTTAAGAGCACTGACTGTTCTTCCAAAGGTCCTGAGTTCAATTCCCAGCAACCTATTGGTGGCTCACAAGCATATGTAGTGGTATCTGACGCCCTCTTCTGGTGTGTCTGAAAACGTACAGTGTACTAATAAATAAAAAAAAATAAAATAAATCTTAAAAAAAAAGAAATAGAAGTAGTCATTTAAAAGAAAAGAAAATATTTGAGGAGTGAACACTGCTAATTATCCCAATTTGATCTTTACACATTGTATACATGTATTGAATAAAATACCATGTCTTTTAAATAATTACAAGGGATATATGTCTACTTAAAATAAATTTAAAAATAAAAATGTCTATGCATGAGCCACCTCTTATAGGTAATAATATCTATCAGTCCTCAGTCTCTATCATATATTGCAGATAGTGGGGGACTGATAAGTACTGAGTCATTCCTGGCAAACTTCCCCAACACCTTCCCTAACCCCAAACATGGTTATAACACTGGATCTGAATTCATATGGACCTATGAAGTAATCCTGTCCCATGCTACTTATAGGATGAAATAAGATTCAATGAAAAGAATCATCACCTGATGAAGGAAAATACAGAAGTGATTTTTGTTTGATGTTTTAAGGAAATTATATTCACTCTCAAATCTATAAGTATCAGAAAATTTCCTGCCATGTTTTTTTTCTTTTTTTTAATTGGGTATTTTTTTCATTTACATTTCCAATGCTATTTCCAAAAGCCCCCCACATGCTCCCCATCCACTCCACCACCCACCCACTCCCACTTCTTGGCCCTGGCTTTCCCCTGTACTGAGGCATATAAAGTTTGCATGACCAATGGGCCTCTCTTTCCACTGATGGCCGACTAGGCCATCTTCTAATTCATATGCAGCTAGAGACACGAGCTCGGGGGGGGGGGGGTACTGGTTAGTTCATATTCTTGTTCCACCTATAGGATTGCAGATCCCTTTAGCTCCTTGGGTACTTTCTCTAGCTCCTCCATTGGGGGCCCTGTGATAAATCCAATATCTGACTGTGAGCATCCACTTATGTGTTTGCTAGGCCCCAGCATAGTCTCACAAGAGACAGCTCTATCTGGGTCCTTTCAGCAAAATCTTGCTAGTGTCAATGGTGTCAGCCTTTGGAAGCTGATTATGGGATGGATCCCCAGATATGGCAGTCTCTAGATGGTCCATCCTTTCGTCACAGTTCCAAACATTGTCTCTGTAACTCCTTCAATGGGTGTTTTGTTCCCAATTCTAACAAGGGGCAAAGTGTCCACATTTTGGTCTTCGTTCTTCTTGAGTTTTATGCGTTTAGCAAATTGTATCTTATATCTTGGGTATGCTAAGTTTCTGGGCTAATATCCACTTATCAGTGAGTACATATTGTGTGAGTTCCTTTGTGATTGCTTTACCTCACTCAGGATGATGCCCTCCAGGTGCATCCATTTGCCTAGGAATTTCATAAATTCATTCTTTTTAATAGCTGTGTAGTACTCCATTGTGTAAATGTACCACATTTTCTGTATCCATTCGTCTGTAGAGGGACATCTGGGTTCTTTCCAGCTTCTGGCTATTATAAATAAGGCTGCGATGAACATAGTGGAGCATGTGTCCTTCTTACCGATTGGAACATCTTCTGGACATATGCCCCGGAGAGGTATTGCGGGATCCTCTGGTAGTACTATGTCCATTTTTGTGAAGAACCGTCAGACTGATTTCCAGAGTGGTTGTACAAGCTTGCAATCCCACCAACAATGGAGGAGTGTTCCTTTTTCTCCACATCCTCGCCAGCATCTGCTGTCACCTGAATTTTTGATCTTAGCCATTCTGACTGGTGTGAGGTGGAATCTCAGGGTTGTTTTGATTTGCATTTCCCTGATGATTAAAGATGTTGAACATTTTTTCAGGTGCTTCTCAGCCATTCCGTATTATTCAGGTGAGAATTGTTTGTTTAGCTCTGAGCCCCATTGTTTAATGGGGTTATTTGATTTTCTGGAGTCCACCTTCTTGAGTTCTTTATAAATATTGGATATTAGTCCCCTATCTGATTTAGGATAGGTAAAGATCCTTTCCCAATCTGTTGGTGGTCTTTTTGTCTTATTGACGGTATCTTTTGCCTTGCAGAAGCTTTGCAATTTTATGAGGTCCCATTTGTCCATTCTTGATCTTACAGTACAAGCCATTTCTGTTCTATTCAGGAATTTTTCCCCTGTACCCATATCTTCGAGTCTTTTCACTACTTTCTCCTCTATAAGTTTCAATGTCTCTGGTTTTATGTGCAGTTCATTAATCCACTTAGATTTGACCTTAGTATAAGGATATAGGAATGGATCAATTCCCATTCTTCTACATGATAACCGCCATTTGTGCCAGCAGCATTTGTTGAAAATGCTGTCTTTTTTTTTTCCACTGGATGGTTTTAGCTCCCTTGTCAAAGATCAAGTGACCATAGGTGTGTGGGTTCATCTCTGGGTCTTCAATTCTATTCCATTGGTCTACTTGTCTGTTGCTATACCAATCCCATGCAGTTTTTAATCACAAATGCTCTGTAGTACAGCTTTAGGTCAGGCATGGTGATTCCACCAGAGGTTCTTTTATCCTTGAGAAGAGTTTTTGCTATCCTAGGTTTTTTGTTATTCCAGATGAATCTACCTATTGCACTTTCTAATTCGTTGAAGAATTGAGTTGGAATTTTGATGGAGATTGCATTGAATCTGTAGATTGCTTTTGGCAAGATAGCCATTTTTACTATATTGATCCTGCTAATCCATGTGCATTTGAGATCTTTCCATCTTCTGAGATCTTCTTTAATTTCTTTCTTCAGAGACTTGAAGTTCTTATCATACAGGTCTTTCACTTCCTTAGTTAGAGTCACACCAAGGTATTTTATAATGTTTGTGACTATTGAGAAGGGTGTTGTTTCCCTAATTTCCTTCTCAGCCCGTTTATTCTTTGTGTAGAGAAAGGCCATTGACTTGTTTGAGTTAATTTTATATCCAGCTACTTCACCGAAGCTGTTTATCAGGTTTAGGAGTTCTCTGGTGGAATTTTTAGGGTCACTTATATATACTATCATATCATCTGCAAAAAGTGATATTTTGACTTCTTCTTTTCCAATTTGTATCCCTTTGATCTCCTTTTGTTGTCGTATTGCTCTGGCTAGGAATTCAAGTACAATGTTGAATAGGTAGGGAGAGAGTGGGCAGCCTTGTCTAGTCCCTGATTTTAGTGGGATTGCTTCAAGCTTCTCACCATTTACTTTGATGTTGGCTATTGGTTTGCTGTAGATTGCTTTTATCATGTTTAGGTATGGGCCTTGAATTCCTGATCTTTCCAAGACTTTTTTCATGAATGGGTGTTGGATTTTGTCAAATGCTTTCTCTGCATTTAAGGAGATGATCATGTGGTTTTTGTCTTTGAGTTTGTTTATATACTGGATTATGTTGATGGTTTTCCGTATATTGAACCATTTCTGCATCCCTGGGATGAAACCTACTTGGTCAGGATGGATGATTGTTTTGATGTGTTCTTGGATTCGGTTAGCAAGAACTTTATTGAGGATTTTTGCATCAATATTCATAAGGGATATTGGTCTGAAGTTTTCTATCTTGGTTGGGTCTTTTTGTGGTTTAGGTATCAGAGTATTTGTGGCTTCATAGAATGAGTTTGGTAGTGTACCTTCTGTTTATATTTTATGGAATAGTTTGTGAAGAACTGGGATTAGATCTTCTTTGAAGGTCTGATAGAACTCTGCACTAAACCCATCTGGTCCTGGGTTTTTTTTTTTTTTTGGTTGGGAGAATATTAATGACTGCTTCTATTTCTTTAGGGGATATAGGGCTGTTTAGATCATTAACCTGATCTTGATTTAACTTTGGTACCTGGTATCTGTCTGGAAACTTGTCCATCTCATCCAGGTTCTCCAGTTTTGTTGAGTATAGCCTTTTGTACAAGGATCTGATGGTGTTTTGGATTTCTTCAGGATCTGTTGTTATGTCTCCCTTTTCATTTCTGATTTTGTTAATGAGGATGTTGTCCCTGTGCCCTCTAGTGAGTCTGGCTAAGGGTTTATCTATCTTGTTGATTTACTCAGAGAACCAACTCCTCCTTTCGTTGATTCTTTGAATAGTTCTTCTTGTTTCAGCTTGGTTGTTTTTGCCCCTGAGTTTGATTATTTCCTGCAGTCTACTCATCTTGGGTGAATTTGCTTACTTTTGTTCTAGAGCTTTTAGTTGTGTTGTCAAGCTGCTAATGTGTGCTCTCTCTAGTTTCTATTTGGAGGCACTCAGAGCTATGAGTTTTCCTCTTAGAAATGCTTTCATTGTGTCCCATAAGTTTGGGTATGATGTGGCTTCATTTTCATTAAACTCCAAAAAGTCCTTAATTTTTTTCTTTATTCCTTCCTTGACAAAGGTATTGTTGAGAAGAGTGTTGATCAGTTTCCACGTGAATGTTGACTTTCTATTATTTATTTTGTTGTTGAAGATCAGCCTTAGTCCATGGTGATCTGATAGGATACATGGGACAATTTCAATATTTTTGTATATGTTGAGGCTTTTTTTGTGACCAATTATGTGGTCAATTTTGGAGAAGGTACCATGAGGTGCTGAGAAAAAGGTATATCCTTTTGTTTTAGGATAAAATGTTCTGTAGATATCTGTTAGATCCATTTGTTTCATAACTTCTGTTAGTTTCACTGTGTCCCTGTTTAGTTTTTGTTTCCAAGATCTGTCCATTGATGAAAGTGGTGTATTGAAGTCTCCCACTATTATTGTGTGAGGTGCAATGTGTGCTTTGAGCTTTACTAAAGTTTCTTTAATGAATGTGGCTGCCCTTGTATTTGGAGCATAGATATTCGGAATTGAGAGTTCCTGTTGGAAGATTTTACCTTTGATGAGTATGAAGTGCCCCTCCTTGTCTTTTTTGATGACTTTGGGTTGGAAATCGATTTTATTCGATATCAGAATGTCTACTCCAGCTTGTTTCTTCAGACCATTTGCTTGGAAAATTGTTTTCCAGCCTTTCATTCTGAGGTAGTGTCTTTTTCCCTGAGATGAGTTTCCTGTAAGCAGCAAAATGTTGGGTCCTGTTTGTATAGCCAGTCTGTTAGTCTATGTCTTTTTATTGGGGAGTTGAGTCCATTGATATTAAGAGATATTAAGGAAAAGTAATTGTTGCTTCCTATTATTTGTGTTGTTAAAGTTGGAATTCTGTTCTTGTGGCTGTCTTCTTTTTAGGTTTGTTGAGGGATTACCTTCTTGCTTTTTGTAGGGCGTGTTTTCCGTCCTTGTATTGTTTTTTTTTTTTTTCTGTTATTATCCTTTGAAGGGCGGGATTCATGGAAAGATAATGTGTGAACTTGGTTCTGTCGTGGAATACTTTCATTTCTCCATCTAAGGTAATTGAAAGTTTGGCTGGGTATAGTAGCCTGCGCTGGCATTTGTGCTCTCTTAATGTCTGTATAACATCTCTCCAGGCTCTTCTGGCTTTCATAGTCTGTGATGAAAAATCTGGTGTAATTCTGATAGGCTTGCCTTTATATGTTACTTGACCTTTTCCCCTTACTGCTTTTAATATTCTATCTTTATTTAGTGCATTTTTTGTTTTGATTATTATGTTTTGGGAGGAATTTCTTTTCTGGGTTATTTGGAGTTCTGTAGGCTTCTTGTATGTTCATGGGCATCTCTTTCTTCAGGTTTGGGAAGTTTTCTTTTATAATTTTGTTGAAGATATTTGCTGGTCCTTTGAGTTGAAAATCTTCATTCTCATCTACTCCTATTGTCTGTAGGTTTGGTCTTCTCATTGTGTCCTGGATTTCCTGGATGTTTTGAGTTAGGATCTTTTTGCATTTCCCATTTTATTTGATTGTTGTGCTGATGTTCTCTATGGAATCTTCTGCACCTGAGATTCTCTCTTCAATCTCTCGTATTCTGTTGCTGATGCTGGAATCTATGGTTCCAGATTTCTTTCCTAGGGTTTCTATCTCCAGCGTTGCCTTACTTTGGGTTTTCTTTATTGTGTCTACTTCCCTTTTTAGGTCTTGAATGGTTTTATTCAATTCCATCACCTGTTTGGTCATGTTTTCCTGCAATTCTTTAAGGTATTTTTGTGCTTCCTCTTTAAGGTCTTCTACCTGTTTAGCAGTGTTCTCCTGTATTTCTTTAAGTGAGTTATTAAAGTCCTTCTTGATGTCCTCTACCATCATCATGAGATATTCTTTTAAATCCAGGTCTAGCTTTTCGGGTGTGTTGGGGTGCCCTGGACTGGGCGAAGTTGGAGTGCTATGTTCTAATGATGGTGAGTGGTCTTGGTTTCTGTTAGTAAGATTCTTACATTTACCTTTCACCATCTGATAATCTCTGGAGTTAGTTGTTATAGTTGTCTCTGGATAGAGATTGTTTCTCTCTTGATTCTGTTAGCCTCTATCCGCAGACCTGGGAGACTAGTACTCTCCTCTGAGTTTCAGTGGTCAGAGCACTCTCTGCAGGCAATCTCTCCTCTTACAGGGAAAGTGCACAGATATCTGGCGTTCAGACCTCCCTCCTGGCCGATGATGAAAGCCCAAAACAGGACCTGTCCCAGAAGCCGTGTTGCTTTGGCCTGTCAAAGAAACTGTTAGCTTTTGTAGTCCACACTCTCACCTGTGCAGACTACTTTCGGAGGAGTCCCGGAACCAAGATAGATGTCTCCCACTGATGCTGAGGCAAAGCCCTCCAGGGCCAGGCGGACACCTATCCTATGGCCTGGAAGGAGCCCGGAAAGGGGGCTGCCTCAGAAGCTCTGTGGCTCTCTCCTGTCCCAGAAGCTGTTAGCTTCTGTAGTCCACACTCTCACCTGTGCAGACTACTTTCGGTGGAGTCCCAGAACCAAGATGGCTCCTGCCGGTGCTGAGGCTGGGCGGACACCTATCCATGTTTTTTTTTTTTTTATTGTGAAAAAAATTAGCAGTGTAAATTGTTGTCATATTACATCTTGTAATAGTTTAGTGACTTAAAACATCAAATAATGATTTAAGGATCTGTGGTGTAGCAAGAACTTTCATTTGTTATTTTGGATCCATCATTTTGCCACCAGCCTCTTACCCCTAGGGAAATGTAAAATTTGAATGCTCGTCAAAATATTACATAACCTTCCTAAAATGGAGTACTATGAAACCAGTGTTTGAATTTTTTTTTAATGTCACTTGAATTCTTAGCAGTACTATCACCCCACCCCTCCACATACACACATTGTGGTTTAACTACAAATTATCCCACAAAGGCTCATGGGTTAGCTTCAGCTGGTGACAGTGTTTGGGAAGGGTGTGGCAGCTTTAGGAGCTTCACTGATAGAGGTGGGTTGCTGCAGGTAGGCTTTGAGGTTTCCAGCCCACTCCTCCCTCATACTCAGTGTGAATGTAATGTGAGCAGCCAGCCTCCTGCTTCCTGATACCTCGTCCTTGCATCTTCCCTGCCTGTTGCCATGTGGTCCCCATCAGGATGGACTATATCCCTCTTCATTGCTTCTGTTGGGAAACTTTATCACAACACCAAAAAGAGAAACAAGATTTTTTTTCCTGGAAATATAGGAAATGTTATTTTTTTCCAAAAGGCAATCAGTGATTTGATTATTTCAAACTTTTCCTCCTTCCTTTTAAATACTTTTTAAATCAGGAAGGAAAGTCTTGAGTACCTGGCCCTTCTATGAAAATAGTAACTCCAGTTAGCTCCCTTAAGAACCATGAGGCAAGGAGGGAGTAATTATCTTGTGAGACCAATCAATACTATTGACAGCCAGTCTAGAACACTTCATCTTAATTCAAGCTCCACAGTCAGGGAAAGGAAAAACAAAGGCACCCAAATTATTAGGACTAATTGCTTCCTCTTGCCATGATTTTGTCTTCATTAAGTTTACATTCTCAGAAACTGATTGTGTCCTTTCTATGTGACAGTTATTGACATCAATAGTTATTACAATATCAGCAATAACTTAGGCCCTAATGGGATGTCTATTATTGTTTAGTTAAATAGTCAAGTTGTCAAAAAGCCTTCTAAATATTTATGATTATGCCCAGAGATGTGGGATGCTCTTAATTTTAGTCAGAGGCTTCTTTTTGCAGTGAGTAATGGATCATAACTGCTCAAAATTAATGAGAATACATGACCCTGAGTGCTCAACTCAAAATGAGACACCTATTATCAATATTGTCTCACACACACAGCTCAGAGAACATCTGGGAGGGAGGGGCAGAAAGAATGGAAAGAATGGAAAGGAGTGCTGTGAAATGGTGTCTTCCAGATGTGACATAGTTGTTATACTCAAGAATTCACTGCAGGCATGATCACCAGTACAAGATCAAGTCAGTCAACATTCCATGCCCCATCCCTAGCTAAAGAGCTATTGACAGCTGTTTGTTATTGAGAAAGGGATTGTCCGTTTTCTTTAGGGGTGTGGCCTCTGGAAGATTGCCCATGCTCTAGTGGATATCTCCCACCCATGGGTAACATTCATTGGATTCAGTGGCTTATTGTTTTTAAGAGACTGAGAAAGGTTAAATAATTTGCTTATTTCATAGAGCTGGGCTTTGTACTTGGGTTGTTTTGTTGCTGTGACCAGAGCCTTTAGCTTCTTCATTACCTGCTTGATAAGCCAATGACTATTACTTTCTTTTTTTATTGGCTAATTTCCTTATTTACATTTTAAATGTTTTCCCTTTCCAGGTCCCCCCTTCAGAAACCCCTTATCCCATCCCCTCTCCCCCTGCCGCTCTGAGGGTGCTCCCCCACCTACCCACTCCCATCCTCCTGCCCTGGCATTCCCATACACTGGGGCATTGAACACCCTCAGGCTCAAGGGCCTCTCCTCCCACTTATGTTCAACAAGGCCATCTTCTGTCACATGGGTCGATCGCCATGGGTCGATCCATGTGTATTCTTTGGTTGGTGATTACCTGGGAGCTCGGGGGGGGGGGGGGCAGGGTCTGGCCTGTTGAAACTGTTGCTCCCTCCATGGGACTGCAAACCCACTCAGCTCCTTCAGTCTCTTCTCCAGTTCCTACATCAGGGACCCTGAGTTCAGTCCAATGGTTGGCTGTGAGCATCTGCCTCTGTATTTGTCTGGCTCTGGCAGAACCTCTCAGGAGACAGCTATATCAGGCTCTTGTCAGCAAGCACTTCTAGGCATTCACAACAGTGCCTGGGTTTGGTGACTGTATAGGCCAGGGATCATACAGTCCATACCCCGAGCTCCCAGGTAATCACCAACCAAAGGATGGATCCCCAGGTAGGGCAGTCTCTGGATGGCCTTTCCTTCAGTCTCTGCTCCATACTTTGTCTCCATATTTCCTCCTATGAGTATTTTGTTCACCCTTATAAAAAGCACTGAAGCACCCACATTTTGGTCTTCCTTCTTCTTAGGCTTCATATGGTTTGTGAATTGAATCTTGGGTGTTCTGAACTTTTAGGGACCATCACTTTCTACTACTCTGCTTCTCAGCACAGGGATCATACAGTCCACGCAGGATACCTTCAAAAGCAGACATCTTGATTTCACAAACTTTGCAGTTCTCATGAAATAGATTAGATGAAGATTCATTACATATTCTAGATCAGAAATGTCAAAATAAGGCTTGCCTTTATAGGTTTCAGAAAGCTCTTTAAGAATGGTGTCATCTTCATGTTTGAAAGAAAAATGATGAGAACAAAAGGACTATTTTTAAAAGCGCATGCTTAGTATTAAAGAGTATACTGCATTACTGGTTCTTCTCCTTAACTGGCTCCTCTCCTTACACTGCTGGGAGTCACTGTTCTTGTGGAGGCCTGGACAAATGTCCACTTACACCATATAGGGAATTGATGCTAGACCATTAAAGAACAAATACCACCAAAGTTAAACTTGGTTAACCAATGAGTATTATTCAGGATTATGAGTGAGGGATCACTTACAAGAGCAGAAGTGGCTCAAAGATAGCTGCACCACCAAAGCCCACCCCAGCATGGATGGATAACAATGCAGGGTTAGCTGGAAACTAGCAGTACACTGTACAGCCTGCAGGCAGCTCAGTGTGTTGGATAGTGTCCTTCCTAGGTGGCTCCCTTGGTCTCAGCTTCTTCCAGGCAGCTCAGCTGGTCTTTGTTTCTTCTGGGTGGTTCAGCTGCCCCCTGCTTCTTTCAGCAAGTGGGGCTTGTTGAAGGATTTCTTTGCAGCTTGGCTTGTCTGAGAGTGACTCTTGGCAGTCTTTACTGATATCTAACTTTGGCGGGAGGATCCTAGTGAATCTGCTCAGTTTCAGGGACTTACTGAGTCTATTCTGAGTTGTTTACTTCTTGCCTTAAAGTGCAGTACTTCCCTGAAAGAGTGTTTCACCTTCCAGTAGAACATCCTACATCTTATAAGTTTTTCCCCCCAAGATGAATTGTTTTAACCTTAGAGGAAATTACTGTATTTATATTCTTTCAAATTTGGTCTTCATTTTTTGGGAGGCAGGTTTGAGCATTAGTTCTCTTATGCCTTTTCTAAAATGTAATAAAGTAGAAGAGAAATGCAATGAGTAGCCCTTTCCTGGAAGCCTGTAATCCTGCTTTTCTTTTAGAAGGGACACATTGTAAATTATGTGAGGACTGAGTCAATCCCAACAGAATGACTTCAAGAGCACACTGAGGCCCTAGCTACATAGAGACTTCTGTTTATTCTGACGTATGTACCAGGAAAATGTTGGCTTTATCGACATTGCTCTACATGTTTGTATTGTATACATGTTATGATCAAGATATCATCATTGTGGGACTATCATCCTCTACCTGAATGCCTTGAAAGCGGAGTTTTTATAAAATCATTGGCAGAAATTTCAAAAGTAAATGGCTTAATAGAGGTCCTCAGGGAAGAATGAATGTTTGAGTATGGAAGTATAATGAAACAGCTGACAGGATAAATACAAGAATGGGATCAAGGCAATGGTGAAGTGCCTTAGTCCTAAGATGTGAATGTCCAACCAGCTCTCACATTATGCATTAGTTTCAGTGAAGTCTGCCTTTGCCAAACTACCACAAACTGCATTACTCAAAACAGTAGAGAGTGGTTCTTTTATGGATTTGAAGATTTGAACTGTGAATTCAAGGTATCAGTAGGGTTGAATTATTTGGAGTCATTCACACACAAACACACACATGAGGGGGAAAGGGAAGGAGGGAGAGAGGGAAGGAGGGAGGGAAGGGAGGGAGGGAGAGAGGGAAGGAGGGAGGGAAGGGAGGGAGAGAGAGAGAGAGAGAGAGAGAGAGAGAGAGAGAGAGAGAGAGAGAGAGCGAGCCAGGCTTGCCAACCTGCCTGAGTCAAGGAAGCAGAAGCAGCAAGCTGCCTACTGCACAAACCTCACAAGCAATTCTTTGGCGAGTCTCTCTCAATGGCAGAATTACCACAGGTTGAGCTCAGTAATGCTATGTAAGGGGAACCAATCCATGGGTGTAGTTAGTGAAGAATAGAGAGACTGAGCAAACCAACCAAAGCTCAGTGCCCATCTCCCACTATCTGTGGGATCGTATTTGTCCTCCTTCATCCAGGGTCCTTACACGTGTCTGCAATATCCAAACATTCTTGCGCCTGTGTCTGCTTCAGGAAAACAGTCTTTCATGTGTTTGTTTCAGCAAGACATCCTTTCACCTGTGTGCCCCAGCAAACTAACATTTGACAAAACAAACTTTCTGAAGAACTACAAGTTTCCACTTCAATATTCCCTCTCTGTTTTGCACACCTGATGGCAGCCTGAATTTTTGTATCAATGTACAAGTGGGGAAAAGTGAGGAAAAATGGTAAGTAGCCAAAGCAACTAGTGGAAATAAAAGATGAGGTTCCCCCCCCAAAAAAAAGATGAGTCCCAAATTTCACTCACACTGAGCTTCAGTGCCTCACACCCTAAATGCAAGCATTCTTCTCGGCATAACGATGGTAGTCAGTAAAGGCTGGTGGGGCTCATCCCAATGCATTTCACTGGACACAAAACATAAACATACACTTTTATTGCACAGGTAATCCTGGGCAATATTTTCCTCTCATTTTCTGAATTCAGATTACATAGCTTCACATGAATTGCTTTCATACAGTATGTGTGACATGGGAATATCTATCAAAAGAGATCTGGAGAAGGAAACTATACTGTGTCCTTCCCTGAATTCCTATACAGCAATAACAACCAGGAGCTAGACATGGATGTGTTCATGTGAAACAATCTCTGAGTTTGTTTGCTTGGGTGAGTTGCGTTGGGTTTTTGGAGACAGGGTCTCACTATGTAGTCCTGGCCAGGCTGGATCTCACTCTGTAGATAGAGTAGGGTAGCCTGGAATTGAGAGTTTCATGTCTCTTCCACCCAAATGCTGGGATTAATGTGTACCACAATTCCTGGCAAGACATGGTTTCCCCTTTATATCTCTGCATGCTTGAGATTGTGTTTTTGTTTAGCTGCTGTTTGTATTTTCCTCAGTGACCTGGTTTTATTTTTGTAAGTTTGAAAGACATTTTTAAAATCAGGTATAGTGATACGTATATCTGTAATCTCAATACTTGGGAGGTTGAGGCAGGACCATGAGTTCAAAGTCACCCTAAATTACACGTGAGACCCTGTCAAAATACACCAAAAGATATTCCAAATGCATATTGGTAATACTATGCAAGTAAGAAAATAGGGGGGATTAAAGTGGCTTAGAAATCTGTATTTTAAAGAAACACCCCAGATAATCCTGATGTGGCAGATGCAACAAAACCAGCTGTTTAATTTTTATTTACATTCCACTTAAAATTTAAAATTTGTAACATTTTTCCAGGCATGATGGTGAATACCTTTAATCCCAGCACTTGAAGGCCAAAGGCAGGCTGATCTCTGAGAGTTTGAGGCCAGCCTGTTCTACAGAATGAGTCCCAGGGCAATCTAAGCTACATAGTGATACTCTGTTTCCAAAAAGAGAATTGACACTTTGATACATTTATTCGTTGTCTCTGCATACCCCTCTTCTCTTTGCAGTAAATTCTGGTGTCTTTGAGAGTAAGTTAGAGGAATCTTAGCATCACTCACCTCTAAATACTTCATTCAGTATTTCTTAACAAGGATATTACCTGGCCAAAGATTAAAGTCATTATCACTGCCAAGAAATTTGACATTGATATAGTAAGTTAATACCAAGAGTTCACGTTTGCCAATATATCCCACAACACTTTTTAAAAATCTATTTTTTGATAACATGCAAAATAATGAGTTTAATCATGGCAGTTAGCAGCCTGTTCTTTTTGTTTGTTTGTTTTTCCTTACTCCACCCCTGGCCCTTTACGAACAACATTTTGGGAAGAATTGCTCTATGGCTGGGTTTCTTGCTGGGCTTCCCCCTCCTTCTAGATTCTTTGTCTTTTCCTGTTGTTCACAGTGTCTCATGTTTTCTACCAGGAATCTCTCATGAACCTGCTGCGTCAAGGATTCTCACATACTCCCTACCAAGTGCCCCAAGGGCATCCATCTTCCTCATTTCCAAGTACAATAGCCAATTTTTGGACATCCTCTTTTTTGAGCCACCAGCAGCATTTGACAGAATGGATCCTTCTTTCCCAAGCCAACATCTCCTCCCAGTGATTTTCCTATGTCATTGATCAAGCTTTTGCATCCTTAACTGGTTCCTCCTTGAAAAGAAGTGGCCTGGGCCGACATGTCCACATTGCATCTCTGCTCCTATTTGACTCTTGTAATCTATTCTCAACACAGGAGGTCCTTCTAAACATTAAGTTAGACCATGCCCTTCCTCTCCTCTCCTCCACTGAGTGGCTGCTACCGCCTCGTCTTAAAGGGCTTTAAAACTCTTATTATTGTTGCACCCAGAGGAGCTGAGTCTTCTCCTTGCCCTTCAGTCTTATGCATACCTATGCTTTTGGAAGTGCTTGATTCCCACGTGTGAGCAGCTGTGAGACCAAACAAAGAGGCAGGCAACACAGAACTGTACTAAGTGTGGTGTGTTTAGGGTCTACATATAGAACCATGCCATGGGTAACAGCAAGACAGAAGGTGCCCCACCTTCCATGGGGAGTTAGAAAGTACATCATATACTCCCTATATAAACTCCAATAAACTCCTGTATGAACTTGTCTTGTTTTCCCTGTCTTCGCAGTCTACTTCAGTACCATAAGGTTTCTGATAGGTTTCAAGTTATGCTTCTACCAAAGGCCTTTGCAGTTGCCCTAGAGAGCCACATTAATTATTCCCTTACCTTTTGGGAATACTTAATGTGACTCTCTAGGGGTCTACTAAAATGTCAACTTCTCCATGAGTCCTTCTTTTAATCTATAAAATAGCAGTCCCCTTTCTTTCTTTCCAGCACTCCCCAGCTCTCTCTTACCATGTAATATTGTCTGTCCATCATCACCATCATCATCACCACCATCATCATCATGATGCAATATTGTGGAGTCCTCTGTATCTTAAGGTTTCTCTCTCCTTGCACTATGTTGTAAACTCAGAAAAGGAAGTAATGGTGTTTTGTTCATAGCTGTATCCCCACCAGCGAGCTAGCTTAGCACCCAGGGTCTCCCCACAAATGAGGGAATGACTGGAGAAGGGACCCTCTATGTACTTATCCAAACAAGGAGATCTATAAGGATATCCAGTAAACTGGCCACAGTCGATACCACTGGAGGTTGAGATTTCAGGATGAGCACATTGATGTTTGACTTGATAGACTTTTATTTTTATTGCTTTCATTTTAAAATCATCTATGCATGTGTGTGCACATGAGCATGCATATTTGTGTGCATATGGGTGCCAGTGAAAAGATGTATGGAAGCCAGAGAACAACCTCAGGTGCCATCTTCAAGAATGTTGTCTGCATCCTTTGAGATGAGGCCTCTTGTTGACTCACTACTTAAGGGTGACTGGCTAGCATGCCTGTTAACAAGATGGACCTGGCTCTACTTCCCTGGCACTTGGACTTTGTTATATGGGTCCCAGCGAGGGAACTCACACCCTCATGCTTGTAAAACAATGACTATCAACTGAGCTGTCTTTTCTGCCCATGCATTTTTATTTTTATATTTTTTAAGGACAGAATCTCATGTAGCTCAGGCTGACCCCAAAATCTCTGTGTATCTGAGACCGGCCTTGAGCTCCTGCCCTCATGCCTCCACCGTCCAAGTGATGGAAGTATGTGTATGCAGAACAATGCTTGGTTCATTGTTTGCACTTTTATAGCAAGGCAGGTTACTTTTATAACTATAAAGTAAAGACCAACAGAAGCATTTTAAAACAAAAAGAGTTTGAAACAATGCCAAAAGATTAGGAAAGCATTTTGGGCAGCAGGTGGCAGGATTGTTTCAATGCTCTACTTCTCTCTGCCAGATTGGTGTACATCAGGAGCCCACAGGCATGCTAGCCTGGCATGAATAGAAGGCCAGGAAGACTGACATGAATCTGTTAAATAGAAAGGGTTCCAATTAACAGTGCTATGTGACCAGCTGCTACCAATGGGTCCCTGGGTGTAGGCTTATCATAGGTTTTTAAAGGTTCTGTGGTGTGTGTGTGTGTGTGTGTGTGTGTGTGTGTGTGTGTGTGTGTGATATTCTCCATAGCAAGAACAAAGAACTGGTAAGATGCAAGAAAAAATAAGCGTACAATTGTAATCTCAATACTGAGGATTCTGAAGTAAGAGGATTAAGCAATCAATGTCAGGCTGGGCTATAAGTAACTTTAAGTTTAACCTGGGTATCTAGGAAGACCCTGTCTCAAAATCTAAACCAAACGAAAACTTATAAGTTAATAAAGTTTTTCTACAGCTTTATTGACGTATATATCTGATTCACAAAAATCTGTATTGATTTCATTTTTACACAGATGTACACACTCATTATATCACCTCCACACCTAAATGGGTGTCAAGTGCAGATCCCATAGGTAGAAGCCCACCCATTGGTTAGATTATAGAGTTTATATTATATTGCTTACTCAAGAGGGTGCCAGTTTGGGGATAGCATTATTATATACACACATTCTCCAATGTCAGTGGGCTACCAGGGTACCTTGCCTTAGGACACTAGGTATCCACTGAGACATTTGAGAGCAATGTATTTGATGCCTTGCAAGCTTCGTGGCTCCAGTCTGCACATCTCTATAGATATATATTTGAAGAAGAAAATTCTAGAAATACAATTTTAAGATATCCTATCCCTCCCCCAAGCTTTTATTGTAACTTCCTTACGGCTGTTATCATGAGAGACATGTTGAAGCAGAGTGACTTTGTTCTATGATGCTTTTGAAAGATGTAGCTCTAAGAATGAACTCATCGACAGTTAAGTCACACTATCCCTTACACTACTCTGGTGTAAGAATGTACTGCATATCCTACACTTGATCTTAGCCAAAAGGCTGAGAAGCGATTGTACTGCATATCCTGCCCAATATTGGGATTTTCTTCATTTCTCCCCCTAGCCTACCCGTTGCCACTACATTCATAGGCCACATAGAGACACATATCCATGTGCCTACACCGGTGTGAATATACATTTGTCTCAGGGCAGGAAGCTCTCATAAAGCCTTTGCTCCATTGTACTTTACCCTGCCAGATACCAGGCACAATCTCCTCCAACCACCCTGAGGCTGAAAGATTGCCTCAGTGCTAAAGAGCCAATGCTCAGCATCCTAACAAACATCTGCTATCCCAACTTTCCTCCTCCACTCTACTCTAAACACTCAACTTAGTATCTTTCATGAACATTCCTCCATTGCAGTCTCTTGGAATGCAAGCAAGAGACCCATTAAAACTGGTTTGGTAAAAATGTGTCAAAGCATAATGGAGACACAGATAAATGAGATGAAGATCTCATCCTAGAGCATTATTAAGCACCCAGAACAATACAGTTACCATTCCTGGTTTTCTCTCCAGAAGACCAAATCTTGTCCTCCATCTCAGTTTCTTTCTGTATATCTATTGTATTCTTTCCCTTTTACTTACTAGATACCTCAGAACTTTTGCCTTTATTATGTGGCCTCTCATACAACTTGCTGCAAATATGCCTTTTCATTCCACTTTAACCAGATCTGGTGAATCTGAGGGTTCAGACTCTGAGATTTCAATATGCTCAGGAGAGGAACCTAATCATTTAAGATCACCATTAATTTTAATACCAGGCTTCAAGAATTCTACATAGGGAATTCATCTGTTTAAGAAAGGGGACATGATTGCATCCAATGCCTGCGAATTCAGCAGTCATCAGAAAGTACAGAGAAAGAATTGGCATTCTGGAGCCATTTAGGGGCCTAAGAGCAGTAGTCAGGCAAATGATCAGCATGTCTAGTACACTAAGCCTGAAAACTGGTCTGGAAGCAATCCCAATAAAATCAGGGACTAGACAAGGCTGTCCACTTTCTCCCTACCTATTCAACATTGTACTTGAAGTCCTAGCCAGAACAATTAGACAACAAAAGGAGATCAAGGGGATAGAAATTGGAAAAGAAGAAGTCAAAATATCACTTTTTGCAGATGATATGATAGTATATATAAGTGACCCTAAAAATTCCACCAGAGAACTCCTAAACCTGATAAACAGCTTCGGTGAAGTAGCTGGATATAAAATTAACTCAAACAAGTCAATGGCCTTTCTCTACACAAAGAATAAACGGGCTGAGAAGGAAATTAGGGAAACAAAACCCTTCTCAATAGTCACAAATATTATAAAATACCTTGGTGTGACTCTAACTAAGGAAGTGAAAGACCTGTATGATAAGAACTTCAAGTCTCTGAAGAAAGAAATTAAAGAAGATCTCAGAAGATGGAAAGATCTCCCATGCTCATGGATTGGCAGGATTAACATTGTAAAAATGGTGATCTTGCCAAAAGCAATCTACAGATTCAATGCATCAAAATTCCAACTCAATTCTTCAACGAATTAGAAAGGGCAATCGGTATATTCATCTGGAATAACAAAAAACCTAGGATAGCAAAAACTCTTCTCAAGGTTAAAAGAACCTCTGGTGGAATCACCATGCCTGACCTAAAGCTTTACTACAGAGAAATTGTGATAAAAACGGCATGGTACTGGTATAACAACAGAAAAGTAGACCAATGGAATAGAATTGAAGACCCAGAAATGAACCCACACACCTATGGTCACTTGATCTTTGACAAGGGAGCTAAAACCATCCAGTGGAAAAAAAAGACAGCATTTTCAACAACTGGTGCTGGCACAACTGGTGGTTATCATGTAGAAGAATGAGAATTGATCCATTCCTATATCCTTGTCCTAAGGTCAAATCTAAGTGGATCAAGGAGCTCCACATAAAACCAGAGACACTGAAACTTATAGAGGAGAAAGTGGGGAAAAGCCTCGAAGATATTGGCACAGGGGAAAAATTCCTGAACAGAACAGCAAAGGCTTGTGCTGTAAGATTGAGAATCGACAAATAGGACCTCATGAAACTGCAAAGCTTCTGTAAGGCAAAAGAAACCATCAATAAGACAAAAAGGCCGCCAACAGATTGGGAAAGGATCTTTACCTATCCTAAATCAGATAGAGGACTAATATCCAATATATATAAAGAACTCAAGAAGGTGGACTCCAGAAAATCAAATAACCCCATTAAAAAATGGGGCTCAGAGCTAAACAAACAATTCTCACCTGAGGAATACCGAATGGCTGAGAAACACCTGAAAAAATGTTCAGCATCCTTAATCATCAGGGAAATGCAAATCAAAACAACCCTGAGATTCCATCTCACACCAGTCAGAATGGCTAAGATCAAAAATTCAGGTGACAGCAGATGCTGGCAAGGATGTGGAGAAAAAGGAACACTCCTCCACTGTTGGTGGGATTGCAAGCTTGTACAACCACTCTCGAAATCAGTCTGGCGGTTTCTCAGAAAACTGGACATGGTACTACTGGAGGATCCCACAATACCTCTCCTGGGCATATATCCAGAAGATGTTCCAACTAGTAAGAAAGAAACATGCTCCACTATGTTCATAGCAGCCTTATTTATAACATCCAGAAGCTGGAAAGAACCCAGATGCCCCTCAACAGAGGAATGGATACAGAAAATGTGGTACATTTACACAATGGAGTACTACTCAGCTATTAAAAAGAATGAATTTATGAAATTCCTAGACAAATGGTTGGACCTGGAGGGCATTATCCTGAGTGAGGTAACCCAATCACAAAAGAACTCAAATGATATGTACTCACTGATAAGTGGATATTAGCCCAGAAACTTAGAATACCCAAGATATAAGTTACAATTTGCAAAATACATGAAACTCAAGAAGAACGAAGACCAAAGTGTGGACACTTTGCCCCTTCTTAGAATTGGGAACAAAACACCCATGGAAGGAGTTACAGAGACAAAGTTTGGAGCTGAGACAAAAGGATGGACCATCTAGAGACTGCCATATCCAGGGATCCATCCCATAATTAGCCTCAAACGCTGACACCATTGTACACACTAGCAAGATTTTGCTGATAGGACCCTGATATAGCTGTCTCTTGTGAGGCTATGCTGGGGCCTAGCAAACACAGAAGTGGATGCTCACAGTCAGCTATTGGATGGGTCACAGGGCCCCCAATGGAGGAGCTAGAGAAAGTACCCAAGGAGCTGAAGGTATCTGCAACCCTATAGGTGGAACAACAATATGAAATAACCAGTACCTCGGAGCTCCTCTCTCTAGCTGCATATGCATCAGAAGATGGCCTAGTCGGCCATCAGTGGAAAGAGAGGCCCATTGGTCGTGCAAACTTTATATGCCCCAGTACAGGGGAATGCTAGGGCCAAGAAGTGGGAGTGGGTGGGTGGCGAAGTGGATGGGGAGCATGTGGGGGACTTTTGGGATTTCATTGGAAATGCAAATGAGGAAAATACCTAATAAAAAATTTAAAAAGAAAAAAAACTCTTGCCCATCATCCGGCCAAAGAACAGATACTTGAGTACACAGCTCCTCCCTGTCAATGCTCAGAGAGCATCACAGAATCAGGTACAAAGACAGTATGAGCTGGAGGTTGGATAAGACTACTACATAATAGTGTCTTCTGCACAGGACAGGATCCTTGCACATAAGAACCCACATTATCTGTGGTTGTCTACACAAGACTGGGACAAGATTAATCCAGTCAGCATTCCAGCATGAATAGGAAAGGGGCTCAGGAGGCGCCATTCCTAGATGAGGAGCTGCAGGCAGTTGCTTGGTACTGGGAGAGGGATAGTGAGCTTTTTATGGGTACAGAGGGTCATGTTCAGGTACGTTGGTCAAGCTTCAGTGGATAGTCCAACACCCATGTATGGGCACCACAAATTGTATTCAGTAGTTTTCATTTAACGGGAAAAGACATTGGGAGGACGATGTTGGGGATATTCTAAGAGGAGGTGTATTTAAGGTGAAACTACCACAGGGGAAAAATAAATTTGAGGAAAACATTAACACCAAAAACCGTATGCCAAAGGGCTCCATTTTACCTAAAAAGCCATGGTAATCCTGCATGATGTTTCTGTAACCTGTCTTCAGGGCTTCCAGAATTGATGAACAGGTCTTAAATTCAATCCCACCCTCCTGCTGAAAACTGTCCTAGCTCCTGCTCACCACTCCCCATAGGTTCTATTGAATCCCTTTATTGAAATGATACATGGTATGTCTATACAATGGAGTATCATTCACCCATAAAAAGGCATGAAGCACTGATAGTTATTGTGGCGTGGATGGGCCTTGAAGCGTTATGTTAGGAAGCAAAACAGCCAGACACAACATCCTACATGATATATGACTCTTTTCATATGAAAATTAAAGCTAGAGAAATCTACAGATATACAAGATTAGTGGTTTGTTTGGAAGATTTAGAGCAGGGTGATAGGTAAAGGGTCTATGGTTTCAAGAACATGTTTTAGAATTAATAATGGTGATGGTTGCACACATCTGTAACCACACTAAGACTCGTGTCTTTAAAGATTTCAGTGAGACAGCACAGAAATGAGCACATAGTCCTCCTGTCTAGCTGCATTTTAATAATCAGTGTGCACTATCCTCCGAGCCCTAGTTCTCACCCTTCCTGGATTCTAGTAGTTATTCCTTTATTCTCTACTTCTAGGAAATCAACTTCTTAAGCCTCTATTTATATGCAGTTTTTAGAAAGATCATCAATTTAAAGGAGAGATGGATGGGCTATATGGGAGGGTTTGGAGGAAGTAATGCAAAGGGAGAAATGTCATCATTGTATTATCAAAAATATGAATGTAAAGGCAAAAATGTACACAGCATTCATCTTTCTGTGTTCAGCTTATTTTACCTTAAAATGTCCTTAGGTTCCATCTATGTTGCTACATATAGCAAAGTGCCCTTCTTTTCTGATGCTGAATAATATTTCACTGTGTGCATGTCCCACATTTTCTCTATCTGTTCTGGCATTGATGGACAGCAGCGCTAATTCCACATCTTGGCTATGATGAGTATCTCAGCTCTCAATGGGAAAGCCCTGTGCTTCTGTTTAAGTTTTCAATTTTGCTTTTTTGCTTTTGTACAGGTTTTTACTCTGTAGCCCATGCTGGCCTCTAACTCACATCAATCTTCATACCTCTGTCTCTTGACTCCTAGGATTAGAGACATGAGACACCATGCCTGGCTTTGTATTAGAAAAGTCAGGTGCAGTGGTGCATACCTATAAGGCTAAAACTGGGGAGGCTCTGGCAGAAGGGTCATGAGTTTGAGGCCATCCTGTGCCACAAATCAAAAACTTGTCTCAAAAATCCAAAGCCAAAAGTTTTTTAAATATATCTGACTATTAAATAATTTAAAAATCACAATCTATTGCTAGCACACCAACAGAAGCCCACAGGTAGCCCATCCAAATAATACAACCCAAAGGTACTTTTCACAATTGTTTCCTGTGCTGACATGGCCTTTACTACAGATTCTTCAAGCTATTGAATCAGGTTGAATATATAAAATATCATATCAACACCTTAAATATATGTCATAAAAGATATGACATATATTTAGAGTATTATTTTTTTAACTTAAATCATTTTAATTGACACTAAAAAGCACAAAACAGAATAAATAATGGAATGTATATTTAAATTTTATATAAAGTATGATAAAACATCTAAGCATGAGAACATCCTACTGTTATTGGGAAACCTTTCTCATAATACTCAATATTAGGCATAAAGCCCCACGACACCCATTCCAAATTTAGTTTCATTTATTCATTGTTTTGCTTTTTCTTGTTTGGTGCTATGAAACTCCTGTTTCACAAGGCTATGTAGAGAAAAAAGAAGGACATAAACTGTACAGTTTACATATTTATAAAGACTTAGGTCATAAACAATGTTGTACACTATGACTATCTCTCTTTACTGTTTAGAAATGTAGCTAGATGGATGGTCCTAATTCTGGACTATGTAGTGAGGAGGTCAGAGATTAACAGTAGCCAAAGACACACAATTGCACAATGAACATCTGACTGAAGAGTGTGAAGGAGAAGCAAAACATCTTTCCCTGGTATTTTAGGAAGATCCTTGGAGTGGTGGGAAATCTTAGGTTGTATCATGATTTATGAAACTATAAGACACATACATAATATGTATGTTATTTTGTAGGGATTGTAATGTTAATATTGATCACCAACTTTCTTGACTTAAGAAATCCAGCACTCAGCCAACCTTCTCCATTCCCCTTTTTAAACTAAGCCTGAGTAGGCGCTCCACTGACATCTATGGTGGGTCTTTTCTCCTGTCATCTCTGGAAGTGCCTTCACAGATATGCAGAGATGTTCCCTGTAAACGATCTTTTTATAACATTTATGTATTAAGTGTGTAGACACATGCATGCCACAATGTATTTGTGGAAGTCAGAGACAATTTGTAGGAGTAGGTAGGAGTCCTAGGGATAGAACTCAGATTTTTATGGTTGGAGACAAGCACCTTTAGTTGTCTGTGAAGCCAACTTGTCTGCCTAGATGTGTGCAACCATCACCATTATGAATTCTAAAACATGCTCTTGAAACCATACCTATCACCCTGCTCTAAATCTTCCAAACAAACCACTAATTAATATAGAGGGGATGGAAAGTTGGAAGACGGAGCCAAGTGGGAAGAAATAGATCCCTGAGGATATGTCCTGGAGATATATACCTTGTGGCCAACCTCATCTTACTTCTTTTTGCTTCCTGTTTGGCCACAAGGTTAACCCCATTACTCGATTATATGCTATTGAAGCCATAGTGTCCTGTTTCATCTCAGATATAAAAGCAATGGAGTCAGACAACCATGTCACTTAAGTTTTTTTTATTTAGATTTATTCATCTTATTTTGTGTTTGTCTGTTTCTTGCATGTATGTGTGTGTGTATGTATGCGTGTATGTATGTTTGTGTGTATGTATGTACAGTAAGTGCATATCTGGTACTCCTGGGGTTCAAAAGAGGGCCCCTGGGACTGCAGTCACAGATGTGGGTACTGGGAATTGAATCCAGGTCCTCTGCAGAGCAGCTCTCTTGCCTATTATATCATGATTTTTTTGTTGTCATAACAACAAATGTTATGATAAAAGAAACTCAACTCAATATGTGCCAGGTGCTAGCCAGATATAATGTTGTAGGCCTTTAATCTCAGCACTCAGGAGGCAGAGGCCGGTGGATCTCTGTGATTCGAGGACAGCCTCGTCTACACAGTGAGTTCCAGGACAGTCAGGGCTATATACAAAGAAACCTTGTCTTGAAAGAAAAAAGAAAGAAGAATGCTGCTCTTGCAGAGGACCTGAGTTTACTTTCCAGCACTCATGTGAACCTCTGACAGCTCAAGCTCCAGGGGATCCAACCCCCTTTCCGGCCTCTGAGAGCACCTGTAATCCTGAGTGCAGAAACACTCTGACTGCACAAATACACAGAATTAACATTTTAAGGTATGTGTTATGTGCAAATTGTGTGTGTGTGTTGGGGGGGGGGTTAGACACATCTTCTGCAGTGCTGGAATCTCAATCATGCCACTGCACCTGGATTTTTATGTGGGTACTGGGGATGCAGACTGAAATTCCTTTGCTTACATGGCAAGCACTTTAGCAATTGAGTCATGTCCCCAGTCCCAGGCTATTCTGAGTAGTTCATCGGAATTAACTCTTCTATAACCTATGTGTTAGGTAGAATCCTCTTATTTGGCATTTGAAGAAATGGAGACTCAGGAAAGGTAAGCTCTCTGTCTCTCTCTGTCTCTCTGTCTCTCTCTTTCTGTCTCTCTGTCTCTCATACACACACACACAGAGTCGAGTCTATGTACAAAATTGAGTTAAGTCTAAAGGATGCCTATAGTTAAGTCCCAGCTCTACCTCCCTGTATTAGGATACTGTAAGAGACAGTATAGTGTGGTGACAAAATGCCTCTCACTATTTATATTTCGAGTCCTAGCTATGCTACTTCAAGCTAAGAAATCCTGGGAAGTTTTCCAGTCCTTCTCATTGTCAGTTGCCTATAACATGGGGATGAGTCTGGTCTTCCCTGCTTCCCAGACCTGCTGGGAGGATAAGAAGAACTAATCCCTGTACAATTCCTTGAACACAGTACGTGCTCAGAAAATGGAGAATGATTTCATCTTTCATCCATTCAACTTCCTGGGGTGCTCAAATGAAAGGGCTTTCCCTTTATGTGCAGTAAAAAAGGACAATCCAGCATAAAGACCGCCGTTAGTAACACAGCAGCCATAACTTATGAGACTTTACAGACTTCTCTATGCCTCAGCATGTACAGAGGAGCACAGCATAGCCAGTGAGTGACCGCTCATAGATGGTGGTACTATACCTCACTGAAAACATATGCTATCAACTCACCTAAACTCAAGAAAGAATCCTTCAAAGTTCTGAGCATTGCAAGCCTAGGTTGGGTTTGTTTAAAAACACCATTTACTCAAGCAAAGAAAAAAACATGAATAAATTGTAAAATGATGAAGTGATTCCTGGTTAAAGCAGACAAGAGATTTGGGGGATGGGTCTCTTGTCGTCAGGCAAATCCCCTTGTCTCCAATGTAAGATTGTTTTCTTCTTTCTCCATCTATAGAAACAAAGCTAGTCTTTTAGTGCTTCCTCGAGATGAAGGCTAGGGATGCAGCTCAGTTCGTCGAGTACTTGCCTAGCATACATGGAACCCTGGGTTCCTTCCCTACCACCAAATCAAAGCCAGGTGTGGTGGTACACTCCTGGAATCCCAGCATGCAGGATGTGCAGGCAGGCAGGTCAGCAGCATCCTCAGCTACATGGAATAGAATTGGAGGCTGCCCTAGAGATTATGAGCACCTAATCTAAAAAAGAATAAATAAATAAATAAATCCCTTTGCTATATTTGTGTCATAGAAATGCTTTTTAAAAGAGCGTTTTATCAGAGAAGGTTGGCATAAAGAGAGAAAGTGTTGCCAGATGACCTAACTGACAGAAGGTATCTGTGGAAGAGCATGGACCTGCCTTGTTAGTGCCTTTTCTTCTGTTGAAATGCTTCTCAGCCTTCCTAATTCTGTGACCATCTAATGCAGTTCCTCATGTTGTGATGATACCCAACCATCAAATTATTTCATTGCTACCAGGAGATGTAAATATCTGCTATGCAGGATATCTGACATGTGACCCCTGTGAAAGGGTCATTGGATGCCCCCAAAGGGGTAGCAACCCATGGAGTTGAGAATCACTGTTCTGTTGGCTGAGATCTTGATGTTAATGTGCAGATTACGGTAGAAATACAAGTTTAGCAACTAGCATCCTAAGAGGGTTTTTTTTTCCCCACTCCATTATATTCCAATGTTAGCTCCTGTTCCAACTTTGACCTGTTCCTGCAGGAATGCGAAAGGACAACTGCTCAAAAGATCCCTTTCACCTCACATAAAGCACACACATGGTCATCATACACTGTCCCCGGCCAGCATCAAGCCCACAACTCTGTTAGGAGGAGCACATTGATCTCTGTGGCTAGTAGGTACAAGCCAGCCCGTTCATTGCTCTTCTGTGAGCCTCAGGAAGGAGTTCTTCTAGGTAATAGCCAACTCTGGTTTCTTGTCTTAGTATTTGGTCTTATTTTTGTGTTGTCTCTGAGCTTCTAAAAATAAAACCAGTCATTTTAAAAAAATCAAATAGAGTACCTGTCAGGCCTATATCTGGGCATTGTGCCTACTACCCAAGTCATACTTTCCAGAAAATACTATGGTGCTCATTTGGGCTTCAGATGTTCACAGTCCTGATTCTCTGAGGAAAGAGCAGGTATGAAGAAACACTTGGGGGAAATGTGTGGGTGAATAACAAATAATTATAAGCCAGCTGGTAGGTGTTTAATGAATTATAAGTCACCTCCTCCAGTCTTTTCTGGAAATGGTTGGGAAGATGATAAATAGTACATTAAGTCATACCTGAAGTGAGTGGCTGAGGCAGAGTTTAAACAAACACACAAAAGCAGAAGGAAGCACCTGCCATAGAAGCAGGACAAAGCAAGCTACTGTGATGATTAAGAGACAGTCTTAGACTCAATAGCCATAGATCAATGCAGCTCTTAATCCTCATTGAGAAGTGCCTTTGAGTGTCTGATGGTGCTGCTTAGTAGACTGATACCTGGTCCAAGTGCAGAGAGAACAAGTGATGTAGTACACAGCCATGAATGGGTCATCTATGTTACATTCCTTTCCCTGCAAGGCCAATGACATCACAGAAGATGGGGCAGGGAGATTGTAACAGGAAACATAAATGCAAAGTTGTGTCTTCTGGACACCACAGGACCTTTGCACTTGTAAGTGCACAACAATTGTGGTTGCCTGCACAAACTTGGAGGAGAAGGGGCTCCTAATTCCTGACTCATGATGAGCTATTGACATTTGATGGATGCTGGGAAAAGGAGTCATGGTTTCTCTAAGAGTTTGACTCCAGGTAAGTTGACCAAACTCCAGCAACTACATGAAAAGCACTAAATAGAATCAATAGGTTATTTTCAAAAACAGGACATAGATTTGGGAAAGGGATGTGAGCACATGGGGATACAGGAGTATATGGAGGAGAGGGTAAGGACGAGTATGATTAAAATACAGTGTATACCTGTACACAATTCCCAAAGAATTAATTTAAAGTGTGTGTGTGTGTGTGTGTGTGTGTGTGTGTGTGTGTGTGTGTGTGTGCATGTGTATGGACAGGCTTGGAAAACAATCTGTCTAAATCTTGTCCTCATCATCTAGAGCAAGACAAGAAAGATTAATGTCCTTGGGACTCAGTTTCCTAATCTATATAATGGGAAGAAGAGGAAGAAGAAGAAGAAGAAGAAGAAGAAGAAGAAGAAGAAGAAGAAGAAGAAGAAGAAGAAGAAGAAGAAGAAGAAGAAGAAGAAGAAGAAGAAGAAGAATTTGATAGTTACCTTAAAGAGGTATTGTGAGATTGAATGTGTTCTTAGAAAGTGACTGAAACAGCCAGCATTAAGGTGCATGCAACACACTATATATTGTTGTTATTAGATTCTAAATGTTTCCAGAATGTTAATCACAGCTTAGTGACAAAACAAAGGGGAGGTAGATAAGAAGACACCTTCTGTGAGTAAAATTTCCCAGTTCAAGTCATTGACAACTACCTCCAAACTCTACTGTTGAGTGATTTGATGTTCTTGTTCTTCTACACACCCACATTTTGAGGGCAGGGGAGAGTGGTGCATGTTTCCACATGGAAATTAAAGATTGAGATTGCTTATTTCAGGAAAGCACAAATAAACAACATGGAGGCACAAAAGGGACCGTCCCCACCTACTTCCTAGGCAACTTCATAGGAAGCTGGCCTTGGCCCTTTGAGTAGTGTGGGGGTCATCTGGGTCCCGGTCTGTCACACACCTACTCTTTTCTATTCCACCATGTAAGAAAGAACCAAGTCACCATTCTTTGGTTACCGATCACTTTGATGCGTGTAACTCTTCATTTCCTAGTAACCGTTTCCTTCCGCATTACTAAGCCCTGCCAACCAAAGGCTCTGAGCTCTTCCATTCTGACTCAGAACAAGAGGCGCACAGCGTGGAAGAGCTCCGAGGCCATGAATCAGAGCTTTTCCAGTGTTTGTTGCTAGGAAGGAAAGAATTCAGGTATGGCAACTGTGATCACAAGATCTATGGCTTTGGAAACCTCTCACACAGATTTCTAGTCACTCGTCATCTCAAGACTGTCCCTGTGAGGGTAAAGCACCTTGAGGAGAAGGCGGAAATGATGACATAGAGGTGGCCAAGAGATCCACATCTACTTCACATCGTCATTTACCCACTGAGACCTTTGGCCTACTTGGGCTGCATCCTTTCTGATAGGATGAGAACAATTTGATACGGAATCCACACTCAGGTGCTAACATTGTAGCATGACCCCTTTCACTCAGATTTTAAGTTTAAAGGGAATCTCAGATAGCTTGAGATGTTTCTAAATGTGGTGTCCAAGCATGCTGACTTCTAACCTCCAAGTCCCAGGATTAGAAGAGTTATTAATAAGAGTTTTAAATGAGTTTTTTCCTTCTTTTTTTGCTCTTAATTTATTTGTTTACAGTCTGATAGCAACCCTCTCTACTTCCAGTCTCACCCTCATACACACCCCACCCCCCCATTCCTTTTCTCTCAGTGAAGGAGAGCTTCCCATGGGTACCAATCCACTCCGGGACATCAAGTCCCAGCAGGACTGAGTGCATCCTCTCCCACTGAGGCCAGACAAGAGAACCCATATATGGGGAAGAGATCCAATGGCAGGCAACAGAGTCAGAGTCAGCCCCCACTCTAATTGTTCGAGGACACACATGTAGACCAAGCTGCTCATTTGCAACATCTGTGTAGGGGTCCTAGGTCCAACCCCTGCATGCTCTTTGGTTTGTGGTTCAGTCTCTGTGAGCCCCTTATGGACCCAGGTTAGTTGACCCTGTAGGTCTTCTTATGATGTCCTTGATCCCTCCAGCTCCCTCAATCCTTCCCTCCACTCTTCCACAAGACTCTCTGAGCTCCAACTACTGTTTCACTATGGGTCTCTGCATGTGTTTCCATCAGCTGCTGGATGAAGCCTCTCAGAAGAGGGTTATGTTAGGATCCTGTCTGCAAGCATAACAGACTATCATTAATAGTGCCAAGAATTGTCTCTCTTCTATGGGGTGGGTCTCAAGTTGGGCCAGTCATTGGTTGTCCATTCCCTAGATCTCTGCTACATCTTTATCCCTGAACATCTTGCAGGCAGGACAAATTTTGGGTAGAAGGTTTTGTGGGTAAGTTGGTGTTCCCCTCCCTCCACTGGAAGTCCCACCTGACTACAGGAGTTGGCCTCTTTAGGCTCCATGCCCCCTGCTGGTAGAAGTCTCAGCTAGGGACACCCCCATAGACTCTGGGGAGCCTCCCTCATCGTAAAGATGCCTCCACTGATTTCTATTCTCTCTCCTAACCTTTCCTCCAATTCCTGATCCCTACCCCTGTTTCCACCCTTACCTCTCTCCCACCCATTCCTTCCCTCCATCTACTTCAGGTGTCTATTTCCCCCTTCTGAGTAAAATCCAAACATCCTCCCTTGGGTCTTACTTGATGCTTAGTATTTTTGGGTCTGTGGATTGTAGCCTAGTTATCCTGTACTTTATAGCTAATATACACTTATAAATGAGTACCTATCATGCGTGTTTTTCTGTGTCTGGGTAATTGTCTCAGCTAAACCATCTTCCAATCCTGGCCACTGTTCAAATCAATTACCCCATTTAATTTTCTTCAGAACCCTTATTATTATTTGAGGCTATCTCTTGAATTTATCCATGTGATTACCAGTTCTCCATTCTCTCAAAAGTACAATGTGTACAAGGCCAGAGACTTTAGTTTGTTTACTAGAACAGTGTCTGGTACATAATAAGTGCTCATTAAGTATATGTGGAACATATGAAGAGATACTTTTAAAGCAAGTTCTCCTGAAAATAAAGTAATCACACCCCCACATACCCCACACCATCATTGCCTTTGACAATCCAGCCCTCAGTCCTGCTGCACAGGTCAAATAAAACTACCCTTTCTCCCTGTATGCAGAATAGGATGAAATGAGAGGGACCAAGAGTTATTCAGTCACAGTCACTCAGTGGACTGCTTGTGAGAATTAAGTTGAACTATAAGACAATAAGAGGACAGAGTATACACCTGCATCTGAACGTACTGGATTGATGGTGGAAGAGAACTCAATTCTAATGTAATTGAGATGTCGAAATGGAGTTTAAAGATGAAGATAACACGACAACCCCACATCTCTGAAAGTTCAAAGGTTTCCACTTTGTTAGATGAACATCTTCTAATGATCCCCCACTCCCTTTGCCTTTGCCTATAAAAAGCCTCACTACAGCAGTAAGACATGTAGGTGGTAAGTATTATTAGGCCTGTGTGCAGGTGGAGAAAGTGAGGCACAGCCTTGGTGGCACAAAGTGAATCAACAATCTGCCTTAGTGTATACTGCACTCAGTCACCACCCATTCAGTGACTACTTTGCACAAGAGCAGTGATACTCGTTCATGATCAAAGCCAAGAAGACCAGAACCTTGAGATGCTCCAGTGCTTAAGAGTGGTGGCTTCCCTTTAAAAAGCAAAAGGGATCTCTTGATGGTTTTTATGATCACCACATTCCTTGGAGGGCGAAGCACTATGTTTTTCCTGAATTTTCTTGTTGGGTCTCCATTACCTTCAAGGTAGCAAATACCTTAAAATCCTACTGACATATGAAGAAGTTAAAGTCCACTGACATCTTCATGTCCACAAAGACTTGAACATGAATTTCTTCTGTCTGTCTCTGATTCTGTGTTTGCAGATGCAAGCAGGCCACCTGGAATGCTGCAGCAGTCAGTGAAACATTGCGATGCTACTACGCTGCACAGGGTGAAGTTTACTCAGCAAGATACTTGTTGGTGTCCACAAGAACTTTAATAGGCTATATTTTCAGTAAATGTGGGATGAGTACACAGTAGTGCACATACAGAAGCTACGAGATCTTCAAGAAAATGTGGTGACATGCTTGCAGTCTTCTGTTGTGGAGTAACATTGCTGGGCGGTTTCTATCATCATGTCCTTTTTATGCAGTCTCATGTGCATAGGCTAGCCTTTGGAGATAAGCTTCTCCAGAAGAGCTATTTCCTCAAAGGCTCCAGACAACAGCTTTGCTCCCCTCCACTATCATTTCTTCATGTGCCCTGACAGAGATGTAGTCAGTAGCAGTGATGGGACACTTATGTCAGGCTGGGGCTCTAATCACAGCTCTGCAACCTGCTAGCAGTATAGACTTGGTCAAGATGATTCACATATGGGTAAGCCCATTTCTTCCTCTCGTGTGCGGATTGAGTAGGATGCTACTTGCATGGCAGTTACAACAGAACTTGGCAGACAATAAATACTACAGCAGGCACGCATTGTTCTGCTTCAAGTAAGGAAAGATCCTGCCTTAGAAGCCTGTCCCATGGATAGACCATCAGCTAGACTAAGCAAAAGCTGCATACCGAGGGCCAACCTTACAGATTAGATCTTCAGTGCAGCGAGTATTTCTCCTCCCCCTTTTTTACTCTTTTTTTTTTTTTTTTTTTTTTGAGCTTCAGCATAGCTAGAGTGTGGCCCACCAGAAGCCACATTCTGTGACCACCAAAACCTAGAATTGCCCACCTTTGCCTTCTAGAAAGTCTGGGTGACTCAGCATTCACTTTCTAATTCCCCAAAAGTACTCTGAAAGGCTAACCTGCATTGCTGCAGTTGCCAGTGTCTGTTCCATGGACCCTTCTTCCCTCTGCATGCCCATCTTGCAAAGAGGCATCCATCTGATGGTTAGCATGTGGTCAATGAGGTTCTGACCGAGCAAAGGCTGTTCCAACAAACACAGCTCACATTCTAAACCAAATCACCGTGACTTAAAATAGCCTCCTAATCTGTGTTAGTGAAATGTCGAACCCATTCAAGAAAATGTCACCACCGCCTTTGGCTTTTTCCATTGCCCCTGCTGTCTTTACGCCTTTCAGCCGACTACCTTATAGCTGTGGGCTCCATTTTTTTTTAAAACAAGCCACAGCAAAGCACATGTCACTTACGTAGTACCCAAATAAGAACCCTGTAATGTCTCTGCTTTATATTCTCAGCGGGGAAAAGTTTGATGATGAATACCTTCTTATTCTCTTCAAGGTAATTTATTGCTTTTTCCCCCTTCACAGTAAAGAACTCTGGGAAACTTTATATTACAAAGTTCCAGAGAATAAAAAAATAAATCATAATTGCCTTTTCTTCTTGATTCAGAAGAGCATATTTATAAGTAAAATGTAATGTTAATTCATGCATGTAGATAATTTTCACAACTTCATCCATTCTTAGGAAATCTTGGATATAGTCCAAATAAAAATATATGGTCCATGATTCTACTACAGAGTTCATGAATTTTTCTCCTTGGCACCTGAAATCTTTTGTGCACTTCTCTCTTGACTAGGACACCGTTAAGCTTACGTTTGTTTCTAGTCTTCTGCCCCTCTTGCCTCTACCTTCCGTTACTCTTCCTGCTATACCACAGAAGTAAAGATGACATGTGATGGGTTGACTTGTGTGTTCCAACAATCATGCATTGAATTCCTAGCTCCAAGTACTTCAGATTATGGTGCTGTTTGAGAACAGGGTTCCTACACAGATAATTAGTTAAGAGATTATACTGAGATAGGGTAGACTCTTAATCCAATATGTCTATTATTTTTATAAAAGGGGAAATTGGCAGAAACACAAACATATAGAATGTCATGTTAACACAACAGCTGGAAATTCTGATTGTAAGTCAATAAACAAGGAACACCAACGATTGCCAACAAACTAGCAGAGAATATACTCCTTAGCAGCATCTTTAAAAGGAATCAATCAGACTGACATCTTAAGCTTTGACTTCTCACCTCTTACAGTCATATCACAATACATTTCTAGTGTTTGAAATATGTTTGTGGTTAACAAACTAATAAACTATTTATATGGTCAGTTGATATTCATTTTGATTATATAGGGTGATCCAGTATCCAAATTTATAATGTCTGGTATAGGTAAAGGAACTCAGACTCCTAGGAAAAGTCCTGAACAAGATGGCTCAATTTCAGGGCCCTGGGGGCCATATATCAAATGGCCAACTGGTAGAGCCAACAGTAATGACAATTTATGCTCATAGCCTAGCACTACTCCAGAAGGAGAACATCTGCAGTTCAGTCAGTTTGTGAGTAACAATGAAATTAAGGGGGCTATATATATTTTGTGGGATGCTCCACCCATCCTAGCCTAGTTGAGTCACTCTGAAACTTGTGGTGAACAAACGTTCTGGTCCCATCTAACCGAAGCCTGACTTGACCATTGACTTAGACTCAGGGAACCCAAAAGAAAATAACTCATTCTAGGACCCCACACACAGGAAAAGTTTCAGGGCTGAGAATCCAAGCCTTCAGAAAGTTATCATTACTGTCCTTAAGCAAATTATATAACCTCTTTAGATGCCTTTTAAAGACTGTATGACGTTAATAAGCTTTATTCACATCTAGGATCCAATCCCATATTCACTGGGTCAGAATTTCTTTTGTTGTGTTCTTGGAATCTGCATTGTAATATGCTCTAAGACCATTGTCAAATTACAATTTCATGAATCTGTGTTGTACTGATCCATTTCCAGTATTCTTACCATCTATTACACATAATATCACTTTCATGTCTGTCTTCTTACCATTTGTAGCGTGATTTCTAGTTATATAAAGCCATACTTCTACTTCCAGCAAAAGATACTCCACAGCAAGGAGAAAAACGAAAACAAAAATTAGGTGGGGAATAATTTTGAAACTGCTAGCTTAACAATTTCTTGATATTGCCTGGCTTTTGATTTTCCAGAACTTGTTTGTCCTTTCTTGAACATAAATGATCTGTAGGTAGTCTCACTAAAAATTTCCTTGAACTGGTTCCTTTGACAAAGGATGGAAGGGGGTGTCAACTTTTAGGTCTTCAATTCCTAACAAGACACACATAATAGCTTTGCATATCAGTATATGGCCTTTCCTGCTAAAGTTATTTCCTTGGGTTTGCAAACAGGAGTCTGAGAAGCGTCCTAGTGCTAACTGAACTTTCTTGGTAATGTCACATTTCCAACCACAAACTTAGTCTCCATTTGAGTCAGGCCAATTAGAGGAAGTTTAATGGCTGTGTGGACAAGGTACTGAAGTACTTACTGAGGATGCAAGGTAGGTCAGTAAAATTGGAAGCTGTCCTTTTGGAATTTGCATAATTTAGTAGGGAAGTGCCCAGAAACCATTCTTACGGGAGATTATAAGAGTGTGGCAGGTTTTTTCCCTCACAAATAGTAGGGAATGGCCTTGCAGACTTCACTGATCTCTTCTCTGCCACTTTTTTTTTCACAATCTTTCTACAATTTATAATGTACATTTTGATTTTCAGAGGATAAGCCAATGCCCACATTCTAGTACCTGAGTTGATATCTCATTATAAGGTACTCATTTCAAACAATCCAAGATATTATTGAACAAATACACCCACAAAGATATGTTCTTGGTTGCTGTATAAAAACATACTGCCGTGTTAGATAGGAAAACTAAGAAAAATAAAAGAGTCCTATATGTGGGACTTGGAGATTACTTAGTGATATCAAGAGTCACCATTCCTATTTATTTGCATCTTGAACCTCTTTTCTTGTAAGTGTCATCCTTAGTATCTCACCTCTTATGAGACCTTTCAAGCCTGAGGATCAGAGTTCAGATCTTCGGAATGTACATAAACACCACATGGGGATAGTGGTCATTTGTAACCTCAGGACTCAAGAGACCAGAGCAGAAATCCCTGGGACAGGCTGGGCTAGCTAGACAAGCCAGTTAGTGTGTTTTGCGTTCAATTGAGAGACTATGCCTCAATGAATAAGGTGGAGAGCTATTGAGAATGACTTTCCAAGGTCAACCTTGGACTCCCATATACTAACACACACATGTGCACTCTCACACATCTGAACACACAGAGAGATACAATACACACACAGGCATGCACCACACATACATACATGTGTAAAACCTACTTAAAAACAAAAACAAAAACTCCAAAGATAAGTGTTGTTTTGAGAGTTGATATACTACTTGGAAGTCAGGACATAAATTAGCAGACCAAAAGTTATCAAATGATGTTTAAATGGATCTTTACATATGAGAACATATTAGTGCTGGTAGTTTTCTTTTGTGAGCTTTACTTGTTGTGAAGATTTCCTGGTACAAGGACACAACTTCCTCCTGGAGTGTGCTACGCTAATGAGGATCCTGAGAAATGAAAGCTCATGAGGCAATGATTTGGGAGGGTGATGCCTATGCCAATTAACCAATAGGAATTCTAGGTTTCAGAAACTAATAAGCATGTATTGGTCTCTAGTTATATCCCATTCTGAAATGCTAGATCCCCTAGGTGAGAATCTCTCATGTTGGAAGGTTATGTTTCTTACCTTAGTGTTTGGTGCCCTCCAAGATGCTAGAATTTTCTCATTTGGTTACCATGGGGGTGAGGTGTTAACCCACCAGAGCACACTCTCCAGCAAACCAACCAACAAGATTAAAGGGGTGTGAGAGAGGGTTCCACAGTACTACCCCCACATCAAGGCCACTGAGATAGCACTTCCGTTAGGAGTAGTTCATAGGTTCCAATACAAAATCTGAGTTTGAAGGTGACAGACACAGATCGCTGAAAGCTTACTCTAGTGCACTGGTGTGGATTCCACTACTTATGGACTGTTCAGGCAGACCTCAATGTGATGCTACTCACGGATTCCAACCTAACTCAAGGAGTATACGCACCTTTGTTGGAGCTCTGTTTCAGGCCCACCACTTGTCTGTTACAGGAGAGATCTGGGCTCATCACAGCTTGGTATCTCCTGCTATAGGAAGAGCCTTCATGGTGTGAAGGTTAAAGGCACAAACAAAGGAATCAAACACATAACAGTTTTTTTTCCCTCTGTGTTACATATGAGCTTGACCAAATAATGTGATTCCTCCATTACTCTACACGTTGTTGGAGCTATAATGACATGCAGCATCTAAGGTCATAGCCTGGACTAGGACTAGCATGAGTACTGGAACCCTGTGAATCCCATACTGCTTCCTTACCACTTCTAATCCACACTGGGAAATGCTGGGGTAATTTGCATCAGGGGCCAAACAGGAAAAAGTATGAAAACAGTAAGATGAGGCAATGAAAGAATAAATAACATTGCAAGGTGTGGCTCTGAAGCCATCCATATGATTTTACTGGGTTTTTTTTCCTAAAGTGATAAATTCCCATTGAATGAGCAACCATGTGTTAAATGTCTTAACCCTGTACCTAATGCAAAGAAATAGGAAAAAACCCACAAGGTTACAGTGATGCATTATCATTAAAAGAAAACGTTCCTTGAGCCAGGGAGATTGTTTAGTGGCTAGTGTTTGCCACGATAGTCTGGTAACTTGAAGTAAACCCTCAAAATCCAATGGTAGGAAGAGGAAATTGACCCTCTGACTTCCTCATGTGTGCCATTGCACGTGAATGCTTGCACACACATGTATATAAAACACGCATTCATACATATGTAAGATAATAAATTAAACTTAAAATGAAAATATGGAGCAATATTTTTCTTACCTAGTAAGATTCTTCCTAGGAAAACCTACATAAATAAAGCAGGATACAAATATTATATAAGTCTATAATTACAACCATGAGAAGCGTATATGAAGCAGAAAAGGTAATGTGACAAATAGTTGTGTTTTAAATTTTTCTGGCTATTATTATATTCCCTTTTTCTTTGTTTGGCAATGGCATTAACTTCTTTCTAGCTTTTTCTCTCATAATTTAATGTGAAAGAAGGGTTTCTGTGTGCAGTTATTGTAAAATTAAGGCTGAAAGCATGAGCTGATTTTTCCTGTCGCCTAACCCAATCTTGCAGAAACTGAGATTCTCCATGGGGTGAGCAATTTTTCACCTTAGAACCGTTGCCTAGGAGAAGGGCTTACCTGGCCCTGGCCTCTGGGTGACTATGCCCAGAGAGACTCTGAGTCACTCTCACAACAAAAACCATCAGCCTCAATCCTTCTCTCCCTTTCAGTGGAGAATCCAGTGCAGTCCATTTTCCTGTGAGAGGAACAAAAGCTGCCTTCAGCAAAGGGTGTGCTGGGTGCATGATGGTGCCTGTATTTCCTGGGCAAAGAATGACACACAGCTAAAATCGTCTTCTTAGATGTATCCTGCTCCCCAGAGGACACCAACTGCATTGCCGGATTCACAAGGATGTTTTTATGGGGATCCTCAGTTTACTGGAAAAAAAAATCTCTCAAAGGTACCGTTTGTTGAAAAATGAGAAAAAAACAATACAGAGCACCGGCAGCAGCTTAGTACCTCCTTCTGCTTTTGCAATTCATAAGCTATTTATGGATATAAGAGACAGTGAGGTATTGGAGCCTTGTGCTACAGAATTAAGCGCTACATGAGTGCAAGAGAATTCCTTGGCTACCAGAAAACTTTCTGCAAAGCTCTCTGCTGCTCTGGAGTTTTGGAGTCTATTTCTTTCACCTCTTAGGCTTCCTCATATTTGAGGGTTCTGGAAAGGGCTTCTGAAAAACCAGTGTTAGTCATTTGCAAAAAATAATCAGGTTCTGAAGGGGACGAATCCGGAAGCAAATAGAGAACTATCCAAACATAAGCCTAGTTCAAGGATAAAGGAGGAATATATACTGACAAAAACATCTAGATGGCAGAGTAAAACCCATTATTTTATTATTTTATACTTTATTATTGTGTATGCCACACTAAAACATTAATGTTAAACAGGACAACACAGTATCCACACATATTCTGGCTTCCATTTCAGTGAGGTAGGATGAATGTATTTATTTATTTATTTATTTATTTATTTATTTATTTATTTAATTTCTTGACAGAGAGGGAACATGCAAACTACTGAGTCTAGGAGGAAACACTCCAAACTGTTATCAGTGTTTATCTGTGCACTGTGGTCCGTTTGCTTCCTTCTCTATGTTTTTCTTCATTTTAAAGCTTCCCACAATGAGTGCTTATCGCTTTTCGCATCAGAAACGCAGAGCACCAACAAGCCTTGGTGAAGCACTCTCGAATGTGGAGCTTTTTCCGAAAGTACTTGTATAACTTTAAGAACGATTTGAGGGAGAAAATCTCTGGCTAATTGAAAATGAGTTCTTAACTAAACTTTGGCCCCTTTGAGGTGACTATTTCTCTGCTGAGATGCAGGAAGGCAGCCTCACTTTGCCCCCACACTTGTTCTCACCTCTCAGTAGCCTGACAGATTGCCTAAAGCTGCAGCAATCAAGAGCTTGGTGCCTTTAGGATGTTTTTCGAGATACGAAGTGTAATAAGATAGTGGGAGTCTCTGTGCAACTCTGTCTTAGGCCCAACACCCACCGACCTGTTACAGGAGAAATCTGGACTCATCACAGCTCGGTATCGCCTACAGTAAAAAGAGCCTTCATAGTGTGAAGGTCAAAGAAACAGAAACCAGACACACGTGGAATTTTTCTCTGTGATACATATGAGCTTGACTAAGTAACTCAACTCTTCTTAGCTTTCACATTGTTGCTGGAGCTGCAATGATATATAGCTTCTTAGGTCGTAGCCTGGACTGGGAACAGCATGAGTACTGGAACCCTGTGAGTCCCATACTGTTTCCTTACTACCTACGATGCACACTGGGAAGTGCAGTGGTAATTTGCATCAGAGACCAAACAGATGAGGCATAGGGTAGAGAAAGAATAAATAGCATTGCAGGGTGTGGCTCTGAAACCATCCACAAGAAACACAGATTTCCTCTACATAAGGAAGATCCAAGTTGTGTGGCTGCCAGAAGAGTTTAAAGAAAATAGGGAACTACATAGGGATTCCTGGAGGAGAAACAGCTGAGGTTGGTTCTAAATGGGTGGAAAGCATGGCAGATAAGGAGAACAGGTCAAGGCATGATGAGAAGGGTTAAGAATGCTGGGCTGTGGGCTGAGGACTGGAAGGATTATTAAGAAGGTAAAGTGTTTGTTGTGAAAGTCCCAGGACCTGTCCTCAGATCCCAGGCAATCACATAAAAGTCCACATGGCAGCGTACTCTGTAACCCTATACTGAGGGACAGGCAGGGAAGGAAGGCCTGGAGATAGCCAGGCGATCTGTGGAGCTTGCTGAATAGCCAGTCTAGCAGAAATAGAAAGCTCAACACTTGAAAAGGGAGTCAAGAAAACACCCAACATCACATCACATTCTTGCCTACACACACATATTCACAGGTATTTTCAAACACACACACACACACACACACACACACACATGGGGGGATGCAAGAGAGGAGGGTGAGCTGTTGAACTAAATTTGTACCTTGTTTGCAGAGTGTTTTGTGGGTGGAGTACAAGAATAACAAATACTCCTCTGATGGTCCAAACTCCTTCATTTTAAGTCTAATAAATGTAGATGCTGAAAGAGAGGTCTGTACCATCAGACAGCTGACCAAGAATGCACACAGACCTTCACACTAGTCTTCAGATCTCCTCCCCTGGAGGTGTGTCACTAGGCTGGGAAAATTTGGGGGACAGAAATCTTGCTGCAGTCAAAACTGAATGGTGTATAGGAAGGAAATGAGATGAGCCTGATAAAGGGGGGCATGGTTTCTTTTGGGGTTGATGAGAAATGTTCTGGAATTAGACGATAACAGTTGGTTACACAACTATGCATGTGGCAAGGATTTTTGAAGTCTATACTTTAAAGGAGTGAATCCTATGATGTGGAAATTATATGTCAATATAGGTACCACAAAAAATACTGACTGAATCCATTCTAAGTTATGTCTCAGAACAGGGCCAGGTCCACTAGAAGGAGAATGGAGCTAATGAATGCTAGAATAGAACGATATTTGTTAAAGAATACATAACTACTCTGGTATTTCATACATCCAAGCTGAAAACAAAACTAAAATAAGACAAAAACAACAACAACAAAAAAGAGCTAACACCACCACCATCGAAGTGAGGTCTTCTAGTCATCTTCTGAAGTCCTTATACTCAGCTTTAGATGCCGTTTCTTCAGCCCTTCACTTCCCTCACCCAGGATGCCCTTGATCTCTTCATAAACAGTGGAGATCACATGGTGCCCAGGTGTTAGGTTCTGAGTATTTGCCAGGAGCTAGAGATGGGTGTGTGGAGACCCTGTGGTGAGAGAGTGCCCAAATCAAAGAGGTGCCAAGTAACTCCTCAACTGACCTAGGTGATGTGATAAGCACCAGAGAGGACTTTCAGCCTGGATTCTCAGCCAAGCATAAGTTGTATGACTTCACAGAAAATTCTAAAGGCTTCCTCTGCTCTTATTTTAGCATAATGGTAAGTCTTCTGTGAACCAAAACAGACATGTGCAAAGTAATTTTCTTCCTTAAAAATAAGTTTTTAAAAACTCATACGAAAGCATTGAATCTACATCACTCCTGACCCTTCACCTCCAATTCCTCCCAGGTCCTTCTCCACAATTCATGATCGCTTCCCCACTTGTGATTGTTACATGAATATACGTGTGTGTGTGTGTGTGTGTGTGTATACAACCATGAGTATATAACCTACTGAGTCCATGTCCGTTTGTTCACATGGGCACATTTACAGGAATGGTCACTTAGGATTGTACAATCTCTGCAGGAGTTTGTCCCTAGAGGAAACTGATTCTCCCCCTCTCACCTGCGGCTCTTCATCTAGGGGTGGGACCATGTGAAAGTTTACTTGCCCACATTGACATGACAACTGGTGGTGTCACTATATTGGCTTTGCTTAGGCAACTGTATTGTTGAGAGCTCATAGGTGCATTTCTGAAGCAGAACACGGGTACTCTGAAAGGGGAAATGAAAAAATTAGGAGGCTATAAATGTGGAGGTGAGAGGATGAGAGAAAGAAGGAGGAACAATAAATATACTAAGGGTATTTGAAAGAAACATGCAGAATCATATTAATTTTTTTTACCCAGAATTACATATAACATATATGTGCCTATACATACTCAGTCTCTTATTTTTATCCATTTCTTTGTTTATGATCTAGCAAAGGAGTAAGAGATTATTGACATTGTAGAGCTATTATAATAAGTGCAGTTGTACAATGGCTCGTAAGGTTCCTGCACACACACCTCTATGTTTATGCATTACATAGCTCTATCTAGTTGCCTGCCTATGGGAAGTAACGAGTAATAGGATAATACTCCCGTGGTTAAGTTATATTTATGAAGCAAATATGGAAGATGTTGCAAATGTAGTTAAGGTCCCAAATAGCTTTAAACTAGTCAAAAAGATAGTCAACCTATTTGGGTCAAATGCAATCACAAAGAGTAACTAAGAGAAAAAAAAAAACTGAGACAAATACTAAAGGAGCTGCATGGAGATCCACAGTGGGGGCATTTGAAGTAATAATAGCTAGCACAATGATGTTTTCTAGGCCTATTCTCAGAGCCTTTGTTAGACCTCACAATGACAGTAGCTCCTGGAAAAAGCCTTCTTGCTGGACTCTGCTGATTTCTGAGGTTCTTGAGTGAACAGAGGTTTGGTCTGTTGCTATGTATTGTAATGCTTAATGGGGCCCCCAAGGCCTAGTTGCCCCAGAAGCAACAGAGTCTGCATGTAGACCCAAGTGACCTTATCCCCCAAGTTATTTCTTATTGGTGAATAAAGATAGGCAGAATTGAGATAGATGGGACTTGGTGTTCTCGGCCTTGTGGTTGGAGGAGAGCTATGGCAGGGGGGAGGGTGGCAGGGGTGGGAAGAAGAGAGTAAAGAGAGAAGAAAGATGCCATGAGTTAGGAGTCAAGAAAGCATGGCCCTGAGGACTGGCCAATTGGAGTTAAGAGCAGCCCAGATGAAACATAGTAAGTAATAATTTGGGGTTATCAATAGGAATGTAGATTTAATAGCATAGAGGGTAAATATCTACCCAGCTCTAGTGCTGATTAAAGCTTATTGCAAATAATAAAAGTGTCTTTTATTATCTGGGAAATGAATGATCAAAGGCAGGGTAGAAGCCTAGGATTGGGGTTAAATATTTTCTACGACAATGGAGCACCCCATCAGACTCCCCATTTCTTATATTACCACAGTCCCATAAAGTTAGGCCTCTACCCTATGGCTTCATGGAACTTTAACTACTCCTCAAATATCCCGCCTCCAAATACCATACTGAGATGAAAATTCAAGCCTTTCAATACCTCACAATGAAGATTAAGTGTCAACAGGAGTTACGGCACACCATTCAAACTATGGAAGCTAGCAGTTTTTCTAACTGGAGTCAAATGACGACTACATGACTTTACAGTTTTATTTGTCCATTAAGGCAATCTGAGGAAACTTTCTAAAGTGACTCTAGCGTGAAAATAGGGCCATGAACCATTAAATTATTACAGTGAATGAAGTCAATTAGTATAATGACACATTAAGGGGATTCAGGAGTTAGCATGATGGGGTTGCAATGCCTTACTCATCAGGAAGTGTGTTACTAGGTTGATAGGACCATATATGAATAAACAAGCCAGAGCAGTGGTAAAATTACTCTATAGCCATTGGTTAAATGGAAAGAAAATGGGAAATCAATGAAATGAGAGTCTATCACCTCTCTCAGTGTGCTCAGCAGTGTTAGTGAATGGTACATGGGTAAGAATATAAAGTAGAAGAAGGAAAGGGAGTTGTGTGGCAGCACTTCCCACAGATTATTATTGAATCTGCATAGTTTGATTTCTACTACTGTGATTAAACACAGACTAAAACCAACATAGGAGAGGAAATGCTTTACTTTATCTTACAACTCCGGCGTCACACTCCATCACTGAGGGAAGTCAGGGCAGGAACTCAAGGCAGACATCTGGAAGCAGTAACTAAAGCAGAGAACAAGAGCATTAAGGAGCATTACTTGACCCACCCCCTAATATTCTCAGCTTGCTATCTTATACCCAGGACCATCTGCTCAAAGGTGGCATCCCACAGTGGACTGTATCCTCTCATGTAGATCATTCATTTGCCGCCACAGACTTGCCCATAGGCCAGTCTGATGGAAGTATTTTCTCAATTGAGATTCCCTCCTCCCACTTGACCCTAGTTTGTGCTGAGATGAAAAAAGAAAGAAACAAACAAACAAGGAACAAAAACCAATACTGAGAAGTATATATTATTGTCCCTATTGAAAATATGAATTAAAAGGCTAGGCATGCTATAGCCCAATTGGTAGACTTACCTGCTCAGCATTCATGAGTCCGTTCCTCAGAATCCTATCAGCTGGGCATGGTGCTGTATACCTGTATTTCAACCACTTGGAAAGCAGAGGCAGGATGATCAGAGATTCACGGTTATCTTAGGCTACATAATGAGTTTGAAGCCAGTGCAAGATACATGAGGCCCTGTCTCATAAAGATAAAGGGGGAAAGAACAATATAAATGGAAGTAAGGGGACAAATAGTGAGACATTTTGACATGTAAAAATAGTAAGATTGGTTTAGAAATGATGAACATTGCATGTGTTCTGAAAGTATCATCAGAAATTGGTGTTCACTGTTCAGCTTTGTCAGCATTTATCACAATAATGCCTTTTCTTTACTCTGCTAGTTGAATGAATTAGATTAATAGATTTTAAAATGTTAAGCCATTCTAGAATGATTCAAATGGTCTATCTTTCTGCAGGTGTAAGTGTAACTTTAATATTTTTAAATCTTATTTTTAATAATGGTTCTTAAATGCTTTAACCTCTCTTATAGTCCACCACCCACCAGAAGTAATTTTTAAAAAAGATACAGGGGAAGTGGCCCTGTTTAGAAAGATTCTTTGGAGCAATTCCCATCTGTGTTGTCTGGAAGTCTACAGTTCAGTTCACAGGTCAGCAGTAGCAGCTTGATCCACTACCAAGCACTTTACAGATACACCAGCAGTCCAGTTCTGTAGAGTTTTGATACAAAAAATAAGAACAACAGTGGCGACACTACCTAGCAGAGACAGTAGGCCTCGGCCAGCAGAAGGGACCAACAGGAACATCAGGAGAAGTTCTCTGCTGTGCCTCTCTCAGTGAAGTGAAGATTATCGATTAGCAAAGATGCAAAACCAACAAGCATTGTGCAGCTATCTCCATAAGCAAGCCTAGCTCAGCCCCTGTCACTGTCCATCAAATTCTATTTATATTCCCCTGAAATACCCCGTGTCCTCCACAGGTCTTGTCTCAGCACGTGTGTCTATCTCAGCTGGCATTACTTTGCCAAATAGCCTGAGTCCACAGAAGCAGCAAGAAACTGTAGCACATCACTAGAAGTGTTTTGGTGTGTTTCTCTCTATGGAATCCTGACAAATGAAGCTCAACTATGCAATGTAAGACAGACCAATACATGCGTGTCGTTAACCAAGAATCCCTCATCATGTGTGCATCATTTCTCCTGTGTCTGCTTCAGCAAGACATTCCTTCACGAGTCTGTCTTAGCCTTTCACCTATGTCCGCTTCAGGAAAACACTGCTTTATGTGATTTCCCCAGCAAAACACCATCCAACACAACCGACTCTCCAAAGAACTCTTGTTTTCACTTCTTGTAGGAGCATTCTGTGCTGCCAAATTCATAGCATTAATATATTGCAAGGCGATTTCCAGTATATATTTATGTGTGAGACTGACTGGGAGCTTCATTTTATACCTGTTGTTAGATTTTTTTTTATTTGTTATCCTCGCTTTGAGAGGGAGACACTGAGGAATGGAGGGATGGAGGGAAAGAAAGAGAGAGAAAGAAAAAAGAGAGAACGAAAAAGACATTTGGAAGGCAAAGACAGGCAGATCTCTGAGTTTGAGGGCAGCCTGATCTACAGAGTGAGTTCCAGGACAGCCAGGGCTATACAGAGAAACTCTGTCTCAAAACGAAACACACACACACACACACACACACACACACACACACAGAGAGAGAGACAGAGACAGAGACAGAGACAGAGAGAGACAGACAGAGAGACAGAGAGACAGAGAGACAGAGAGACAGAGAGACAGAGACAGAGATGACAGATCTGAGAAAGGAAAACTAGGATAATTTCTCTCATCATCCTCTTCTTCTTCCTCTTCCTTTGTTCTGGAACATTTAGGAATGTATCAACATTACCTGTTCCTTGAGAGTATGCAAAAATTCATGGGGTGGTTATAAGAGACAATAATGGAGCCAATTTTGACCAGGAGTATCATATGTCTACATTGATTTATATGTATAAGTGAAATTGTGAAAGAATAAATGAGTTTAAAAAAATCATCGTATGCCAACATGCCCAGCTATTTTGGCATCCTTTATGCAAATGATAGCATTCTGTCTGAGACATTGCATATGAGGTTTCTGTTTTGCACAGAGATATCCTGGTGTGACAACTTATTTGCTTGTTCATTAGAGTTTATTCTTGAAAGCTAAGTTACTTTACAGAGAAATTATACAGATACAATAGACAATTTCTATATTTTGCTTCTTTGTGGCAGAAAAGGAAATAACTTATTCATGAAATTCCTTCAGCCTGATGCTGTTTAGGAGACCTGGCTACTTAAGAATGTTCCTAATGTAGTCCATGGAGACTGAAGTGGCCCAAGAAATGCAGTAAAGAGCACTGCCTTCATAATGCATATGTTGTACATTGAGGGCATTTCCCCTCAAATCCATCTCAATTTTCATCCCTCACTCCCTTCTGATGGACCTTTTGTCCCCTAGACAGCATCACCTCTGCTTTCATATTACATATATGCCATGCTGTACATCTATAAAAAATTTTTATTCAGTTCTGTAAGATCCAAGAATTACAACCAGGAGAGACGTAATCCTCTTTCTGGGATTGGCTTCATTTGATTAGTATGATTACCTTTACTTTTGTCCACTTTCCTGCAAATGGCCTAACGTCATCCTTTGGTTCTCTCCTTAGCTATTTACTAGTGATCACCACAGCTGTCAAAGGATTTTTCCCTTCCTCGCTGAAGCTTTGCTGCAACAGGCTGACAACACAGACCAACATGGGGAAAAGGGGGCATCTGCACATTTCTTCAGGAGCCACACAAAAATAGCAAATGCAAAAGGGAACAGGCAGAGAGCAGTTGAGGCTCAAATGCCTTCATGGGAAGAGAAGGAAATAGGAAAATTGTGGGCACTTGTTAGTTGTTAAAGGAATGGATGTGTCCAATGTACAGACTATAGTTTGTAAAGAATCCTCTTTGGAAATGATTTGAGCCAAAGAACAGACAATATAAAGTCCCTCTAAACATGGTGGCTTTCTCTAGTCATTCATGCACTGAATTCAAATGTGCTCTAGTGAGGAAAATTTCAAAGAGGAGACTGGAAGTCAATTGTGTTCAGTTCCATTGGATCTCTTCTTTGAGAGGGTAAGTAATTTCAAGAAAAACCCTTCTCATGTATATGAGGGAAGGTAGAAAGAGAGGAACTCAGGGGATCTTGGTCATAAAGCAGCTTCTTCACTACCAAAAAATCACATGTCCATATGTGTCTATAGCAGAGCGCTCATTTCTATCTGCCCTCAGTCTGGATCGTTTCGGACTCAGCATTAACTTGCTCTAGGACTGTGTGTTGCCATGCCTGGGACACCCAGGTGCACTATCAGTACAGCTGGGTGCCTGATATAGACTCAGGCTTTTTGCAGGCAACTTGAGTGTGCAAGAAGTTCTGGACTTCCTGAAATTGGCATTCTTCTTTTCTTTATTTCCTCTACTTTCTCCTTTCCTGGCTTTCCTAGCCCACATGCTAGGCTGGAGGTGAGCAGAGACGGGGAGAGAGTGGAAAACTATCAGAAACCTTATTGGGCATTAGATTTTCCCTCTTTACCCCCCTCCTACCCAAAGGCCTACTATTCTTCCGGGGCCATGGTTTGAGCCTGCTGCTCTAGAATGTTCCACAGTGCAACTATTTCTTTCCTGCAGAGGTCATGAAACATAGATTTCGTCTTTCCGGTCTTGCTCACAGATGTTCGTTTCAGTGAAATACCAATCCAGAAGCTGCTTTGAATAGTGTCATATGCTGTCCTCAGCCTTCGTTTAGGAATAACGTGTGCAAAAGCCACAAATGCTCCTCTTTACAAAACCTCTACTGTGGTTTGGCACATCACTGCTAACGAATGCAGTCTTTCCTCTTTCTTACAGGAGTAAGAGAAAGTAGTAGCACTAAGTCAGCCCTGTTCATATTTCCGGTTTCAGAAGCACTAGCTCTGAAAGTGCAGCAAATAGCATTGTCCCCCAGGCCTGTGAAAGACATGCCCAAATTCCACACTACTGGAAAAATTCTTACATACCCTAAACTGAACAAACAGAGACATTCTGCTGTCAAATGAGAGCAGATTTTTGACAGGTGTTTTGCTTAAGAAGCTAGAGGCCCAGGCTTGTAATCCCAGCTCTTTGGAGACTATAGGAGAAGCATTTCTGTAAATTCGAGGTTAGCTTGAACTACCATAGTCAGATGCTATCTTGAAAAGATGGCGTGAAAGGAGGAGCAAGAGGAGAGGAAACTTATGATAGAAGCTCTAGAAGACAGTGTGCATTAATTCTTAGCGATAGACGCTCCAGTGACAGTTTAGATTGGCATTTTGAGTTGGTTTACATTTTCTTTTAATTGAGTCAAATTCTCACTCTGTACCTTGCAGTGGCCTCAGATTTGCTGTCCTCCTGCCTCAGTCTCTGGAGTGCTGGTATTTCAGGTATGTCTACCAGATCTGGCTAGGACTCATATTTTATACACAATGACTCGATAACAGAACACCAAACTTCTAGGGAAGATGTTTCTAGTAGAACTAGTTGCTTCTATCTCCTCCTTCTCAATCCGTTCCTCACTTTTAAGAGCCCATTCCAGCACAGGGCAGTGGGGATATGGGCAGAAAAATCATAAGTTCAGGACCAGCTTAGTCTACAAAAAAAAAAAAATGGTGGGATACAGAGTAAGATGTTGTCTCAATCTAAATAAATAAATGAAAGCTGCAGACAGACCTCTACAAGGTCTCCTTTCCTCAGCTTATACACTTAAATATCTCCAAAGAAATGCCCCCAGGAACTGAGGTACAATTCTTGTTTAGGACACTTGCTCTGGAGAGAAAGGCTCTCCTATCAGGAATTTCCTACCTGATGTCTCACTCATGTCTCTCTTTCTCTCCCCTTCTCTCTTCTTCCTCTCTCTCCTTCCTTCCTTCCTTCCTTCCTTCCTTCCTTCCTTCCTTCCTTCCTTCCTTTCTTTCTTTCTTTCTTTCTTTCTTTCTTTCTTTCTTTCTTTCTTTCTCCCTTTCTCTTATAAAGGCCCTATATGATCCCCAACCGCTAAGATGAGATCTGTGTTTTTTTGTTTTTTAAGTTCCTCTATCTTTTTCACTGTTCACTGTGAATAAGCCTCATTCTGTCCACCGACTTCTGTTTCCTGAGTCTGAGACTTTGGTGGAGCAGCATGAATCTTTCATTTCTGCGACAAATATTAACTAGAAGAGTGAGCCAAGAAATCTAGTAGCAGCAGTAAGCATCGCTGGAAAAGTAGAAAACAGCCCAGAGCCTCCTCTCATCTTAGGGCATCCCACAGGTCAGGAAGACATCCTTTACCAAAATGGATATGGTCTTACCTGGATTCAAAAATGTGTGTTCTTCCCAAATCTTTGACTTTCACTCACAAAGAGTCTCTGAGTAAGATGGTGGTACCTTTTAAAGGCAACTTTCTTAAAACTGGTTGAGCCTTTTTACCCTCCTTAAAACCTCCCTTCCAAGGTAGTTTTCCAGGAGGATTTACATTTGAAAGAGATCTAGAGGCCAGGCCACAGCAGGGAAAACAATCCCTGGGGAGATTGCCCTTGACAGAGAACTGGAGTAGGGCAAACAGCATAAATTCTGGGCAACTAGAGTTATGACCCTTCCTTCAGCCTGCAGCCCTCTGTTTTCTACTTCCAGTTGGTTTTCCATTTAAGGCTTCCCATCTATTTCACCAGTCTTTCCTTCTGACTCCTTCTTTTTTAAATTCCAGATTCTTTTTTTTTAATTTTTAATATTTTTATTACATATTTTCCTCAGTTACATTACCAATGCTATCCCAAAAGTCCCCCATAGCGCCCCCCACTTCCCTACCCACCCATTCCCATTCTTTTGGCCCTGGCATTCCCCTATATTGGGGCATATAAAGTTTGCAAGTCCAATGGGCCTCTCTTTCCAGTGATGGCCTACTAGGCCATCTTTCGATACATATGCAGCTAGAGACAAGAGCTCCGGGGTTCTGGTTAGTACATCATGTTGTTCCAACAATAGGGTTGCAGATCCCTTTAGCTCCTTGGGTACTTTCTCTAGCTTCTCCATTGGGAGCCCTGTGATACATCCAATAGCTGACTGTGAACATCCACTCCTGTGTTTGCTAGGCCCCGGCATCTTCTCACAAGAGACAGCTATATTTGGGTCCTTTCAGCAAAATCTTGCTAGTGTATGCAATGGTGTCAGCGTTTAGAAGCTGATTATGGGATGGATCCCTGGATACGGCAGTCTCTAAATGGTCCATCCTTTCATCACAGCTACAGACTTTGTCTCTGTAACTCCTTCCATGGGTGTTTTGTTCCCAATTCTAAGAAGGGGCACAGTGTCCACACTTTGGTCTTCATTCTTCTTGAGTTTCATGCGTTTAGCAAATTGTATCTTATATCTTGGGTATCCTAAGTTTTGGGCTAATATCCACTTATCAGTGAATACATATTGTGTGAGTTCTTTTGTGATTGTGTTACTTCACTCAAGATGATGCCCTCCAGGTCCATCCATTTGGCTAGGAATTTCATAAATTCATTCTTTTTAATAGCTGAGTAGTACTCCATTGTGTAAATGTACCATAATTTCTGTATCCATTCCTCTGTTGAGGGACATCTGGGTTCTTTCCAGCTTCTGGCTATTATAAATAGGGCTGCTATGAACATAGTGGTGCATGTGTCCTTCTTACCGGTTGGGACATCTTCTGGATATATGCCCAGGAGAGGTATTGCTGGATCCTCCGGTAGTACTATGTCCAATTTTCTGAGGAACCGCCAGACTGATTTCCAGAGTGGTTGTACAAGCTTGCAATCCCACCAACAATGGAGGAGTGTTCCTCTTTCTCCACATCCTCGCCAGCATCTGCTGTCACCTGAATTTTTGATCTTAGCCATTCTGACTGGTGTGAGGTGGAATCTCAGGGTTGTTTTGATTTGCATTTCCCTGATGATTAAGGATGTTGAACATTTTTTCAGGTGCTTCTCTGCCATTCGGTATTCCTCAGGTGAGAATTCTTTGTTCAGTTCTGAGCCCCATTTTTAATGGGGTTATTTGACTTTCTGGAGTCCACCTTCTTGAGTTCTTTATATATATTGGATATTAGTCCCTTATCTGATTTAGGATAGGTGAAGATCCTTTCCCAATCTGTTGGTGGTTTTTTTGTCTTATTGATGGTGTCTTTAGCCTTGCAGAAGCTTTGTAGTTTCATGAGGTCCCACTTGTCAATTCTCGATCTTATAGCACAAGCCATTACTGTTCTATTCAAGAATTTTTCCCCTGTGCCCATATCTTCAAGGCTAAATTCCAGATTCTTTTTCATTGTTTTTGTTCCTAAACTATTCCAACCAGAGGTATCCCTCCAACTTGTGTCTTCATCTGTCTTTCTGTTTCTTTGATCCAGAAAGAAATCACTGCATGGGTGACAAAGCTCACACATCCACACAGAGCCTTCCTTCCTTCCTTCATCTCAGACCTGTATTACACGAAGATGTGCTGTGGACAGGGAAAGCTTTCCAGTGCCACCCGTTGTCCTACATCATGCACTGTCAACCTATGGAAGTCTCCTTGCAGGTTATATGGAAGGGTAGACTGAAGAATGAACCAAACTATCTTTTGTCTGGAGATATGTCATTGTCAGGACATGAAAGGACAGACAAGAAAGACCACTAGCAGAACCGCTCAGCAACCCTGCCCATCTTCAGCAGAATATCACAGCCTGATTTGAACAAAATCAGGAGAAGCTTGCTTTCACTGAAGGATAATTACAGAATGATTCAAAGCAAAATGTGTTGCTCTTGCTATATTCCAGGACTACTCTAAGTAATGAAGACAACTCTGTGAAGAAGAAAGACAAGGCTGCTTTTACATAGCTTACATCCTGGATTAGTGGTCCTCAACCTTCCTAATGCTGAGACCCTTTAATACATTTCCTCATGTTGTGGTGACCTCCAACCATAAAATTATTTTCATTGCTACTTCATAACTATAATTTTCCTACTGTTATGAATCATAAATATCTGTGTTTTCTGATGGTCTTAGAGAACCCCCTCTCCCCTCCCCCATCTCTCTCTCTCTCTCTCTCTCTCTCTCTCTCCCTCTCTCTCTCTCTCTCTCGTGTGTGTGTGTGTGTGTGTGTGTGTGTGTGTGTGTATGTGAAAGGGGAAAGAGAGAGGGGGGAGGGAGGGAGGAGAGAGGAAGACTAAGTCTAAATTGCCTTCTTTATTTGTTTCTTGGACTTGACTTTTAGCTAAAAGCAAGTGCAAATTTGTCTCTTTAATAAGGATAACAGCCATTGAATTAGGCTCCCTCCCCTAGTATGGCATCATCTTAATTTAACTATCAACTGCTGCCAGAACTATTTCTCAATAAGATTAAATAAACAGGTCCCACATGGATTTGAATGTTGGAGGGCACATTCAACCTCACAAAGTGTCACTCCCACTACTTATTGAATCGTGCTTCCATGTAGTTGGTTATCCCATCTCAAGAGATAGCTCTGCCGGGCGTGGTGGCACACGCATTTAATCCCAGCACTTGGGAGGCAGAGGCAAGCGGATTTCTGAGTTCGAGGCTAGCCTGGTCTACAGAGTGAGTTCCAGTACAGCCAGGGCTATACAGAGAAACCCTGTCTTGAAAAACAAAAAACAAAAACAAAAACAAAAAAAGAAGAAGAAGAGAAGAAGAAGAGATAGCTCTATAGGCACTAGCAACCTAGTAACTATAAAGGTCATGGGGATTTTCTTCTCAGTCAGAAAATACCTCGATTCCAAACCAGTGCCATTAAGTTGAATGTGAGTGTGCTCAGGTGGGAACCCTTGAACATTGACCATTACCCATATGGCACTGTGCATTCTGGGGCAGTGCAGCTGAGAGAAGTTCTAATTCCATTCATTCACTAAAGAGCACCCATGACACTATAGCTCTGAAAGCACTTTGGCTTGTAGACCAAAAAAAAAAAAAAAAAAAAAAAAAAAAAAAGGCAGGGATGCAAAGATGGAGGGAAAACTAAGATAATTCCTAACTACCATTTGTAGATACTTCAGAGATACTCCCATGTTTTTACAAAAGTGGATCCATGGGAACACCCTATTTTTGCCATGGTATTTTCAATATCCTGACTGACCCCCTCTAAACTAGTGAAAATACTTTATTGACATAATATATGTACTAGATAAGCCTACATCTTTTAATATAATACTTCCATGTAGCTTTCCTCCCTGCTATAGCTTACGCTGAGAGATTACCTGTCACTCTAAACTTACTATTTATTTGAATGCCTCCACCTCCTTTTGCACCATCAACACCTCCTACCCAACTAGAAAAAAAAAGTTTGCTGTCTCCAGTGTTTCCTTAATCATCTAAAGACATGACTACATGTCCTTTGCTTAGCCAGCTGAGTCAGAAGTGCAGACTGGCTAGCTCTGGTGGGGAGTAATGAAGTAGCTCAGGCAGGAAGTGCTGAGAGAGATGGATGCACAGTGCAAGCGGTGGGTGGGAGCCTGCTGCCGCCCTGAAGCACTGAGCTTTGAGACAAAGAACATGAGGATGGAATCCAAGAGACTCAACTCAGGCTAGTCTTAGCCACCCAACTCCTTTACTATCTGACTTGGTAAGTCACTCATTTTTCTCTGAACCTCAGTTGTTCCCTTTTATAAAGAAAACATAGGGTTTGCCCTAGGAGACACTGCTAGTAGAACTAGAGGTCTCCTAATCAGGATCCCTTTGGGATGTCCTTTGAGGACATCTTGAGGCTGAGTTGGGAGCAGAGAACACATTTCAGAAGCAATGCCCTCACCAGAAGTTTTCAGGAAGGGACTACATAACTCAAAAAGGTCAGAGCTGAAGACAACCTTATGCAGAGAGGAGAAGAGAAAGAGGAGGGTTCTAACAAGTTAAAATAAGAGGTAGGATTAGGTAGTGGAAACTCAGGGCAGGCAGGGAAAAGCTAGACAGGAAGATGTCTAGATATAGAAGCTACACGATAGTTTTGGAGCCCCCAAAGGAAGATGCATAAGGCAGGCTGAGACTAATGCATGTGGTGGATTGAAAAATTAAAAAGCAGGCTAAAACATACAGGTAACTTCTTGCTGTTAAGACCCCAGGACAATGCTTTTGTCCCCAGAATACTAGAGCAAGTGGAGATGGAGCTCTTGACCTTCAGCCTCTTGGTCCTTCCACATGCTACCCCATGGTACCACTGCATTCTTTCCTAGACCAGAATAGTTCCTAGACACTCTGATGTTTTCTTTCAGGAAACCTTCCTTACCCTCTCACATCTTCTTCCCCCTCCTTGTCATTGGTGCTCCTGAGCACATGCACCCTTGTGAGTATTTCTCTTCCATGTTTCTAAGCACACCTCCACCAGCATTTCTCTAGGACAGTGCTTACCCACTGCACTGTGGTTAATATTCTCTTTGCATTTGTATCTTCATAGTTGGCAGGCCTTTCTGCCTTCACTTTGGATCTCCAGACCTATCAGAGAGCCCAGCACCTGCTGAATGCTGATTAATGACTTGACAGCATAATATCCGTTATTGTTAGCTAGCCTGGGTGGTCTTTCCATAGGAAACATCAATTGAAGAACCTTTTGAAATTATACAGAAAGCTGCTATGGGGGCAGCGTCTTTGTGTCAGATACACTAGCAGTAGATGTTAGAGTCCTACAGAAAGAAGGTCCAATGACTTTCAAAAGCCCTGTTATGGTTATACATTTTTTCTAGGTTTGCCTTGGAGGAAGATCTTCTTGTACATAAGTGGAGAGAAGTGTATGTTATTCAGGAGATAGAATCTTACCTATAGGGCAGGCCTCTGAGGGGTTTTTCCTCATAATGACAGAGAAAAGTCACATTCTCCCCCAGATAGAGGCCATAAACTACGCCAAGGACACCCTCTCTCACTGACACTATTTTCAGGCTTTTCAAAAAGGACAGAAAGAGAACATTCATGAACATACACTATGCCTTGCACACAGTAGAGCCTTATATAATCTTCTTGTTCAGGGACAAAGACAGAGCTAGAGAGATGGCTCAGCAATTAAGAGCTCTATTGGTCTTCCAGAGGACTTGTGTACATACTGTATCTGTGTTGGATGGCTCACGACCATCTATAATTCTAACTCCTTTTGCTCTCCATGGGCATTTTAGCCACATATGCACATGCCTACAAATATATACACACATATATTTTTAAAATTAAAATGATAACTCCTTTTTTAAAGACAACTAAAAAATACTCAGAAAAATTCCATGAAGATGTGAAACAGAAAATACAAATGAAGGGCAAGATAAGATAATACTACAGAGCTATAAGAATGACTACAATAAAAACGTGGATAATACCAAATGTTAGTAGGATAAGAAGCTGGTACCCCCAGCCAGTCAAAAGTAGTCTTTGGTCATAGAGGACATAATAGTGGTTACCACTGTGAGACATGAAGGTGGCTGGAAGGATGCTTCTGAGATAATAGGACTAAAATCTGGATGATGACCACAATAAGTGTGTCTACCTTATGAAAATTCATTTCACTTATGCTTTGTGTCCTTCACTTCAATATAAAGTTTGTCAGAAATACCTTCTCATAAAGGTAAAATTGCTTGTTCAGTGAATATAGAGCAAAAAGTAAAATGTGTCCTTTGCGTTACAACTTTACTTCTCAATGGTAGCCACTGTTTCTTGTCTAAGCATCTCAGTACTATTCTCTTATAAAAATTTACATACAGTAGAGATTTGACAGGATAGATCACTAGGTAAAGGTGCTTGCCACCAAGTCTGAAGACCTGAGTGTTATCCACTAGAATATACACGTGGAAGGACATAACCAATCCCCCAAAATTGTCCTTTGACATCCACATCCTGGCATGGCACGCATTCACACACACTAAAACTTTTAAATATTTTTAGTTGAACCAAAAAGAAAGTTATTCTTAGATGCATGTCATGTCATATGACAATAATCTCAACATTCGGGATGAGATAAAGTAATTGTGAAGCCGGGTGTGGTGGCGCACGCCTTTAATCCCAGCACTAGGGGGGCAGAGGCAGGCGGATTTCTGAGTTTGAGGCCAGCCTGGTCTTCAGAATGAGTCCCAGAACAGCCAGGGCTACACAGAAAAACTCTGTCTTGAAAAACCAGGAAAAAAAAAGGTAATTGTGAGAGGCCAGCCTGAGCTACATAGTGAGACCTTGTTTAAACCTCCCTCCAAAATGAATGAATGAAAGTTCACCTTGGAGACCTTGGATGGAGGCAGGCAGCAGGTCGATATTGATACTGAGGATTCTGATTTCATCATGGACACTAATACCTGAAACCCAGCCAACACTAAAAGCAGTTGCCTTCCCAACTTCCTGTGTCTATACTAGAGGTGGTTATCCCCGGGCCTTCCCTAGCTTATTCCACCTGGGCCTGTGCAATGTCATAGTAAATAGAAGCAACCAGAATATTCTGAAGAGTGGAAATGGGGACATGTTCCAAGTTATAAAAGACAAGGGAAACAGATGAACACTACATTCTAAGATTTGCCACATATGATTCAACTTTCAAGTTCATCTCATGTTTGTATCCCCAGGTCCAGAGCAGCACTTGGCTACTCAGTGAACATCAGTTCAACCAAATGAACTGATTCAAGGGAGTGACTTTTGAAATTGCCTTTTGCTAATGTAACCAGAAAGTACAGCATCTTGGATGGAGATACCAAAGATCACAAGATCTTTCTTTGTGCTTCAGAGTCACATGGAGAATCTCATTAGTACAACCCAAATTCTTTTTTTTTTTTAATATTTTTATTACATATTTTCCTCAATTACATTTCCAATACTATCCCAAAAGTCCCCCATAGCGCCCCCCGCTTCCCTACCCACCCATTCCCATTCTTTTGGCCCTGGCATTCCCCTATATTGGGGCATATAAAGTTTGCAAGTCCAATGGGCCTCTCTTTCCAGTGATGGCCGACTAGGCCATCTTTCGATACATATGCAGCTAGAGACAAGAGCTCCAGGGTTCTGGTTAGTACATCATGTTGTTCCAACAATAGGGTTGCAGATCCCTTTAGCTCCTTGGGTACTTTCTCTAGCTTCTCCATTGGGAGCCCTGTGATACATCCAATAGCTGACTGTGAACATCCACTCCTGTGTTTGCTAGGCCCCGGCATCGTCTCACAAGAGACAGCTATATTTGGGTCCTTTCAGCAAGATCTTACTAGTGTATGCAATGGTGCCAGCGTTTAGAAGCTGATTATGGGACGGATCCCTGGATACAGCAGTCTCTAAATGGTCCATCCTTTCATCACAGCTACGAACTTTGTCTCTGTAACTCCTTCCCTGGGTGTTTTGTTCCCAATTCTAAGAAGGTGCACAATGTCCACACTTTGGTCTTCATTCTTCTTGAGTTTCATGCGTTTATCAAATTGTATCTTATATCTTGGGTATCCTAACCCAAATTCTTAAGGCCATACAGAAGTTTGCATGGGAGGCTACATGAGTTTGAAGAAAGTATATATAAAACATGTGCGAGCTGGGCAGTGGTGACGCACACCTTGAATCCCAGCACTTGGGGGCAGAGGCAGGCGGATTTCTGAGTTGAGGCCAGCCTGGTCTACAAAGTGAGTTCCAAGACATCCAGGGCTACAAGGGCTACACAGAGAAACCTTGTCTTGAAAAACAAAGAAAACAAACAAAAAGAAAAAAGTAAACTACAACACATGTTTATTTTTGTTTGTTTGTTTGGTTTTTTTTTTTGCTATGGTTTGATCTAACTAGTAGAAATTAATGACTGTGGTGTGCTTTAAGGTTACAGGTTGATTGTCCAAATTTAAGAAAAAAGTGAATTTTGGCTTTCTGGGGATTATAAAATGACTGAAGAGTATTTAAATGAGTGCTTAAGTACAGGGTTATTTGTTATGGCATAAATATACTATTAGAAAAAAAAAAGTAAACAGAATAAAAGAAAAAGAAATACAATTCCTGTCAAACAGCCTCTGCTTTCTTCTGTTTGCTTGGTATATGCGGCAATCCCTATGAAGTGAATAAAAATATGTTATTTTCAAAATCAAATGTCTTTTCCACTTAAATAAATAAACACACACACACACTACCACCACCAACAACAACAATAACATCAACACAACCACTTCCCCTTGGTGTCGCTTTACCAAGAACAAGTCCAGACTTGAATTGTCTACTTCCTATTCCCTGTGTTTTCCATCCTCTCTCTGTTGCATGAGTCTGAATCAGTACCTGCCTGAAGGCTTCCTTGTGAATCTGTTTGTCCCTGTGTCTGTGTCTTCTGCCTGTGTGTGACTGTTCCTAACAAAGGGCTTTGCTCTGTATCATTGAGCAGGACAAAATGCACCACATGAGGACGGAATAGGATACTTGACAGACATCTTTAACAGAGTTTTACAAGGACTAGGTCTCTGGCTCCAGCTGATCCTAACTGACCAAGATAACAAATGTCATTGTTATCTTGGATGCTTTCAACATTTCTGGGATATTTTAGGAAGTTGATTTTAATATCTGTATTTGCCAAAAAGCAGCAAAATATTCATATACATTTATGTCAGTCAGAAGATTATTACATAATCTTAATGTATAGATCACAGCTGTACATTAGCTTAGGTTGTAAAGTCGATAACTTGTAAATGCAAGGCAAATGATGTCAATTGTTGCATTGCTCTCTTAAAAGCAAGTTAAACACACAGCAGGTCTTAAATGACTTAAGTTTTTGTAACATTGACTGTGAGACCCAGCAAAAGTTCCATTCTCTTAGAACGTGAGAGATATTTTCAGAATATTACATTGTCGTAATCCACAAAATAAATATATAATGTAATTAATTTTTGGCTTTTTAATTAGTTCTTTGAGAATTTTTATAAAATTCCTTTTAATTGTATTTACTCTTCCTCCCTCATCACCTCCTAGGTCCATTTCTTTTCCCTACTCAGCTAGCTTCCTGTCCTTTTTTAACCCACCAAGTTCAGTTTCTTTTGTTCCTTTGTTCTTATAAGTATGAACTTACACTGAAGGGTAGCCAACCTAGTACAAACTGCATTATTAAATAAAACTGTCTCCAAGCAGCTATTAGCTTCCTCAGCTAGGGATGGTACCATGTGCCCACCTCCCATCTCCATGTTGGGGATTTGATCTGGTTTGGGCTTGCACAGGTCTTGGGCATGCCAACAGCAAATGCTGGCATATATGTGGGGAAAGGGAAATACCTATGTACTGCTAGTGAAAGTGCAAGCTGTTGTAGCTACTATGGAAATCCATGTAAAGGTTCCTTTCAAAACTAGATATAGATTTAACATGTAATCCGACTATACCACTCTCAGGGATATCCCTAAAGGTTTCTACATCTTTCTATGGAGATACTTGCTCACCCATGTTCATTGCTGCTCTATTCATAATGGCCAGAAACAGCCTAGAAGTCCGTCAACAGATATACGGATAATGAAAATGTGTTCCATTTACATGGTAGGATGTCATTGAGCTATTAATAGAAATGGGAATTATGAAATTCACAGGAAATGAATGGAACCAGAAGCAATCATTCTGGGCAAGGTAATCAAGACTCAGAAAGAAAAATGTCCCATGTCTTTTCTCATTTGTGGATATCAGTTTTGAATCTTTAGATATGTGTGTTTCATTCAAAATACCCTATGGGGTCAGGAAATTAATAACAGGCCATTCAAGCGGGAGGGAGTATAGAATGGAGTGATATATAGAGGGAAGAGTGAATACTAGAACAGAAAGGCTTAGATGGTATGGGGGATGGGAAGTCATAATACAGGAGGGAGTACGGGGATAAGTAAAACTAAACCCTTCTGAAAAAAAAAAATCATGTCACAAACCACTATGGTAGAAGCTTCCTACAACATAAACGTAAAAAGAATGTATATGGGTTACCCTATAACGGAGCAGTAATGTCTCCTACTAGACACCACAGAACTAAACAAAAAGCCTCATGTCAGGAATGGGTGAGCTCTTTTGGAATTGTTGGTCATTGAGGTCCCATAACCCCACCCCAAATATTGCAGGTTATTGCTACCCTCTAGAACTTGTAAGTCCCCTAGCAACATTGTTGTTGTTGTTGTTGTTGTTTCTGAGACAGGGCTTCTCTGTATAGCCTTGGCTGTCCTGGAACTCACTTTGTAGACCAGGCTAGCCTCAAACTCAGAAATCTGCCTGCTTCTGCCTTCCGAGTGCTGGGATTAAAGGCGTGCACCAACATGCCCTGCTCCCTAGCAACATTTTTGTGAGCATCAGCTTTCAGCCTTCACCCTCAGGCTAAATTTATCTAGAAAAGGATCTAGGTAGCATTCTGAGGATGGGAAGAATAAACCAGAGGAAAAGCAGCCTCAATCAGCCAAGACTGAATGTCTCTAAACTCCACCTTCAGAAAACTCCACCTCCTTTCCTTATCAGTTGGAGAGGGTCCTTGGTTTTCCTGTCTCTCTACCCACACAACCTAAAGGGAAGCCTGCTTATTGACAGGCCCCACACAATTAAACAAAAGCCACACCCAGCCCTTTCATTGCAGAGAGATGTTTTCAGGGGAAATAGATCAACACAATTATAGAGGAAACCCATGCTATCTACTCATGAAAATCAAGACAGATTTCCACTCATAAATTAGAGCAGAACACTGGCAGGGCATGGCAGTACATATTTACAAGTCCCAACCCTTATGGGGCAGCTCTAAACAGCTAGTTTCAGGCCAGCCATGGCTACATGGTGAGACCTGGCCTTATAACAAATGATATGGATAGATAACTAAAGATCACTAGACATTTCAGGAAAAGAGGGGACAAAATAAGCAAATAAAACTGAGTCCAGAAACAAGAGAAATTAAATGACTGGCATAAGTTTCAAAACAAATATATTCTGATTTGTATCACCAGCAAAGATAGCCAGTACTCTTTCTCCTCCCCTCCCCACTTCTCCTTTTCTTCTTCCCCTTCTTCTTCCTCCTCCTCCTATTCTCTCTCTCTCTCTCTCTCTCTCTCTCTCTCTCTCTCTCTCTCTCTCTCTCTCTCTCTCTCTCTGTCTCTGTCTCCCTGTGTGTGTGTGTATTTGAGTATTTTTTATTTTGTCTGCATGTATGTATATATACCACATGTATGCTTGGTACACAAGAAGAACAGAAAAAGGAATGGATCCGCTGAAGCTGGAGTTACAGATGCTTGTGAGCTACCATGTGGGTGCTGGGAATCAAACCCAGGTCCACTGCAAGAGCAGCCAGTGCTCTTAACTACTTTGCCATTTCTCCAGCCCCAGCTCATCCCAGGGGTATTCTTCCAGCTTAAAACATTTTGTAATTTCTCTTTCTATTGCATTAAAAGACAGTTTAGTTATATTAACTAATTCCTTACACTTCTTCAGATGTCAAGGACTCTGAAATTACCAAAACTGAACATCCTGTTCTAGAAGCTAATGACAAAGATGTCAGCCAAATCAAATATGATAGGATGTGGCAAATATGATAAATTAAACACAGATGTGGGCATGTTGTGGGAGGGGGGTATTTCATATCAGGCATTAGTGTCAAGGGACAGGGATCCAGCCTGTACATAGGGAATAGTACAAAAAGGTACAGTGTGTGAAGGGAAACAAACCTAGCTTAACATGCATGATGAGCAGGGATGAGCATCAATGGTTTGTGAAAGACGAGGGAAGAAATGTGGGCAGGGAGTTGCTCATTTCTTGTGCTGAAAATAAAAAAAAAAAGTATCCTCTAGTGGATAATCTTCCAGCATATTTAGGAAAAGAAGAACAGCCTCTGTGACACCCTTCATATAACAAGCAGAACACCAATATAGTTAACTCTTTCATATACACTGGGAATATTTTTCCTTGCAGAAATTATGACTGTATTTTAGATTATCTATATAAGATTGGAACCACAAGTATATTCACACCCAAAGCAAGTTTTTGAAGTAAAATACACTGAAAGAATTTATTCCCTGTATAGTTTTTGGTTACAGATCAGTTACTAGCTTGCCAAAAAAAAAAAAAAAAGTAGCACAAGAAAAGGAGACTTAAGAAAGTCGGTATCCGAACTGAAAAATGAGACAATTCACATAGACCTAACTTTGTACAAACTGAAACAGTGGTGGTCAACATTCAATTAGCAGTCCAAGTACTGTCATGCATGCCATAAATCTCCGTATTTACTGAGAACAAAGTTTGAGAGTCATTTCTGGATGTAGGCACTTGAAGGTTTTATTTTTTATTTTAGGTATTAGAATTGCTGTTTGTTTTTAGAAGGGGTCTATATAGACTAAGATGATATCAATCTCACCATACTCTGGCCACAGGCTCCCAGTTGCTAGGATTACAAGGACACTTCACTGTCACAGGCTTAACTGCAGATTTCTTAGTGAGGCCTACCACAACGGCCAACCTTCTCAGTATTAGGGAGAAATAAGTATAGGATGTTTCAACAGGAAGGCCTTTTGTCTCAGAATCTGACATCAGAATAGAGCTAAAGTGTCGAAACTGGAAAGTTAGCCATCATTGCATTGTGCAGAAAAGACTATTCTGAAAAGGACATGGAAGAAGGAGGAGGAGGAGGAGGAGGAGGAGGAGGTGGTGGTGGTGGTGGTGGCGGTGGCGGCTCTGGTAATATAGTTCAGTGTAAAGTACTTGCCTAGGAAAAAAAGAGGCCTTTGGGGCTGGAGTAGGGAAGAAGGGAGGGGAAAGAGAAGAAAGAGGGGGTGAGAGGTAAAAAGGAAGAAAGGGAGAGCAAGGGAGGGACAGAGGAAGAGAGAGGGAGAGAGATATAGAAAGAATGACTTAAAATACAAGTCCAGCATGACATAGCCATATTGACATGTCAGGGCAAATGTCATTGCACTTCCTTGAGTCTGGGACCGAGTCTTGATTCCAATCAGATTGGTTAATATGTTCACTTAAAAGATTTTAATTTAATCTAATGGTGTGGAGGGCAGGAAAGCAAGTAAGCAAGGAGACAATTCGAGGTACTGCAGTTTAGGAAGGCAAGACAAGGAGCAGGTGGAGGCCTGGGTCTGGCTATTGACAGGAGAGTGAAGAGTAGCAGTAGTCAAGAAGCTTGGGGACAAAGAAGCTCGCTGGAGCTGGACAACCATCTCCATAAGACAAAAGAAGGGCTCATGAATGACTCTCAGGTCTCTCACCTCTGCAATTAGGTGGGACCAATTACTGTGATAGAAAAGAACCGTTGCCAGCTCAGACATCCTCTCTTCAGGAAGAAGAAAGAGGAAAACGGAGGGAAAGGAAAGACAGAAAACAACAAAAAGAGAAAAATCAAAGATTTGCTTTGTGTGTTTTTTGAAACAGGGTTTCTCTGTGTATAGCTCTAGCTGCCCTGGAACTTGCTCTGTAGACTAGGCTGCCTTGGATCTCACAGAGATCCACCTGCCTCTGACTCCTGAGTGCTACAGTTAAAGATGTATTCAAGGAACAAAGATCAAATGAAGAATACAGACCATTCTAAGAGGAAACAACTCTCTAGATCCACGAGTGTCCTGTGACTTGAGCAAGGGGAGTATGTAGTATTAACTAAGCCATATAAAGTCCCAGTAGTGGAATACAGCTATGTTTGTAGACACAAGGAGAGAAACTCAAACGAGGAATGTCTGAGCAGGACACATCACAGGTAGCCTGTAAAATAACTACTTTAAAACATGATCAACCATTTTACAATGCATAGAGCATCATGCGATATACCTGACACCCGTACAATTTGCATAGCCAATTACACTATGTAAATTTGGAAAAGAAAATGAAGTAATGGGCCGTGGTGTTAGAGGATTTAAGGGTGGAGAGTATTCAGGAGGATGGTAGAAAAATAGGTCAGGAGAATAAGAGAGAAGGCACTAAAGAGAAATGCTAAAAAGCTTTCAGCCCAAGCTATAACTGAGCTAATACCTGAAGCACCCGTTTCAGTGTTATGTTGTGGGCAAAAGTCAGGCTTCAGGAGTCTGGAGATGAAAAAGTGGGAGCAGGGAGGCTTTACAACACTTTCTTGAAGTTGATCACAAAAGCAAACCCTGATAGCCTGTCCAAGGTGCCTGTAGCAACCTCTCCCTTGAGCTTGGCTGGGCCAAGCTGATCTTCACAAGGCCTTTGTAAATTGAACTTTCTATAATTATGTGAAGTTGACCTGGAACACAGCCTTGAGCCCAAGCTATGATCACTTGTCTAAGAACCAATGCTTCTGACTTGACTGATCAAAGTCTATCATTTGCTTTGAAGCCACCTCCTAGCAGATGTAGTAAAAAAAACTGCACAGGTTTGGGCCCAGGACAGGATGCTGAGGCGTGGGAGGAGAAGACAGCAGGTGCTAACTACACAGACAGCATCCCTAGCAGAGCAGTGTTTATATTTCCTATTTGTCTCTTGAAACAAGTTTGTAGGAATCACCAAAGCAATTTTATCAGTTTCTATACAGGAAGTTGGGATGTGGGAGAGAGATTTCCACAGCTGTATTAGTTTGAAGGTTATCTGATATGACATCACAATGGCCATTCATACATGTATACTTCCGAAAACAATGTCACAACCTGAGGTGGTTTGGCCTCAGTTTAGTTTGTTCATCATATAAAGAGTTAAGAATCATTTGGAAAACTCATTTCTTAGGGTATGAAAACTGTTAAAAAAAATAGGGATAGCTATATATTGTGTGAGATGCCTCCAAAGCCTTTTTCCTTAGCATCTTTAGTCTGTCTTCACCAAAACCTATGGGTTAGGCAAAGCCCTTTGTGTAGGGGAGAGTGAGAGGCAAAGTGACTTACTGGGAGTTCGTAGGAATTTATTAGTACAGCAAGGACTAGAATCCAGGTTTCTCAGCTGAAGCTCAGTTTTCTTATCCTTAGCCACATATCAGTATAGTGGACTGTAACTGTGAAAACAGGGAATGTGGCCGAATCAGGCTAATCATCGCCTTTAGCTTCAGTCCCCTAGTTTCTGTCTGATTTCCCAAACACTGTAGCTAGCTTTGCTTTTCACCAAAGTTTTTATTCGTTTGTTTTTTACATAAATTCTCTTTCTAGCTACATCTTATTTAATAAATGTGGAGCCCTTTTTTGCTTCATGACATGTAGTTTTGACTAGTAAAGCTAGAGAGATTTTATTGAGCTTAGAGATTAAAGAATCAAAGTCCTGAGAAGCAATTAACGGGCGGCACACTGGACGGGAAATCAGTTCTTATATTTGCTAACATCTAGTTCTTTAACTTTATACCAGGTTCCAGATTTATGTTAGTAAGATTGAAATTGAAATAAGTTTATTACTAGTGGACTCATTTGTCACTTTCCTTGAAACTGGTGAACCCCAAACTTTAGAGAGCAATAGGAAAAATACTGCCATTGTCTTTTAAGAAGTCTGACATTTCAAGGCAAGAATGAATGTATGGAAGAAGAAACTCGTTTCTTCTTTACTAACAAAAGGGAAAGCCTGGAAGTGAATGATATGGGTGTAATTTAAAAAAAAGAAAAGGAAAGAAAAGAAAAGAAAAACCCTTTACGTAACTTTTTTTTGCTGGGACAGAAGACTACGAAGCACATTTTCCAGGAAGTGTGGGTTGCGACGATTGTGCGCTCTTAACTAATCCTGAGTAAGGCGGCCACTTTGACAGTCTTCTCATGCTGCCTCTGTCACATTCTTGGTCAGAAGACACCATTTCAGCTTTCAGTCGGCATGATAGAAACATACAGCCAACCTTCCCCCAGATCCGTGGCTACTGGACTTCCAGCGAGCATGAAGATTTTTATGTATTTACTTACTGTTTTCCTTATCACCCAAATGATTGGATCTGTGCTTTTTGCTGTGTATCTTCATAGAAGATTGGATAAGGTAAGGTGACCTACAAGCCTTAATTAGCTAAATTAGGGGGTGTTATTGATCTAGGACAGTTTTAGTTTAGTTCTACCCAAATGATGGAGAACAGTAGAAAGTGGATAATGTTTGTTGTGGCATAATGTTTGTTGCCTAGAAAGTAGAGCCTTACATTTTTGCCTCTGAGACTCTGCACATGTCACTTCATATTTTCATCTCTTTTTCTGTCCCAGGGAAATAGAGGTAGACATAGTACCCGTGGCACAGATCAAATGATTCTAGCCCTGAAGAGGAGATAAACTATGCCTGGCACATAGTACGTGCTAGTTAGTTCCTAATAGTTGCTCCCCAAAGTGAACTATTTCCCCCCACAAAGACAACTTAAAAAAATGAGCCCCATGAAAACAACTTTAAAAGGTGAGCCAGAAAAAAAGGAACATTGATTTGATCTGAAATTCCATTGTGTTTTGGATGAGTACAGACATGAACTATGCTCCCAATCTGCTGATTTTTAAAGTCAGAATGGTGCTATCTGTGCAACTCTTCAATGCCAACTGCCATTGTAAGCTGCTCTGTGTTCCGCTGAGGAGATTTTCCATGCTTAAATGATTAGGAAGGGAGCAGACTAGTTAAGAACAGTAACTTCGGGATCTACCCTATTTCCATGTGCTGGTTCATATTCACTGAGAGCCATATGGGCTGTGTTATGAAATGCTAAGGGATAATGGGGAAGTTGTAACCCATATAGACTCAAATGTGCTGTCATATTTAAGTGAACTTTAAATGACAGGCAAAGCTATTGGCAAACTCCACCTTATATTTTGTTTTGATTTTATTTGGTTAAGCTTGGATTTTTCCCCCTTTTTGAGACAGTTTCATACTGTATCTCAGAATGGTCTGGAACTCTCTAGATAGACCAAACTGGCTTCTAACTCACAGGAACACTCCTGCCTCATCCTACAAATATAGAGATTACAGACATGTTCCACTATACTTGTATTGGTTCTTGTTTTGAAAGTTAAGAATCTGCCCTTAAGACAAGAAGAAATTGTTTGGAATTAGTTGACAACACAAGTTAATTGCATACATTGAATTGCTCAAATATTAAAAAAGAAAATATCGCATTCACTTTGGGAATAAGAAATAATTTCTTTAAAAATGCAAAGCATTTCTACAAGTATGGAAGAAATGAGAGATGTAATTATAAATCCATGTTGTGAATGAATGCCGCTGTAATGCCTCATGTCATGAACACTACCATGAAGCAGGCAAACTAGCTCGGCAGCAAACTACTTTATGGCTGGTGGGAAACATGACAATTATAGGACACTGCTGTTGTGGTACACTGAGATGAAAAGTCATTAGAATAGCTATGATTTCTATCGAGAGGCACAGAAAATATGCCATCGGAATCACCGGCTTTTTAGGCTGTTAAATGGCAGGTGCCAAACAGCAGGAATCCAGCATAATACCTTTTAATATTCCCCCATTTACACTGTCAAAGTCCCCCTCTCGTCAGTGCCATGGAAGTGAATGTGGAGGCAGACGTGATTAGCTGCATTCTTCTTCACTATGACATTTCTCACCAGTGTATTATTTCAAAACAGGTCGAAGAGGAAGTAAACCTTCATGAAGATTTTGTATTCATAAAAAAGCTAAAGAGATGCAACAAAGGAGAAGGATCTTTATCCTTGCTGAACTGTGAGGAGATGAGAAGGCAATTTGAAGACCTTGTCAAGGTAAGGTGCTCAGTTCCTGGCAGATTTCACAGAGAAGTTTTCTTACATTTCCCAGTCCTGCAAACTGAATTCTGACCCTGGGAAGCTTTAACGTATAAGCAGGGATAGTGAGCACAGCTGTGATCTCAGCGCCTGAGAGGCCAAAGTCAAAGGACGGACTGCTGTGGGTTCCAGGTCAGCTTGGTCTACAGAGTGAGACATGATCAAAATGTACTGTATATAAACATACTCGTACACATATATACATGTACACACATATGTGTAGGGGTGGAAATGTGTACATACAAAAAGAAAAAAAAAGACAAAGCCTTACGATAAAATGAAGAAGAGAGCTGAGTTGGCTATGTGCACAGTACTGCAACAACAAAAAAGTTTCCATTCTTTTGTACAGATAATGTGTAATCCAATAATGGAGTAAAGAACTCAAAATCTTACTTCCTTTGTAAATTCATGACACATATGGAAGTCACAGGACAACTTTCGAGTCTTGCTTCTTTCCTTCTACTGTGTGAATCCTGCAGATTGAACTCACATCCTTAGGCATAGCCTTTACCCACTGAGCCATTTCATTATCCTCTTCAAACCTTATTTCAGAACTTAATATACATCCTCCTATTTGGTCAGGGAGGTGTAAGTTAACCTAGTCAAGAAGAAGGTTCTAAAAGCTTACTCCTAGGCCACTTACTGGGATCAGAATTAGGTTCAAATTTGCCGTTGGCTTTATTTTAAGCTAGAATGTATTTTTTTTTTATTTTTCGAGACAATCTTGAGTAGCATAGGATGGTCCTCAGCTTGTAAAAGACTTGTATGTAGCTGAAGACTTGCTCTCCGGATCCTTCTGCTTCTAACCTCAGGCATGCAGCACTGTGTCCAGTTTAATCTAGATTTTATTGTTTTAGTTTTGTACAATGCTCAGTTGTTTGTACCTTGTGTATTAACCCCCCTCCCATTCTATAATCTAGGATTTCCATAAAATTCTTAACACTTTATTTGCAAGACTGGTGAGTTTGGAAAATATCTTAGGTTTCTCCAGTGCTTACATGTAGAGTCCTAGGGACTGAGACTCTATAAGGACACAACCAGCTCTGCTCTTCTCTCTGTGATCAGTCTTCAGTTTCCTTGAACGACAATGAAAGTGGCTTGTTCTTTTTTCCCTTTTCTCTCTGTTACAGAGAGGTTTCCCAGGTGACCTTCCAATCCCCTTCATGCTCATTCAGGTCAGATTTAGAAAGCTTGCAGAATCATCTACCTAGGATAGGAGCAAGGCAAAGAGTCTTTTCGGCTTTTATGAAAAAAAAAAAAGTAGAACTTTTTTAGCATATCAGCCAAGGCTCTAGGAGTGTACTGTTTACCTATCAGGGTATGTAGAATTACTGTTTACCTGTCAGCTATGGAACTCCAAGCAATGCCATCTTTACTTAGGCTATAAAAAAGCTAAACTTCAACGTTTTCCCATCAGCTAATTGTCCTCTATCTAAGGCTCCCCCTTTAGGTCGCCATTTTCCTAGAGTTCTCGCTCAGAAACACAATTTGGAACTGTTGAGCCCAGCAAGTCAACTGTAGACTAATTCCAGATTAGATTTGTGTTTTCTCAGCTAATGTGAGCAGACTTTGGACCATGAGCTGTCTGGCCCAGAATAAACTTGAAGTCACAGGGCCTTCTGGGGTTTTAGAAACACTCTGGTGTAATTATCAGTTCTTAGAATTTCAGTCTTCTCTTTACCATCTCTACAAAGTGGTCAGTCAATATTCATTTAAATAGCTCTCATGACAGAGAGCACCTTAACTTCTGAGACAAGTATCATGGAGGTCTCACAGTGCATGGAAGATGGGGGTCAGGGCTCATGTTAGGACAAATGCAGACAGCACTTTAAACAGTGTAATTACATAGTAAAATCTACTTTGCTCCCGGTCTAGTATGGTCAGTCTCATGGTTATCTGTCTACCAATTTCTGAAGTGTCTTTGATTGGCATCAAATCACTTCCATTTCAGGTTAAAGAGCTCATTATAACCTTATCTGCCATGTAGAATTTCCATGTAGAGAGAAATCAGTAATATAAGATATTTATTTTTGAAATTTGACTTTAAAAACCCTTTCAATTGAAGTGAAGAGTGAAGCCACACAAAAAAGAAAAAAGGCTCTGGGAGTGTGAGTTGGGGAAAGTTCACAAAAGTCAAGGCTAGGTTCAGAAAAGACAAATTTTGCTGATTTCACGTTTTCATCTGGGCCAGGCCCCAACACCACTGCAACCACCTAGCCTAAAAGTATCTCGACTTCAATCATCACACACTAGTGTTTGAAAAGCCACCAAAGAGTCCTTTGTTTACTTGTCAGCTTGCAAACATTTTCCTGTTGCTGCATTGTCACGGTGCCCCCACCACAGCTCAAATGGAAAGTTGATCTGTGGGGCTCTCTGTGCTTTAAGCCCTCACTCACAGCTGGCAACCAAGCTGAGTCTATAGTTGCATTAGGCAAGAGTAACAACACAGACACCTTCTTGGGGTGAAGAATATGAAGGAATGAAAAGGAGCATAAGACTATCAGATCTGAAAGCACTACTGTTTTTTTTTCCCTGCCTGTTCTGAAGAGAATGATGTAACAGATTGAGCCAGGTCTGTGAATTCTACTTTCTGTACTTCATGTAAGCCTCAGGCCCTAGGTTGATCTCATACTCACCAGGCCTTTGATTCAGTCTTCTTAAAATGGCGGCAACAGCCTTGATCATCTCTCGGGCTCCATAGAAGGAAGTCTGTGCTAGCTTCCTCAAGTATGTCCAGCATTCTTTCATGTTATAAGTAAAGCAAACACAGGAGTGGATGTTCACAGTCAGCTATTGGATGGATCACAGGGCTCCCAATGGAGGAGCTAGAGAAAGAACCCAAGGAGCTAAAGGGATCTGCAACCCTATTGTTGGAACAACATGATGTACTAACCAGAACCCCGGAGCTCTTGTCTCTAGCTGCATATGTATCGAAAGATGGCCTAGTTGGCCATCACTGGAAAGAGAGGCCCATTGGACTTGCAAACTTTATATGCCCCAATATAGGGGAATGCCAGGGCCAAAAGAATGGGAATGGGTGGGTAGGGAAGTGGGGGGCGGTATGGGGAACTTTTGGGATAGCATTGGAAATGTAATTGAGGAAAATATGTAATAAAAAAAACATTAAAAATTAAAAAAAAGAAAATAAACATAATGAGAAATACAAAGGTATTTTAAATTGCTCTCTACTCTTGAATGTGTAATGAATTGAAATGTGACATAAAGATCTCTGAACCATGGGATATATTGTTATGAAAATATGATTGCTATACTTGTGATGTTTAACATGAAATAAAATGTCTTCTAATGTTGAACTTTTTAAAAAAATAAGTAAAAGAAATCTTTCAGCGTTGCATTTAATAGGCATTGTGGAACATGCCTGCAGTCAGCATTTGGGAGGTAGAGGCAGGAGGGTCAGGCATTCAAGATCTTCCACAGCTTCATAACAAGTTCAAGATTAGCCTAAGCTTCGTGAAAACCCGTCTTAAAAGCATAAAACAATGTGCATGGAATTTTCAAAGAAAAACTAAAATAAAAATAAGAAACTAAGTGTTCTGAACACCATCACCAACATTAGAAGGTCTATCTCTGCTGAATGTTAATTACTCTAAATATTATAGGCCATACAGAATAACCACCCACAAAACATACTCAAAGCAAAGTGTGTATTTCTCTCCCATGATCATAGTCAAATCTTTTCTTAAGAGGTTTCAAACTAACCTTATTCTAAGAGATCTACGTCCTGAATTTTGTTTGATAATATTCCATATACCAGTTTCAATGGTTGAATTATTACCCCATTCAGCATTATTTATCAATATCTGTCAAAAGACAGGGAGGTCAGGGTCATAGAAAGGGTCAGAGTCACAACCTCTGATCTGGGGAGAGCACTGTAATGGAGATAATAAGGCCTGGATTTTGCTTCCAGGGTCTCCCCTGGGTTTTCTGGGCTGTCAGCTCATCTGTCAGAGCCAGGGATTCCCAATTGCTATGGTGGAATTAATGGCTGCATCTTAAGCTATATTATAATCCTCAGCAGAAGCAGACAACACAGTACTGAGAATCGCCAGATGAATGATACTTTTAAAACTCCTAAAATAAGCTTCGGTCAACTGATCTTTTGCAATGATTCTTCTTTTAGGATATAACGTTGAACAAAGAAGAGAAAAAAGAAAACAGCTTCGAAATGCAAAGAGGTAGGTTGCTATTTACCAATTTTGTTAAATGCTTTAAGACTGAAAAGAAGCTTTGGATTGGGCACATGAAACAGGGAATGCTTAGCCCTGCAAATAAAATACAAGACATTTGTTAAACTGCTACATTCTCAAGCCTCTGTGATACAGAAAGGCCATGTGAATGAGGATATGTTCATGTTAATATTGATGATAGTAAATATGTAAAACAAAACACATCCAATACCTTTATCCAAAGGACCACACTATTTGGCTCCATCTTCAGAGGACCAAGTGAAACAAAAGTCATCATTTGGTAAAATTGGCATTCATCTTTCAATGACAACTAGTTTGTGGAAGGACAGTAACCCAGTGGGTCTTCTGGGATCAATGAATACAGAGTGGCTACATTCTAATCTTTGTCTGTTCTTAACATGAGAGTATCCTGGACATCTGGAGGTCATGAAAGGACCTTGATGGCTCTCAATTCCAGTACAGCCCTGAGAATATCAATGAAGAAATTACTGAGCTTATGGCCTCTGCTTAGCTATGCCTTGAGATAAGATACCTTATACACAATAACACATCCCAGTCTATCTTTGAATAGCTCTAATAATTATATTAAGGACAATATCTACTCAAAAAAAGGTCTTACCTCCTAACTGTGTTCCTCAGAAATTTCCTGGAGTATCTAATTTTTGGGCACATTTCTGTTCTTTGGAGGTGTACTGAGCAAAGAATAATTACTTCTCTATATAGCAGCTGTCTCAACACTGGAGACAGCAGCCATGGTCCCAAGTTTCCATTGAACACATTCTTATTTAGGCTAAACACACCCAGCACCTTCTACTTTATGTTCCCTTTATGATCCTTTGTAATATACCTACACAGTTTGCAGCAGCAGGCACATAACTGGAAAGAAAGTAACCACAGTTTCTACATTTAGGAGATGGACACTTTTAATTTGAAAGCAAGGCTCTTGCATAAGAAACAGAGCTAGGTTTGAAAGTCTGGACAGTCACTTGACCCAACCAGATACCATGATCATATCAGTAACTCAGTTCGCAGGTACAGTGCTGTCCACTACCACACCAGTATATGGAAGCTGTTCTTAAAAGCAAGATTCAAGGCAGCTTTAATGAAGACCAATATTTTAGCCTGTGTCTATTTATGTTAAGTGGAATGGAGTATTGAATACCAATCAGGAAAAAGACCAATTCAGTTTTTGAAGTACTAGAAACCACCTTTTCCTTCAGTGGGAAGGATTCCAGACCAGTTATCCTTCCTTTAACATAAACTACTGTAGCACAGTCACTATTATGCAGTTGTAGAACTGGACCCTTTAATCTCATGAACTGTTGCATATTTCTTTGGCCTGACAGTTTGCTTTTGGTTTCACTCCAGGTGATGAGGATCCTCAAATTGCAGCACACGTTGTAAGCGAAGCCAACAGTAATGCAGCATCTGGTAAGTCCCATCACTTCGGAGTGAAAGCTACCCAAGTGTGTGAGCATGTGTGTATGTGTATGTCGGGTACTCCAAAGCCATTCAGCCTAATCATTAGGCACTTTTCTTCCTCCAGGGACCAATTTACCAACCTATCCATATAACTCTTCATACACTGTCCTTTGTTATCAGAGTCAGCTCAAACGCACAGATGGGACTTAGAGGGACAAAAGGAGGTGGAAACAGTCTCTATGTTCTCATTATGCTTTTTCTCAGTGGCTGCTTCTAAATGATGAATGACTAGGTGGAGGAACCATTATTTTGCAAGTATAAAAAGAGATGGCAGGTAGTGACCTCCTCGCTGGGAACATCTCTTCTTCTAAAACCTCTCCACTGTGTATAAATGGGCCTCAGGAGGTCTTTTCTGTCATCTGTCAATCCCTGTATGATTAACCCCAGGCTCAGTGGGGCTGACCTCAGGGAAATTAAAGGTAAAAATCATTTTGTAAAGATCAATAGGTGCTGAGACGTTAGATTTTTCAATGAAGTAACAACAGATGGCATACTGTGGTCTTTTCAACACCAATGCTTTTATTTCCATATGTATTCTACCATCATCCAGCCCTTATTTTTTTCCCCAAATCTCTACCCTGTAATATCTAGTACTGTAAAATGAATCCCCTCTCTAGATGAATGGAAACACGTATGTACGCTAGCATAAAATTTCCCATGTACATAAAGGCATGAGCATGGGATCAGCCCTAGAAAGCTTCAGCAGAGTACTTTACAATGGAGTTCTAAATCATGTGTGTGCCTTTGTGCATGTGCACATGCACACACAAGAGAGAGAGAGAGAGAGAGAGAGCCGCAGAGACACAAAGGAAGATACTGATACTGGGTTGTGTTGGTTTTGAGGTGACATGAGCTCCTTGGTGACTATAACACAGAAGCACATGCATGATGTTGTGGCTCGAGTACTGGTTAGGGAGTTTGTGAGCACCGGGGTTTAAAAGCTAAGAATTGCTTGCTAAATGACTTTAGGCAAATCCAATTTATCCTGTGGCAGTTTTCTTTCTCATCTACTTCACAGAGTAGTTTTGAATGCCAAATCAACTAGTGTGGAAGAAGGTTATATTATTAAGCAATGTTATACACAAACAACATGCCAGGACTTAGCTTCCTTCATTCTGATAACCAGAGAGTGACCTAACATTCTTCATGGATTCCAGTTGCTCTTTTAATATTTATTGCTTTTGTCATATACTGTTCTCTCAAAATCATGTTTATGGGAAAACACCACAATATTGCTGTGACAGAGAAACCATTTACATATTATAGCAACAAAGAAACCTCCTAGAATCGAATCATCTCCTACAGGTCTGTATCTACCTGTACCCAAATATTTTGGTCCTTGGATATATTTAATAGAATTTTGAATTTTTCAAAAGGCATAGAACTGGTACTACCTGCCTGTGAAATATGTCACAGTCTATATCACAGTAGATCTGTATAGGACAACATAAAGTACACTGCCACCCCAAATTTCCTATTCTTTTCTGGACATGATGCTACAAACTTGACCTACACCCCCTAGTAATAACCAAAATGAAATAAGGAATTAACCAAGTGGCACATGATCTCAGTGCTAGGAAAGAAGCAAAAAGATTATATGTTTAAGGTCATCCAAAACTACAAAGTGAATTCCAGGTCAACCTGGGTTCCATAAAATCGTGTCTTCCCCCAAAAGGGGATAAATTCAGTAGACAGAGGCAGGTAGATCTCTGTGAGTCCCAAGCTAGCCTAGTCTGTATAGCAGGTTGTAGGCCAGCTTCTGTTTTCTTTTCTGTCTCAAAAAAGAAAACAGAAGTGTAAGTGGGTAATGTATTTATTAAACTGAAAAGAATCTGGTCCTTTTTTTTCTGAATCAAATGGTTCAAAAGTGAAAACATCACAAAACAAACATCCTTTATAGAGAATTTGGGGTTCAATGTATCAGGTGCAATGCCTTCCTGGGCAAAAAGAGGAGCCTTAATCAATAGTATCTTATTCCATAACACATGTAAGACCATCAAATAAAACAATTGAATACCTCAAGAAAGCAAATATATCAATACTTTTACTTCCCCCTGCCTCCCACCTTTCACCCCCATCAAATCTAGCTGTGGAAGCTGAGATTTGAAATCGGGTGCACACACCACTTTGAACCCACTCAACAACTATGCAGAGAAAAGGGCACACTGTTGGTGGGGACTCTGCCCTAGCCGCAAGAATATGGGTACTTTTAAGTTGGTGGCACCCACTACAATGGGAGATCAAAACACAGTTAAATGAACACATGGTTTATTTTCATACTTCCTTGCCTATTTTAGGCTTGGTCGTGGGAGGCAGGTCAGGTTTGCAACAGCATGAGGTAGAAGGAAGAAGTGGGGTCTTGACTCTGAGCTGACACTAATCTAGGTAAACTGACAACTCTAGCTTTGTAACATTCATGATAAGTTAAATGTTTGCACGCCCGTTTAGCAAGAATTTTATAGTATTCATAAATCTGAAGTCATTTATGCTTCATTTTAAAACCATGTATTTATTTATGTTTGAGTATGCCTGTCTGTGTGAATGTATGTACACATATAAGAAGGGTAGTGGAGGAACACAAAGATCAGATGAAGGTGTCCTTGTCTTAGCACTCTCCACCTAGTCTACTGGATTAGGAGCTTTCCTTGAACCCGGGACTCAAGTCTTCTCATGTAGGTTGGGTACCAGCGTGTGTCGGTGATCTCCTCTATGCCCGACCACCCCAGTCCCTTTTGTGTTGTTGTTGTTTTGAAACGGGGTCTTGCTTAGCCCTGATAGGTCTCAAAGTCAGTATGTGACTAAGGATGACAATGACCTTGCACTCATGATTCTCCTGCTTCAATGTTGTCTGGGAATTTTAGGTGCACATCACCAAGCCTGGCTAATCATTTGCACTTTCTTAAATTCAATGGTAAATTGGTTTGGAGAACTCGAAAGGGAGGAGAAATTTTGCTGTTACATGCCATTTTATTTAACCTTGTCAGATCTCTGAAACATGCTGTAATACTGTCCCTGTTCTGTTGATTCAGAGTTAGTGTCAGGTTCCAATCCGGGGAGATCACGTGATGTGCCCAAGTTTGAAGAAAACCCAGAAAAAAACCTCTGAAGCCCATATAAACTTGGTATCTGTAATCCCTTGTGCCTCTGACGGCCATAAAGTGCGTTGAGAATTCATTCTCACATGATGTTGGCTTCTGACCTTAAACCTTATTTCCTGTTAGAATATATGCCGTGCTGTGCTTAAACTGACCAGTGATTCCCTCTCTTTCTTACAGTTCTACAGTGGGCCAAGAAAGGATATTATACCATGAAAAGCAACTTGGTAATGCTTGAAAATGGGAAACAGCTGACGGTTAAAAGAGAAGGACTCTATTATGTCTACACTCAAGTCACCTTCTGCTCTAATCGGGAGCCTTTGAGTCAACGCCCATTCATCGTCGGCCTTTGGCTGAAGCCCAGCAGTGGATCTGAGAGAATCTTACTCAAGGCAGCAAATACCCACAGTTCCTCCAAGCTTTGCGAGCAGCAGTCCGTTCACTTGGGCGGAGTGTTTGAATTACAAGCAGGTGCTTCTGTGTTTGTCAACGTGACTGAAGCAAGCCAAGTGATCCACAGAGTTGGATTCTCGTCTTTTGGCTTACTCAAACTCTGAACAGTGCGCTGTCCTAGGCTGCAGCAGGGCTGATGCTGGCAGTCTTCCCTATACAGCAAATCAGTTAGGACCTGCCCTGTGTTGAACTGCCTATTTATAACCCTAGGACCCTCCTCAAGGAGAACTATTTATTATGTACCCCCAAGGCATATAGAGCTGGAATAAGAGAATTACAGGGCAGGCAAAAATTCTAAGGGACCCTGCTCCCTAAGAACTTACAATCTGAAACAGCAACCCCACTGATTCAGACAACCAGAAAAGACAAAGCCATAATACACAGATGACAGAGCTCTGATGAAACAGCAGATAACTAACTGAGCACAGTTTTGTTGTTTTATGAGTGTGTCGTTCAATGGACAGTGTACTTGACTTACCAGGGAAGATGCAGAAGGGCGACTGTGAGCCTTGGCTCACAATCTGTTATGGTTGACCTGGGCTCCCTGCAGCCCTAGTAGGCCAAGTTCTAAAGTCTCCCACGGAGAATTGAGAAACTCTGCCTCCACCTCCCCCCCCATACCCCAACACTCAGTATTTCAATGTCTCTACTCTCTCTTTCCCTCTCTCCCCTCCCTTTCTCTCCCTCCCTCCCTCCCTCCCTTCCTCCCTCCCCTCTCTCTCTGTCTCTCTGTCTCCTCTCTCTCTCTCTCTCTCTCTCTCTCTCTCTCTCTCTCTCTCTCTCTCTCTCACACACACACACACACACACACACACACACATGCACACGCACGCACACATACACACACACACACACACACACATACACACACACAGAGTCAGGCTATTGTTGGCTGGTTCTCTTGTTATCTACCCTGTATCTGTCTACAGCACTGTCAGGTCTGTAGACAGGAGCTCTTGGCCTGCCCATTCCTCCTGATGGAATGACTATATTTAAAGAAATCTGTTGTAGCTCCCTGAAATCTCCATTGTTTCCATAGTGAACTTAATGATTATGTTATTATTTATTTTTTGATTAATAAAGACCCTCTAACATTATTGTTGTTGTATAGCTCTCTTCCAATTTGTGGGGAGGAAGAGGAAGTATTTGGAAGGAATTTTGCCAACTCTTTTTGGTGGGAGGCTGTTACCATAAACTTAGTTCTCAAGCTGAGCATACAACAATTTATATCAGTAACAACATTCTTTCTGCAAGTCTGCTATGGCCTTTGATAGATGACACGGAAGTCTGGTCAGTGAAAAGCAGTCTCATTCTCTGTTCCCACCTTGTTTTGGAATGGTAGAAGGAGACTGGAGAAAGAGCTGTAAATGAGAAGCAGGAGCCAATCTTTCTGATAGCTGTGCTCTAAGCAAGAAGAAAACAGAGCTGGAACAACCTGAGGGTGACTTTTGGCTCTGAACCTTCCACTGAAGCCAGTGGGATTATTTCTTGCTACCTTCAACTGTGATGTAAGAAATGATAATGTAAGAAACTCAAGAGTTTAACTGGTAGAATGTTTTGATTAAAAGAAACACATTCATCTAAAAAATTACTAATGTAAGAATAAAAAGGAGAAAGTGTCTTTCCTCCTGTCCTTGCTCTTCAGGCGTACGGATGACACAGCTGTATCTTGATGAGAGCTCTTGTAATGTGAAGACTCACCAAAAAGCTGAAATTGTGCTGGACAAGCCTGTGTGTCTATACACATCCCCCAACAAGAGACTTTAGGTATGAGCAAGAATGATGTTTGTGGATTTAGTAACTCAGTAGAAATGTGTGTGCTGTGCCTTTGTGCTCAGAACTGCAAAGGAGAAAAAAGCGTCAACTGAGCAAACTCTGCATAAGCTGCTTAAAGGACGTGATGCAGAAGCCATGGCGGCCGAGTAGATTGTGGCCATGATGCTCTTACAGTGTGGGCCTTCCTTAGGAAGGCCAGAATTCTACGTCTTCTTGAAAGAAGGCATTAGTTCAGTCAAAAGGGAGGGTAACAACATATGTATCATAATTCTTTCTTCCTTACAACTGATGGATATGTTGTGGCATAATCTTTCTTATGCAGTTTGAGTTAGTGAGAATAGGATGGGCATGCGACATCACTAGTTTAGTAGTGTGTCACCTGGAGAGATAGATTTTATTTTACTTTTTATACACTTTAAGATAGTAGTCTCTTTTTCTTTGATTATTAGTATTACATACATATATTTTTGATTATTAGTATTACTATATATATGCATAAATATATAAATATAACCCACTGAGTCAATTTTTGTTGGTCACATGTGTGTAGTTTCAGAGCTGACCACTTTGTAAACAGTATCTCCTAGAAATAGCTGTACAAATAAGAACAGAACACCCCAGGCATATTTTTAAAAAAATCTTTGTATAGTCATGTTTTCTTGTTTAGAACATTGCTCCAGTGTTTCACCCTACATTCTTGTTCCTTGGGAGCTGTTATCTTCCAAATTAGTTCTACTTCTAGTAAGGAATTTGCTCAGAACAGCTATATCCAGCTGGCTATGGTAGTGTGCACCAGAGATACCAACATAGCTTTGGAGAAATGAAAGAGAGTTGCAGCAAATTCAAGGCCAGCCTGTTTTAGCTATTGAGATCCAGGCTAGCCAGGCCTGCATATTGAGATTCTTTAGATTAATTAATTAGTTAAATGATTGTAAACAGAAGTAATAGCATTGATATAAAACGCTGCATTTTCGAGGCCACCTTCTCCTCTCCTAGAATCTCTACTGCCCTCTAGAGCTGCTTCTCACAGCTCCATCCCAGATATTTTTTTTTTTTTTGACCTTGCACTCCAAACAACCAAGCCCCCAGCCTCTCACCTTATTTCCTCACAAGGTCTCCTTGCTAGTTCAAAAGCCTCTAAATCCAACAATTCACCGTCTCCTTCTGCCCTACATTCCCGAGGGTCTCTCTGCTCCAAATAGGCACGGCTTTAATAAACACTTTCAAGTTACTAATGAAATACTTTTGAGGTAGGGAAAGTTTGGAGTTTGACTTGTTTATTTTAGCATTTTTGTGGGGAGAGGGGACACCTAGACCTATGTGTTTTTGCAGGGCTTGAATTCATGGTGATCTTTCTGCTTCCAATTCTCATCCTCCTGGGATGACAGGAGTGAGTCACCTAGGTAATAGTTTGGATTTTTATGTCCCCTAGAAGTCCTCTACCTCTCATCAGTGGGCTCAGGCCCTCGGATCCAATGCATACAGATGGAACTTTGGATCTTGCTACCTACGGGACAACATCTTCTGTCAGTGTTGCTCATTCCACCAGTTGCCATCTTCCTCTACCCCACTTACCAAAGCAGAAACCTGTCTTGACCGAGGATCCTCTTGCTTCCCGCTCCCACGTGCTGGAATTAGAAGTCTATGCCACCATGCCTGCTTTGTTCAGTACTAGGGGGTTAAACCCAAGGCTTTGTGCATGCTGGGAAAGCAGTGGGCCAGCTGAGCCCCAACCCCTAGCCCATAGTGCTGTCTTGATAACCATGCTACCTCTACATTCCATGGAAAGCTAGGGGAGAAAGAATTGAAATACACTCTCATTTTTGTTTTGTTTCCAAACAAAGTGAAAATGAACAAGGTACAAAATATTGCAGTCTTTGCTGTTTGGTAGGAAGCAAGGAACCACAAGATGCAAATGTCTGCTGTGACATGCTTTCAGAGCAGGAGTACCCCACTTAAACAGAAGCAGCAGTGCCCTCCTGGGCTTCCAGTGGGAATGTATTTTGTGGTGTATTCAATTATTGCCATTGGAGCAGATTCTCTATATGGAGAGTTGCTCTCTCTTTGAAGAAGGGACTTAGAGCTGAGTGTGATTGCTGTTCTGCTCGTCTTGTAAGATAGAGTTGTATTCCAGGCTTCACAATTTATCAGTTTTATAACCATAGACAAATCGTTCAACCTGACAGTAAGTGTCCACATCTGAAAAGTTGGCTTTTGTTTTTGACACAGGGCCCAGGTTGCCCTAGACCTATGTGTTCCTTGCAGGGCTTGAATCCATGATGATCTTCCTGTCTCCAATTCTCCTGGTGAGGATATTATTTTTTGTACAGTTGATAGGGTTGATGAGGTCAGCAGAAAGTCCAAGTAGAGTGCTCTCTCAGGCTCATCACCAAATGAAGCACATTGTGGAACCCAGAGCAGTGGTCTGCATTCCGCACCGCAATTGGGTGAGGGAAGGGGGCATCCTAAGGTAGATCCCACTTGGTGGCTCCGACATCTGATAGCCCTTACCTGTGAAGTGGAAGGAAGAAAGCACCAAGTGTGGAGTGAAGTGAAAGCAAAAATACAAAGAGTAAAGAAGCTACCAGGAGAGAGACAGACTTCTGTGAGGGAGGGAGAGGAAATGGAGGGGGAAGGGAGAGAAAGGGGAAGACAGAGAGAGAGCACAAAGGGCCATGTGCAACCGTGCACACCTGCAAATCTGTAACTCTAGCACTAGGGAGGCAGAAAACTAACAAGTTCAAGACCAGCTTAAGATACACTTGAGTTTATTCAGCCATGTTTGAGCTACATTGTGAGATTCCTTCAAAAATGAACAAACAAAAGACCACTTCAGTTGCAAAGAATAGAGTTTGAATACAACAGAGAAGCCACTTTGAGGTATTGAAAAGCAATTCCCTAGATTTGACAAGTGTTCACTGGTAGACTAGAGATATAGCTCAATTCATAGTGCATGCATATCATGCATGAGGCCCTGGGTTTAATACCCAGTACGTCATAGTACCTGGCTTAGTAATGCACATGTGTAATCCAAGAATTCAGAGGCAGTGGCAGCAGAATTGGAAATTCAAGATCATCCTGGGCTACATGGTATATCTGAGGTCAGCCTGGAGTACACAAGATTCTGTCTCAAACAAACAAACAAACAAACAAACGCAAAAATAAACACAAAATGGAGCTGCTTGCGGATTTCACAAGGGTTGTTAAATGGGCACAAAAGGCAGAAGAAGAAATGTGGTATAGAGAGCTCAGTTCCAAGAGATAGACCAGAATATAGGCTCAAATCACACCCCCACCATGAAGTACTATATAATTCAATATCTTGGTACTTTTATTCACCTGTTATATGGAGAATAACAGCAAGAAAGACCTGACAGTGTTGTTCAAGGTTTACATGAGCCTAAATATGTGAACTATTTAACCAAGTGCTAGTATGTGGGGCTTAAATTTAACTATTCAAAGCAAGAAAGAACCAGTAAGGCAGCTCAGGCAGAGAGTTAATTTAGTCTCTCCAAAAATGTGGGGACAAGGGAGTGAAAGGCAGTGGGATTCTGGCTTCACAATCATTCCATGGAAGTTGGACCCAAATGCTGCTATAACTACTGCCTGTCACTGCTACTGCTGCAGCGTCACCCACAAAACTTGAGCAGAGACATCACAATGTGGACTAAAGAGACCAGAATATGTTGGGAATGTCCTACAGGCCACTGGAAGGCTGTCTAAATTAATACTCTCCACTCCACCCCAAATATTGGCATAAATGAAGTATATGCGGACCCTCTTTGAATCCAGAACCCTTGCTGCAACTTAACAAACTGTATATTTGCTCTTATGTTTTCAGGAGGAACATGGGGAGAAGAATAGACAGTATCTAGCTCAAATAATTCCCTGTCTCTGTCTCTCTGCCTCTGCCTCTGTTTCTGTCTCTTTCTGTCTCTGTCTCCCTCTCTGTGTGTGTGTGGGGGGGGGCTGTGTTTGTGGGGGTGTGTATGTGTGTGTGTCCATGAGAGAGTGAGGATGTAAAACGCATAGGTAGGTCTACGTCAGGTATTGTTTACAAGACTCATCTATCTATTGGGTTTTTTAACTTCATTATTATAATGTGTTTATGATAGGTAGGGCATGCACATGCAGCATTTCATGTAGGGAGACAGTTGAGGACAACTTCATGGAGGTGGTTGTCTTCTTCCATCCTGATGAGTATTCTAGGAATTTAACTCAAGTCATCAAACTTTCAAGGCAAGCACCTTCGCTCAATCATCTTGCCAGTCCCACCTTGGTTTTTGAGATAGGGTCTCTCCCTAGCCTAGAACTTGATGAGCAGGCTAGGCTGGTAGACCAGCAAGCCCCAGGGATCTACCTGTCTTTGTCATTTCAGTTCTGGGACTGTAGGTGCAAGCCACCACAGCACTATTTTGACATGTATTCTGGTGATATACTTTAGATCCTCCTGCTTTTGTGGCAAGTGCCTCCCCAACTGAGTTGTCTCCCCCAGCCCCCAGCTCATAAGTTTCATCCTACCTGCTGACACCAGAGATCACAACTGAAACTATCACAGATGGACAAACCCTTGTAAAATGCAAAGATGCAGGAGCACTTGCATAGGAAAATGAATGTATCTCTTCTAGTGTTGGAAGGAAAATTGTGAGATATAGTTCAAGTAGTTTGTAAGTTGAAGCCAGAAGATGAAAGATAGGGCAGTTAAGGAAAGTTCTATGTCACTAGTGGGTGACATTTGCTCACTACATTTCAGGTATGATCACAATATGAAATAAAACCTTAAGTGGAAAAGGTAGGTTGGGGGAAGGCTGATGCGAGTGGACTAGCTAAAATTTCCAACCTCAACCTACTCCTCACTATTTCTTAAAGAAACAGAATGATTGAGTACTAGGCACTTTGTCGGGATCTAGAGTAACCTAAAGCTGGTCATGATGTTAAGCACACTTTGATCTGAGCACTGGAGAGCCAGAGGAAGACAGATCTCTGTGAGTTAAAGTCTGGCCTGGTATGCACAGTGAGTTTCAGACTAGCCATGACTACACAGTGAGACCTTGCTGGTGATAAATAGATGATAGATAGATAGATAGATAGATAGATAGATAGATAGATAGATAGATAGATAGATAGAAGGTTAATGGAATTATTGTAAGGATCTATGAATCAATTGATGGATAGAATTATGGTATATACATAATGGAATGCTACTCAGCTTTTAGAAAGAAGAAACTAATTTATAACAGCATTAATGAACCTGGAAGGCATTGTGCCAGGTGAAATAAGCCAGGCAGAGAAAGGTGAATGCTGCAAGATCTCATTCATTCCTCACATGTGGAATATAAAAACAGAAACTCATAGACATGTAGGGGAAAATAGGAGTAAATCAGGGCATGAGTGAGGAAAAAGAAAGGATAGTATTTTAATTAAAGTGGACAAAGTTTCAGTAAGACAGGAAGAATTTGTATGTATACAATACACTGACTATAGTTAATATTTGTCTATCTCAAAAAAGTTAAAAGCAAAGACTTTCAAAGTTCTCACTACAGACATTGTAATAGTTGAGGCAACGCATGCATGGATGTCATGATGTATGCGTGGAATGAAAGCTCACACCACTGTCACCAACAATTCATATTTGTCAGCTAAAAATAAAATGACATTTAAAGAACAACCGTCCTCTACATCAGTCAGTAAGAAAAAAATGAAACACACGATCTTATTTATAAAGCACTGTTTATTCTTGTTTATTGAAAATGTCCATTTTAAAAGTCTTTAAAATAAAAACAAGTTTAGAAAATCTGAGCTCCTATAAGAAGGGACATAACAGAGGGGAAACTGAAAGGCCCCTAAGGGCAGCAGTTTACTTCCAGAGTATTGTAAACAACACAACTATGGAGACATGACTGTGGGATTAACATGGCTTCATTTCCTTTATATTATTTAGTGTGTAAGCATGGGCAGCCCACTGCACAAGTTTCATTATCCAGAGTATCAAGGGCTTCTCCTCATAAGGGCAAAGTCCCCAAACATGCATATGTACACATCCTTTATGAGACCTTTCAATGTCTTAAGCAATGAACTAAATTATTTGGCGACCACAAAAGTGGTTTTTCCTATGGACAAATTTTGCACATTGATTGCCAACTATCAACCAAGCACAGACAGGACAAATGGGAACATGTGGGTTGCTACTGTTATTCCTTTTGTAAAAATGTTTTACATGAAAGATGTCTCATAGAAATCTCTGGGCTTAGAAACAGGACAGCTGTTCTTAGAAACCTTTACTCTCTAAGCTGACAAAGATAGCTCTATGCGATTGTCTGAGGTTGGCCTTCAGGAATACTCCATATCCTGTGGGTGCTATAATGTTGGCCATGTAACATGAGATAATAGCACTGTACCATAAAGTTATGGAAACTGTGAGAGCCTCCATATCACAAAGGAAAAGGGCTCCTCAACAAGCTTTTAGGCCTCAAGGTTGGTTTTGAAACAACCCTTACAGGGCCCAATCAAATAATATACATGTAAGCCTTTGGTTGGCTTTCTGCATCTCTTTCCAGTGACTTTGCCATCTGGCCAAGTTGTCCTGTCATCTGAGGAGGTAGGTGAGAGCTGTGTTCCTCCATCCTCAGCCCATTTTGACTTGTGTTGAATTTAGGTATACAGTGTTCTTCTGGGGCTCTCTGTGAAATCTGCTTTCTCACAGGTCACTTTTCTGGACCACATACAAAGTCAATGGTTTGACATTATAATCAACTTGAACAAACTAGTTTCAAACAGTCAGCTTCACTGACAGCCTGCTCCGGCTAGGAGGGGCCCTTTAACTCAGGGTCTATAATCTGGCTCATCATCCACTGATGAGTCCAACTTCTCATTGCAGAAACCAGAGCTTGGTGAGATGGGATGGAAGGTGTACAAGGGCACAATATTTTCTCACCCAGGTTGTTTAGAAAGGTGAAAAGGCTGTCATGGGAATATTTAAAGTAAAGTCACTGCTCACAGTAACTGACAAGATAAGCAAAGCAAATCCATGATCATTGACACCCCACTTTGTATGGTTGGCTAAAAGCATGGGGTTGGGGGGAGGTAGAAAACTTACATAGAGGCAGAGGGCTGGGCTGTAAAGCTACGCTATACTAGGGATAAGTACTCCATCAAGCTGCTTTGCCCTGCTGCTGAGGGAGGACTGCCTGAAGCAATTTGTTGAGAGACTTGGTGCTGGTGTGGATGGTTGGAGTTCCTACCACACTGACTTTTAAATGGACAACAGCACAGAGAGCGTAAGGGCACTACACTGTTCTTGATCTCAACAGACAACATGGGCAATAACTTCTTAAAGTACTGAAGGGAGCCATATGATAGTCAAGGGAAGTGCAGCTGGGTCACTGGACAAAGGTGTTCATTTTCACCTACTCTAGACATAGCCTGAGAAGCTTAGCCTCCAGCGAATTAGGTAGTAAAGGGCTGTTGGGCATAGCAAAGTATTGGGGCCATTTTGGGCGCCACGTCAGGCTATTTCCCCCTGTTAAAACAAGTGTCAATCAACTGATAACCAAGCAATAAACACTGAATCAAACAGTGGAGGGGAGAGGGGGAGGGGAAGGGAGAGAGGAAGAAAGAGAGAGCATCCCAACACCACAAAGCACAAAGCTCAAATGCACAGTGAAACCATTCAGCTGGCCACTTTAACGAATGCTGAAGGCACTGTGCTCAGCTGCACAGTGATGGTTACTGGAGAATTGAGGTCTTGCTGCTGGATTCAGATCGAATGCATTCATCTGTTTGTTTCAACAGCTTCCGGACCAGCTTCTCTAGGTCCTTCCTGGACTTCAATTCTTCTTCCAGACATTGCTTCATTTTTTTATTCTCCTAGAAGGGAAAAGAGTTATTAATCACTGAGCTAAGGCAGCCCTTCTCGGGGTTCTTCCCCCTCTTATTTCCCCTCCTCATCATATCATCCTTCACACTGACTACATATTCTGAGAGCAGGCTGTCTCTTGGTTCTCTGCCTGTGTGTAAGCAGCCTCCTACACTCTTCACTTTTCTCCAAATGTTCTTGCAGACGGAACCTGCAGCACAGACAACTTGCTCCATGCTTTTTCATTCAGGATCACTTTTCTCTCAATGCAAGCATGTGCTAAGAGGCTCCCCAAATATCCCTGGTGCCAACTTCTTCTGAGTACCAGACCCATAGGGCCATATCAATGGGGCAGATCAAACACCTTAAACTTATTATGTTCTAAAGGGAACTTAGTATCACTTCTCCCACTACCTGAAACCTCTTCCAGTGCTTCTGGATCCTTGAGAGGTTGCCCACCATAGCAAATAAGACAACCAGGGAAGAAGCTTCTCTAATGTCTGTTCTCTCCTGATCCTTGCCCTGTGCCATAACATGCCATAAGCTTCAACTCTGCAATGTCTCTTTATATTTGCTCTATTCCTCATGGCCCCACTGGCCGGCCTCAGCTTGCGACTTCACCATGCCTCATCCAGGATATGCTAAGCATTCCACAAGTGCTCCTGCAGGCCCTGGACTCCCCTCTTCCCTATGCATCCCCTTCTCACAGGTACAACCAGTCTTATCACATATGGAACATAGGACCACACTGCCCATAAATTCACAAACCACCACAGACAACTCTCTCTTCCATCTTTCCTTACTAACTTCTTTCCTCTTTTATATCTCCTTCATTATTCCCTTTATTTGTTTTCATGACAAGGTCTTGCTATACCAAGCTAGCGAATCCATGATGTCCTTACCTCAACCTTCCTAATGGCTAGGATTGCAGACAGGTACCACCATACCTGAGCTTGCTTACATTTTTTAAAAGATGTGTGGGAACAAGAAAGCTGTATCTAAGTTTGGGACTCTGCTGCATATATCTAAATAGAAAGGCTCAGAAATTCAAGGCCATATGGTAAAATAAATAAGACCCACCTGATACCACAAAGAAAATAGCAACCCTCCCTTAGTATCTGCTCCTGGGCTCTTCCTGAATCCCTCTCCCAGTGGCAAAGAAGACAGAGCAATTCTATTTTTATCTGAGAAGATAGCTTTTGGTAATGCATTACCTGCTTCAGTTCCTTGACCTCATCCTTCAAGGCATAGACAGTATCAACAAGGCTCCTAAAATATACAGAGCAAATTTATAAATGAATGGTTGGTACTGAAGTGCTGATAAATAAGGAGCCTACCATTCTATATAAATACAGAGATGGAAATATCAGTGGGTTTCTACTTCATGGGGAGAAAGGATGACCCACATCCTTTCTCTTCATAGGAGGAAAACTCTCTTCACACGTGCTCATTTCAACACCATGTTACAGCATCATTTCTATACTGCACAGTTCGCTTCCCACTCCCAGCTCATGTGACCAGAACGCAACAGATTACAACAATGAAATGTGTTTTCTTTTTCAATTTGAGGATATGGTAGACAAATTAAAAATGATATATTTAAAGTATACAGCTTTGGTGTGTTTGTCTTATGAAATTATGCCATAAATGAAATTATTATCACAACCATCACCACATGTATTTATAGCTACAATTTGTGCAAGAGAGAGACAGAGAGAGAGAGTATTGAGAACACAGGAGGTCAATGCTCTTAGTAAATTTCAAGTATAAAAAAATATTGCTATTTAAAAAAAAAAAGCCGGCCATAGTGGCACACGCCTTTAATCCCAGCACTTGGGAGGCAGAGGCAGGTGGATTTCTGAGTTCGAGGCCAGTCTGGTCTACAGAGTGAGTTCCAGGACAGCCAGGGAGATACAGAGAAACCCTGTCTCGAAGAACCATTATATATATATATATATATATATATATATATATATATATATATATAGAGAGAGAGAGAGAGAGAGAGAGAGAGAGAGAGCTATTAATTATAGTCACTGTTAGATAGACTAAAACTTACCTATCACCTTATACAATTGAACATTAAACTTTTTTTTTATCAGCATCACCTATTTCTTCTACCCCCTCCAAGTTTCTGGTCTACTCTGCTCCTATGAGTTCAATTTTTAAAAACATGACTATTGTAGCATATATAGGGTCTTGTGATAGCATAGCTTTAATTATATTGTAAGTAATATTTACCCCTACTCTAAAGCTGCAGCAATAAAACCAAAGGATGAGACTCTTTTAAAAGGTTAGCTAACCTTTCATAACAGAGAATTAGGACATTAAAAAAATAATTTTTAAAAATGATGATGAAGTTCCCTGGTTAGTGCTGGCATTCCTTGTTTCTCGATTTCTTTCAAATCAAGGAACGTTCAGATCAGATTTTAGTTGGGGATTATTTTAAGATTAATTTTTATGATTGATGTGTACATTTATGTGCATGTGAATGCAGGTACTCAAGGAGGCCAGAAGAAGGCGCCAGATCACCTAGAACTGGAATTTCAAGCAGTGTGAGCTAGCTGCCCTACCTGTGTCTTGTGAATTTAACCAGAGTCCTCTGAAAGATCAGCTAGTGCTCTTAACTACTGAATCATCTCTCTAGGCCCTAGGTTTTCGTTTTCATTCTGTCACTTACTGTCATTCTGAACTTGTGTAACCAGTTTTCTTTTTGTCTTGTCATGGCTATTACTTTCTTTATATATGAAATAAGGATAATACTACATCCCTTGCAGCCTTCACAAGGCTATGATGACTACTATATCAATAATAATGCTCTTAATAACAATAATTACTATAGATGGGCATACATTTTTGAGTGCTAACCTTTAAAATTATTATATTTGATCACAAAACATTTTGTGATCAAAAAATAACACAGAAAGTATTTCCATCACTCACATTTTACAGATGAGGAAAACAAATTCAGAGAGGTAGAAGAGCTAGCCCAGGGCGATCCTGACAATACACAGCAAATTGAGAGAAGAACTTGGACTCTAGCCTGTTCTCTTGAGCAGGACTATGTATGTGCAGCATCCCTCCACGGCCTTTGCATCAGCTCCTACCTCCAAGTTCTACCCTTGTTTGAGTTCCTGCCCTGGCTTCCCTTGACGTTGAAGAGTGACCTGAGAGTTGTAAGCTGAGATAAACAGTTTCCTTCTCCAACTTGTTCATGGTTATAGTGTTTTATCACAGCAACAGAAGCCCTAAGACAGGATGTCATGCCTACTTTAGGCCCCAAACATGTCAAGAAAGCAACACTCTCTACTCACTTCTCTTCAATAATGGTCTGCCCATTACTTCTGGTTTCTTCAATAATGAGTTTCTCTTCCTCGGGGAGTAGAACTTGTGGAACAGAATCTTTACGAGTACCTGTAAGTGATGATCACGATCATGTAAGACGGGGTAGGGAGTTACCAGAGGCAGTCCTAGGTATTTGCCCCTTTCTATTGTAGTTACAGCAGAGACATTCTTCATGCCCTTGTACTCAAAGGGCAAGCATGCCACTTTTACATTTCCCGATAGGGGAGACTCTAAATGACCAAATGACCTTATTTTGTCTTCAAGAAGGGGAACTGATGTGGTAGGAGTCCCAGACTTTTCTGTTTTCCCTTTCCCAGAGCAAAGAGCTCATCACTGATCACCCAGTCTCTGCATGCCTCCAAGTGTCACAAAGCACATCCCATGATCACTGGGAATTCTTTAATTTCAGTGAAGATCAGGCTGAGAGGCAGCACTGCTCTGGGGTACAACATGGCAAAATGGGCTTCAGAAGCAACACTCGTTTCTTCCGTGGTCCTCTAGGAAATGCGGAGCAGCCTAAAGCTATTTTGGTGGTGGGTACAGTGGAGCTGGGAGATTATCTCAGCAACAAAACTCAGGTTTCTTCACTGCTTTCTGCCCACACTGCCTCTCCATCCTGGCAATCTAGATCCTTCCTCTCTGGGTTCAGAGACATAATCTTTGGTCTGTCCAAGTCACTGTCTAGGTCACTGTTTTGGAAGAGTATCCTGCACAGAGGTATACATTCACTGCTTTTCCTTGACCACTTCCATTTCCCCAGAGTAAAGATGTGTTTCCCTTTCTGTGTTCAGAGAATGGCTCTTCATCAGTATGCAGAAGATAAATGGATGGATAAAAGAAAGCCAAGAGCAGTCATTTCTATGGAAACAGGACATTAGACTGGCCCATGCTGCTGCTGAAATGTTGGCCACATCTGAGTGTCAAGCGGGATACTTCCTACATGTAGAAGGGAAGGTAAGAAGGAGGAACAAAACTGCTCTTTTTCTTAGGGCAGATCACATGCCTGAGCTTTTACCTCTAAGTACAGGGCTAGACACTAAAGCTAGGAAAACAAGTGGTTCAGAGGTGAGGTAAGGTCAGATTTTGTATGAGTGATGCTTTGGTGTCTCCTCGTCCCCATTTCCACCCTACCTTTCACAATAAAACTTCTCTCACTCTCCTCCCCCAGCTCATCAAAACTTATTAGAACTGAGCATGCCAGAAGTGCAGCCAGGTTGCATCTGTGGCACACTGTCCCTGTTCACAGTGAAATGTATTGATTTCCACATCAAATGCTTTCCTTTTGTGACAGCCTGTGAGATGTGTTACTTTGTGTTAAGGCAGTCTCTTATGAAATCCCTCTCATTCCGAGTAAGCAGCTGGTCAGCAGCTGTGAATACTACAGCACCAGGGGATGTTCATTCCCTATGCAGATGAGAAAAACTTTCTAAAGGGGCTAGTTCAGTAATGGCATAAAGTCTGAGATGAGAGAAAACAAAATATATAATCTGTGTGACCTAGACTGGGAAGAGCACAACGGTTTGCCAAAAGGCATCACCTAGCTTTCAAGGGTATAACCTAAAAGCTGTTTAGGCAAATGCCCAAATCTCACAGCTCCTTGAGACATTTTATACATTATGAAGTCTCAGCTGTGTAGCTACATTTTTCAGATTTTCAGAGCAACTTTGAAACCCAAGTCTGATGAAGCATCGCTCACTTCAATACATAGCTGATGAGAGATAGTATTCTGACTTCCTTTCCTATTCTGCCTATAAGACGAGATTAGCATCAGTTTGCAGACACAGGAACTCTCTGGGCTCTTTAATTCCTAACTAGTGCTGGTGGAGGTATCTGTGGAGATCAAAAGAGAGTGACTTTAAAAAATTTTTTTCTCATTTCTATCACCTCTAACGTTTTCCCTCTTGCATCTCTTTCTCTCTGGGTGAAAAGCAACGATTCACAAGCAAACCACCCAGTAACTAAAGCACCTTATCTGAAAGATTCAGTCCTGCACCTCTGCTCTGCACTGAGTCACATGCTTTTCATACCCTGCAAACCCCATCTTATTGAAGGTTTTTTTTTTCCTTCTAAGAGACAGTGAGCACTAAACAATAAAACCCCATTCATTAGCAAAAGCAGTATGTCAAATTCTAATCGAGCCATTACCTTGTTGAAAACTGGCGCTGGTGCAATAAGCTTCGATCACCTTAAGAATCTGAGCATCCTCTTCCAGGGCAGCAGTACCTGTCAAATTTAGTCAGTAATAACTTTTGCTACATATATGACCCCAAACACTCAAAATGATGTGTTGTGCCCATCACTGCCAAGGGTTTGCAGTGTTTCTGAAAGGCAGGTAGAAATTTGTTCAAGCCCCACGAGGCAAAAGAATGCTATCAAAAATAACCCCAGGAGTTCTGGGGTCATTACCCGGGGGAAGGAATGTTGCTTTGAAGTTCAGAACTCAAAAGCAATAAGGGTTTTATTAATAATCTCTTGAAGGCTAAAATGATGGCAGTGGGCTTGGTTTGGCTCTAACTCTCATCCAGGACACCAAAGTCTTTCTATCACTTAAATTTCAAGACTTGCCTTCTTTAAGAGTCTTTTCCTGTTGACCCCACCCATCTTTTCAACCAGCTAGATATCACTTATCATCTCCCCAACTCAGTCTTTAAATACTCAGATGACAATGTTCCACTAATAAGTTTAGGTGACGGTGGGGTTGGAGCTTCAGGAGTTGAAGTTTAGCAAAGATATAATTTTAATATATTATATTATATTATATTATATTATATTATATTATATTATATTATATCAGAGTTTCATACAGTCCAGGGTTACAGCTAACTTGTTATGTAGCTGAGAATGAGTTGAACTTCTGATCTTCCTACCTATATCTCCCAAGCAGGGATTAGAGGCACATGCCACCATGCCTGGTTTATATCATGCTAGGGATCAAACTTTGGGCTTTGTGCATGCTCAGCAAGCACTCTATGAATTGAGCTATTTCCCTAGCCACAGGAAAGATTTAACTAAACTATACTCGCAACTGATATATGCATTGCTTGCTAAAACACTGATGTCTCCATGTATGCCCCAAAGTTTCCTTGTTCACAATTTTAGAGTCAAATACAGACATATCTATTGACTGGCTGACTTTGCAGGCATCTCCTAAATACAGCTCTGTTTTCTGATGTCAGCAGGCTGACTCCATGGGCAACTGAGGATATATCCCTGAGCATGAGACTGTCAGAACGATTTCTGTCCTCAGGTCCATTTGGTTTATCAGAAAAAAGTATTCCAGGCATCAGAAATCTAGAGGGAAAAATGTGCCCATAGAAAATGGGTACCAATTGGGGGATCTAAACCAGGTGGGGTGAGGTGATGCAGCATGAAAATGGTCCAGACTGATGTCTGTCAGAGTCAGCAGGAAGTACAGCAGGAGGAAGCTTATTCTGAAGACTTAGAAGTGAGCAAATTTTCTGTGTATTTTTTACAACAGATGATGCCAAGAACAAACTGCTCTAATTATCTGCTTTTTAAACATTGTCATGTTAGTTCACCCATAAATAACTTTGCAAAAGTACAGGCACATACTTTTCCTAATCACGTATTCTTCCTCGGATGCTTTCCTCTCCGTCTTTCTTTTGTGAAGAAACTTCTTCATTGTTTTGGGGCTCTTACTAGATTCCTGTGAGGGTAACAGTTTCTCCATGAATTAACATTCTCTTCCAAACACGAATGAAAATAAAGCAAATAAAATGAATCGGAATACATCTCTTATCAAGATAACATCCATTAGGGAAGGGTCAGACTTTTAGATCACACATACTATAAATGGCTCCAGTAAACTTGGAAAGGTTCAACAAAGCACAGGCAATGGCGTTGCCACAGGGATGAGAATAAGAATGGAGAAGGATGCAGATTGTGCAGGAGGGTCAGTGCCTTTAGGGTACCATCTGCAGCAGAAGTAATGGGATTTCAATCCCAGAAGAGTACCAGCATTCCTAACTTGTTTTATATTCACCATGGATAGTTGGAAGTGGATTAAGTAAGCGATGCAACTACTAATAGAACAGTTCTAAGAGCTTAAAACTGCTTGAGTAAGTTTTGCTGAGCAGTGGCCCTACAAAGGAAACCATAATTCCTATCAGTCAGATGGGAAAATTAAGGTGGAGAGAGAGATTTTCTCAGAGAGGAGAATTTCATGAAGGGTTTCCTGATAAATAAATTTGGCTTATATATAGCCAAACCACACCTTTAATTAGTGCTCAATAAAGGTGAAATTTAGTGTATTTGCTTTTTGCCACGTTTTTTTTTAAAGTCTATTCAACATTAATATGCAAATAAACAGATTGGAACACTTAGAATCCCAATATAGTACTCTGATATTCCATATTGTCCAGAATCTATGTATCTATATATCTATCTGATACGTGAGGTATAACTAGTATTGTAAAATATAGGGAACAAAGAATTTAATTGCTTTCGCTTAGCCACAGTGACTCCACTTACACTTAAAAAGAGGCAAACATGAAAACCACACGTGATTTAAGAAAAAAAAATAAGAGGAAAAGCTAGCATTAAAAACATAGGGACAACAAGCATTTTAAAGGCATGATATATAAAGTGATATTTTACAAGGACCAAACACAAGCCTGCTTTTGAAGAAAGTACTTACATGTCAGAATTGCATCTTCACATTTTAGCCACCAATTATAGCAAGGGACAAAACAAGCATAAAGGAAAGCTTCATTCACCAAAGGTTACAGCACAAGGACATTACGATGTCACTGTTCTACCCTTACCTTTAAGATATAAGACATCCTCTAAAATGAATATGTAAAGAAAGAAAAGATGAGCGTGAGAGGTTGATGGTTATAATGACCACATCCATTTATCAATAGCTCTAAAACAACATTTGAAATGTTAGTGTTATCATCAATTACACAGAAAGAATACCGCCACATTTCCCACATTAGTCTCAGATGCAATACCCTCATGCAAAAGTCCAAAGAATCCAGTTCTTTACCGAATTAAAAATGCCGAAAAATCACCAAAATGCACAGGACATAGCAAGAACATATTAATAACTCTCTTTCCCCAGCAGAAACAAAGTGATCATGCCTTAGTTTTAATAGATTAGTTATGTGTAGGATTAAAGTCAACTTGACCCTTCAGAATTTGCCTTGGTATGAATTCAGTAACTGACAGTTGCAAAATGTCCATTATAAAAAATGGGAATAGGTTACGATAAAGTGGCACTCCTGGTTCAAGTACTAAAAGAAAACTGAATAGTTGTAGGCCAATTGCAAAGCAAATCTGCAGGACCACTTCCTGCCCAAATTCTGAATAGGGTTACATTTAAAAAAAAAAAGTATGCTCAAGACTCATGTCTATTATGCCAATTGAAGGGGTTAAAAATCCTCCAGTGTCTATATATTGTTCTATTTTGCACTGAGAGACAGAGGCAACAATGAATGGGAACAAACGCATGATTGATCAAATCAAAATACACTCAAAACTGAGCAACATCTCCAGTATCAAAGCACACCAAACAGAGAATTATACATTGTCTTTATATCCAAATTCTAAGGTTCATTTCATAACTGTCAGCAACTTACTCTTCATACAACAAGACCTGAAGAGTAGTTATTAATAAATGAGAATCTTTTCTGAAATATGAAATAAGTAGAAATAAGTAAAAAGGGAAAACATCGCTGGATGAAAAAGGTAATAAATACTGTGTCATTAAGGGAGCTAGTGACTGACATGCCTTGACTACACTTGTAGAGCAAAGGACCAGCCATACTGGCCATGACATATCTTTGTAGCACACTAGGCAGATATGATGCCCTGTGCAGGAAGTTGCTACTGAGAAGCCCCTCTGTAAAAAAAGACATTCCTTTCATGTAATTCTTCTATCCTTCCTGCTATAGCAAACATTGCCTTCGTGGTTGAGACACATGCGTTGGTCTCATGATGTTTGGTGATTGGGCTTTATTGATCAGCAAGCTACAAAATGAAGTATCAGATATTTGATTAGAAATGCAACTTCCAAAGATGCGTTTCTTGTTTGAGATGTGTGTACATAGTTAGCTAATCTAAAGAATCATTCTCTCTTCGTAGAGAGACAACAGAGACACCTAAAGAAAACCTAAAGAAACAGGCAGTGTACTTTAACTGTTCAGTTCCATCAATGTGTATATATGGGGAACAGGGGAATGCAAAATTAAAAAGCAACCACTGAATCTAGCAAGTCAAGACATATATATATATATATATATATATATATATATATATATATATATATCCTATCATAAATTCTAGCATATTCTCACTGAACTATTTGCAGTAAGCTCCAAAATTAGCTTGTCAGAAGCATTTTACACCATACATAGCAAAATTACCTCTTTATAACCTAGTGCTGCTGATGGTCTAAGTGGAGGTGCAGGTCGTAGGCAACTTAAACTCCACGGTTTTATAATTTGAGGAGGCTCCAAGGGTCCTCGGGGCTGTCCGGTAGAGCTAAAAGACTGGGAAAATGTCTCATGAGATGCTGGCAATCTGCCATCTGAACCCGACCTGGTACCACACAGTGAGAAAATGACAATAGCTTCATTGGATCAGCAAAGCCAGACATGAAATGGGGAATGTGGAATAGTGAAAGTGTCCAATTGGAAAGCTGACAGTTTCTACATAAAGTTATGGGATCTCTAAGGAACAGCACAAAATGGACTTGGTGTCCCATGATCCTGTCCTCTCTTTTCTGAAATTCCATTTAAGGCAGAAATGTATCCTCTGTAAGGGAGGAAAATGGAACAACAGAAACCAATCAAGGTTCAGCGATGTGTTTGGCACTCACTTAGAATCTTAAATGGATTATTTCATCCAACTAAACTACGACGACAGACTCAGCGAAGTGAAGAAACTGGCTAGTAATTGGCAAAGACAAGACTTCAACCCAAAGCCTGTGTTCTGCCACCAAAACAGACATCCAGCACTCAAAATAGGAATGTTGGCATTGCAGGTTTGAGTGTTAACAGACAACAGAGGAAAGCTTCCGTTTCACCCAGCAAGTACAGTGATATCTCACTAATTCCAATTCCACAAGTTATTGGTTTCTGAGAACCCAGAGGATGGCAATGGTAAAAGCGTCCCTTGCATGCAAGTTCCTGAGCAGATGTAAGAGGACGAGTTGCATGGAATTGTTCAAGCACTCAGGGAAGTGAGCTCCCTGCTTTGACTTAGCACATGAATCCTGTCTTGTTTCTAATTAAAACATTTTAGAAGGGCCTTTGGCAGGAAACACTTGGCTAGTAGTTAGCCAGGGTCCCTTAAGACTGCTGACCAAAAGCACACACACCTAAGTGAAATGTTTTGTTAATTTCAATGGGCCTCAACAATGATGAGCAATCAGAATCAGTGAAGTTTAACTGTACTTCAAAATCTACAAATAGAGACCACCCAAAGTCAAACGGCATGCTTGCTGCTGATTTTTAGAAATCTTTAGTAGGCAAAGTCTGACAGGAAAAAAAAAAAAGAAAGAAACCTTCATTAATCCTAATACTTCAATAATTCCAACAATTCCAATGGACTACCTACAGAATGAGTACTACATGATGATGAGGAGGTCTTAGACAATGAACTGCAAGAGGCTGGTCCTTTGGTCAGTCTGTTCAGCTGCTCCATCCACTCCTGGAAGTCCTGGTTATTGTTGCAATGGACCACAATTCTCTCAACCGTGCTACCTGTATCACCAAATTATGAGCATTTAGGAACAAAAGGCAAGGATCTGTCTCATAAACATACTTTGCAGAATCTTAGACACACTATAAAACCAAACAATAAACACACTGGCAATCTGGAAGCTCACATGTACTGACATGCCATCTAGTTCAATTTATTCTAAGAATATTGTATTTTTTTGCCCATTGTCCAAGACGAAAAAAAACATGTTGAAAAATCTTTAGGCAAGTACCAAATCTTAGGCTCCTTATTGGTGAGTACAGGTTTGGATAAAGCTGGGGACATTAGCCCTGTCTGTGTCATCCATGTAGAAGTACAGGCATTACAGGTAAATCACAGAGGCCCCAAAAATGGGGAAATGTCAAGGAGAATTATGAAGCCTGGGTATTTTGCTCAATTTGTATAGAAAGTTGTGTGGCTTCTTAGAACACAGCCAAGCCTTGCTGGTATATAGGTTGGTGATGAGAGTGGACAGAAGGCTGCACCTTTGGCTTCTTGGCCACCATGAACCATATGACAGTGAAGGAGAAAGTCAGTCTCGTTATTCTCCAGCTCTTACAAGTAGCTCTTAAGCAAGAGAAGATGGAAAGTACTGGCAAAGTTGAGACTATTAAATGACCAAGAAGATTCGTGGCTTCATGGGTCTACTTTAGTTATTCTGAGGAATGGAGTGGGCTTTGCCATATCCTCATAAAGCCTGCTGATGAACTACACGGGAAAATAATAGCACTTATTTGTTTAAACTCCACTTTATTCCAAAAAGGATTTGAAGTAGCTACATAGAAAAGAGAAAATTACCCACCTGTGATTTCGAACATACAGTCATTGCCTTCAATTTCATCCAATCTGTTCACTACCATCCCTGCTATTGGTATTTTTCCCTAGCAGAAAAAAAAAAGTCTTCCTATTAATTCTATGATTGTACATATTTCTCTCAGACTTTTGATCCTCTCAGGAATCACACGGCAAGACATATTTCACTAGTCTGACAAGAGATAAGGCTTCTATAGTCTACGTTTTAATCGGATAAGAAAGCAAGGGAGAAATGTGCCTTTGGCTAATACACCTTAAACCCCAAGCTCATGATTTACAAAACGGTTGACTTTCTAACTTCTTTTCCTGTGAATTGAAAAGCGAAAGCTCACATTTTATAAAAAGGGAATAATGGCTCTGACCACTAATAACGGAGAATCATAGCATATTGGTCTACATTTTAGGAACAGCCTAAGGAAGGTTTCATTCCCTAAGGCATTTAGGGACTGGAACCTTACAAACCGAAATCATATAACATGGCTGCAAATGCAGCCACAGGATCAAATGCCAGCTTTGTATTTCTCAGCAGTAATGATATGGGTCTGTAAACTGTTGCTGCTAATTTACCCAATTGTAGACTTAGATTTTATTTATACAACTAAAGACCTAGCTCATGAGTAGAACAGCAGATAGCCAGAGCAGGATTATACTAATACAAAGGCCTTTGATCTCAAGACCATCTGTTCTTCCAAGCTGTTTCACTATGATAAAAACATTCTGCTTTGGAAGGCCTGAGCTTCTAATGGCATGGTGTATATATCACATCTGAACAGAAGCCTCTTCTCATCTGGCCTTTGATAATTTACTTTATATAGATCTACTCACCTGATACATAAAGCCACTCATCCGAGGACTTGCAGACAACATTATCAAGACACTTGAAAACAGCAGAAAATATCGTTCCTCTTTCTCCTGAAATAGAATAAAACTCATGAAAGGGGGAACCAAAATTGGACTGCTTTTATTAAGACCATTTGAAATCACTCCCTTGAAAACTAGAGCTTACATAATCATCAACCTGAGCATCTGCAGTGAGTTGTAAAAGGATAGCCAACTCAAAAGCACCTAATAAGTGTGTCCTGAGTGTGTGAATATAAGAACCCACATAGATTATGTACCAGTGTGACATGATAGTCTAGACACAAAGTAAGTTTCTCAAGGTTCACAGAACTAAAATATAACTTTGCTTTGAATAGTAGCAAAGTGAAACAACTTTCAACAGCTAAGAAATTTATTAATATTCACAGTTGTTGAATTATTTCTAATCATTAATACTAGGATAATTATACGCTCAATGGATAAAGTACCTGCTGTTCAAGCATGTGGACCTAGGTTAGGATTGCTAGCAACATGTAAATGCTGAGCACAGCAGCAAGCATCTGTTACCAAGATGAATGGTGCAGGCTCGTAGGCAATCAGACCTGAGGGGCTCACTGGCTCACCAGTCTAGACAAACTCAGTAAGCTACAGTCAATGAGAAACAAAATTGGAGTGTAATAGTGGAAGAATTTATTGTCTCTACACAAATGCACATATATAGACAAGTGCATACACACACACACACACATTGAGAGACAAAGCTTCTGTATGGCATGCAAGACAAATAAATAAGTAAATAAATAAATAAATATATTTTACATTTTAAAATATAATGGCTTGGATTATTTGGTCTCATGAATGATACTAGAAATCCAACCCAGGGCCTTGAGCGTACTAAATCTACATTCTTCCACTCCCTATTTACCCCCAGCCCAATTCTGTGGGTGTTTGCGTTGGTACGCAAGATATTTGTACACATTTATAAGAAACCATATTGCATTTCAATTTTTGTACACATTATATAATGACCAAATCCACGTTTTTGGCATATCTACTTTCTTAAGCCTTTATCATTTCTTCATGTTGAACACACTCAGAACCCTTTATAGGGCCAGCAAAATGGTGCACTAGGTAAAGACTTGTCTGCTAAGCAAATCTGATAAATGATCTGAAGAGCTGAGTTTGATGCCCAGAACCCATGTAGTAGAGAAGAGAACCAACTCCTACCAGTTGTCTTCTGACCTCTACATGTGTGCTTTGGCACACACATATACATACACAATAAATAAACAAATAAATAAATAAGTTTATAAACTATTTTTAAGATATATTATAATGCATTATTTGCCAACTACATTTTTATGATTGCACTAAAGGAAACCTAACACACAAGGGCTGCTCTGATCCTCATAACAGGGTCACAGTAATTCCACTTCACACAATTATCCTCATGGCTGTCTACTCATTCTCCTTTCCACTTGAGTAGATTAAAGCTTCACAGCTAACTGCTGGAACAACCATTATTCTCTCGTCTCTTTTTATGCCTAGTTTTCCTTCCACAAACATTGCCCTTCTTCATCAGCCTCTCCAGTTCTACTGGGTTCTCCTCTTTTGCCTTTAACATATGCTTATCGCTTTCTGAAGGACCTGGCACACCCTATGTGGTTCCTCACTTATAATATCTCATTTCTTGACATTTTATTGCCAAATTACTCCCTGCCTTCATTTTCTCTCCATTGATCCCCTCCTAACTGCACTCTCCCGCTGCTCTCTCAAAGTCATCAATAACTGCCTTCTAGCAAAATCCAATGGCTTCTTTTTGGTCCTCACATTCCTTGACCTCTGATCCTTCCATGGCACTCAGCTTGCTGGCCATTTTCAAGTGTTCCTCCAGGAATTTCAATGACACCATAACCCCCAATTCTTTTCTGTTCTCCTATTTGTGTCCTGCATCCATCCCCACAATGGTTCTTCCTCCTTTCATCCAAGGATTTCATCCCAAAGCTGTGAATGACTTAATAGTTCCCTCATTGCTCTAACCTTCCCCAGGGTGTCTGCAGTTTCAATAAGATTGCTTATTAACCCATAGTAATGAATCTCTGCCACAGGCATGTCAGAGGGTATAGAAAGGTGTCATGGAGAAGGGAGACAACTCTAACACCCAATAAATCATACCAGGTGACATGATCAACCTTTGTCCCCTACTGTAGCCTCTTCCTAAAAGAAATAATCCGTCTTCAACCGCTGTGCTCCTCTTTGGATATGTACTTCCTAGAAAGGTACATCTGTCAGAGACATTTAAATCTCTGTAACACTGACCTCTCACCTACATTTCCATGGTACATTAACAGCTGCTTACAGGACAGCTATGCATAAATACCTAGGGTCTTTTGAAAGTTAACAGGTGTAAAGTATATCTGCCATCTTCTGTATCCCATAAGTTACCCCTTTCTGTTGCCATTACCATCAAAAGGGTCTCAAAGTTACCCTTTTCTTCCATTCCCTCTGCCACTACCCTGGTTGATCTTGACATAAGAACTAATAATGGAAGGGAACTATGAAACTCGGAAGAAGCAATGCTGAGGACTTACCTCACAGGCTCCATGCTGCATCACTACTTGAGACATAAAGATCACATTTCCCAAAGTCTTAATATCATCTCCTTCCCATGCCTGAATAGGTTCTGAAAGGATCTGCAATTCCAGCTGCTTTCTCTTTCTCAGATCTTGGCACTGCCCCTGTGGATACCAAACAGAGTATGATGCAATGGGGATTTGGACAAGATGAGATGGGGAAAGTTCTCAGAACAAGTTCAAAACAAGCCATGGCTTTTGAGCCCTTATTTCTCACTTTATCCTTTGTTCTTATCCTATGATCATCTATGCTCCTGCCAGACAAACCAATACACTATGTAGCTGTTAGCCTTTCAAAGTCATAGGAAGAGGGGAGCATTCCCATTTTGTCAAAGCATCAAAATAAAGTGGTAAGAGGGGGGGTATTTCTCCCTCCCCATGAAGAGTCTGGAGAGACAAGGAACAGATTCCTACCAACTAGAGCCAGAAAAGCAATCAGCCCTTCACTACCATAGGTAAATAGGGCTGTAATTACAAAGCAACTTCATTATATCAAGTATGCTTACTCTCCAAAAAAATAGCAACTCGATAAGAAAAATGAACAAAATCACTCCCAGAGTTTTGAGAACAGAGACTGGCCAAATTTATTTATTTATTTATTTATTTATTTATTTATTTATTTATTTATTTATTTATTTAATGCCACTGTGAATCAAACTGAATTTATCATGAAACAGGCATGCAGTGTTCCAACTTTATTTAGGGAGCAACAGGACATTTTTTATAAAATATTCAGGTTATTTTTATTCCTAAAAGGATTAGGGAAAATAGATATGAGTGGCTTTCATGATGATTAAGTTGGAAATTCAAATTAAGAAACAGTTTGCCAATACAATAGAGAGTATGAAGAATATGGAGAGATATAAAACCTGTTTCAGAAGACTAAAGTTATCTTGGAGTGATTTAACAGTACTTATTCCAAAGTGAATACAAGTCTAAGCAAATGAGTTATTACGTTACTGCATCCAAATTAATGTAGTATAATTCTTTCTGGTAGTACATTTTTCTATAAAAGTCTGTTGCTTCATTCAACTAAGACTTTAAGAAATAAATACACTACAGATTTTTAAAGTGCACGTGTTTGCATTAAATATATTGCCACCATCAAAACAAGTTTTAACATGACAAAAAGGAGACGTGTTTGCTTTGTGCTGGGAGCCCGGTACTTTGGTTTGTTGCTGTTACTGTTCAGACAGGGTCGTGCAGCTCACTATGTAGCTGAGGCTCTGATTTGAAAGTGGACCTTTTGTCTCAGTCTCCCAAGTGGTGGTCTTACAGGCCAACCCCACCATGCCTGGCAGATACTTGAATTTGCTGTACTGTTTGCTTGCCTGTTTTTTCAAAGGTCTTCTATGTTCCTTTACATACAATGAATGCAAGAAAGACAGGTTACAACCAGTGCTATGCCATGGGTTTGCGTGAGCTCTTCTACAAAACTGAGCCATGTGAAATGCTAACATTTTACCATTTTTTCCCTAACAACAGGAATAAATTTCTCACAATACCTTGCCTGATCTCCAGCTTTCTCTTTAACCACTGACACGTCAGCTACTTATCTTTCAAAAGCAATAAAAGTGAATTGATGGTGACTGGTAGGCCATAACCTTCCAGCAAGGATCAAAAGCCCACAGAAAGGATCCAAATCCCACAGAATGCTTTAGAAATGTCAAATATATCGAAACTTAGCCCATTACTCAAAATAAAGGGTTATTTTTTTCCTCCTGAAATGGCATTCAATGGTTTTACATCAGTAGGTTCAAGGAGATAGGTTAACCTTGATGCTCAAGATGTAAGATTACAGCTACCTCTGGTAGCAGTCTATATTAAGCAACTTCATTTTAGTACACTGTGTTTTTCCTTTTAGGAAGAATTTCTTTTTCATATGCAAAAAAACAAAAAAAAAAACAAAAAAAACAAGTTCACATCTTTTGGCACAAATAGTGAAATTCAGTATTGATGCCAATCAGTGAATGACAAGTTATACAGACATAGGGTGTGCAAGGGGGTAAATGCAAAGAAATTAAAAAAAAAAAAAAGGAAACCCCCACCTACACATCAATGCTTAATGTGGCCAAGGCTTTCAACTGCGACTGCTTTATATCTTCAGCCTGGCAACCTTTCTTAGGTAAGCATACTTTGTGAAGAACAAAACCAAATGCAACAAATCATGGGCCTACTGTGCTCAGAGCTTATTGTTTCTCTCCGGAGGACTTTTGCTTAAGGAAAGAAACGGCACACACAAATCACTCTTTCAGCAACAAAGTATACAAAATGGAGAAGGACAATCTGAGAACATCACCTACCATGAGTGTTTTGAATGCTATGATTGCTTTCAGAATATCCTGATGGTCTGGATGAGTGTCCTGTCAAAGGAATACATTTACAAACAGTATCAGCATGTGCATATATGTATATAACAACCTTCAAAATAATTAAGATAGATAAATAATAAAAACAGTATTAGAGGAGAATGGATGCTGCCATGGATGGAATGAGTTGAAAGTGTGACCACAAAAAGATAACCCAACAGAAGTGCATGTGTGTGTGTGTGTGCGTGTGTGTGTGTGTGTGTGTGTGTGTGTGTTGGAATTGTCTTGTATCTTAGTTGTGGTTGATTACATGAATCCACACCTGTATTAAAATTCAAGGAGGGGCTGGAGAGATGGCTCAGTGGTTAAGCGCACTGGCTGCTCTTCCAGAGGTCCTGAGGTTAAATCCCAGCAACCACATGGTGGTATACCACCATCTGTAATGGGATCCGATGCCATCTTCTGTGTGTCTGAAGACAGCTACAGTGTACTCATATAAATAAAATAAACACATCTTTTTAAAAATTCAAGGAACTATGAGCCAAAAGCAATTTTATTTCTTCTTATCTTTTAACATTTTATTTTTATTTTATTTTTTAATTATATGTGGCTAGGAGAGAATGTGTATGTGCACCTGAGTGTAGATATTTGAGGAGGCCAGAGACTTTGGGTCCCACTGGAGCTAACCACAGTTACAGGCAGTGATAAGCAAGCTGACTTCAGGGCTGGGATCCTTTGCAAAAGTAGTATGCACTATTAACTGCTGAGCTGTCTTTCCAGCCCCAGAACATTTCTTCTATTTTTATTTTTCTTTTTCTTTTTTCTTTTTCTTTTTCTTTTTTCTTTTTCTTTTTCTTTTTTTTCTTTTTCTTTTTTTTTCTTTCTCTTTCTCTTCCTTCCTTCCTTTCTTCCTTTCTTCCTTCCATCTCTCCCTCCCTTTCTCTCTCTTTCCTCTCTCTCTCTCTCTTTCTTTCTTTTTTTTTTCTTTTTGACAGAGTTTCTCTGTATAGCCCTGGCTGTCCTGGAACTCACTCTGTAGACCAGGCTGGCCTCAAACTCAGAAATCTGCCTACCTCTGCCTCCCAAGTGCTGGAATTAAAGGCATGCACCACCACTGCCCTGCTCCCAGAAAATTTCTTAATCACTTAATTACTAGAAGCACTGAGATCCTAAATTCTGGTCCAGTTTTGAATTCTTAACTTATACTATACAATTGATTGTTTTGCACATAAAATTAAAATGTACTGCTATTTTTCTTTTGAATTGACAAGCAAATTTGTTGATAGTTATGGTGTATAATATGATGGTTTAATATATGCATACACATATACACATTCACATTGTAGAATCTAGCCAATCACAATTGACATTTAAGACAATTTATAACATATCATATATTTAGTAACAACATAATAGTTGTCATTATTGAGGTAATACTTCCCATTTCCCTGACCAGCAAATAATGAACTCCACAGATTTTTGTATGCTTCGATATGGTTACAGTTTGGTCTGTCTTTCTTTCCTTTCCTCTTCTCTTCTCTTCTCTTCTCTTCTCTTCTCTTCTCTTCTCTTCTCTTCTCTTCTCTTCTCTTCTCTTCTCGTATTTTGTTGTCTAGGTTTTGTAGGATTTGGGTTTGATTTTTGAGAAAGATCTTGAAGCTGAGTGGGTAGGGAGGAATAGAGGATCTTGGTGGACTTGGAGGAGGGGAAAAATATGATCAAATATATTTAAATTTAAATTTAAATTTATTTTAATTAATAAAAATTGAATAAATAAGTAATATTTACCATTACTAAATAATTACTCAGAGGGACATCACTGATCCTGTAGTGCAACTAGTATTGAGGTATATGGACATGGTAGGCATACTTCACTTAGGAGTATATATGGATTCAGTTGAAGAACGGAGAAGGCCAATCTGCTCATACAGTCTCAGGTAGAAAACATGGTAGAACAAACTAGAGATCTAACTCAGGCCACAGGCAGGATTGTCCATGGAAAATTAGTGTGTGTTCTTTCACGGTAAATCTTATTTTATCAAGTGATTAGAAATTCGGATGGGCCTGTCCCAATGCTACACTCCCAGAAAGGGGGATGTAGCATTTGATGGTCCCAATCTGAAGGAAGAGTCAAAGCCAATGTGACCAAACAGAGGCTGGCCTAGAAACAGATGAGGCTTGCAGGCAGACAGGCAGGCAGGAGGAGCTTAACTGTGTGTTCCTGAAGTTGTCAGTACTGCAGCATTGTGTTGTAGCATTGAGAAGTGACAAGCAGAGGCCACTGGTTTCTGAATTTTTGTGATAAGGAAGGAGGGGCAAACCTCAAACCATCTGCTGAACTGGTTTAGCATACAGAAAGGCATCCAGAGGTCAATGCCTTCTAGAGCCCCAATTGAAATTTCATTCTGGCAACCTTTCCTCACCAGCTCCCCGCTGTCTCCAACTTTAGGGTAGCCCAAATACCCCGAGAGGAGACGGTTTTTTCACACGGAGGTGAGCGCTTAAGACTTACAAATTCTGACAAGAACAGTAGCTTTTTTTCTTTAAAGATAATCAGCCCCTTTAAAACCTCAAAACCTTTCCCCAGACACAGGAAGAGCAACTATGGTAAACACAGTCGTTGCCGCCCACGCCTCCACATCCAGTGCCAGATCACAAAAGAGCTGCGTGTTAAAAGATTTTGCTGAAAGGACCCTGATATAGCTGTCTCTTGTGAGGCTATGCTGGGACCTGGCAAACACAGAAGTGGATGCTCACAGTCAGCTATTGGATGGAACACAGGAGGAGCTAGAGAAAGTACCCAAGGAGCTGAAGGGGTCTGCAACCCTATAGGTGGAACAACAATATGAACTAACCAGTACCCCCAGAGCTCGTGTCTCTAGCTGCTTTTGTAGCAGAAGATGGCCTAGTCGGCCATCATTGGGAAGAGAGGCCCCTTGGTCTTGCAAACTTTATATGCCTCAGTACAGGGGAATGCCAGGGCCAAGAAGTGGGAGTGGGTGGGTAGGGGAGTGGGGTGAGGGAGAGGGTATAGGGGACTTTAGGGATAGCATTTGAATAAATGAAATAAATACCTTAAAAAAAACCCTCAAAATTTGGGTGCTCAGACTCGCTTATCAGACCTCATTGCAATTCCTAATATTTAGAAAAGATTGTAGCTACACTACAATCATTACGAGTACATTTTAAGTTCCTAAACAAAAATGTGAGTGGACTTTGATGTAAACACACTGGTGGGCAGTGGAGAGTAGTATTGGATCCATTTATAATCTTTAAGGAGGGCCAGAGTCAGAAAATCAAATGTCCACATTGTTCCCATCTGCGACAAACATCTTTTTCTTTTTTTTTGTATTTTCTTCTCCTGATTTTTGGAGAAAATGTTTTTTAACATTGTTTTGCATTGGTTTGCAAAACAATAGAGATTTGTAGGTCTGAATGCCAAAGAACCATCATCTACAGACAAGTTGGCAATAGAAAACCAAGGCAGTAGTTCTCAGCCGTCCTAATTCTGTAACCCTTTACATTTCCTCATGTTGTGGGGACCCCCAACCATAACCTTAATTCATTGCTACTTCATAACTGTAATGTTGCTACTGTTATGAATCACAATATAAATATCTGATGTGCAGGATAGCTGATATGTGATCCCAGTGGAAGGGTTGTTCAGCCGCTGAAAGGGTTGCAACCCATAGTTTGGGAACCACTGACCTAAGTCAATAAATGAGCACAGCCTTAAGGGAAGCAACAGGGCCAAGATCTGGAGGAGGAGAGAGGAAGAATTATAACTGTGTATCTTATTTGGTTGCATAAAGAGGGATGCTGGAATACCATCCAGGAAGAGGGAAGAACTCATCAAGTTGACTTGGAAACCATGATGCTTTCTGGATTCTTAATAAAGTTGGTTTGGAGGCAGACCATCTGCTTTGTGCAGTGCTGAGGACACCAGTTGGTAGTGGACCTTGCCTAAAGCTTGCCTTTCCTTACCTCCATATGTCGTTCCAGTTCTTGCAAGAGAGTAACATACTTTTCCAGTCGCATGAATGGTTTGCTGAGACTTGTTGTTAGAATGAGGATACCCGGGCTGGATGCACCTTGATTTTCCATGAATCGTTCTAGATCATCACTAGAGAAAAACAATGAATGTATTTTGAAGATTGCTAAATATCTGATGCCGAGTATCAACTTACTGTGTTAGTATATTTTGCACAGTGAAAACAGCCATTATTCATCTCTCCAATGTCATCAGTTCTGTGGCCAGCACAGGGGAGATGATGATGGGCCACACCTGAGATCCCTGGTGTTATTTACCCATTCAGCACTTACTAGTGGAGCAGCTACTGGGGAGAAGATTCTGTCCTTAGATAGTACTACTACAGCAATGAACATAAGTTCCCCACCTTTAAGGATTCTGTATCCGGGTGACAGGGTGAAGAGTCTATCAGATGACCTCAATCTCATGTTAAAATAGTATGCTTTCTTGATCAGTTCAAACATTCTACTCATTTGCTGGTCTGATGCCATGATTAACAACTTAGTAAACTCTCCATCTCACTCTACTCTGCTCTTCTAGAATCAAAGGCTATATTCAGGCAGCAGGGTGTTGGTATGGCTAAGCAAAGAGTTAATTTGAGTAAGACCTGACTGAGTACAGTTCTGCAGTTTATCTGAACATTCCCATAAGGCAGCATCTTAGTGGAGATACAAGTACATTTCATGACCCTAGAACTATAAATGTATAAATCTCACATGCTGCTTCCTCTTTCAGTACCTTTCCAGATTGTCTCCATCTATGAGGGCTGGGACTACAAGGTGATTCAATATACCCTTTGAAAAATAGAGAGGTGTGGTAGCAATTGCTGTCCTAGCTCTCAGAACATAGGAGAAACTCCAGCAATTTGAGGTCAGCCTGAGTGACCTAATGACATCTAGGGCACACTGGGATAAAGAATGTTGTATAAAATAATGAAAGAAAAAAGATGAGAAAGAAGGAAAGAAGAAAGAAAGATGGAAAGGAAGGAGGGAAGGGAGGAGAGGAGGGAGAAAGGAAAAGGAAAAGATACAAGAAAGATGGAGAGAGAATGGGAGGAAGGAAATGGAAAAAAGATAGAATTAGAAAGAGGAATCTACTTCCTGAGAACTCAATTTGAATCTTTTGCTTTCTCCCTTGACCACTTAACTCCCTTGGTCATCTGTACACATTCAGCCATTTCCAGATTTCCTTGGAGTGCTTTCATCCCTGTCCACCCCACCTCTATCATACAAGTCTAAGCCATCATCAGTTCCCATCTAGCAGACTGCTGTAGGCTAAGTGTTTCCTCAGCTTACTGTCTTTCCCTGTTCACCATCCTGCAATAGTGCTTTAGTACCATAACTTTCCCATCAAGAACTTCTAAGGTCGTCTTAACTTTTTAGATCCCTACTGGATTCACCAACATTCAAACTCACCCCATGCAAGAGTTTTCTACTAAAGAGTGGCCATGTTTTAATTGAACATACTTTATTTTGTGAACCCCAACTGTGGAATTACCACAGCTTGTGAAATGAGTTCAAAGAAACCCTACTATCAGCAATAGAGTATAAATAGAGTTGAAAATGGAGAAACTTGTAAGTGATCCCTATTTTAAATGAACACTCTCTCCTCAGGTTTCTGGGCTTAGTCAAGGATGCAGTTTCAGCAACCACACAGCAGCTCTGACTATGTAGTACTGTATGCATGTCAAGGGGGAAAGGGCTGGCGATGGCTGCCTTAGGGAATACTGCATCTCAACTGAACAGTTGCATCAAATCATCACTGTTCATCAAATCGTCCATTTTCACAGCCATGTTCTAGAAGCAGCTGAGGGTAAATGCCTGAGCCTCAAGTAACCCATGCATAAAACAGAAAACCAGGAGCTGGAAAGAGACTTGGTGGTCAAAGCATATACCTTTGCTCTTGTAAGGGACCAGCTCACAACTGCCTCTAACTCCAGTTCCAGGGGATCTGACACCCTCTTTTGGATCCTATGGGCACCTTCACTCACATGTACACATACCACCCCCCAGAAACATAATATACATGGATAAAAAGTAAAAGGAATCCTTTAAAGAACAGATAAAACTTACTTTCTAATTAAACTGTTTGGATTAAGCTAATGGAATTTGTAAGGTTACCATTTTATGCTAAGCATTTTGGTATAGGTGTTTTCTCCATTTTATAATTGAGAAACCTGAGGTCCAGGAAAGCAAATAGCTGGTAGTGGCTATGGTAGGTCTGATGCCAACCTTGGGACTGTCAACATTACCACCCTGCCTCTCTACAGAGAGGGATTTTTTTTTTTTTGTCAACTTTAGCCAACAGATGCATTATCATTACCTTTTCAAGACCTGGCTACAATCTTATCTTTGAAATCTCCTAGTACCCAGGATTTGCAGCTTAATGGATAATTGTCTGATGTTTAATTTCCAACCAAGAGATTAAAGAGGCATTAAAAGTCATCACTTATAAAATATAAGTAAGAAAGTGCATTTAAGCAGCCATGCAATCTAAAGAAAATAGCTTTGCTAGTTTCCTTTCAGTTTGGTAAATTTGCTTTGTGTTTCCTTTCTATGACTAAAGGACTGTCAATCTTCCAGAGTCTGCTCTAATTGCTGTGAGAGTTGCAGCAATTGATAGCATGGGCTCATGGACACTGTGCTATTGCTTCCCAAGAACCAGGCTAATTCTTAGACTTGGTAAATATTATAAAGCTATTTAACATTTTTTTAAAAAAAAATAACATGAGACACCTGTCTTGGATAACAACAGATTATTGGGAAGAAAAGAAACTGTTACTGGTGAAATGAACCCAATCATGTTATAGAGATACTATCTGGAGTGATAAATTGATTCCAGAAGACATACTTTATTTAGCTAAATAAGCTTAATATGGAAAGTAATATTATGTGTAAATAAAAATATACAAATGTATAATCATTATAGCAAAAACCCAATATGGTTTGAAGTAGTTTTTACTTTTAAATAGCTTTAAAGAAAATCTTATTTTATTTCATAATGTGTGTGGGTGTGTTGCCTGCATGTATTGTTTGGGTATGTATGTGTTGGATCCCCTGGAACTGGAGATTCCCATGGTTGGGGGCCAATATGTGGGTGCTGAGAATTGAACCCAGATCCTCTGCAAGAGTCGTCATTGTTCTTAACTGCTGAACCATCTCTCCAGTCCTCACCCCACTTTTTGGCTACTTGAGGAAGGTCTCATGTAGCTTAGACTGACCTTTGCTATATAGCAAAGGGTGGCTTTGAACTCCTGATCTTATTGCCTCAGATGGGCTTACAAATGTGTATTACCACAACAGGCTCAAGCCTTGCTTTTGAAGCCTAATATTCATAAGAAACACTTTTCAATGAATTTATGAATGCCATTTCAAATTCAATATACATTTGCTTCATAGAAAATATGGTTGATGGGGCTGTGTTATATTCTGGGTTGGGCTGGAAGAGTGGAGAAAAACATGCTATGTCATAATAACACTAGAGTGTTTAATTAGTCTCTATAACAATGTTCCTGGGGCCACTGAGGTGGCTCAGTCGGTAAAAGTGCTTGGAGTGGGAGTCTTTACAAGTGATCTGAGTGTCATCCCTAAGACCCACACTGGAAGGAAAAACTAATTCCTTGACCTCTACACTTGTGTTATTGTAATGCACCACACACACACACACACACACACACACACTACAGCAGAGAGAGAGAGAGAGAGAGAGAGAGAGAGAGAGAGAGGCACTAAATTGGTATGTCAAAAACTTTTTCTAAGGAATCTTCATGCAGACTTTTAAGGAGAATGAATACAGCCCTAACCTAGCAGAGGGTCAGTGACTCCTCCTCCCCACCTTACTCCCTCCCTAACAGCCTCTCTTTGGAATTGTGGTGTCCTGGCATGAAGCTTTCAGTTCTAGTCAGTGGAAAAGACACTTTTCTTTTCTTTTTTTTTTTATTCTCCAATGTTAGACTATCTGCTTTCTGTTTATTTGTAAACAGCCTTTGATAGCCTTCTAAATCAATACTATATAGTATGTGCTAGCTTTCAGTTCCTGATTCTCCTGCTTTCAATTATCAAATGCTGGGATTATAGGCACACCCACACCCACCACATGTGATTTGTCTGCTTTTTGTCCCCACCACTTTTTTTTTAAAATGGGACTAGCCAGTCTCAGTGCATTCCATGACTCCTCAAAGACAGAAACAAAACACGATTAAGGCTTAGAACTGTTACCTGTGTTCCTTGTCCACAGAGCAAATGGCTAGTTCTTTGGAGGTTTTCTCAAAGTCATCATTACTAGCAAGCATAGTAAACAGAGGATGAGGACTTAAGAATGAGAAAAGTATACAGGGTATCTGTGATAGCCACTGCAGTGGCAAGGGAAATGATGTTCACAACTGTTGGTGCACACTCTCTTCTCTTCTCTTGTCTCTCTTTTCAACCCTCTCCCTCGTGGAAAGGGTGGATGGGTGCTATACAAAAGCTCGGGGAAGAAGTGGGTATTTCTGTAAGGGAGCAGTTATTCCCAAGAAGAGCCAGAAAGGTACCTTAACAAGTCAGCAGGGGAGAGGAAGGGGAAATCCCAGAAGACCTCACCCAGTGGATCACAGAAGACAGAAGCAGCCATTCAAATATATGTAAATATGGGGACCCAGCAAAGCTGGTGCCTGATTACATATGCAAATTCAGGCAAGACTTCGCCACATTTACACAAGGCATCTTACGCAAGGCATCTAATTTGAAGGTTGAATCTGTTTTCATGGCCAACAGGTGCATGTGATCATTTCTGGTTTGATATTGCCACCTACAGACCCAAAGGCAGAAGTTCACCTGGGCAGGACAACTTGAGAAGGCAGAGAGAAATCCACTGATGTACCCTATTTCAGTAGAAGCCTTCATCAAAACACAACCTCAATCTGGAGTTTCTGTGAGCTTCGTTCAACTGGGTTTTGTATTTCATCTGTCATCAGTGAGCCAGAGATCCATGCAAAATAGAAGATACACTCGAAGCCCAACTGAGAAAGATCTCCAGCATTTCAGTTTAATGTCATCTCATCCATGGAAATAGGTCAGAAATTTACTTCTTGGGAGATTCCACTGAGTCTTCTATCATTTTAAGGTGGATTATAAAGTGCTCACAAAATCACCACTAATTAATATTCAAGGAAGGCAACTGATATTTAGAAGTTATTTGAATCCTACCATGTAACACAGCTTCTAACTGGGACAGTATAAAGGTGATTTTAAAAACTAGGATCAGATCAGGTAAAGTGCACATATACAAGCATAAAAAATAAATTAGGGGGCTAAAGAGATGGCTCAGTAGTTAAGATTGTTTGCTATGAAATTCTGAGTTCTATAGTTCATTCCTTTGTTAAAAACAAAGGTATCATGAATTTTGCAGGCAAATGTATGTGACTTAGGAATATCATCCTGAGTGAGGTAACCCAGTCCCAAAAGGACATGCATGGCATGTACTCACTGATAATTAGCCACAAAGTGCAGAATACCCACGATACACCCCACAGGCCCTAAGAAGTTAAATGAGAAGAAAGGCCTAAATAAGGATTTTGAATCTCACTTAGAAGGGGGAATAAAAAAATTATAGAAGGCAGATGGAGGGAGGGAACTGAGTGGGAGAGGGGATGAGAAGGGAGTAGGAGGGGTTCAGGATCAGATGTGGGGAGAGACAGGAGAGATAGCCATGAGAATTAATGGAAATCTTCAGCTGATGGGGTTGGGGGTGGGAACATCTTGAGGTTGTATCAGAGACCTGAGATATGGGAGGCTCCCAAGAATCAGTGGGGGTGACCTTAACTGAGACTCACAGAAGTAGGGATGTGAAACCTGAAGAGGCCACCTCGTGTAGCCAGGCAGGAACCCCAGTGGAGTAATGGGGACACCTACTCACAAAACTTTTGACTCCAAATTTATCCTGTCTACGAGAAATGCAAGGATGAGGGATGGAGCAGAGATTGAGGGAATGGCCAACCAATAACCAGCCCAACTTGAGATCCATCCCATGGACAAGCACCAATCCCTGACACTATTAATAATACTCTGTCATGCTTATAGATAGGAGTCTAGCATGGCTGTCCTCTGAGAGGCTCTACTCAGCATCTGACTCAAACAGATGCAGACACCCACAGCCAAACTGTGGATGGAGCTTGGGGACTCTTATGGAAGTATAGGAGAAAGGATTGCAGCCCCTAAAGGGATAGGAACTCCACAGAAAGACCAACAGAGTCAACTAACTTGAACTCTTAGGGCCCTCAGAGTCTGAACCACCAACCAAAGAACATACAGGGCTGAACCTAGACCTCCCCACACATATGTAGCAGGTGTGCAGCTTGGTCTTCAGGTAGGTTCCAAACAACTGAAGCAGGGGCTGTCCCTAAAGCTGTTGCCTGTCTGTGGAATCCATTTTCCTAACTGGGCTGTCTTTTCTGGCCTCGGTGGGAGAAGTGCCTAGCCCTGAGGAGATTTGATGTGCCAAGGTGAGGCGATCTCCAGGGGGAGCTTCCACTCTCTTAGAGGAGAAGGGGAGGGGGTGGGTGAGAGACTATAGGAGGGGAGACTAGGAGGGGGACAAAAATTGGGATATAAAGTGAATAAAAAAATAAATAAAATAAAGCGGTGAAAGATAAACACATTGTGGGGCTAAAGAGATGACTCAGTAGTTAAGACTGCTTGCTACAAATCATGAGTTCTGTAGTTCAGATCCCAGCACTCAGGTAACTAGCTGCATGTCCAGTAAATGCCTGTAGCTGAGCTCTGAGCGATCCAACACCCTTGTCTGGCCTCTGTGCTACACGGGTGCTTTCCCCTCTCCTCCCCACTTTCTCCAACACACAAACAAACCAATCAGGAAAACCAAGAAAGTAATGGTAAGTTCTATTTTCTTCAGTGAGCTATGCATAACAAATGCAAATAATACAGTCTCTAGAAATTACTCTGATAGGATATACCAGAGAAATATTTGCTCTTGAAGATGTGAAAAGATAAAGGGTGCCAATCTACTGTACCCTTTTCTCTTTTCTTCACAGCTACAGTTTCACAGATACCATACTCCAATGAAAAGATCACCAAATCCCTTAGAGAATGGTCAACAGATGCATTTCACCAAAATGGGCATGCCACCAACATATCCCATCCTCTTCAATTCTAAGTAAAAGGAACTGAATCCCAAGCAAGTAAGGCTGGAGAGTAGGGCACACCCCTTCCTCTAGACCTTGCATATAAAGTGGAGGCTATATTAGGAGATTAGAAGGCTGAAAATACTTGGGCTTCACGTGAAGGACAAGGGTGTCATGCTAGATGAGGCTCAGAAGGATGGCAAAAGTTTTCTCTGTTCTGAGTGGGAATGTTGATAGTGAGGTTTTGTGAATGACTGAACATTAAGAACCAGCAACTGTAACTTCCTTCTTCTAATTGTAACCTGAGACTGCTTCCCTACAGATACCTATAAAGACCTACTGAGACTAGCTAACTCCTCTTCCTGCGCTGGCTGTACTTGGGTTGTTGCACCATTGGTACCACTACATCAGAGTGCACATGGCCTCTGTGGTCACAGGTTTTCTGTTCACTTATCTGCCTGTGTTCATGTACTCACTCCATGAATCAGGTCAATCTCTGAAGCCACACTGGCCTCAGCAACTGGGTGAGCTCATTTAGACCTAGTCTCAGAAATATAAGGTGGATAGTAATTAAAGAATATACTGAACATTGGCTTCTGGGCTCTGTGTGCACGTGCATGTGTGCTCATGGGTGATTCTGTGCACATACAAAGTACAAAGCAAGGACATGTCCCAGCCTCTTTAGTTCCTTATCTGGTGGCATGATTTCTCTTTGCCATGCTCCTGCCAATGATTCGAGCCTCCTCACAAAAGCCAAAAAAAAAAAAAAAAAAAAAAAAAAAAATGTCAGCACCATGGCCATGAGCCATCTAGATTCAGAAGCCTTATAAAGTTACCCAGGTTCAAGTATTTTGTTATGGAAATGAACAACAGACAGTTATACCTCCTTTTTACTAAATTTTACCATTTTTTTACTAACATACCCAATGGTTCTTCTCAGATATATCTTTCTAGTTACATAAAGATGAACATTCTGCAAATGCAGAATAAATTCCACAGAAAAGTGGCTCAAAGGGTAAAATTAAAAGAGCAATGATAGAGCCCAGAGCTATTGAGAGCTGCCAGCAGAAAGTAATACTGAGCCTGGATGAAATAACCACTGGAGACAGCTAGCAGCTCTATTGAGAATTGCTGTAGACCATTAATGGCTTTGTGATTCCCATTCCCTACTCTACCCACCACTTCACTGTTGGTTGATGGGTATTTGCTAAATTTGTTTTTAAGTGACACATTAAAATGTATGAAAATATACATACCATACAAAAATATATAAATAAATAAAACTTGAAAGCAAGGGTCTTGTGGCCCAAGCCAGTTATGCGAGAGGATCACAAGTTTGTCCTGTCTGGGCTATAAAGGGAGCCTGAAAATTCAGTGAGAACCTGCCTCAAAATAAAAAAATATAAAAGAGGCAGAATGTTTGTGTATCATGTCATAGGTTCAATCTTCAGTATCAACAAAAAGGAAAAATATATAAATTCAAAATGTTCTAATATCACAACCATGGCAGATAACACAATAATAGCCTACCATGCAGACTAAAAATGAAATTTAAAAATTAAAATATTAATGAATCATGAGATAGACATTAGAAAAACTATAAAATAGGACATTAAAATGAAAATTATGTAGAAGAATGAAACACAAGTATGCACTTTTTATCGATATATTTTCTCATTCTTTGGTATTTCTGTTTTCACTTTTATGAACATTTCAAAATGACTTCTCATCAAAATAGCTTTTGTAACATTCAAGGTAACCACAAAAAATCCTGTATAGTAGATGTACTGGCTAATTTTGTGTCAACTTGACACAGCTGGAGTTATCACAGAGAAAGGAGCTTCAGTTGAGGAAATGCCTCCATGAGATACAACTGTAAGGCATTTTCTCAATTAGTGATCAAGGGGGAAGGCCCCTTGTGGGTGGTGCCATCTCTGGACTGGTAGTCTTGGGTTCTATAAGAAAGCAGGCTGAGCAAGCCAGGGGAAGCAAGCCCGTAAAGAACATCCCTCCATGGCCTCTGCATCAGCTCCTGCTTCCTGACCTGCTTGAGTTCCAGTCCTGACTTCCTTTGGTGATGAACAGCAGTATGGAAGTGTAAGCCGAATAAACCCTTTCCTCCCCAAACTGTTTCTTGGTTATGATGTTTGTGCAGGAATAGAAACCCTGACTAAGACAGTAGACAACCAAGAAAACATAAGACAAGAATCAAAACATACCAATAGAGTAAATCACTTAACCACCAAGGTAGATTGTAAGACAGGGAGGCAAGAGGAAACTCCAGTTGAACTTGAAAACAAGTTAAAAATGGCTCTTATTCTATTGACAATTACCTGAATGTAAATAGAACTGAATGGATTAACAAAAGCAAGACTCAACGATATGTTATACAGAAGAAACTTGACACATCTAAAATTAAAAATGAAGGTGGCTAGATGTTGTGGCTTATGTCTGTAATTCTAACACAGAGTCAGGAAGATAGGTCTGCAGCCAGTCTAAGTTAGACAGGACGGTTCTGTCACAAAGATGTTCTATACAAATGGAGTCCAAAAGAAAGCAGGAATATTCACAAAATAAACTTTAAATCTCAAGCAGTAAAATAACACTCAATAACAATAAAAGAGTCAATTCAGTAAGACAGGACAACAATTCTATGTACTCAGTATATGAAGCCCAAGCAAGTAAATATGTAAAAGAAATATCAATAAACCTGAAGGAAGAGACAAACTCCAACATAGTAACAACTGGAGACTTTAACACCTCTCCTTCAGCAGTAGTAGACAAGCACAACAAAGGAACATTAGAATAAAATTGTAGACTAGACGAAAATGGACCTCATAGACATGAAGAAAACATTCCAGACAGCAGCTGCAGACAACTTATTCTTCTCAGCAGCATATAGAACATTCTCTGGAATACAGAGAACAGCAGACTAAAAACAAATCCAACATGATGCATTAATACTGTGGGTCTATAATAAGAAAAACTTTGGGAACTACAGAATTCCATGTAATTTAGGCAACTTAGTATTGAATAACCCATGGATCAAGGAAAGACTAAGAAAAAGATACCAAAAAAAAAATCTCTTTGAAACAAATAAAAATTGAGATACAACATGCCAAAAATTCTGGTACACAGAAAAATACACTAAAAGGAAATTTTCATTTCTTCTTTGAGACAGCTGATATCACAGAAGTGCACAAAGATCTTTGGAGATTAGTATGAACAATTATATAGTCTCAGGTTGGATAGAAGAAATGGAGAAATTCTCAGACATATACTTTACCAAAACTGAAACATGAAAAAATTGAAAACCTAAACAGACCAATAAAGCAATGACATTGAATCATAAATAAATCTTCCATCCAAGAAAAGTCCAGGACCAGTGAGTGTTACTGATAAATTCTTCTTTTGAAAGAATAAATACCAGTTCTTCTTAAATTATTCCAAAGCAGCATATTTAGAAGATTATTCATCTTGATCAAGTGAAGTTCATCCAATGGTATAAGCACGGCTCAGTATTCACCAAATAATGAACACAATATACCACATCAGCCCAATGAAGGGCCAAAACCGTATTATTTTATGGTTATTGCCTTATTGTATGCAGAAGTACTGGATAGACTTCAGCCTGCCCTCATTATAAAACCAAACAGCTAACATTATACCAAATAGGGAAAATACGGATTCTTATTTCTCTAAGATCTGAAACAAAACAAGGATGCTCACTTTCACCACTTTAATCCAACTTCAGTACAAAATTTCTAGCCAAAGCAATCAGGAAGAAGGCAAAAAAGGAAGCTCATCTAAACTAGAAAAGAGGGAAACAGATTGCCAATGTTTACAAATGGTGTAAACATATAATAAATGATATCGTACAGGAAACGATATATGTGTAAACATATAATAAATGATATCGTACAGGAAGAGCTCAAGACTCTCACAAGATATCTTAGAACTAATAAACAAACTTAACGACATAGCAAGATGGAAAACTAAATAGCATCATTGTGTGCCAATGCTAAATTATCTGAAATAGAAACCAAGAGAGTAATCTCAATTATAGCAGCTATCAAAAAATGAACTATCTAGGAATAAATTCAATCAGAGGTGAAAGATGCCTAAAGTGAGAATCATGAAACCCTGTTGAAAAGAAATCGAAGAGAACCCAAGGAACAGGAAGTTGGTTCTCTCTTTCTATTTCTATCCTGAAATCAAACTCAGACTGCCAAGTTTGTACAGTAAAGCTGTTAGCCACAGAGACATGGCACCAGCCCTGCCCATTTTAATAATGAATAATGACTTCCTGTGGGTAGGGGAGGGGGGAGGGTATGGGGGATTTTTGGGATAGCATTGGAAATGTAATTGAGGAAAATATGTAATAAAAATATTTTAAAAATAAGAATATATAAAATAGAAAAAAATACAGTATTTTGAAGTGAAGAGATTCCTCAAAAAATTAAAAATAACAACTGGGTATGTGTCCAAGGGAAATCAGATCAGTATGTTGTAGAAACATTCGATTCTCATGTTTACCACAACACTATCCTCAATATCCCAGACATAGAACCAACCTAAGTATCCACTAACCAGCAAATGAAGACAATGTGGTACAGGTAAACAAAGAAAGAGTATTCAAAGAAAGAAAGAAAGAAAGAAAGAAAAAGAAAGAAAGAAAGAAAGAAAGAAAGAAAGAAAGAAAGAAAGAAAGAAAGAAAGAAAAGAACAAAATAGCATTATCTGTGACAACATAGATGGAACTGGAGATAATTATACTAAGTGAAAAAAGTCCAGGCAAAGAAAGAAAAAAATGTTATGATCTTACTCGCACATGGTTATTTTAGAAAGCTGGCCCCATGGAAGTTGACTTAGAGAGTTATGGAGCTGGAGGGAAAACCTTGAGCCATGGGTGTGAAGTTACCTAGAGAGGAGCAAGCTGTTCCATTGCACATGGAGATGATCCAGTTAACAACAGTACATCTTAACAAACTAGAGGAAATGATTTCACAAATTTTCATCATAAAGAAATGCTAAATGTATCAATATATAGATATGTTTAGTTTGTAAATATTAGACAGTGTGTGTGTGTGTGTGTGTGTGTGTGTGTGAAAACATTACTTGGTAAAAATAAAGCTCATTAAGAGATAACTACGAAAATAAATCTGATGATGAAAAAAATAAGTTCTTGATCCATCACTCATGAATGGAAAAACAATATGTGGGTATCTATATAACAGAATTCTTAAAATTATTTTTATTTATATGTATGTTTATGTGTTTATATGAGCCTATGCCCGTGACTATAAGACCAGAAGAAGGCATTGGGCTCCTTTGAGCAAGAATTACAGGTATCTGTGAGCCTTCTGATGTGGGAGCTGGAAAGCAATCACAGGCCCTCTACAACACCAGTACACACTCACTCTGAACCACGGTGCCGTCTCTTCAGCCCCCTCAGTATATATTTTTAAAAGATGTGCTGATAATTTTATAGTGTGTGGAAAGCTTTAAAAGACTGGCGCCAACACCAGGGAAATGTAAATTAAAGCTACATGGAGATTCCATCCAACTCCACTAAGAAAGCACCAACAGGAAAATGGATGCAACTAGAGATAATCATATTAAATGATTTAAGCCCTTCTCAGGAAGATAAGAACATTCTCCCCCTCGTTTGTAGTTCTCATACTTTATATAGATATATAAAATTCTCTATATGTACATGCCAGGGAAATGATGGAGCTAAACAGGGGAAGAGGGTTGAGAACTGGAGAGGGGGGGTAAAAGTTATGAAGGAACATGCCTAATACTCAACACATACTTTGTAAAATGTTTATAAAAAAACAAGTAAGTGCAATTTTAAAAATGATGGCCAAGGACTGGAGAGATGACTCAGAGTTTAAGAGCACTGGCTGCTTGTCCAGAAGTCCTGAAGTCAATTCTCAGCAACCACATGGTGGTTCATTACCATCTTATTCTCAACAGCCAGGAAATGGCAGCAGTCTGGAGGTTCATTGACTAAAGAATGGATAAAGAATTTATGGTATATGTACACAGTGAGATTTTGTACAGCCATAATGAAAGAGGATGGAACTGAGGAGACTTTAGTGAAATCAAACTGTCCCTAGTTTCATTTCTGTTGCTACATTAAAATACCCTGAATAAAAGCAATTTAGAGGAGAAGGGTCCATTTAGCTTATAATTCCAGGTTGTAGTCCATTATTGTGGAGAAGTCAAGGCAAGAATTTAAAGTAAAACCTCCAGAATCAAAAATAGAAAAAATAAACACATGGATCCTTTCTTGTTCTCAGCTAGTTTTTTTCTTCTCTTACACTGTTCAGAACCCCTGACTAGGGAGTAATGCCACCCACAGTGGCCTCCATCCTCTTACACCAATTAACAATCAATACAATTACCAAAGGTTAGTCTGAACTAGATAAATCTTCCTAGGGAATTCGAGCTTGTGTCAAGTTAAGTTAAAAAACACCAGCAGAGACAAGGGTCACATTTTATTTCATATGCAGAACACACACAATATATATAAATATATGTATGTGACACAAATGTAGATTTGATTGCAGGGAAAGAAAGGGGTTTAAAAGGATGGCAAAGAAGAAAACACACCCACATACAATCATAATAAAACTCATTATCATGTTTGCTGCCTAAAAATATAACTTAAAAGACAAAAAGGCAAAATGCTAAGTGAAAGTAGTCAGATACAAAAAAGCCACATATTACATGAGTCTACTTATACCTAATCCAGTATAAGTAAATGCCTAGTGATTGAAGTAGTTTAGGGTGGTTACCTTTGGTTAATTGGTGTTAGAATACATCAGGTGACTGTTACAGGATACATTTCTTAGGATGGCTAAAAATATTCTTACATTGACAATTGCGCAATTCTGTGAATACAGTTAAGATCAAGTCATTATATTCTTTACTTTGGGATGAGAAGCACTGGAAGTTTCTCAGCAGACTGTGACATAAGTTGGTGGTGTTAGACTCCTGAGAGCATATTTTATGATAATTCTTCAAAACTGCATTTATATTATAATTTACAGGTAAAATATCTATCTTACTAAAAACCATCTTTAGAAACCTGACTAATCTGACTTCTAACTCTATCACTTAAAAATTATGAGTTTTTGGGCACATTAGTCAGCCTAAGCCTGCCAGTGACTTAGCTGTAAGGAGAGCCGGTAATAATAGTAACTTCCTCATTGTCTCTTACTACTGCATGCCTGGTACATTTTCAGTGCTATTATTAGCTAATGTTCCCTGTAAGCAGTTGAGCCACTTGCGTTATAATGTCTATAATATCCACTCTTTTAAAAATACATTTTCTCTTTTTAACTTATTTATGATGGTGATGGTAGTGGTAGTGGTATATGTGTGTGTGTGTGTGTGTGCGTGTGTGCATTTGGTTGTATGTGCATGTATACTTGCAGAAACAAGACATGGGCCTCAGATGCCTTCCTGGATCACCCTCTTACCCTATCATTCAGTCTGAGACTCCCTGTTCTGATGGATTAGCTAGTCATTGAGCTCCAGGCTCTGCCTGTTTCTTCTCTCCCAGTGCTGACATTAAAGACAGGTACCTCCATGCCTGGCCTGGTTTTGTTTACATGAGTGCTAGAAGTCCCAACACAGGCATTTATATTTGTGTGGAAAACACTTGACCCATGAAGCCACCTTCCCAGGCCTGTAAAGTCTTATTCTTATTCTGATGGGAGCTATCATTCAATTTTATTTTTTTACAAACTCAAAACTAATTGTACTGGAGCAAACGATTAAAGGAACTATCACACAGATCACAGCAAGTGTTAGGTTCCTTACCCCACTTGTTGTTTACCCATTTGACTTCCTGAGACTTGTGCATCAGTCAGCCCATAAGAAGTGGCACAGTTTGGAGAGAATGTTAATTAATTAAACAGAGAGTAGAAGAAAATATTAAGGACCAGTAAAACAACGACTGGGGAAAACTGGCTAAAAACAGCATGTCAACACATGGGACAACACCCAGATCTCTCACCCTGCACAAGAATTATTTCAAAAAGTGATCAAAGAGCAGAAACTTTGAAACTGCTAGGAGGAAACACTAAAATTTAGGCACCCACTTTCTAAGAAGAACTCCCATATGCCAGGAAATCAAGCAAGATGTGCCATATGCAACTACAGAGATGTTTTTTAAAGCAAGCAGCCTTCTACACTGCAAAATAAACAACTTAACAAAGAGAAGGCCTACAGAAGGGGAGAGAAATCTCCTCCAGATTGTCAAACAAACGCATTCTAAAAACTCAAAAGTGCAGTTGCTGCAGAGCCACCCTGACACTCATACCTTTTCCTTTCTTTCTTTCTTTCTTTCTTTTTTTTTTTTTTTCAGATACTGGGCAGAGCCTGAGCATAGTTTCTCTGGTACTTCAATTACTGTCATCATCATTTCTCTGATGTTTCTGCTATGTGTCTGCTTCTTTACCATATGACTGGCCTCCCTGCTGGTTTGGCTAAAATGACAATCTCTCTGTCCTCTCTCCCCTCTCTGTCCTCTCTCCCCTCTCCCCCTTTTTCCTCTCCCCTGTCCCCTGTCCTCTGTCCCCGGTCCCTTCTCCCCAACTCCCTCCTCCTTGCAGCTGGTGGGATTTACAGCTAGCCTTCCCTGGTATTTTTCTTTTTAATTCTAAGTAGAGTTTCTACAAGCTTCAAAAAAAAAAAAAACAGCTCAAACTTATCCAAAGAAGAAATAACACAATAAATAAATTGACAAATTATCTAAGTAAGCACTTCCCAAAAGGAGAAGCACAAATCTAAAATTTATGGGGAAAATTCAATATTTACCCAAAGAGGAGATGAAAATCAAAACTGTATTAGGATTCCCATCTCACCCTGAGTCTGATGGTTCTCATCAAGAAGGCAGTAACTAATGCCAGCAGATACGGGAAAGGAAACTGTTATCCATGACTTTGGGAATAGACTTTAGTCTAGCCTCTATAGAGCAAAACACTAAAATCAGACCTGTGTGTATAACAGACAGGAAAGCAGCTCTTAACAGGGATATCTGCACACCCATGGTTACTGAGGCTCAAATTGTGATAGCCAAGCAATGGAATCAGCCCCCTTCTGTGTGGGTGGATGTGGGTGTGCACCTTTATAGCTATTTATATTTATTTATCTTTCTATCTATCTATAGTGGACTATTATTAAGTCACAAAGAAGTGAATGTTGTTTGCATCAAGTATATAGAAATAAAGGTCTTCATGTTAAAATAAGTTTAATTCAGAAACACAAAAATCACACATTTTTTCATATTCAGGAACTAGAATTTAAAAAAAAAAATACCATGTGGTTTGTGTACTTGAGAGGATGTGGCAGGAGGACGGCCAAGAGTTTTATACCAGTCTGAACTATGGGCTGAAATCTGATCCTAAATCAAAACAAAACAAATACCAACCAGAATGCAGTAAACTGAATACTGAATACCTGTGATTCAATAGGGAAGAAGTAAGTTAAGAGAGTGGATATGACTAATTCAAGATATGTGCATACGTGGAAATGTTACAGGGAAACCCAATGATATGTGCAATTAATATATAATGATTACAGTGTGAGCAGTAATAGTTGGTATGCGTAGTGTTTACTCACTAATACAAAATCTTCCCTGATTTTTTTCCTCTACCCTTCACCCAACTAATTTGGTATGAAAACATCGCAAAGTCTCCCAGTATCCTTTCGACAAATCCCTTGCCATACATGTCTGCAGTGTTTCACTTGATAATTGTTCTCATCTCCCACAAAGAGTGGGGCCCTCTTCTTCTTGTATGGTACTACTATGCTCATCAGTGTACACACAATCTCGCTTACAGTAGGAGCTCAATAAATTATTTGTTGCATTAGTGGGTGACCAAAGCCATGGAACAATGAATTCAGTCTTAGCCTACAGAACAGAGAGAATCTAGAGTTGATCTAGAGACCTTGGATTCCCAGAAGATGCCTGCCTGAGCAAGGCTATCACTGCAGGACAGTTGTGCTGTGGCCAGGCCATTACCTGTGCTGGGTGAGCACGTTGACAGCTGAAGGATGATTTGCACAGTAAGCCAGGTACATCGATTTGAAATGAGGCATGAGGTTCAGTAGGCAGCCTCCTACTTTGTGCTGGTTTTCTGGAAACCTGTAAGTAAAACATGTCAAGTGTGGAACATAAAGTAGGAAGCAGAAAGTTAAAGCATTTGCAATTGAGACCAGAAGCAGGTAAATCTTTTGATGAATTACCATAGGACTTATGTATGTATGTATGTATGTATGTAGACTGAAAACACTTTATCCCTGGGATGCAGTTTTTGATGGCTGATTAAAATTCTAGCCACCAGGCTGGAGAGATGGTCTGATGGTTGGGAGAACTGCCTACTCTTCCAGAGAACCCAGGTTCGATTCCCAGTACCCACACGGTGGTTCACAACTGTCTGTGACTCATGCATATGGTGCACAGACATATGCAGGAAGAACACTAAGTAAAACTTTGATGCATAAACTTTTCTTGACACACCAACATTCAAATTCATACCAAGCTCAAGTACAGGTAAAACTGATTGAATTTAACAGCATAACATACCTTACCCAAAAGTTCATGGCATAAAGCTCAGAAAACAGCCAATTCCCCAATTTCCATAGACGGATGAAAGTTACCAGTTTTTACAAGATACACTCTCTGGAAAATTAATTTTACACTAAAAATACACTGGCAGATGATCATTCCAGTGAACTTTGTAATATAATGTTGACCAATTCAGCCATCAGATAGTCATCAAAGCCATGCCCTGGGGGTCAGAGACATGGCTCAGTCGTCCTTCCAGAGGACCTGGGTTCAATTCTTAGCACCCTCATATACTGGTGGCTTACAATTGCCTGTAACTAAAGTCTCAGGGCATCCAGCTCCTTCTCTGCTCTCCAAGGTTACCTCCTGTACATGGTGCACATACACACACACACACATACACACACACACACACACACACACACACACACACACACACATCGCAGGGAAATTGCCCATATACAAAAGATATAAATAAATCTATCTTCTAAAAAAATTATAGTGTGGCTCACATAGGACATATATTTTTCCTTCTCAAATCCTGTGTATGTTTCTAGTCAGAATATAACAGATGCCATACAAAGAGGCCTACAAACAAACATGTTGGGTACGGTGGTAAGTATTAGTAATACCAGAAGCCAGGGGTAGAATGATCTGAATTTCAAGACCCACCTCAACTACATAGTAAGCATGAGGCATGCCAGGCAGGACTGGAGAGATGGAGGTGCAGGATGGGGGATGGGTGGTGGGAGTGGGGAAAGTGAGGGTCAGGGCTGTAGCTCAGTACAGCCTTCTTAGAATGCACAAGGCCACAATCCAAGGAGCCAGAAAAGGGGGTGTCATTAAATGAATGATGTAAATATTTTTTTTCAAATAATCTGTGGCACATAAAATAAAAATGTCTTCTCAACATCAAAGCAATTATCATTGGTCCTAGAGAGATGGTGGATGGGCTTTTGCAGAGGACCAGAGTTCAGCTGCCATGGTGGCTCAAGGCCATCCACAATTCCTGGGGATCCAGCACCCTCTTCTGGGGCACAATATATACATGACGGCAAATATTCATATAAATAAAATAAATGTGATTTAAAGTTAGAAACAGTTCACTAGATGGACAAACTTTGTATACATTTGGCACTGAACAGCACCACTGTCTTTGTAGGCTTTTTAATCTTCATGTTTTTCTTTTGTTCTGGAACAATGTGTTGAAACCACAAGTGGTGTATCTGAGCCTGGCCTAAGCTTATAATTCCAATACGTTAGCGGTGGAAGCAAGAACAAAAAGTGGAAGCAAAAGTTCAAGATCAGCCTCTACTATAGAACGAGTTCAAAGCCAGTCTGGTCTAGGTGACACACTGTCTCAAAAATCAATTCATGTTTAACTGTGGAAGGAAACAGCAAAGCCACTGTCTTACTTACTTTGAACATTCTTCCAAGGCTTGGCAGAGTGTCTGTTGAAATGTGCATACTTCTTCAAAGTTTCCCAATAAACATGTAAACTCCACAGTACTCAGGCTGATTTAGAAAAGAGAAAAAGAAAAAGGACATAATGTACCAGTTAATAGAATGGAAAATTCTGTCAGTTGGAGCCCAGTTAGGCCCAGTTAGCTGCTAGCTTGCTGCTAGCTGAAAAGTATGAGAGAAGCCAATGTAACTTCTGCTGCTTTAGCTGCTGCTAATGACTCTGTTGTCTCTGCCCCACCCACCCACCCCCACCCCCGTATTTAGCTTCCTTTCTTGGTTCATCTTTTCTAAAATAAGAGCAATGATGCTAAAGAACATTGGTAGTAGTCAGGGGCATTTAGGTATTTTGTTAGGCCATGAGGAAAATAAAACATGTTTAATATCAAAGTATAAAAAATAGACTAAAAACACAACATGATTAGGAAGAAGGTAAACACCTGTGGTGTATTTCCTTTCTAGAAAACGGGAGCATGATTAAAGTATTTATGTTCAACAAGTACAGAAGGGAAAGGTTAGCAAAATCAGCTTTCTCTGAAATGAAAATATTCAAATAACAACTAAAAACACTCTTTATGAAAGAGAATAGAGGGGAGAAAATAGAACTGAATTTTGATATTGCTATTCGTAGGGTGGAATGGAGTCAAACAGAGGCAAACTGAATGATGGTGCAGCACCTCTACATGAGGAATGTTCCCGTTCATTTTTCCCTTACCAAACAGTAAGTGACACTAGAAACAGGAGTCAATCCTCCTAAGGCGTGGTGCACTCATGCCAACACTTTCCAAGGAGGAGCTTCCGTTATTCTGTGAGCTGAGTGCCACAGCGGTCTACATTTTACAGGTGAGAAACCAGGCACAGAGATGGTAGGTGGTGAGCACATCACCCAACATCAGAGAACAAGGCAGAGCAAAGAACTGGCATCCCAAGCATTCCAAGCCTACAGACCAGACTCCTAAGCACTTTGGGGAAGAAACTTGTCTGAAGAGTCACTTAAGGTAGGTGTGCCTCATATTCTCCTTCCTTCAGAATATATGATCCAGGGAGGAGGCTAGGGAGAAGGCACAGAGGTTAAGAGCACTTGCTGCTCTTGCACAGGGGGCAAGTTCAGTCCCCAGCACCCACAGTGGAGCTGCTTATAACTAACTGCCTCTAATTCCAGCTCCAGGGACCTGACACCCTCTTCTTGCCCTCCTCCAGTACCTGTGCCCACACAGCCTGCATCACATAGACAAATGTAAAATTAAAAATTAAAAAATAATCTTTTCAAGAAATGAGTGAAGATGAGAAGGGCAGGTCAGCCCCAAACACTTAGGAGAAACTCTAAATGGCTTCAGGGGGACAAGGAAACATTGGAGAGGGTAGAGGAAGAGTAAAAACACAGTATTCCCGTAAGAGACCCTCACAAATATAAAAGAATTCTATTACTACTACACACACACATACACATATATGTATGTGTATGTGTGTGTGTGTGTGTGTGTGTGTGTGTGTGTGTGTGTGTGTGTATGTGTGTATATATATATAACACATGTGGTAAGGCATACCTGTAATCCCAGCACTTGGAAGGCAGATTTAAGAGGGTCAAGGGTCTCAGCTTGAAGCTAGCTCTAAGTTACCTGAGACACACTGTCTCAAAACAAATTTCAAAAGCATACACATCTCATAGTTAAGTTGTGGGGGAATATTTGCAAAGAAGTTCTGCTGACTAATCTAAAAGAGAAGATCCCAGTAAACATTCCCAGTAGCCCCCAGCACATGAACTTCTCCCAGTTCCTCTGCTGTTTTGCCCTCTTGAACTGCAAACTGGAAACCCCCACCTCTTGTTGTCTGGCGGGGGTGGGGGTGGGGGGGTGGGATCTGGCAGTCTGCCAGTTTCTCTAGGTACTGCTTTGTCATAGCCACAGCAAACAGGGTCCCTGAACTTTTTGCGGCCTGCCCGGGGGACATTTCTAGCTTCTTTGCAGTCAGACAGTAAACAGTCTGGCTTGCTCAAATCACTGTGGCAAGAGGAAACGCTCTGACTCTGGTGTGAGTATCAAAGTGAGACTGAGGACAGGTCTGACTTTACTCTCACAGATCCTAGCCCCCTTTCAGGATTGCCAGTCAGCCCCTTCCTCATTTGAAATCTGACCATCTCCCTTCCAGGATGGACACTTCAGTGGCCCTCTCTTTTGTATGTCACAGCCAGAAGACAGAAGGTACATTTCAAATAGTGAGTGACAGGCAGGAGACATGGGAGTCAGTCTGGTCACTTGTTGGCTGTGTGACAGGCAAAGCGATGAGCCTGTCCAGACTTCAGTCTCTTATCTACTCAATGGAGACAGCCAATTCTCCCAGGAAACTAGAAAGGGTGACGTGCTGCTGTATTTCTGTATCACTCTGAGAACTGTGATTAACATAACACTTCACATTTCACATAATAAAACCAAATGCAGGAATCTAAAACCCTTCCATGTGAAGAATGCTTCCCACGGTGCTATGAGAACAGTTGAATGAAGATTCAACATGATGTTTTGCCTAACTAACATCATTTGGGGAGAGAAAAAAAAAGAAGAAAAACAGTTAACTACATTAAACTCATTTAAGCCTAAAGTTGGTAGTTTATACAAACTTCCTCAAAAGTCAGCTTTTCCTGAAGAGGGGAGGATTTTGTCTTCCCCTGTGTGAGCTAAAGTTTCTATTTTACTTACAGAGCATGATCACTAGCAAAATGTCATCAATTAAAGTAACAAATAAGAATAGTCAGTATTTGTTAAGTATGCTATCCCTAAAGCATAAGAAGTAAATGGTCAGTATTTTTAAAACATTTTAATTGAAATATAATTCCATCATTTCCCGTTTCCCTTCCCTCACTCTAGCTCACCCCCTCCACACACTCTCTCAAATCACTGGTCTCTTTTCTTGGATTATTAGTGTTAACATGCTTCTTATCATTTCAGGTTTAGTACACATTGTACATTTTGCTTTCAGAAATGCTTTTCCATCTCATTATCAATCACATACGCGTGAATGAAATGCTGGCTTGAATTGCTCTTCTAAACATTTGCAAAATGCCACACTCTTTCCACTCTGGGAGCATGGGAAAGAGGTCCAGCCTGGCAAGCAAAGGTCAGAGCGAGCATGAGAATTTCCAGTTTATGTGCTCTCAGAATAAAAGCACCAAAGAGTCCTTCTTTCTTTATGGTACAACGAGACCCATCACTTCAAAATGCACAGGAATGTGGAAGCTAAGAGGGAGATCCCACACACCTGCACATGGAAAGGACTAGTGAAAGGACTCTGTGTAATATTGCAGCCCTGTTCACAATAGCTAAGCAATGGAACCAACCCAGGTTTCCAAGCCTAAAGGAATGCACAGGGGAAATTTACTATCTATGTACAAGAAAAATTGCTTAGCTATAAAGAAAAATGAAGATGTGTCATTTGTAAGAAATTGATATAATTAGAAAAAAATAATATTAAACAAAGTAAGTCAGCCTCAGGAAGGCAAATATTAGGTGTTCCCTCTGATGTTTCATATAGATATTAAAAAATCGTATATGCGCGCGTGTGTGTGTGTGTGTGTGTGTGTGTGTGTGTGTGTGTGATGAAAATAGATGAAAAACTATGTAGGGTAATGAAAGGAAGTAAAAAGGATAAGAAAGAGAAGAATAAGGGAGTGGGCAAATATGCTTAATACATAAAATATGTACTTGTATGAAAAAAATTAACTAAAATATTTTTAAAGTAAATATTACAGAAACAGAGAGTAGAAGAGTGGTGACCAAGGCCTGGGATAAGGAGGATGGTAGGCTGGAGAAAAGGTAAGTTAAGGGGTACAGCTAGATGTGAAGTATAACATCTAAATGTTCTACAGCACAGTAGGGGTTTTAAGGGTGCCAAAATGTTACTGTATATTTCCAAATAGCTTATGAATATGATGATCACCCTGATCTGATCATTACACATTGAAGAGCTGTACTAAAATATCACACTTCATCTTATGATCATGTACAATTTTTTAGTGCCAAGTGTTGAAGATGTTTTTAATATTACATAGAAAAGAGGCAAAAGAAAAATATCCAATACACAAATTGTCACAGTCAGAATCTCAGATTAACTATTCCTTCTTCAGAAAGCAAGCCAAGCTCTCCAAAAGCAACATCTTGCATAATTGTTGTTGCCCTGACTATATTCTTGGCAACCTGTGATCTGTGGAAATCATTTTAAAAGGCAAAATCAATTATTCATTGGCATAGGAGCAATGCCTCCAAGTGCTGACATTAGATTCTCTCGCTTTATTTCACTAAGGGTTTAAAAAGTCTTACTTGTTATTAGACTGCAAGGGTCTTAGGTAAGTAACAAGAAGAGACTGAAGTTCTTTGGCATATTCTTTTTCAGTGTCCAAGATGTTCTGTAACACCTGTGGAGAAACAAGAATTAAGTTTTCATAACCATCAAGCAAGTCCAAGGTCAAACAGCTTTAGATCTTTACATCGATTTCCTAGAAAAAGGTGTCCGTATTTACTTAGGCTGGTGCTCGATGTAAGAAACACAAGAATACAAATGTACTTTATTTCACACTAGAAAAGTATTTTAGTAATTATCTAGCAGCTATTTATATCACATAGCTCATATGAACACAATTATCATGAATTACCCTCTACTGGAAAAGCCTTGCCACTTACATGACACTGGCCACATTTATGCTTTAAATGATTTTATCAAGAAATTTATCAAGGAAAGGGCTAAGCTAACTAATAAAGTTTTCAATGTTCTCATTTTATGAATAATAAAATTATAAAATATAGAGATTCAAGACAAGGAGAATTTAGGAATAATTATAACACAAAGGAGCAAGGAGTTTGTTTGTGTATTGCTTCTGATAAGACAAATTCTTACCATATAGTACATTCTTAAGCAGTGTTAAAAGTAGTCTTTCAATAAAACAAAGTCTTCTCATATGAGCACTTCAAATCCAAAAAGGAGATCATATTGTGAGAAATTTAATGAGGATAAAAATTCAATGATTATCTGGTATTAATAGCACAAAACTCATTTTTGTTCTTTAAGACAAATTCTCAACATAGTTCATAATGCCTAGAATTCATTATGTAGCCCAAACAGGCCTCAAACTCACCATAATTCACATGCCTTGGACTCTATAGTGTTGAAATTACAAGTCTTCCCTATGCTAGTGGTTATGCTGCTTACAGGTAAGGAGCTTCTTTTATATCTGAAGATGGAGACATTAGGTAGGAACCAACAAGACAGAGAGAAATATATATGGCTAGGAGAAACACATTAGTCAACCAAAATGGCAGAAACACACAGCTGATACTGTGTGTCCATGGCTTCCATATTAGATAGGTTCTATAGAGCTTCAACTTCCACAGGCTTCAACTAATTTCAAATTGAAAATATTTTTAAAATGTCACCTGAATTGAGTATTATAGACTTTTCCCCCTTGTCATTATTCCTTAACTAATATAGTATAACTCAAGCCTTTAATCCCAGCTACCCTTGGGCTTGATACAAGAGGACACCAAGTTCAAAGCCTACCGGGCAAATTAGTCAGGTCCAGTCTCAAGATAAATAGCGTGCGGGGGTGGGGGGTGGGAGGTGGAGCTGAAGGTGTAGTTCAGAGCACTTGCCCTAGCATGTGTGTGGCCTTAGGTTCGGTCTCCAGAATCAAGTAATTCTTGATATTGTACCAATTATTCATATGGCACACACACAGACAGGCAGCCTAGAGATTATCTGAACTCTAGAGAGGAGTGAAAAGATCATGTGCAAATGTTACACCATTTTATATAAGAGACTTAATAGGACTGGAGAGATGGCTCAGTGGTTAAAGGCACCAGCTTTTCCAGAGGTCCTGAGTTCAATTCCCAGCAACCACATGGTGGCTCACAACCATCTATAATGGGATCTGATGTCCTCTTCTGGCATGCAGGTGTCCATGCAGATAGAGCACTCATACATAAAATACATGAATAAATCTTTTTTTTTTAAAAAAAAAAGAGACTTGAATATCTGAGGAGGCCCTAATCCTTGTGGATACCAAAGAATGACAGTACTCACAAGGCAAAGCATGGTGCTGATGAGGTGGTTGAACTAAGTAGGGGCCCAAGGAGCCACTGGCTTTCTGGTGAACAACTGACCCGGGTAATGATGGTCCCAACTGTGCTAGTGGCTGACAGACTGCTTCAGTTTTAAGGCATAACCTACCTCATCTCAGATTGTGACATTTCAGGGACCATTGTGAAGCAGCAGTGAGATGCTGCACAGGTAGGTACTGGCAAGTGAGAAACACTTGGACCAGTTTAAGAGGCTAAACACATCTCTCCCAATAATAGCATCTATTGGCATTTCAGACCAGAAGTCAATGTTGGGAGAGGAATGCCCTATGTCTTGTGGGAAGTTAAGTAGCATCCCTGACATCTAGCCACTAAAGACCATCCCACAGTACAATTATGGCTATCAAAAAAAATGTGCTCAGAAGGGAAATATCACCTTAGTTGGGAATCAACGACTTAGAAGGTCGCAGAGTGGTTACCAAAGCTAAGGGTTTGCTAAGCATAAAGGCAAACACTTATTATCCCAACACTGAGTGAGGGAGCTGGGGCAGAAAGCTAGTTTGAGGGCAGTTTACATGGTAAGTTAAAACCAATCTGGGCTTATAATGAGAGAGGAGGGGGGAGACAGACAGAGAGAGACAGAGAGGGGGAAGGAGGGAGAGACAGACAGAGAGACAGGGAGGAAGAGGGAGGGAGGAAAGGAGAGAGGAAGAGGGAGGGAGGGAGGGAGGGAGGGAGGGAGGGAGGGAGGGAGGGAGGGAGGGAGGGAGGGAGAAAGAGACAGAGAGGGAGAAATGGAGACAGAGCCAGAGAGTCAGACAACAGTGAAGGGTTAAACTGTAGGCCCTACTGACTGCCACTCTTGTCTATTTTCAGTTCCCATATTGCTCAGAAACTACTCTTTAGAAATGTGAATTCAGAGATCTGAAAGTACTGATGCTCTCTGAAATTAGTCCAATGGTGAAAGAGAAATGTTACTGCCTCCAAAAAAAAAAAAAAAAAAAATCCAGTTCTGCTGAAGGCCATTAGAAACTGATATAGCTGTCTCAAGTAAGGCTATGCCAGTGCCTGGCAAATACAGAAGTGGATGCTCATAGTCAGCTATTGGATGGATCACAGGGCCCCCAATGGAGGAGCTAGAGAAAGTACCCAAGGAGCTGAAGGGGTCTGCAACCCTATAGGTGGAACAACAATATGAACTAACCAGTACCCCCACAGCTCGTGTCTCTAGCTGCACAAGTAGCAGAAGATGGCCTAGTCGGCCATCATTGGGAAGAGAGGCCCCTTGGCCTTGCAAACTTTATATGCCTCAGTACAGGGGAACACCAGGGCTAAGAAGTGGGAGTGGGTGGGTAAGGGAGCAGGGCAGGGGGAGGGTATAGGGAACTTTCGGGATAGCATTTGAAATGTATATAAAGAAAATATCTAATAAAAAAAAAAAGAAAAGAAACTGCCTTGAGATGGATGAGAAGAAAACACTGCATGCAAGAGTTGGCTTTGGAGGACAGTTGGAAAATGCTTTCCTAGTATGCACAAGGTCCTAAGTTGGATCCCCAGGACCACATAAACTGGGTATAATGGTTCGTGATTATAATCCCAGTATTCTCAGGAAGTGGAGGCAGGAAAATTGGGAGTTTAAGGTCATCATCATCTACAGAGGCAGTTCAAGGTCCACCTGGGATGTGAGACCTTCTCTTTAATAAAGTAAAAACTTATTAGTTTCAATCAAAGTGGCTCTTCAAGAAAGAAAAAATTTTAATTCTGAAGCAGACATGCTATGGGAAGCACTAATGGGACTCAATGGCTTAAAAAAAGAGGGAGACACAGAGGAAGTGAATATGGTCAACATTTGTTATATGCATGAAAGAAATTCATAAGGAATAAATACACATTTTTAAAGGAGGGATGATTTCTAATCTTCCATCTAGGATCCAAGGGGCAGGAAAGTCATTACTTCCTTCTAACATAAATTATATGGACAAGGTGAAAAAGTAAGCTAGGATCTGTGAGGAAAGAGGTTATTGATGACATCTATCCCAAAGAGTGGGGCGAGAGTGGATGCTGAGAACTCAGCTCCTTAGCAACAGGAATGTAGAGCTGAGACTATTCTATTGCTCACATCTCCGTGAGGACGATGAAAGAGTACCAGGTACTGCTGGTACTCCAGTTGCTTCTTTTCCCACTTTGAATCCATTCTTGTGTCTCAGTTCATGGCATGGTAGCTGCAACATTCCCAGTGGGGACTTCTCTTCTTGGTTAATCCTCTTAGGAAACAGACTCAGAAACACACACCTGAAATCTGTCTCCTAGGTGATTCTAAATCTAGTCATGCTAATGGTTCTGAAGATTATCCATCACATTTTGTCTGAAGAAGAAGAAGAAGAAGAAGAAGAAGAAGAAGAAGAAGAAGAAGAAGAAGAAGAAGAAGACGACGACGACGAGGAGGAGGAGGAAGAGGAAGAGGAGGAGGAGGAGGAAGAGAGGATAGAAGCGATGACTCAGTGGGTTAGAGCACTCACCGCTCAAGCATGAGAATTTGATCAAATGTCGACACCCACATAAAAAGCCAGGCATGGCCACTTGGTAATGTCAACATCGTGTGGGGGTGGAGACAGGAGACTTGCTGGCCAGCAGCCTAGCACCAGGTTCACTAAGAAACCCTGGCTCAAAGGAATATATGACAGTGATAGAACAGAACATATGACATCCTTTTCTGATCTCTGTATATTCTCCATACATGTGTGTATGCATGCACACGTGCGTGCACACACACACAAACAAACACAAAAGCAGACATAAACACAGGCACAACTGTTATGTTAAGGAGAAAGATGTGATCATATAAAATACTCAATTAGAACAACAAAAAGCAGAAGAAAATAGAAAAATAGAGCAAAGAACAAGGGGGTAACAAGTACTAAACAGTAACAAAGGGGGTCAGTGAGATGGCTCAGTTGGGTAAGGTGCTTGCCGCCAAGCCTTATGACCTGAGTTCCATCCCCACAGGTAGAAAAAAAGAAGAACCAATTCTGCAAGTTGTCCTCTGACCACCACATGTGCACTCTGCTGCATGTGTACACACAAATGTACACACAATAAGTAAGTAAGTAAATAAAATGTAATAACAAACCTAATTCAGGGTGCTGAAAGGACCGTTTCCTAAATAAATGCTATTAGAAAAACTAAACAGGCATTCAGAAAAATGAAAACAAACTTTTTTTCTTGGTTTTTCGAGACAGGGTTTCTCCGTATAGCCCTGGCTGTCCTGGAACTCACTTTGTAGACCAGGCTGGCCTCAAACTCAGAAATCTGCCTGCTTCTGCCTCCCAAGTGCTGGGATTACAGGTGTGCACAACCACTGCCCAGCTTTTTTTTTATATTTATTTATTTATGTATATGAATACACTGTCACTTGCTTCAGACACACCAGAAGAGGGCGTCAGATCTCATTACAGTTGGTTGTGAGCCACCATGTGGTTGCTAGGAATTGACCTCAGGACCTCTGGAAAATCAGTCAGTGCTCTTAACCACTGAGCCATCTCTCCAGTCCCGAAAACAAGCTTTTAAGTTCATTTTTGTCTTAAAAGATAAGGTTAGGTAAGGCAGAAAGTGGGGCATGGTAGTGCCACACACCATTAATCCCAGTGCCCAGGAAGCAGAACTCTGGGAATTTTGTGAAGTGACTTCCAGGCACATAGTGAGACCCTGTCTTAATTAACTAAGCTGGAGAGATGGCTCAGTGGTTAAGAGCACTGATTGCTCTTTCAGAGGTCCTGAGTTCAAGTCCCTGCAACCACATGGTGACTCACAACCATCTGTAATGGGACCTGATGCCCTCTTCTGGTGTGTCTGAAGACAGCTACAGTATGCTCACATACATGAAATATATAAACTAAATCTTTTTTAATCAATTAATTAATTAATTAGAGCCAAAGAGTAAGGCCCCCACACTGACTTTTTGTCTCCACATGCATATGTACATGCACACACATACACACACACACATGGATACACATGAACCTACATATAAAAACAATGAACAGAATAAAGAGATAACCTACAAAATGAAGAAAAATCTTTTCAAACTATTATCTGCTAAGGTGTTCATATCCAAAATATATAAGGAATTCAAAGAACTCAAAGGTAAAAGAACACCCCATACTTTTATAATGAGCAAAAAATAACATAACCCACAAAAATCTGAATATACATTTTTCAAAATAAAACCTGTAAGTCCGCTAGCACATATATAATAATGCTCAACACCACCTATCATGAAACACAAATTCAAGGATTTTCACTACATTCCTGTTAGGTTGGTAATTACTGAAAATACAAAATTTTGGTCTGGGGATGTAGCTCAGTGGTGAAGCACATTTGCCTGGCATGCTTTGAGGCTCTGTGTTTGAGGCCCCAGGCCCCATAAAAAACATAACATATTTGGTTCTAGACCAAATTCAGGCTACATGAGACTTTGTCTCAAAATAAAGCCACAACAAATGGGAAAAGAAAGCCAACAATATGGCTCAGCTGGGAAAGGTGCTTGCTACGTGACCCGGCAGATTTCTGCAGCTTTAGAAACCATGGGAAAATATAAGGAGAAAACAGACTCCAATTTCCACAACGTTGTCCTCTTGTCTCCACACACACTCTATGCCATGCATGCTTCTGTCCAACACACACACACACATACAGAGAGGTGCGCTCGAGAACACACACACACCACACACACACACACACACACACACACACACAAAGGGAGCAAAGTTTTCTCATCACATTACTTCCTCCCAAACCCCAGGAGACTTTCCATACAAGACACAGAGCTGCCCTTGCTGTTGCTGCGGTGGCAGCTCTGCTCCTTGGGAATGCTGGAAATTCTTTCCTAAATTCACTGGGACTTTCTTGCTTTTTACAAACTCAAAAGAGTGGCTGATGAATGGAGCTCTCCCTCCCCAACCCCACCCCCTCTTTTCAGGGCACAGGGCATCTAATATGAAAGGATAAGGAGAGAAGCAGACAGAGGAGGCTATGTGCTCCTGAACAGAAGGCCTCAGTGGTGAGTCAGAAGGCAAGGAGCTTGGCAGACTAACCAACTTCAGAGCAGTACAGTTTGATCAGGATGAAATCTCTTCAAATTTACTAAGATAGGCTGTGTCCAGACACTGCCTGCACCTCCCTGGTTCTGTCTTCATGAGGCCAAGTGAGAATCCATTTGCTGAACATCTAGTAAAGGACATCTAATAATTGTATTAACGGTGCTTTGATGGGGGAGTTGATGTAAGATTAGATGGGAACATCTCTCATGTGGAATAACTTGATTTTCTAGTCTTATAAATGGGATAGTATTTTTTATTTGTCTCAGATATCCACAAATAAGAAGGATACTCAGATCATTTGAGAAATACTCTGAATTCATTTTCACAATATTTTTCCTAAACATTCAACTCCAAAGTAGTATGGATTTAAAAATACCCAACCAACAATAATCTCTTTATATTCGTATCTAGCTATAACATATACAGTGTATCTGTACTCAATAATAAAACAGTAACAATCCAGAGATGGCAACACATTCCTGCAATCCCATTACTTGGGAAGCAGATGCTAGAAGATTGTACATTCATGGACAATCTGGGCTATGCGCTGAATTCCAGGCTAGCTTGGCCAACAAAGAGAAACAGTCTTAAAAATAGAGATAGATAGATAGATAGATAGATAGATAGATAGATAGATAGATAGATAGATAGGTATGTAGGTAGATAAAAGATCGGTAGGTAGGTAGGTAGTAGATAGGTAGGTAGGTAGACAAATGGACAGACATATGGACAAACAGACAGACAGATAGATAGGCAGATAAGCAAACTGAGCATGCTTACTGTCCCAACACATGAGAAGCAGAGGCAGGAGATTAGAAATTCGAGGCTATCCTCAACTACATAGCAAGTTTGCAGCCAGCCTTAGCTACAAGAGATGAAACTTTAAAATAACAAACAATAGAATAAATTAAAAAACAGTAAAATTATTAAGTAATATTAACACAAAAGTTCTATATGTTTTCCCTTCTGGCCAATACGAAATGCCCAAGACCTTCTTTTTTCTTTATTAAATTTGAGATTTGATATAATATACATTGAAAAATTAAAATCATATCTATCTTTTGAGCCCAAAAATGAACCTCTAGGAATCTACTCTGCAGATCCTTAAATTCTATGGCTAAGGTGCCGCCTGCAGAATTGCTCCTAATTACTAAAGGGAGAAAGAATATGTATGTTTTCCAATAGAGGCTTGGTTATACAAACTGCAGTCCACCCAGTGTTTGTGTATAATAGCTGCATATGAGAATCACAAGAGTTGCTCTTTTGTATGTGCTACACAATACCGTACCACTGACTCTCAACATTTGAAAGTGTTGCAATCGGAAGATAGTGATATGCACAGCAGAGTGCAATATACTGCAGATCCACAGGGACACACTATGGCACACTTGCAACTGTCACTTGACTCAGTCATTTCCTTAAAAATGAAATCAGTAGAGGATCATTTGGAAGAAGTGACAAGGCCTGAAGGAAAATGGGAGGCTAGTTCTGATGAATCACGCCTTTTCATCTAGAAACCAGAGGAAACACGCTGACAAACAATTCTCCTCTGATCCCATGGCACCCCTAAAGCTCCTCATTGAGTCTTCATATCACTTACTGTTTATGTCACCAGTGTGGAACAAATTCACTGGATAGTGAAATTTAATTTTTGAAGCCAAATTACATTAACATACCTGTACAGAGGTGATTAAAAACTCTTTTTCATGCACAAAATGAAATGAATATGTAGTAAAAAGGCACACAGAACACTGGGTAAAGTCGGAAGCTGGACTGTGGTAGAGGTTTGGGGACATAGTGAGGCTACCAGGAAAGGCAACTTAGAGGCAATGATGACTTGACCTTTTCATTAGTGACTGGGCCAAGTCTGGAAAGGAGACAAGAAGGAAAGCAGAGAGTAGATTAAGGAGAATGATGCAATTTCTTTTTTCAAACGGGAGCTTATTTTGAGCATTACACATACCCTATTTATAGCTAATATAGTTTGACATATCTGTGTTTAAGCCAGAGCTATTTCACTCGTCTCTCTCTGTCAAAAGGCAGTCTTCCTTTCAGGCTCTCCTCAAAAATAGAATTGAGAATATTCCAGCAGGTGTTATGGGTTGATTGACTCTCAAGTAAAAATCACAGAGTACAATCACTTAAAACTCTTTACATGGTAGAAACCTGGGGACTTGCCTTCTTTTAAATAGACATTTAGGTGATGTCACTGAATTTCACCATGGTGCCTACATATTAATCATCTTCTCTTTCACCACTGTTAGTAGGTCTTGATCTGAAGCATTAGTCAGTACTGTGGATGCAAAACCTCTAGATATCTGTAAGACTCACAAGTATATGAAGACCACTGTAATGCAAAGAGCCTTGGAACCTCACAAAGCAAGTTTTTCCCATCTTTCCTTTGTGTGACCTCAAAATTAGCAGTGGTTGGACAAGTAAAACATCTCCATCTCCAGTTAAAACAAATTTGCTCTTTGAGCGAACACTCACCACAGTGTAGTAATTCTTGGTAAGTGGAGCAGTGTCAAATCCTTTGATAGCCTTAGGGGACAGAGGTCTCTCTGTAAAAAATGACATTTGGATAATGTTAATATCATACAATTGATAACAGAGGACAACTGACATACAGTGAAGAGTCGAAGTGGGAAGAAAAGGGAAATGGACCTTCTTAAGTAGGTGGAAATATCATTAACTGCACAAGATCAAAGTTCAATCTTCTTGTTCAGTCTCCTCAAGTTCCAAGGGGGAGGGAGACCAGTCAAAGAGTTAATCCATAGTTCAGCAATGGCAGAGCCAGGGCGAGTGCCACTCACAGTTTAGATTTATTTATAGAACTCAGGGTGTCCAGTTAATTTATTCACAACAGGTGAGTGGAACCAAGGCAACCTGAAGTGGATTTGTAACTTACAAATTAACACACAAGCAGGAAAGAACATATACCACCCATGCCTTTCTTGGGGATGCCTACTGTGGCAACGATAAAATAATAAGAATCTCCAAGTCACTGAAAATTTCTGTACAATTCTCCTCCGTTTTCTCTATCGTTTTAATATTATTACATTATATTACAAAACGCTGCCTTTATTTTACACAGTGAATCTTAGCCATTAGATAGTACCCATGGGATATCCTAGGGCATTCTTCCATTTAAAATGAAACACAAGACGCTCATATTTCTCTTTATGAGACAAGGCTTTACCATGTAACCCAAACTACCCTTGAACTCCTGATCCTCCTGCTTCGGCCTTCCAAGTGCCAGGATTAGAGGTGTGCACCACCACTCCTGACTATAACCGTTTAGCAGCATCATTGCATAGTATCTTTACAGCCTGTGCTATCTTTTTCTTCGTTCTGTTTTGTATTTCATTATCTTTCTATATTATACAACGTTTTAAACTCTTTCTGAACATAGTAGACTTCACATGACCAAGTAAGAGTATGTCATCACACATTAACACTTCTTTTATAAATAATATTTTTCAAGTTATGAAACCTTTATAGGCCAACTCTAAAAATTAAAAAAAAAAAACATAAAGGATGGCCTAGTCAGCCATCAATGGGAAGAGAGGCCCTTGGTCTTGCCAAGATCATATGCCCCAGTACAGGGGAATGCCAGGACCAGGAATCGGGAGTGGGTGGGTTGGGGAGCAGGGGAGGGAGGGTATAGGGGGCTTTCAGGATAGCATTTGAAATGTAAATGAAGAAAACATCTATTAAAAAATGAATCCTAATGATTTTGTCTTTTTATTCTTTTCATGTATATTTATGCTTGCATGCACACATACACACATCTTTTTCTATAGTCTTGTAATTCTAATATAATATAATTTTATGATTTTTCCATATACTTTTAATTTTAACTCTAATTATATTAAATTATTCCTAATATTTATTTGGGACTAAGTAGCATTGAAGATATTTTATTTCTCCTTAAAACATGCTGAAAAATGAAGATCATCTTATTTTATAGAGGAGAGAAAAGACCAAACCGGAGATGTGATACCCTTGGCCTAAGGTCATTCAGGTAGGAAATGGCAGAATCAAAGCCAAAGTTAAGGCATGAGTTGATAAAGAGGCTCTGCTCCCAATCAATAGGACTCTCAGAGACAGAGCTACTAAGGGGCTTGGTGAATAATACTGGGCAGAAGCTGATACAGGACTTCAGTTATATCTGGGATGGCCAGAAGGACTTGATCTGACTTCAGAGGCCTGTAGATAAGAAAGCAAAGCAATTTCTATGTAGGGAGAACAAACAAACAAACCACGATGCCGCATTCCAATATCAGTATTCAAAGGAGCTGTATGCCTGTAAAAATGAATGCCATTTGGACCATGCTCATAAGGCTTAAAAAAACAGCAAAGAAAGCCAGATTTGTTATTCTGATCATGAGTATTGTCCAGTTTCTGAAATCTGTGCTACTTCACAGTTCATCTTTGTCCACTAGTGGCTTATTAAAACTTTATAGATAACTAGAGATATGACTCAGTGGTTAAGAGCACTCTGCTGCTCCTGAAGATCCTAGTTTGATTCCCAGCACCTATGTCAGAAGGCTCAGAACTTCCTATAGCTGTGGTTCAAGGAGGTCCTGATGGCTCTGACCTCTACAGGCACTAGCACTTGCTCACATAAACCCACACTTAGGAACATCTGCATTTACATGATGAAACCTTGGAAAGAAAAAGACTTTATGGGAACAAAACTGAGTAATGTAGAGCCACCCCACCTGTTCCTTGAGATTGTAGACAAGAGTCGGGACCTGAACTCCAGGACTGTACTGTTGTGCCTGGTGTTCTTTCTTAGATTTAAAATTCAAACAGCATTTTGGAGGAAAGAGGATAGTCTGAGTTGTAAAGTTAGACCCTCTTGGGATGAAAAGAAAGGAGAAGGGAAATGGAAAAGAAATGGAGAGGTGGAAAAGAGAAGAATAGAGAAGAGAAGGAAGGGAGATGAGCAGGAAGACAGGGAGGTGAAACAACAGTGAAAGCAGAAGCAGTCAGAGGAGGGATGAAGACAGGAGTGAAATAATGAGCATTATCAAAGTTTTATCAGGCACATTTGCCACAATTTGTAGAGATTTTAATTAGAACTTAAGTTTTTTTGTTCAATTATTATTTAAGCTGATCTTAAAACAAAACTTTTGAGCCTCTTTCAGTGTGTCACATTCATAATCCCAGTCCTAAGGAGGCTGAGGCAGGAGGATTGTCATAAGTTTTAGACTAGCAAACGATACCTAGAGAGTTGCAGGTCAACTGAGCTACATAACAAGACTTCCCCCTCAAAAAAAAAAAAAAAGAAAAGAAAAGAAAGAAAGAAAGAAAGAAAGAAAGAAAAGAAAAGAAAAGAAAAGAAAAGAAAAGAAAAGAAAAGAAAAGAAAAGAAAAGAAAAGAAAAGAAAAGAAAAGAGAAAACCACTTTTTAGGTGTACAGCAAGGTCTAGAGCCACAGTACATGGAACATGCCCCATCTCCTTTGGTTTCAGAAACTAAGCAAAGTCAAGTCTGGTTAGTATGTGGATAGAAGATATCAGCAAGATGTGGTCACCAATCAGAGGCAAGGCCAAGAAAAGTGCATTCCACTTATGGAGTGCCTACTAAGACACAGCCAAGGGCAGGAAAGGCTGAAGGAATGCATAATGCAATTGAAACACAATGTTCACTATGCAAAGAAGAATGAAGGACAATCGTATACAAGAGAAGTAGATGCTTGGTGGCTGGGATGACTGAATGCAATGAAAAAGAGTTAGTGCTTTGAAAATGTAAAAGACTGCAACGGTAGGAGATCACAATACACTGAAAACATGTGAAATCGTCAAAGAGCAAATTTAATAAAGGGTTTACATTGGTTTTTTTAAAAGCAATAAAATCATCAAAGCTCTAATGAGACTGTGAAAAAAAGTGAGACAGAAAGAGAAAGAGAGAACACATTACTATTATCAGGGGCTATGAGATGGCTCAGTGGATAAAGGCCCTTTCCAATATGGCTGACCACCTGAGTTTGATCCCTATGAAGGAGAGAACTGACTCTCAAAAGTTGTCCTTTCAGTCTCTGCCTACACACACACACACACACACACAGAGAGAGAGAGAGAGAGAGAGAGAGGGCGGGGGGAGAGAAGAGAGAGAGGATTCATTTAATTTTATTTTATTTTTATAAATCAATTACCAGCCAAACAGTGGTGGGACACACCTTTAATCCCAGCACTTTAGAGTCAGAGGCAGGAGGATCTCTGTGAGTTCAAGGCCAGCCTGATCTACAGAGCAAGTTCCAGGATAGCCAGGGCTACACAGAGAAACCCTGTCTCGAAAAAGCAATACTACTACCAATAGTGGTAGTAATACCAACATCAGGAATGAAATAGTTTACTATTACTCGATTCTGGAAAATTGGGAATATTTTTTATTTAGTTTTGAGATAGGGTTTTACATATATGCCAGGCTGGCCTCTAATTTATTATGTTGCAGAGGACAACCTTGAACTCCTGGTTCTCGGGCATTCACAGCCTCAGTGCTGAAATTGTAGGTGTGTATCATAGTGGTTTACTCTGTGCTGCAGATGGAACCCATGGCTTCCTACATGCCATGCATGCACTTTACCACCTGAGCTACATCCCCAGTTTCCGGTGTTTTGTTCTTCTTTTGCTCTACATTCCTGCCTTAAATTCTCACCCTGTGAAGCTCTCTCTAAATTCTGCACTCAGCAGCATTCAGCTAAGAAATAAATATGTGGAAATGCTGAGGGCTAGTTCCAAGTGGCCTAATCAGACCATGAATGCATAGACATTTTTGGTAACATTGCTAAGGCATTGGAAAAACAAAGCTGGCCAAGTCCATTCAATTAATGACAAAGCACCAGTAAACATTTTTAACAAACAGCAATGTCACACGTGCAAGGGAATAAGAAACTCCCTGTTCCTACTGTAAAGACTCCTTTGCAGTTCGTTTTGTAAGCTTACCTTGTTTTTGCTGATGTCCAAATTTCTATTGCCTGTTGTGGGTGCCAAAAATAAACCTAGTGACAGTTTTTCTGGACATGGAGCATGTATGTGAAACAGCTAGGGTATTAAAACAGGAAGTCCAAATCTAAAGCTCAACCCTAGCTTTGGTTTACAATGATGAGGAAGAGTAGTTTTCTAACAGACCTTAATCCAAACCTAGTTAACCATGGACATAATCATCCTTCTCAACTCACTTAATGACTCCTTAACAGGATCAGTTGGCAAAAATCAAAGTTGTTGAAAATCTCCTCTTCCAACCCTGCTCGTTTCAACATGTTCCTGACATGGAAAATAAGAAGGTGTCTTTCCTTGTCCCTTTTTTTGGCTTTTTGCTTCCTTTTCCTTTCTTTCCGACAGGTTTGTTTTTTAAGGTAAGGTTTTGCCAGTAGCCCAGGCTAGCTGCAAATGCATGATCATCATCTTTAGCATGCTGAGCACTGGGATTACAGGTGGAACCCACAATGCCTGTCTTGGAAAAAAGTGAATCACTAAACATACTGTATCATAATAATACCTTCTCCCTTTAATCTGCAAGCCAATGATGCAAGTGTCACTCTTACGCTTTTCTGTCTCACCAGTGTCCAGGACAATAATTAATAACTTAATCACAATAAATAAGTCTTTGTTAGCTGGCCAGATGAGTGATAATGGATACCCTTAAGGAGTCCATCATCAAGGTGAACCTCTAGATTTGAAGTTCTCATCATCTCTTCCTTTGTCCTTGTAACCACATTTATAGGTTCTGTTTCAGCAACATCTTCTGCATTTATGCACTTTTCTTTCTCTCCACTGTCATTCACTATCTATATTTTCCAGGCCACAGCAGATGCCAGAACCACCACGTTGGGGAAGGTCAGCTATTTTTTCAAACCACATATTTTCCTCTGTTTATAAAAAGTTTATTCAGATATAAAGAAGACTTCACTTGGGTCTTGGAATGTAGTTCACTTAGTAGAGTTCTTGCATAGTACATATGATACCTTGGGTTCTATTTCTAGCACCAAATAAACAGGGCATGGAGAACAAGCCTACAACCTCTGTACTTAAGAGATACAAGCAGGATCAGAAGCTCTGAATTATCACCTTTTACATAGTAGATTAAAGGCAATCTTGGGTTATGTGAGACTCTATCTCTAAAAGAAAAAGTATATTAAAACACTTATTTTTAGAAAAATGTATAGAACTGTAGCTCATAATGTTAAGCAAAATAAGCTAGTCTCAGAAAGATAGATAGTACATATTTTCTTGTCATACACAGAATCTAGATCATATATGTAGACATCAAAGTATAAAGATAACTATGAGGGGAGGGAACAGTCTTAAGAGAGGTGTGCTGGTTTAAATAAGAATGTTTTCCCTTAGGCTCATATTTGAATGCTCAGTCAACAGGGAGTAGAACTGTTTGGTGGGATTAGAAGGATTAGGAGGTGTGTCCTAGTTGGGGTAGGTGTGGCCTTGTTGGAAAATATGCCACTGAGGGTGGGCTTTGAGGTTTCAAAAGTCCATGCCAGACCCAGTTTCTCTTTCTGTCTGCCTAGGGATCAGGATGTAGTTCCCAGAGCCTGCCTGCATGCTGCCATGCTCCCCACCATGATAATAATTGGACTAAACTTCTGAAACTGTAAGCAAGCATCCAATTAAACACTTTCTTTCATAAGAGTTGCCTTGGTAATGGTGTCTCTTCACAGTAATAGAACAGTGACTAAGACAAGACAGGAGAGGTGAAAATAAGGGTGATGTGTGGGAGAAAGAAAATATGGCATATTTTCTTTTATGTAGAATCTACATAATATGTATACACACATATAATGCCATTAAAGCAAAAGCGGGGTTATTCATAGGAGGAGGAGGAATAGCAAGGAATGTAGAGGAAAGCTGGGACAGGGAAGTAGAGAATATATAAATATAATAATGAAACTCATCATCTTGTATATTACCTTTAAAACTTAACGTTTAAAAATGTTAGTAAAAAGTAAGAAGCAACTTGAAATAGCCCCACCCCTCCTCATAGAGCTATAGCTCAAGGGTCCAGTCTGTTTTTATGATTTTATTCTCAAGGAAAGGCATCCTACATGCTGCTCTGGGCCTTCCTATACACATTCTTTAACTCACTCTCTCTACCCTTCCACCAGTCAAAAATCTTCTCAACCCAATTCAAGGGCTTCCCCTCAACTTAGGATATTGCTAGTCAAATTGTTTGTTCACTGCTCCAATCACACTTGCTTAGACCTTTATCTGTATTGCCGGCTCTGTCTCATGCTGTTACTATAGGTTAAGCACATAAGCCTAGGAATGTCCCAGGGGCAGAGCCCATGAGCAATAGGGTGTTGTTACAAACACCCTAAGTGGTTAGCAGATACTCAATGGACAAGATGAATGCAATTTTAACAACTACTTCATAAAATTCATTTATTTTACAATATGATGTTTTGCTGTTTCTGAGCCTGGACTTTTTACTGGTATATATTCATTGCATATAGCATGAGGTGGCATCTACACAATTTTTTCAAGTAATCATATACTTTGACCATATTCACCTTACACAAATATTTGTAGTTTGTTTTGCTCTTGATTTTTTTTTTTTTGAGACCAGGTTTCACTCTGTAGCCCAGGCTAGCTTTGAGCTCATGGGAAATCTCCTGTCTCACTCTTTGAAGTGCCAGAAATTGCAAGCATGAGCCATCACACCCAGACATTTAATAAATAGTAACTAAGCATAAACAAAGCAGAAAAGCATATCTGGTCTCGTGGTCCTTACATTTGAAAGGTTCGATGTGGGCAGTAAATGAAATAAAGAAGTAACCATGTTGGCTATTAGGGGAAGGAAAACAATAGAGCAAAGGTTGAAGCAGGGCAGAGAAATGGAGAGAGGCAGCAGGGACAGAATTCATCTCTGTCCTGGGTACCTCAGGAAGGTGCTGGCTACAATGTGCACAAGGGAGCAGACCTGACGGTCACAAAACAAGCAGCAGTGCTGAAATCTGAGGAGAGCATTGCCAATGACTGGGCAGCCAGGTAGGCCAAGAGGCCAGTGTGCATAAAATGGAATGGGTGATGGGAAATGAACTCACTAAGGACAAGGTTGGCTAGCACTACCATGGTGACATAGGTTTTAATGCTTTCTGGGAGGAGCCATGATTTGGGCTTCCCCCTGATTACTGAGTTTAGACTAGATTACAGAAGTGACAAGGACAGCAACAAGGAAGATGAGGACACAATGACATTGAGCTACATGAGAGATGCCCATGTGTGATCCACATACATCAGATCCTATGCTTTTCTCTTTTTTTAAAAAAAAAGATTTATTTCACTTATATGAGTACACTATAGCTGTCTTCAGACACACCAGAAGAGGGCATAAGATCCCATTACAGATAGTTGTGAGCCACCATGTGGTTGCTGGGAATTGAACTCAGGACCTTCGGAAGAGCAGTCAGTGCTCAACCTCTGAACCATCAAACACCAACACACCAAATTCTTCTTGCCTCTTTTTGCTGTTGTTTGGTTTTGTTTTTAAGACAGGGTTTCTCTGTATAGCCCTGGCTGTCCCCCTATGCTTTCCTTGCATCACAAGCTTCTTGGATTCTGAAGCCTGACCTACCCTCAGTAGCAATAGTGGGATGTTTCAGGGATCAGGCTCAGAGCTTGCTACTCTGAGTCTTAAAGCAGAGTATCCTAAGCCTGAAGGGAAAGGAGACCAAGGCCTAGGATGCTCCATAAAAGATCAGGCACATTGCTGTAAGACATCACAGTGAGAGACATGCTGTTCATTTCCAATGCCCTGTAAGCAATGCTTGGAATTTTCAGGCGAGGCAGCAAAAGCTGTTCCTTTTAGTTTTGCAGATGCAGCCACTGTACCAGGGAGCATCACTGTCAATCTAGAAAATGGTTTAGGGATCCTGACAACCAGACTATGTCAAAGGAAAGATACAGCAGGGCATAATGGTCAGCTGGAAAAATATTCAGAACCAAGAAATTCCAGGCAAGACCTGTGAAAATACGTCATAGTTTAAAAGATATGTCTCAATTCCCAGTAAATGAAAATGAGGTCTGGGACTCGGGATCAGAGGTAAATCGCTTACCCAACATGTATTAGGTAGGACCATACCCAAGCATGACAAAAACTGATGAGATGTCTGTACAAACAAATATTTATAAATCCTCCACAACACAAACACATTCCATTAAATGGGGTGCTCCTCTCCCCTATCCTAGAACACAGAAAGTGGTACAGCTAAGTTACATCTTAAGTTCTTGAAGGAATGTCTTCTAAGAGTGACAGTGATCTGAGAATCGCTGTGGAGGAAGAAGGGACTTCATTAACTATACTATACTTACAAAATATTTTACTTTATTTAGAGTGAGCCTATATTTTCATTAATTAAAGGTATCTTTGTAAAAAGATATTCTGTATATATGTGAGCATGCTGTGTGTGGGGGGGGAGGGCACTCCAGCCATGCTGAGGTCAAAGGGCTGCTCTGTGCAGTTGCTTCTCTCCTTCCACTTTTCCATGGGTTCTAGGGATCAGACTAGGGCCAAGCTGTGAAGCAAGCACCTTCACCCACAATGGCTCACTGGACCACAGTATTTTTTTTTAATTCAAAATTATTTGTTGTTTTAGGGGGCATACACTATGATGCATGTATGGGGGTCAGAGAGTAAACTTTGAGAGTTGTTTCTCTCCTACTGTGTGGGTCCTAGGGATTGAACTCAGGATGCCAGGCTTGGCAGAAACACCTCAATCTGCTGGACTCATCCATTTGAAAGCCTTAAAATAAAAAACAAGAAACTCATACAAAAGGAGCAATATACTGGGAATCCAGCTACTGAAAGGAGCCCTTGGGTAAAAAATTTTTAATTAAAAATATTTATTTAGCCGGGCAGTGGTGGCGCACGCCTTTAATCCCAGCACTTGGGAGGCAGAGGCAGGCGGATTTCTGAGTTCGAGGCCAGCCTGGTCTACAAAGTGAGTTCCAGGACAGCCAGGGCTATACAGAGAAACCCTGTCTCGAAAAACCAAAAAAAAAAAAAATATATATTTATTTAAAAATGAAGAGCTGTAATAATAGCACTTTTATCTGCTTTATCATGTACTATAATAAATTTGTTCTAGAAGGGTTCTATTGATTTCTGTTGTTAGTTGGTTTATTTGAGACAAGGCCTGGTATAGTCCTAGCTAGCCTAGAACTTCTTTTATAGGTAAGGCTAACCTTAAACTCTTAACCTGCCTGCTTCCACTTTTCCAGTGCTAGGATACCAGCTATCTGCCACAAGACTCTGCTAACTTCTGCTTATTATTCCAAGAAGAATATGCCTTCTTCTTCTTCTTTTTTTTTTTTAAAGAAGAACAAACAAGTTACCAAAAACCTCTAGAAGAGACTTCTAAAGAGCAGTTAGAGTCTATCGTGTGTTCATTGTTCAACAAAGGGAAAAGTCGCTCATGGTTTCCAATAAGCTAAGGACAATCTTGTTCTTAAAGTGGTCAGGCAGCTTTCTGCAAGGCGACTGTTATCTCTCACACATCTCTCGGGCAGTTTTAGGTCTTCGGAAAGGCTGGAGAGCTAAAACGGGAAGTCAGCTCTCTGCTTCTCTTGTTATTGTATTCTGCCATGGTGATTCTGAGAGAGGCGCAGGAAGGACTCTGCACTGTACACTCTGGGCTAGTCTCAGTGGGCAGAGAGGCTCGTGCTTACATACAGCAGTTGCTTGAACTTTGGATTCCTTTGCTGTTTTAGCTATCACATAATCTAAATACAGCTTTGTTTCAACATATCTAATTCTTCCCAGTTCTGTTCTAGTCTTATTTTGGACACACATGTATCAACTGTGTTAAGCAATTTAAAATAAAACATTTTCAATAAGAATACCAAGAAGGAACAAGTCTCACACTTAAGACTTTAAAAGCTTTACTTACCACTGGGTTTAATTTCTCGGACATAATTACTAGGGAACCATCCGGTTCTCCCATTTAATGTGCCTTCCCACCAGCCTCCTTCTTCAACTCGTGTGACATAAATGATGTCCCCTTTACACACTGACAATTCATCTTCATTCGTCTGCTTGAAGTTGAATCTTGCCTTTACTATCAACTGGTGACTTCCATTTTCCGTCATCTCCTAGAGACACAAAAGCCACGCCAGATTAGCTGCCTATCTAATTGTATTTGTACACAAAGTGGGATGGTCAGAATTACAACCCTGGGAATCTGTTCAGCAGTTAACAATTCTGGATCCTCTTACAGAGGATCTAGGTTTGATTTCTAGCACCCACATGGCAGCTCACAAACATCTGTAACCCCAGTTCTAGGGAATTTGATACCTTTTTCTGGCCTTCTTGAGCACTTTTATAGGTGGCACACAGACATAATACAGGCATTTTTTTATTTTTTTGCAATTTAAAAAGAGTAAAAGCCCCAAGCTCGTTTCACTTATTTACTTTATTTTGTGGGTTGTTTGTTTGTTTGAGACAATGTGTCATATTAACTCTGGCTGGCCTGGACTTGGCCTGGGCTTCACTATGTAACCTGGGCAGGCCTCACAGCAGCCCTGCCTTTCAGCCTCCCACAATCTAGGATTCCAGGCATGTGACATTATGTCTAGCTTAGCCTCAGTTTTGAATCTAGGAATCTATGAAAAGGTCTATGGAGGTTACCAGCGCCTTCAAATCATGCAAATGACTGCAGGAAGAAGATGACCTGAGCTCTTTCCTAGAGCCCATGGTGGAAGGGAGGGAGGAGGGAAGGAAGGAAGGAAGGAAGGAAGGAAGGAAGGAAGGAAGGAAGGAAGGAAGGAAGGAAGAAAAAAAAGGAAGTCCTAAAAGGTGTTCCCTAGTCTTCACATGCATCTACATTCATACACAGATAAAACCCACAAACAACCACCATAATAATATAAACTTTTAAAATAAAAAAAAAAACTGCATTTCTCAGAACATATATTTTTGAAGGAGTCACAGCTTTCATTTCCCTCTTCTTTTTCTAAACCTGGGTACTTAGCTGAACCAGCTACTAAAGTAAGTTAGTATACCATTCCATTCTGCTTCTGTCCAACATAAAACTTGGTGCAAATATTAGCTACTAACCCACTCTTATAAAAATCACTCCCATCTCACAGTTACTAACAAATCTTAACTAGACCAGCCTTCCGTCCTAAGTAAAGACAAGTTACACTGTGAGCAAAATTAGGCTGGGTAGGTGAAGGCACACATACATGATGTGAACACTTAGGATTTGAAGGGGGAAAGACAAGGAATTCAAGGGTATCCTCCACTACACAGAGTTTTGAAGGTCAGCCTGGGTGCCATGACACTACCTCATAACACTCACAATTATGTAAGTCCAAAGTTCTGGGATTAGCATCTGAAAGTCACAGACCCTTGTGAGAATCTGGTAAGCTCAGTATAGCTTTCTTTGCTCATATTCGTTTACCCACATGAGGTTTTACACTCAGTTTAAGAGACGGCAAAGACTATGGTGCCGTAGCATTCATCATAGAAGCTGTGACAGCTTCTTTGGGGGCTTCTTGGTGGTGATAGGGTTGATAGAGTGCTTAGCTGGCAAGCAAGAAGCCCTGGTTTGATCCCCAGCCTTGTACAAACTAAGTCTGATGGGACACACCTGGAATCCTAGCACTTAGCAGGGGGAGGCAGGAGGATCAGAAGTTCAAGGTCATTCTCCTCCCAGGACATAGCAAGTTTTATGCCAGGCTGGGTTATGTGAAAGCCTGCCTGAAAAAAACAAGGAGGAAGAAGTAACCTCAAAAAATAAATAAATAAATAAATAAATAAATAAATAAATAAATAAATAAAAAGCACCTGTTTAGACCCTCTTGAAATAACAGGTTGTAGTGGCCTACAGTAAGCCAGTGGCCTTGGACAAGAATAAAAGAACAGAAAAATGGCATTTCCTCTCAAATCAAAGCTTCTAAGGCAGTGGTTCTCCACCTGTGGGTGGCGACCCCCTTGGAGGTTGAATAATCTTCTCACTAGGGGCTGCCTAAGACCATCACAAAACACAGATATTTACATTACGATTCATAACAAGAGCAAAATTACAGTTATGAAGTAGCAGTGAAAATCATTTTAAGGTTGGGGGTCACCACAACATGAGGTACTGCATTAAAGAAAGAATCACAGCTTTAGGAAGGTTGAGAGCCATTGGTCTAAGACCGGATGCAAAGACAACTAGGCGACCCCGTATAGAGATTTATCATGGGCTAATATTTAAAAGTGGTTCTTCTTTTGAGACACCAGAGTTGAATATACAATGTAGCCCAGGTTAACCTCAAACTAGTGATGCTCCTGCCTCAGCTTCCAGAGTGCGGGGAACTAAGCTTCTTTCTTGCTCAGTGGGAATTCAAGGAAGGAGAGAGAGAGAGAGAGAGAGAGAGAGAGAGAGAGAGAGAGAGAGAGAAGAGAGAAACCAAGACCAGACAAATAGTGAGAATTTACTGATTGCCTGTGAAAGCCGGGTAATAACTCATTCTAATAAACTCCTGGGGTAGGGTAAATGATGGCAAAGTGCCATGAGGAGCACTCATAATGACTGACATTTGCATAGCATTCTCAGTTAAGTGACTAGCCAAGTTCTAATAAACAACAGAGCTCCACCTCTGAAGAGCTCCACCTACCTGCTTTCTCCCAGGATTCCAGCTTGAAGGGAAGTTCACTCTGTCATTCATACTCTGGTGACACCCCAAAACAAACAGAATATCTACCTCACCACATACGGAAATTCATGTGCGATGTTCATCCCACTTGACAGATTTTTAAAAGGAAGTGGTTCGGGAATGGGGGGCACGGATACTACTTACCGCCTTTTCCTCGCTGTGCTGCTCTGGAGCTGTGCTGGGAACGGCCACCTGTGGGTTTGTCTGAGAGCTGGTCGCAGCACTAAGAGAAGAGGACCGTCCACATGGTCTTTCTGAGAGCTGATCTGTGAAGAGAGGAAAAGGCATGGGGAAAACAAATAAATAAATAACACTCTAGGCAGGAAACCACCTAGAGCAGGAGAAAGAAGCTCCAGCCCAGGACATTGCCAAAGCCATCCTAGCAGCTCCTGGGACAATATGGCTCTGAACAGGCTGGGTTCTTAAGGCCTCCCCCTCCCTTTTTCCTTTTCAATGGCCAAATTTTTTTCTTCTTAACCTTACTGGCCACTGCTGTCCAGTATAATGAAAAACAGCGGCAGAACCACATTTTCTCCTAACCCATTTCCCTACAACTCTCCCTTACGGAACCAGTTGCCACAGTATGTATGCCCTGTGATCCAAGGCAGACCTATATCGGGTACCAAACAGCTGTTTGTGGCTCTTAATACTTTTGAAATATTTCAAATTTCTCTCTTTGTTTGCTGGCTCATAACTCAGGGGTTCTTTGCTTACATGTCAAAATATGTGTGGCCCACATAACATAAAGTCTCCCTGGTGTTTTGGGGTGGGGTGGAATATCAGAATGAGGGAGAGGGTGTGTTTGAGACAGATGCAATCTTGGTACTAGAATCATTTTGTAAAAATCAAACACAGGAGCTTTCTCTTGCTTGATTCTTTGTGAAATTTGATCAGGCCTGAGCTGAGCTGGGTGGTTTCAGCACACTGAGAGTGTATTGAAGGGAGAGGCTGGCTTCTTGACAAATTCAAATGAAGTTCTTTTCCTTTCCACTTATTTTTAAAAGATATAAACTGCAAAAGTCTAAAGCCCAAACATTCCCTAGGCGACAGGCTCAGCATCCGAGTAATCTCCTTGAGGCTGTGGGTTTTTACTTTCACCTCCTTGTATTTTTATAAATATCTGTGGTGAGCGAAGAGACTGTAAAACTTGCTAGAAGAGTTTGGCAAAGAAACATATAATTTGTGTGGCATAATGTTAGAATTATACCATCCTCCCTTCCCAGAACTGGATACTTGTCATGTGCGTTAAATATAGCTACTTGAATTAGCTGTACTCTCTGCTATATGCCTTGCAATAGCTCAAAAACCATTTTTTTTCCCAAATAGCAAAAGAACAACTTCAGAGAAGTATTTTTCCACATCTTGCCATTATCTACAGCTCTTTAGGGTAAAACTATAATTACTTGATGGCTTCCTAGATTCTCTGTTCTACTCGGCACTTGATTATATTGTCTGCTCAGTTCTCTAATTGGTTCATGTGGGTAAGTTGAGTCCCCATAAATAGATGGTGATTTTCTCAAGGGCAGGGCCAGATCATCTACTTCCTCCTTGGCACCTGGCAGTACTGAGCACAGTCATTTGGCTCTTAAGCCATTCAAGCAGCAGGATTCACGTTTGGCATAAGGGCTCTGGACAGTTTTGTGTGGATTTGAATCTTAGCTTTCTAGTTGGGTAACTGTGGGCCTGGCCTACCTAATCTATAATGTTGACTTTACCGTCCTTATATCCACCAGTGGTGTTTGACGGATTAAATGAGACCTCTCAGAGCTACTGAGACAGCCTAGACCCAGGGAAAGGACTCAAAGCACTTGAACTCACAATGGCTACTATTGATATAGTTAAGACATGATGCCACAGAAGAAATGGCTTTCTAGTACAGTTTTATCAGTTTCCTCTTTGCTCAGATTATACTTAATAATCTCCAATACAGTGGATATAAAATTTTTAAATAAGCTACTCTTTACATTCATTGGGAAATCTGAGGTTTCATTCCAAGTGGAAAGCTAATGAAAAGCTCCTTTTTATGACCTATGGAAAACTACAAGAAAATTATCTCTGCTGGAGAAAGGGAAGTGATGGCTGCTTTTTGTAAACCTTTTTTTTTTTTTTTTAAGGAGGAACTGGTCTTTCCCTTTTTTGTTTGTCTTGTTATACTCAGTTGGCGATCCAAAAGCTTTGCATGAAGTCACTTTTTGGTTCTTATTGTCATGCTAAGAATATTAGGATTTCATAGGTATGTATTCTTTCTTGTTATTCTCTGATGGATACATTTGAGTTATAAAAATTAAATATTTTATATTTTTAAAATTTGTGTGGGGGAGGGGAGAAATCTGCACCATTTGCACAATTGTGGCCATAGTTAGTTTCTACAAACATGGATTGCGATCACCCACGTGCCTTACCTTCAGTTGCTTTGTTGACAGCTAAAAGAGTATTCAGAACCTTGGAGAAATTGGCCCCCGAATAGAGGTCATCAGGCTCAAACACCTATTAGAAAGGAAATTAGAAACTGTAAGACACTGTATGTAATCAACTCAACAACTGAAACTGGGAAAAGACCCCTTGCTTTAGTATTCAAGAGGACAAACAATGTACAAGACAAGATACAAACCTCTGCATACCTTCTGGAGAAACTAGAGCAGCAGCTGAGCTGCCTAATGGCATGTGGCAGCCATCAGTGACTCAGAACAAAACAGCACTTGGGATATGAAAGGCAAGCTGAGAAGGTAGCACCCACCAGGAAATCTAAAGCGCATGCTCAGCCCCACTCTCCTGATCTGAACCTATGAAACTCCTCAGGCAGTTACAGGAAGCCTGTGTGCAGGGGTTCCTGTTACTGCCCAACACCTCTCCAAAGGCCTCAGAAGCCTACAAATAAGGCGGTGAGGCTTTCTGCTTCACATCTTATTAACTCTCCTCACTGGTGGCACTGGTACAAGTCCTTGTCTCTCCTTCCCCTTCCTCCCTGCTGCCGCCCAGCTGCCTAAGATCCCAATGCCACATTGCAGAACTGCTGTCCCAACCTGCCTTTTGCTCAAAGCCTCACTTCCTGTTTTCTGATGATTGATCTTGCCCTTCTCATCTGTGAGCTACAAGGATCTGACTCTCCATCTGCCTGAGCCTATGAGTTCTTCCTGGCTTTGGGTGACCTTTCTAGATATGCCAGGCCTTTCTGACACTTTGGCCAAGCAAGATGGGTCGCATCTGTAGTCTTCGCACTTGGAAGGCTGAGACAGGAGGATTACCATAAAATTTAGGCCAGCCTGGGCTACAGAGTGGGTTCCAGGTCAAGCTAGAGTGAGACCTGCCTAAAATTAACATCTGCATGGCCAGTTTTTGCAATCTGATAAGTTACTCTCCTTACTGAAAGTGTATATATTGATATATTCTCTATCTTTCTGTGTCTCTGTCTCTCTGTCTGTGTGTGTGTGTGTGTGTGCGCGCGCGTGCGCGCGCGTGCACGTGTTTGTTAGAGGACAAGTTTTGAGAATCAGTTCTCCCCTACCATATCATATGCATCCCTGGACATTAACTCTGGTTGTCAGGCTTGGCTGCAAGTGCCTTTAATCACGGAGCCATTTCACCAGCACCATTGTTTTCAATGTAAAATAAAATGTTGGTTTTAAAATATATTCCCCGTATTACGATATGTTGAGGCGTCTTACAGTCTCTGACACGTATATCAAGCACAGGCACAATTGAAAGGAGGCAGTCAATAATGTAGCTATTAGCCAAGCATGGTGACTCACACTAGTAATCACTCAGCAATTAGAATCAGGAGGATCACCAAACCTTCAAGGCCTGCTTAGTCTAGATAGCAAGTCTAACTACCTGAGTTTGAGTCCCAGAATTCACATGTGGTAGTAAAATGTTAACTCCTTAAGCTGTCCTCTGCTGGCCTCTATAATCATACGTATGGAGTGGACATGGGAACAAACACACATATACACATGCAGAGAGAGAGGGAGTGCAAGTAAGCAAATAAGAAGCACAGACAGACTTTTAGTAAAAGGATACCATTAATATTTCTGAAGAGTTAAATAGTACTACATCCCAAATGTTTAAAAAGCACGTTTCCAGGAACAAACTGAGATGTGTTCTATTTTAGTTTGCCAAAGCCAAGGTAAACACAATACAATAGATGGTGGGAGAGCATCCTGAACCCCAGGGGATGACTTAGTCAATCTCCCAGTGGGAGAGAGTTCATGATATCTATGCCAAAATGGTCACCAGGCAGATTCTCCATGTTTCCTTTGTGTTGTGTGTTCTTTTGACAATTTCACACATACACACATGTAGACAGTGCACTCTCATCACTGTCGTGCCATCCTCTCTGACAGTCCTCCCATGCCCCTATTATCCACCCACCCCCATGTCTCTTCCTTTTATTTGTTTTCTTTTGCTTTGTAACCCCCCTGAGTCTAACTAGAGCTCTCTGTGAAGTTCATTTGTTTTTAATCCTATCCTTCCAGTGGGATTGTGCTTATATGTGTTCCTGTGGATATGGAAAAGGTGGGCAGACTTTACAATAATAAGCAAAATGCAAGGCTAAAACAGAGACCAGAGTAAAACCTGGTATGCAAATCTCCCCTGTGTTTTACTTGTGTTCCTCACCCAGCTTGATGGCTTACATGTGGTAACACTAGTAATCTTAAAATATCCTGGTATTTGACCGAGTTTTAGAACACATGAGTTGATCAGAAAATAAAACATGCATCAACACGAGTCACTGCTCAAATGAGGAAGTTGCCTGGACTGCACCCAGTTCCCTTTTGAGAAAACCCAAATATGCTTTTACAGCTAGCCTGTTCTAGAGCAGCGGGAAGGATACAGGAAGGCATTGCACGCGGCCTTTAGAGACGAGTATAAAAACAATGCACAGGGGTTATTGTTTTAGAGCATTTGGTGAACCAGATACACCTATAGATAGGCTTCACCACACCATAAATTCCTAAGATCTAAATTGATTTTTTTTTTTGAGACAGGGTTCCTGTAGCACAGACTGGCCTGGAACATACTTTGCAGTGAAGGGTGACCTTGAACTTTTAAGCTTCCCGCTTCTACCTCCTGGGTTCTGGGATTAGAGGTGTGCAGCACCATGCCCTTTTCACGTGCTCCTGAGGATTAAACCTAGGGTTTTGTGTATGTTGAACAAGTATTCAACCAGTGAGCTACATCCTCAGCCTCTCCAAAATGAGTACTGGAAGCTCTACTCTAGATCTTTCTTCTGTGAACTTGACCTGGGCCCCTTCAGAGAAGGAAATATCATTTGGAGAGAGCATATCACTTCCATTCATTGCCAGCCATTGAGACCATAATGCAAAGGAGAAATGTGAAATTGAATTTACAGACAAGGATGTTCAGAAAGACCAAGTGCACTGGTGTCCAACTAGAAAAAAGTGGAGGAAATTCCCTTAAGGTGGAGTGAGATTGGACAAATGGGGTACCGCGCAGGTCACTCAAGTAGGAAGAACACCAGTTGTTTGTTCTTTTTCTTTGGTTTGTTTTTGAGACAGCTATGTAGCTCTGGCTAGCCTGGAGCACATTGTATACAGGAATTCTCTTTGCCTGCCTCTGGAGTGTTAGTATTATAGGATTGAGCTACCACATACCCAGCCTTAATGTCTAAAAATGGAGAACTAATCTGACTTTCTATCTGCAAACCCTGGGGCTTGTGGAAAGGTAAAGTATATAATTATCCAAAGTGCGTTTCAAAGTCAAAGTCAAATCATGACAGAGTTGTGATGATACCATCTGTTTATTGTCCAGTATATGACCAAGATTCTGTTAGCTGAACTTTCTTTATTCCTATTTAAGTCCAGAAATAAGGCACATGGTTCATTTAGATCCATGAAGGTCAGATAAACAGCAGTACTCCTACCCTCCATTCATTTTATTACTTCTGTGACTCAGACAAAAAAAGAAAGAAAGAACTTGAAATATTGCTAGAGAACCTGAAGGTGCCACTCCAACAATTGGATGGATAGGACTCAAGTTCACAAACAACAGAAACTCAACTCTGGATAAGCAATAGAGAAGACACTCAGTAAACATTATTAGGGATTCTTTTCTGAATATCGCCAGTCAAAGTCCACTCCAACATCAGCAGATGATATGAGACAAGACATTTAGTTTTGACAAGTTTTTCCATTCTGGAAATATGCAATGACATCAAACCCATTTTCCCATCCTCTAAATGTCACTTGTGAATTCTGAGATCTTGGGGATCTACCAGGGTAAATTATGCAAATATTATTATATTTATGACTTTACAAATATATCCTTTTGGAGTCACTCTCAGTTTCATCATGTAAGACAAGGAGACAAAGTAGAAAACACTCCTCTACCTCCTGGTCCATTTTCTCTTACCTTCCCCTTTGGACAAGATCTCACGGAGTCTAGTCTAGATCTCAAACTCCCTACAAAGCGAAGGATGATCTTTCAACTTCTTATGTTCCTGCTTCTACCTCCAACGCACTGGGCAAGCTCTATACGGTTCTGGGGAAGAAACCCTGGGCTTCATGCACACTAGCCAGGCTAGTGTGAGCTATTAACCTTACTGAGCTATTAACCTCCACTCCATCCCTCTCTAATCATATAATATGATCGCCGATTTGTTTGGCCCCTGCCATCTGCCCGGCTTGATGCTTAGAGAATAAATATATATGGCAATGATTTCGGTGTTTATGTCACCGAAATTTATAGTGAAACTTAATCTTTGAGGTGGTACTATTTGCAAGTGGTGACACTGGGAAGTTATTTGGTCCAAGCATTGATACCTTACAAATGGGATTAGTAACCTTATTAAATAGATGAAAGTGGGGCTGTGGCTCAGTCATTAGGAGCACTGGCTGCTTATCCTAAAGGACCAGAGTTAAATTCACAGCATCCACATAACAAATCACAACTCCAGATCCAGGAAATCTGACACCTTCCTCTAACTTCTGCTGCTATCAGGCAAACATGTGATGCAAGGGCATACACGCAGGCAAAAACTCACACACATAACACAAAATAAATTTTAAAATGAATAAATAGAAGGACCCCACACAACTGTTTTGCCCTTTCCACCATATGAGGGCACTGCGATCATGTATTTACCAGCTACTGGACTTTTCAACCTCCTGGGCCATGAATAACACAATATATTTCTGTTCTTAAAAGCTTATGCTATTCTGATATATCATAGACTAAGATTAAACTTTTTCATTTTATGTTTCTCACAGCAAGCCTGCAATATGGGAACTATTATTTGCTCACTTCCTTAAATGCGTAGAGTAAGACCCAGAGTAGTTGTCACAGACCAAGACAGTGATAGACCAATGCAAATACACAAGTAAGGAATTGGGGGTGTGGGTCAGTTGGTCGAGGGTCTGCCTAATTGGATTTGGCTAAAGCCCTGGATTTGCCTCCTAACACTCTGTAAATCAGGAGAGTTAAGGTAATCTCAATAGGGAGGAGGCAGAAGCAGGAGGATGGAGGCCAAGCGCATCTTCAGTTACATAGCAAGCTTGAGGCCAGCCTGAGATATCTGAAGCCTTCCCTCAAATGAAAACATGTACAAGTGGGTGCTCTGAGGGCCATTGTAGCCTTGTACATGTGCTTGGCGTTTCCATGAGACATAGGAAAACACAGAAAAGCCATCCGTGGGTTTGCACAGGAAGAAATCCCTTGATACTTCAGTCCAATAAGCATCTGTACCATCTGCATTTTGTTAGAATCCCCAAAATGACTAATTCTACTAATGTGGCAATGAGAAACTCCCCCATACTAAACTGCTTCCCAAGAGGCCCTGCCTAATTCCTGGGCTGTCTTTCCATTTCCCAACACAACTCAGGCTGCATTTGCCAGAGTCAAGAAGAGCAGTTAACATTCTGTAAGGCAGATGGGGGCGGGAGGGGGGGAAGCTTGTGGTTACAACAAGGAGCTAAGCCACCTCCTGACTGCCTCATTATCTTGCCTTACACACCTGAGTTAAGCAGTCACAGCTGCCAGCCACATCCTAGTTAAGAAAGGAATCCACCCCACCCCCCACCATTATACTTTGGAACCAGCAACTCCTTTAATGTCACTGTGCCTTGAGTCAACTCCCATTTCAGGTTAGAATTTCAGGTTTACATTGATCACAATTGGCTTCATCACGCTTTTTTTTTTTTTTTTTTTTTTTTTTTTTTTTTTTTTTGTAAAATCTAATCAAGTGAAAAACAAGTGATTCCATGGAACCACAAGGACATGCAGCTTCTCTTTCTAGCCTATTTAGAGAAAAGATACCAAATATTTAAGGACATTTCAGTGCTTCCCTGTTCAGCTCACTCTTATGAAAAGGAATCTTAAATTAACTGAGCTCATCATTGAATCTCATTCTCTAATTCTCACAGCTGAACACACTGCCTCTGCTGACCCCTGAACTTTGAAGGAAATGTCATTACATGGTACAGCTGAGGAGGCCAAGCTGAGCTGCTTAGTCATAGCTCGCTGGTGCCATTGCTTCTGGCTCTGTAACCTGTGAGGCTTCCACCAAGCTCCAGCTAAAAGCAGTCACAAAGTCAGCAACAATAATGCTCTTAGCTCCAAAATTGGACTCATTACCCACTAGCATTCCATTTACTAGAATACGGTGGTGGTATTTGTAGCCAGGCTAATAACAGCTTGTTTATTGATGGGGAACAAAATTAAAAGAGCAAACCCCGAATTCACTGGACTTTGATCCCTCCATTTCTCAGCATTTCAGCAATTTAGGAAACAGGGTCTGACTTGTGCCTGTAGTCACAACAACATGAGGTATTTTGAGAAGAGCTCTGGTGTGGGGGTCCAGAGACCTAAACTCTAATACCAGCATTGTCACTGGTAAACGGTTATGAGGATCTGAGGAAAGCAACACTTCTTCCCCAGGGCTTTGACAACTGGAAAGACTTTGACCAATCCATGCTAATGAAAAGTCTAAATAGGGAATCTCCAAGGCAACATCTTAGCAAGATCTCTGAGGTCTCAAATCTGGTTCAATTCTCAAGGCTATAGAAAATGGATTCACAGTAGCCAACTTCACCAAAGGCCTACTGTGTAAACTCAAATGTCAAATTCTCAGTGTTTGCTAAAATATGCTGTTAAATGGATATCAGGATTTCACTTCCTTATACTATACACAGTGAACTGAATCTAGCGGCTCAGGCTGTAATCCTAGGTACTTGTGAGCCTTGGGTGGGAAAAATACTAGTTCAAGACCTGTTTGGGTTATAGAATTACTTCAATGTCAGCCTAAGCAACTTAACAAGACACTGCCTCAAAACAGAAAGGGAAAAGGGCTGGGGATGTAGTTTAGTGGTGGACTGCTTGCCTAGAATTCATGTTACCTATACAGAGCAAGGGAGTTGATGGTACTGTGAATAAGAGAATAGACTCCATAAGTTAATTTTTTCCAAGAATGTCACTTAAATGAGACTTACTCACAAACAAATTCTATCTCTATCATCCTGCCACTAAACATTTGGATTGTGACTGTGACTACAGGCAGTTTGTTCTCTTGTCTCTGTGGGTCGCTATGTGGTTACTTTATATGACTACCACAGGCTCCTAGATGACTTGAACCTCATAGACTCCTGAGCTGGGAAGCCCAGCTTCACGGTGCTGCTAGGAGAGAACTAAGGCCTAAGCTTCTTTTCCCACTATTCACAGTCTTGCTTCACCAAATCGACTTCCCAAGCATCAGTGCACCACAGTCCAGGACGTTACTCTTTTGTGTTATGCCTTCAGGGAAAACTCCACAGTAGACATTTATTTTCAACTGAGGGTTCAGTGTTCAGGAAAAAGGAGAAGAGACAGGAGATGATAGAAACATCTGGCGTGGGAAGGCAGTCATTGGATTTTTTTTTAAAGACACTGCAATAGAGAATAACTAGCAGCAAGAGAAAGGACTTGTAGCACAGGAAGAGCCAATTGCTCTTGTAGCTCCCCCATCACCTCTCTCTCTCTGTCACTGTAGCTTTTTCAGAACCACACTGGCTGCCAGTTTTCAGGATGGAAGCGGGTGATGCCTCAGCCACTGGGGTCTCTTTATGTCAGAACCTGGGGTGGCCTCCCCAGCTGCTACCGCCACCCGCTTAAGAAAACGGACTGACTTCTGAGTCTTCTAAATGGGAATGAAGAACACATTTTTCTGGAGGCCTGGCATCACACCTGCTACATAGTCTCTGTGTATTTTTATAGTTTAGCCACATAAAGTAGGAAACGAGCTTTTGTGGGCCAGCCTGCAAACATAATCACCATGTAAAGCTTTATTTCTATGGGGGAAATGTTTGTGTTAGTAACAACAACTCACAAGTGAATATTTGGGAACTTGTCTATTTTTTTGTATCTTAAGAACACATTTCATTTAACCATTTATTTCTGTTCCTATTTTACATTTCATCCATTTACTCTGCATGGGCATATGAAGGTCAGAGGACAACCTGTAGGAGTCAATTCTTTCCTCCCACTTTGTGGGGACTGAGCACAGGATATCAGGCTTTGAAACAAGTGGATCTATCCACCGAGCCACCTTATCCTCCTCTATAGTATTTCAACTCTTCAGTGTCACTAGCCACACACTCCCAAATCAACTTCTAAAACCCACAAGGCTTTCCCCCTCTTCTTTTCATAAGTATGGACAAAGGGCATCGACATTTTAGAACTCAGTGGTTTGAGGACCAGGGTAAGTATATGAAGACCGAGAACCCCTCCAGTAGTGTCAGTATTAATGTTGTAGTAATCTGGACAGCTGGGGAGGGTGGTTTGAAGCCTCTGCTTTCACAGGGGCCTCAGATAACTTTGTTGGAGCCTTAAAAGACAGGGAAAGCAATCATCCCCTACACATTCTAGGTACAGAACACAGGACTAGTGTCGTGGCCTTCACACAGCAGAGAAACAAAGTTAATGAGCACAGGGACTACAGGCTTCCGGAACAGCAGTCCCTCTGTTAGTTTCCATGAAGTCCTCTATGGACCGACCTTCATGTTTCTCCTGAAAGAAGTTCTAAGGTGTGTGACGCTGCACAGCAGGGCCCTCGGAGGCTCTTCATAATCTACATGACTTTTTTTTTTCCTCTGGGACTACCAAGATTACTCATGCGGTTCCAGTTGGATGGTGGAGTCTCTGAAATCCAAACAGACCTACTGCTCTGCCAACACATGGTAAATCCATGATGAATAACAGTCTCTCACTGGTTGACTGACAGGCTGCTCTATCAGAAAGACTTACATGAAGACAGACCACTTCTACAATGTGAGACATGTAACACCAACATAATCTTTTCACTCTTAAACCTTCTATGTCCAGAAGTGCTCCTGTTACACAGTAGGATCTCAATAGATATTTGAATACATACTGAATGTTTCCATGTTCTCATCAATAGATAATTAATCATGACCACAGAAAAGGCATTGCTGAAAGCACAATAAACCCAGAAAGAGGGCTAGGGATGTAGCTCAGTGTTGCAAGTGCTTGCTCAATATATGCAAGGCCCAGGTTCAACCTCTAGCAGCACAAAATAAAATAAACTCAGAAAAATACCACTTAAGAAACAACAAAAAGAAAACCAGTCATCATCCAGCATTGCAGTAAACAACTCTCTAAACCAAGAAATACCAATGCTCATTTGAAAAGTTCAGTAATTAGTCCCTGTGACTTGGAAGTGCCCAAAGGCACTTCAAACTTTATTGCTGTGTATCTCTTGAATCATGTACCAAATATGGTCCCAGCCCATGAAATCCCATCAAAAACGCCATGATTAAGTATTCTAAAGTAAAGAAACATGAAGGATTTGTAGGCTTTCATTGCCTTGCTGAAATGGACTATCTTTTACTTATTGTATTATATAGCAGCAAAATAACAAAGAATACAAACTTTACCCACTGTTTCCTACACATGTTCTAAAACCAGCTTCAATTCACGTGCAGAGGATATGGCAAAATAACTCCTCGAAACAGGAAGAGGCAACATTCAATTTGAAAGACTATAATCTACTCATCCAAAGTTCTAACAGTAGCTTATCAGGGTGGGAAGAATATTGCATCAAAAGTAACTATCATTTTCCTTCTTTTATAAACAAGGTTTCATGTAGCCCAGGCTAGCCTGGACCTCACTATGTTGAGTCTGATCCTTGAACTTCTGATCCTCTGTCCTTCATCTCCCAAGTGTTGGGGTTACAGGAATGCATTGCCACATTGGTTTATGCAGTTCTGGGAACAAAATCTAGGGTTTCCTGGATGCTAGGAAATCACTCCATCAACTAAGCTACATTCCCATTACCTCTTTAATTAGAGATTACATTTAGCAATTTTTTCTGGCACTTCATGTTGCTGTCTTTGTGTAACTTTTTAAAAAAAAAGTCATTTTTCAGAGACAGCAATGCTTAATGGGTATTAGTTAATTAGTTTATTAGCTGGTTAATTAATTAATCAATTTTACAACATTTCATTAAAAACACCATTTTTTACCTTGGAAACAATCCAAGCACTGACTTGTTCATTCAGGAACTCAGATATCAGAGACATTGGTTACAGGTTTCAGTTAGCATCCACAGGTCAATGAATGGCCACCCAACAAAAACCTAACCTAAACTGCCTGCAAGATGACATTCATGAGTCAGGCCTGGAAGCTACTGCTTGTAATCCCAGCACTCAGAAGGCAAAAGCAGGAAGATCATCACGGGTTCAAGGTCCATTTGATTGGGCTACACAGTGAATGCACGACAGCATGAGCTAGAGTGTGGCCCCAAGGGACTAAAACGATGCTTCAGTGGCTAAAAGCACTTGAGGCTGTTGCACAGGACCTGAGTTCAATTCCCAACACTCTTGTGACAGTTTACAAAACGTCCCTAACTCCACTTTGAAGTGATCCAACACGTTCTTCTAGTCTCCATGGGCACTGCACCCACATGGAACATCTACATTTATGCAGTCAAGATACTCATACACAAAAAATGTGTATTCACAACAACAACAAAGAAAACAAAAAAGCATGTTCAGCTTTCTCAGGGAGTAGTGTGCAAAACTATTATCAAGATGATCCTCCTTAACAAGTCCAACCTTTCTCACTACCTCACTCTATCAATGTGCACCCCATGGGCTCGTCTTTCTTCATCCTTCCTCTTTTGAATTTATTCTTCTCCTTTATAAAAGGTTATATAGCACCTGAATCCCAGAGCTCCATCATGGCTCATTCATAAGGATTGTTCCAAACACTACTCATCATCATCCAGTGGAATTCCCTGCTTCTGAACTTGTCTTGCAGTTGGCCTCTAGATTCTGGAACCACTAACTTGGATACCTAGCTATATGCTGTTAAATTCCACCTTTTTTATTTGGTCACAGGCATGGTCCCACTGATTGCCAGCCTCTTTCCCAATCTAAAATTCAAACAGGGAACAGAGAGAAGTCTTCAAATTGGGTTAATAACACCTGTTGTTCTTGGGAAGACCCATGTCCATTCCCTAGCACCCATATGGTGGCTCACAACTATCCATGACTACAGTTCCAGGGGATCTGATTCGTCTCACCTTCATGGACAACAGACACATGTTGCAAACAAATCTATGTAGGGGGAAATTCATATACATAAAGTAAATATTTTAAAATAAAATTCAATTAGATACTTACATCAAGTATACCTGTTCTCTTGCCACATCTCTCCAAGAAAGAAGAGAGGGCAAAAGACTTTTATTTTCCTACTAAAACTTGATAAATCAGGACTCATATATTTTCTACCATTCTGTAAAACAAATTCTCTTGTTACAAAGTGCGATTGCGAGGCTTCACCAGAAGGAAGTGAAGTTGCCATCTGTGTCACTTTGGAAGAGGTCACAGGCAGGAATATTCCTTATGTAGATAGAAGTCTCATCTTGATAGGTCAATGAAGGAACCATGCAAGCATGAAGATTTGAGTTTGGATCCCTAGCACTGACATAAAACCAGGCAGATTCTATAATCGCAGAGCTGGACAGTAAGAGACAGGCAGATCCTTGGGGCTTACTGACTAGCCATTCTAGCAAAACTGATGAGCTCTAGGTACAATTCGAGTTCATATCTGAATAAAAAGGGGGAGGGCTGGCGAGATGGCTCAATGGTCAAGAGCACTTGCTGCAGTTTACAGATGCCTGTAACTCCAACTCTAGGGGCTCTGGTGCCTTCTTCTTGCCTCCTTGAGCACCTACATACATATGGCATAAATCACAGATACACATACATTCATTTACATACACAACCTTGTCAGTCTGTGTATGTATATATGTACAAACTTATATGTATGCATATGATAATATCAGGGCTGATCACTTGGAATTGATATTCTAAAAATATGGTGTGGGTAATCGAGGAAAATGCCTAACATTGACTTCTGGCCTTTTCATACATATGCATCCACAAGTACAAGTGCATACACATATACATACATACATACATACATACATACATATATACATACATATCAAAAACTTTAGAAAATAAAGAAGTCACCCCCACTTACACTAAGTTCCTATTTGGGGGGCACCTTTAACTTTTTTTAAGACAATGTCCCATGTAGCTGAGGCTGGTTTTGAACTCCTGATCCTCTTGCTTCTACCTCCAAAGTGCTGGGATTCTATGTGTGCTCCATTTAGTTTTCCATTCTGTTGTCTTTCCCACCCCACTACCTTTTTTTGTTTTTTGTTTTCTTTGTTTTTCAAGACAGGGTTTCTCTGTGTAGCTCTGGTTGTCCTGGAACATACTCTGTAGACCAGGCTGGCCTTGAACTCAGAAATCTTCCTGCCTCTGCCTCCCAAGTGCTGGGATTAAAGGTGTGTGCCACCACTGTCTGGCCTGTTGTCTTTCCTTGAAGGTTTTTTTTTTTTAATTCCACATCAAGAATTCCCAGGCACCAACTTCCTTTAGAGAATGCAAACAGTTTAAGTTAACATATCTCTCTCTCTCTCTCTCTGTCTCTCTCTCTCTCTGTCTCTCTCTCTCTCTCTGTCTCTCTCTCTCTCTCTCTCTCTCTCTCTCTCTCTCTCTCTCTCTTTTGGCTTTTTCAAGACAGGGTTTCTCTGTGTAGTCCTGGCTGTCCTGGAACTCACTCTGTAGACCAGGCTGGCCTCGAACTCAGAAATCTGCCTGCCTCTGCCTCCCAAGTGCTGGGATTAAAGGCGTGTGTCACCACTGCCCGCCCGTTTCTCTTATAAATGTCAGAGAAGCTACATCTACAAAATCTGACCAGCATGGATGCCTAAATAAGTCCCGAACAAGGGTGACATGAATAGACATGCTGACATGAAATGGGGAAAATCTCATGAAGCCTGTACCCCATATATAAAACTACAGACAACAAAGAGTATCGAAAAAGGTAGAAATAGTCTTCCCCAGGGAAATTAGCTATTCAGTACCAAGTGGTCAGTCCTGAAACCATCATGTATTTACAAGTATGTGCATATATACATACACACACTGAGAAGGCTGCATTTATATTTAGGAGTGTGTCTGTGTGTGTGTGTGTGTGTGTGTGTGTGTGTGTATGTGTGTGTGAGTGTGTGTGTGTGTGTGCATAATGCCACTTAAAGGAAAAGGATTTGAATTTGAGAGAGAATAAGGAAAGTACATGGGAATGGTTAGAAAGAGGAAAAGTAACAGTGAAATGTAATTTATTTTAAGCTCAACACTAATAAATTAAAAGAAAATGCTTATTTGCAGTATATTCAATCAGATGTTTCTAGATTTTATTTTATTTTAAAAATTAATTAATTTTATATGTGTGAGTGTTCTGCCTACATGTATATCTGAATACTACATGTATGTCATGTGCTCGTAGAGTCCAGAAGAGGCATTGGATTCCTTGGACTGGAGTTACAGCCACTTTGTGAGCCGTCATGTAAGAGCTGGAAAACAAACTTGTATCCTCTGGAAGAATAGCCTTAATAATCTTAACCACTGAGCCATCTCTTCAGCCTTCTAAATTGTTCTTTTTGAGATAGGATCTTGCTAAGGTAGACCTGGAAAACTTTATAGAGCCCAAGCTGGTCTCAAACTTGTGACCCTTCTACCCCAACTTCATTAATGATAGGCTTACAAGCATGCACTGCCACGCCTGGTTATAAATGTCTTTTGTTAGTTAAGTACATCATCCCTTTGATTTACATATATTTCTCTAAAATTATTGAGAAGAGAATCTCTCTTTACTATAGATCTAGCTTTGAAGAACACACAAATTATAAAAGAAAAGATTTCTTAGTATTCAGGGCTGTTTCGCAGGCATAGTTCTTCATAAAAGACGTTAGAAACTTGACACCTTAAAGCTGCCTCTTAAAATAAAGTCAACACTTCCACAGAGTAGAAAAATGTCTTGTTATTGTGTCTGGAGTGAGAGCAGTCCTTAATCATGGCTTTACTTGCCACTCTGAAAGCTTCTGCATTTTGTCTCACCTTGACTTAATTCCTTTTCCCTCATGTCCTATTCAATCTCTCGACTGACATGTCTGATCTCTCTAATAATATCCAAGTCCCTAAGAATGAATAAAGCTGGCATTTTACTCTATTTGTCTAAGTGGAACTTAATTAGAAAGGTAAATCTTCTGCCAGAAGCCAAACAGAAGTGATGTGTGACTATCTACTCTAGGGAGTCATCCCCACACTCTAAAGGCCATCAGCAGAGATGCACATCTCTAACCCCGGCATGGTGCTGCACACCTGTAACCTCTGCACTTTTGAGGGGAAGGCAGGAAAATCATGAGAGTTCAATGTCATCTTCAGCTACGCAGTGATAGAAAGTTGGAGGCCAGGACTGGGCTACATGAAACTCTACTGTAAAATCAAATAAAAAGATCTCATTTTTCTGATTCTCTGAAGCAGGCTGTTTCTGGCCAGGATGGGCAATTATGCTTTATAAAATTCTCCTAAGATAGGACCTTAGGGGACCAATGTGTGCCTTCACACTTCTCTCATTTGCAACTCAAAAAAGCACATCCTAGGACAGCAGGAAGGCTCAGTCAGTAAAGAACTGGCTGTTCAAGCCTGATCCCTAAGCTCAACCCATCAACCCATATGGTAGGAGGAAAGAAAACTTGAAAACTTCCAAGTCCTCTAACCTCTACACACATGCCATTGGCACACTTGAACCCTCATTCACACATTCATACACACACACAGAGGTAGGCTGATAGTAATAAATAATCTTTTAAAAGCACATTATGGTCCTGCCAGGCATCATAATCCTATCACTGGGGAGTCACAGGCAAGAGGGTCCTAAGTTGAAGGCCAGCTATGACTTCATGGTGAGACTCTATGAAGGAGATAAACAGCCAGGAGAAGTATCATGCTTGTAGTCCTTGCACGTGGGAAGGAGAAGTAGGAAGATCACTGCAAGTCCAATGCAACCCTGGGCTAAAGATTGAGTTCTAATCCAGCAAGGGCCGCATAGTGTGACATTGGACCTCGAGAAAAAAAGTACAAGAGAAAAGTTCAATGTGCCTTTGTGACTTGTAGTAAATCCGATGTCATCATCAACTGTGGTGCACACCTTATGCTATGTGTTCAACCCAGCATCAGCTCTTACACTGATCCTAGGTTAGAATGAGCACAAGTTGAGGCTAGCTGGGCAAGACTACATGGTTTGAATAAAGAGGCATATTGTATTCAGTTGCCCTCAGAAATAGTCTGGATTAGAGTCAACGTTAAAACTAAATGAGTGTGAGTGAGGTTTTAAAAACGAGAACGTATGGGGCTGGAGAGATGGCTCAGTGGTTAAGAGCACCGACTGCACTTCCGAAGGTCCTGAGTTCAAATCCCAGCAATCACATGGTGGCTCACAACCATCTGTAATGAGATCTGGTGCCCTCTTCTGGTGCATCTGAAGACAGCTACAGTGTACTTAGATATAACAATAAATAAATCTTTATTTAAAAAAAAAGAGAGAGAGAGAGAGAGAGAACTTACATTTCCAGTCGGGAGATTGCAGTGATCCAGTTTACTAACAAACTGCATTCCTTTGCATAGATAGTGAGTATATATCACTCAACTCAGAAACAATGGGCTCCCTTTTTAGACATTAGTTTATTTTTAAAAACTAGAGGCCAATGATCCTGATCACCCCAACTATGCTCAATTGGACAGGTTTATTACTTATTTCCGGTGTGCAAGGGGGAAATGTTTTACAGTCATCCAAAAAAGAAAAAAAAAATCATTCATCGACTTGTTTGATTTAACTGGAACAATGCACATCTTTCTGGCCAGGTACCATACTTGACATTTCAGGATATTTTAGTGGCACAATAAACATGTTCATTTAAAAAGATACATGAATTAAGCTCCTTTCATGGAGGCAAACAGAAGAAAGTGAAATATTTCTTTCTCATATTTGTCTACTTGATGTAGACTAGAAAATAATGGATAGCTAACCTGAGTTTTTAACTCTAAGAAGAATCTTTCCAAGTTGTTTCTCTAGTTAGAGCATAAAATGGCATCTAAATAAGTTACAGTGGTTAAAAAGTAAATAGTTTAGTGTCCTCTTTACAACTGGATCCTCAAGCACACTTCTAATCCTGAATCACTGTAAAGAAAACCACATACCATGTGTTCTTATCAGTTAAAAAAATCTGGCCAGGTATGATGGCACAGACCTTTAATTCAAGTACTTGAGAAGCAGAGGCAGGTAGATTTCTTTCTTTCTTTCTTTCTTTTTTTTTTTTTTTTTTAAGATTTCTTTATTTGCCGAGCGTGGTGGCGCACGCCTTTAATCCCAGCACTCGGGAGGCAGAGGCAGGCGAATTTCTGAGTTCGAGGCCAGCCTGGTCTACAGAGTGAGTTCCAGCACAGCCAGGGCTATACAGAGAAACCCTGTCTCGAAAAACCAAAAAAAAAAAAAAAAAAAAAAAAAAGATTTCTTTATTTATTATATGCAAGTACACTGTAGCTGTCTTCAGACACTCCAGAAGAGGGCATCAGATCTCATTACAGATAGTTGTAAGCCACCATATGGTTACTGGGATTTGAACTCATGACCTTCAGAAGAGCAGTCTTCGCTCTTAACTGCTGAGCCATCTCTCCAGCCCAGGCAAGGAGATTTCTATGAGTTTGAGGCAAGCCTGATTTACACAATTACTCAGTTCTAGAACCGAGTGAAGCCCCTTTTAGTCACACACACACACACACACACACACATATAAATGAAACTACTGTGTAAAGAAAGAGTGAGAACTGTTGCAAGTCATTTTTAAAGCTTGTATGATTGTCTGAAACTACAGTTAAGAATTCCAATCTGTGTTCCATGGGTTACAATGACCCACAGTATCAATAAAATATGAACTGTCTGTAGTCTCCCAAAGCAAATATGTTATTTAAATTATTTTAAACACATTGCAACTTATTCTAAAATGCAGTGACTGACTTTGATGAGAATTTCAATTTCAGGGGGGAAAGGCTGGCTCTTCAATTAGGAAAAGCACTCACAATGCTGAATGGGCTCATCTTTGCAGTTAATCACGGAAGCCAAGCCAACTCTGCCACCACTCTTCATCTAAAAGCCCAGAAACATTCGACTTTGTTTTGCTTTCTAAAACAGGCGTGTGTTAAGTATTGCAAATTATGGAGGCTTTTGCCTTTGGCTTTAACATCTAGACAATTTTCCCAAACCAGGCAGTCTCTACCAAATAGAACATGGAGGTAAGACATAAGATGGCTGGATGTGTTTGTTTTCCAATTTCATCCATGCCTAACTTTCCAGCTAGTACAAAACACACAGAACACGGGGAGAGCCTACACAGTTTATCCTTGCTCTACATCTAATTTGTTAAAATGTTAAGATTTCAAGAGATCATCTGGCTCACTTATCAAATAGGATTACCTCAACATAACTAAACCAAGGGAGCTGCTGTTTTTACAATGCAGATCCATTTATCAATAAGTCTACTAGAAGACATCAAAGTTTCCATTTAGAAAAGAGCTTTCAGGGCTGGGGTAAAAACTCATTTTGTAGAGTACTTTCCTTGAATGCACAAAGCCCTGGGCACAATCCCCAGACTTACATAAAGCAGGCCTGGTGGCCTGTACCTGTAATCCCAGCCCTCGGGAGATAGAGGCAGGAGGATCAGAAGTTCAAGATCGCCCTCTACTATGCAAAGAGTTTGAGGGCAATCTGTCTTATGGTAGACCCCACTAGAAAGAAAGAAAAGAAGAGAAAACATAGGAGAGGGGGCAGAGAGGAGAGGGGAGAGGAGAAGAGGAGAAGAGAGAAGAGGAGAGGAGAGAGGAGAGAGGAGAGAGGAGAGAGGAGAGAGGAGAGAGGAGAGAGGAGAGAGGAGAGAGGAGAGAGGAGAGAGGAGAGAGGAGAGAGGAGAGAGGAGAGAGGAGAGAGGAGAGAGGAGAGAGGAGAGAGGAGAGGAGAGAAGAGATATGGCAGAGGAAAGCATCTAGCATTCACTGACTGTACACTTGGTGCCAGGTACTATGCAAACTGCACTTTTATTGCTGTTTGACACTAACACTAGGGGTCCTATATATCATTACCACCTTCAAGACTGGCTCTACATAATTAGTATCCAACCCAGGCCAAACCAAGTTCAAAGTCAAGCTGAAGCTTTTACCTACTGTGCTACACACACACACACACACACACACACACACACACACACACACATCATGCCATGTGCATCATGTCGAATCTGCAGTAGCCCCTCTTTTCCCTTTATCCCAGATTTCTATTCTATTCAGGCACTGTGTCCCAGTTTGCAAAGTGCCTCCATAAACATTCCCTCATTACACCTCATCGACTCCTTCTAATCAGTGTGGGGTGATCAGCCAGGTGCCAGGTTACCCTTAATGCTCACATGCTTAGATAAATAGAAGTAACTTATCTCTGAGTGGGAGCAGAGGCAATGTCCTAAGATCAAAGCATGTAAGTCTCAGTGTAAGACTGGATCACCTCCTTACCTAAAGTCTCTGAATATTCAGCCTTTCTGCCAAGCACTTATTTAGTGACTCTTAGTGAGCACCTGCTATGAGCAGTGCAAAGCAGACCTGAGTTATAAGGATGAAGAATCTTTGGTCTCTGCCTTTAAGGACTTCTAAGACAAGCCTACAGATATACTAAAACATGACCACAGTGAGTCCTGGCAGTTGTCCCCGTACCTCCACACATATGCTACCGCATCTGTGCATGTATACATGCATGTACGCACAGTAAAAATTACAATAATAATAAAGTAAAAATTCTAAAAGAATCTGTGTAAAGGATATAAATGACTTAACCCAGCAGCTCCCTCTCCTTCCGTCTGCTTCTCCCTCTCTATAGTCCAGGCTTGCCTGAAACTTGATGTACCTCAGGCTTCCCTCCAACCCAACAATCCTTGTGCTCCAGCCTCCCAAGTGCTGGGATTACAGGCTTGTGCCACTACACTGTTTAGTATGTCTTTTCTTATGGTCTCAGCAAATGCTTGACGTGGCTAGATTGCTAAAATGTGAATAAACTAGAAAAGTGCTTCTCAACCCTAGATGCAAGCCAGAATCACTTGCATAGTTTTCAAAGTGCATACACTTAGTGTTTTGTCCCTTTAGTGACCTTTCTGGAGGTACTTCCTAAAGCAGAGTATATACATAACCTATGACCTAGTGACAACTTTATTGCTATACATAAGTTCAACAGAAATGTTCTTCAGGAGATACCCACAAAGATATTCATAGCAACATTGTTCATTGAAACAACAACAACAACACACACACACACATACACACACACATAAAAAAAAAACCCTGCAAACACTCTAAATGTCCATCAATGAGTAAATAGAAAAAGACAAAATTTGGAATATCCATACAATGGAATACTGTTCAGCAATAAAAAAAAATAAATAAAACAGTAATACCGACAACATGCTAGTTATTCAAATATTATGCTTAGTGCAAGGTAGTTTATGAAAACAAGCACACACTTTACTATCCAACTCATATACCTAAACGGGTAACCCACCACAGCACTCTCTTCTTTTAGGAGTCAGGTGCTCCTTCACAAGCAATCCTGACTGAGAAGGCACAAAAGGCACTCAATGGCACTGATAATGTCCTGTTGTTTAATCCAAATGGAAAGTATATGGGTGTATCAGTTTGCAGGGATTTGTCAAGGTAAATATTTAGGATAGTTTCAATTTTTAGAAATTAATGTTACTAAACTGGTGTAAACATCTAAAAAATACCAATGCAAAAGCCTTCTATAAAACAAGTCAGTCAGGATCTCTGGTTAATGAGACTCTAATACTTGTGGTTTCAAAAGTGCCCCAAATATTTCTAATGTGTAGTCATGTCTGAAAACCAAGTATTCCAATGTTCCTCTATGTTATCAGTGGCTCACTGGTGGCTGCAACCTGGTTCATGACAGGGCATGAGGTCTTAGCTGACTATTCTAGGTCTGCTTTGCACTGCCAGGATACAGCATGAGGATGGATCTTCCCTAAACCTCAGTTTCCACCATTATGGAATGGGTACAATGTCACCTGCCTAAAGGGGTTATCGTGAGGATTAAATGAGATAATATACTTAAAGCATTCATCCCAAGGTCTAGAACATGGAAGTTGCTGGAGAAATGGTATTCAACTATGTTTTCACCTTTGCAAATGAGCCCCTAAGAACAGTGATGGGCACATTGCTATAAATGAACCAAACATTGACCTCTCATTTTGTCCCCTGAATAAATTTCTAGAGACTTAAGCAATACTCTATGAATGGTGTCAAATACGTTTTGGAAATTTCTAGGTCCTGGTGGCTCCCCCTAGCCATGCCTTGCTATCCCTGAAGATGATGGGGAGAGTGGTGGACCAGAGGGGGCGAACAAAAGCTCCCAGCCCAGCCCTCAGCCCTAATTACAGAGTGGAGGCTATGTGAGCAGAAAAGGCCAAAGCCACAGCTAAGACAAAGACCAGGTAGTTCAGAGCCACAGGCCATGCATACAATGTTTTTAATGAAACACTTTTGTACAAAGTATCACCTTTTAGAGAACACAAACAAGCCTAGGTAGGCCCCAAGCAAGAGCTCTGAGTTAGCTCCCAGCTAGCTCTTTGGCTCTACTACTAGAAGCGATTCTGCTTAAGCAAACTTCTCTATTTCTTTGATCACTGGAAGAAACGCCTGCTCTCCAATGTCCTTTATAAGGGCATGGTGAGGTGGAATTTGAGATAAGTGGAAAGCGTTCCAAAAGAGGAGGAGGAGGAGGAGGGAAAGGAGGAAAGAAAGGAAGGAAAAGAAGGAAAAGAAGGAAAAGAGAACTAAGGAAAAAGTAAATGTAAGTACTAAAGACATACAAGGTGAGATTTCTAGCTGCTGATTTACTGTATTCAAAACTTCAGCCATCCCTCAGCAACTCGCGTGGAAACAGCCCCTCTCTTGTTTTAACTGCTGCTCCAAGCATACCCTGCACCACATGGGCCTGGAGCGTGCTTATGTAAGAAGGGACTGCAGCATTGCCTGGCATGTAGCACAATATTTTGCTTAAGAGAAATCTGCTCAAGTCCAAGGGCAGGCCCAGGCCTTACAGATTTGGACAGAGGTGCTCTCAGTGGCGGAACGCTGAACTGTGGCTGGAGCAAATGATGTCATCAGAGATCCTTTTACCATGGTCAATGTCAAAATTAAGATAGGAAGTTCAAGGACAAACTGGATTTTTCCAGGCAAATACAAATTGGAAAAGCAGTCTGGACTTTAGAATCTAATCTTTAAAACCAATACCTTAAAAACTTAAACATTTGCCCAAATTTATCCTGTTCTGTGTGGCATTTTGGTTTATGGGAAGCTTTTAGTGAAAAAAAATAGTTTCAGAGCAAAGTACATACTTTGAGTATATTTTTACTCCCACTACACATTAAGAAGGGGGGCATATGAGTCACTCCTACATTCAAAACCAATAACAAACCCAAACTAAAAATATAAGATATTGAGAAGAAAGATATTTGAGGAGACAGAGATAAACTCGAGGGCTCTCTACTCCAGAGCTAAGAAATGAAATAGCTGGAATACCTGTTGGGTCCTTCAGTGAATAGAAAATGAATACTCTAAATCAACTACAGCTACACTGAATACTAGGCAGAGTCCATCCGAAAAGGACTCCTACCTATGACAGACTTGTGTCAAACATTCCCCAATGCAAGGATTGCTCCAGCTTGGGAGAGCATCAAATTAATATCAGAAACAGTACCGTTGACTTCTTGTTCTGGTTCGCGGAAGGGGAGAAGACAGAATCCAGTCTGCTATAAACCTTGCGGCCGAAGCTGGACAGCCGCCCTTAAGTTTGGCGCGTCCTCACCCTTAGCCCTGGCCCCCGCCCCCGCTCTGGGTACGCAGACACGGCACCAAGGAGAGGCCCTGGCAAAGAACAGACTGGCGGCTAGGGCTGCAGACCTAGGCGGTCAATCCTAGAAGAAGGGCGGCTCCTCCTCTGGCTCCACCAGCCCCCCAACATCAGGCCCTTGTAGATCCCCTCCCCCTGACCCCTTGCCCCCCAGGCAGGTCACCTGGCTTGGCTTGGTTGTCCTCCTGCTGCTCGTTCCCTCCAGCCTCCTCCTCGGAAGTGGCTCGCCCTTCAGAGTCACGGGGCTGCCGAGCGCCGCCAGCCCGTGCCAAGGCTGCGGGAAGCGCTGTCCCCAGATGGAGCTGGGACCCTGCCCCGCGCGGCTGCCACCAGGGCGAAACTGGAGAGCCCGCTGGTATGGCCGGCGGGGAGGGGCGGCTGCAACTTTGCTCCTGGACGCGTGAGGAGGGGGGAGCCCGTCTCCAAACTCCTTTCTGTGCCTCCAAGCTCCCCAGGCAAGGGATTTTATGTATTTATGTATTTATTTATGTATTTATTTTAATAAAGAGGGAAGTCAGGTTCTTGCCCTCAAGTTCTCTCTCTAGAGCACAGATCAAGGGCTACAGGAGGCGTGCCCCGGCGGGACGGCCACAGCAGGGGAGCTGGTGGCCAGTGGGAGCCTGGACCCGGGGTTCTTCCAGACCCAGCTCTGCTGCCTGGAGCCAGAACCCGGGAGAGAGAGCAGCCCGGAGAGACCGGGCCAGCAGAGGGGAAGCTATGACCCGGACCTGGATCGCAGAAGTAGGAACTGGAAGTGACAGCGGCGCAGGGCAGAGCAGCAGCAGCAACAGCAGCAGCGGCAGTGGTTGTGGCGGTGGTGGCAGCGGCTGCCTCAGCACCCCAGTAGCCAAGGATGGAGCAAAAGCTGAGGTGTAAGGGCTGCAGCTACACTGCGCATGCTGTTGCCACCCAATTCCCAAGATCAGGGTTACAGTGCCTGGGCTGCCCAGGGTCTTTGCCAAAACCCTAATGGGAATGCTAGAGTCAAGGACTAGCTATTACTAGTTAGTAGACTGCTTTCCTCTCCTATCCCTGGGATGAGACTCAGGGACCTGTGAGCTGCATAGTGACCCACTGAGGCATCCCCCACCCCTTTCCCCGAAGCAGAGAAGTGCTCAGTGGTCCTTCACAGCCATTCCTTCCCTAATAGACCCCTAAATAGCACAGTTCTTTCAAAGACGCACATAGTAGGCAACTTCATCCAGGGTTCCGTTTCTAGTTTAGAGGAATGGTCTCTCTATATAACCCAGACTGGCCTGGAACTCACAACCTCCTGCCTCAGCCTATGGAGTAGCTGAGAACACCGATGTGCTACAGTGCTTCATTTTTCATAGAAGTTCAACAGAGTAAAAGATTAGGTCAGCCAGAGTAATGGGAGTATCACATTGGCTCAGCTAGTAAAGGTGGGGGAAGGTGTCAACACCCCCTTTAGTCTCCCTCCTAGTTAAATTAAGTGGAAGTTTTGCCCAGTGCAAACAGATGGAAAAAAGGCCAGATGCTGAGACATTATCCAACTTCTATAAAGGTTTCTTAGCTGTCTGTTGCAGTGCATGCCTTTAACCCCAACACTCTCAGGAGGCAGAGATGGGCATATGCCTGTGAGTTCGAGGCCAGCTTGCTCTACATAGTGAGTTGCAGGCCAGCCTGAGCTACGTAGTAAGCGTAGAGAGAGGAATTCTGACTTCACACAAGTCCCTGCTGGGCCTTGAAGAAGTCCACTGTGCCCTTGGTTTGGCTCTTTTGTCCTGCTTTCTTAGAGCTAGAACAGGACAGTGATGGACTTAACTTTGACTCATGAACATTGGTAAAGCTGCCTTACTTCTAGGAGTTCTTCCCCGCAGAACAGTCCCTGGGAAATGGCAACTGGTCCATCCTACAGCCTCACTTAAGGGAGAGCACCTGTGCTGTTGCTGTGACAAGGCAGATGGAGTGACTCAGGAAGTCGGGAGAGTGGTGGTGGGGGATGGGGCAGAGAAAACCCATGCTGCTACAGGCTGAGATTGAAAGGAAGCATGGATGGAAGGAAGGAAGGGGGGAGAGAAACACTATTTGAATCATGTATTCATTCGATGACCCCTTCATGAACTTTTTTAATGAAGTAAGCCTGAATCTAGAAGCAGAGGACATGCCTGTTTCTGCACAATGCAGATAAGAGAGTATCCTAGGCAGGGTACAGCAGAAGTAGACGATAAAGGAACAGTATATACTAGGAATGAAAGGGAAAAAAATCCCTGGGCTGGAGCTTCCATAGGCCAGTATTCCCATGGCTATTGCCAAACTGTACAGCCAAAGACCAACTGATCAGAGCCTGTGATTTCTAAATCACATGCTCTTGAGAGACTTCCTGGTATGTTACACACACACACACACACAGAGTTTTGACTTGGCTGAATATATTCACCACCACCTCCTCCATGCTTTGAGAAAAAAAGGAAAGATGTATTTGGTTTACAAAGAAAAAATACAAATGGACTATAAAGGAGTGACAATATGTCCAAATTCATTTGGACTCCTGAAAAACAAGTTATAGCAAAAAAAGGAAAGAAAGAAAAAGCAATACTGTTTCATCCATCACATTGGCAAACTTGAAAGATAAATAAAGCACAATGTTGACAGGGGCACAGAAAACACTTTCCACCATCTTGGTAGAGCAATTTCATAGGCGAATTTGACATTATCTTATTAAAATTTGACACAGTAATTCCATTTCTATGATGAAAGATTCTTCAAGAATAGTCACAAATGCACACAAAATTATATGTATATATGCAACATAACTCACCAGAATTTATGACAGGAATGAAGGATGGAAGCAACATATGACTATCAGTCAATGTAGCAGCATAATAAAGAGCCTAAATAAATGATCATCTCAACAGAAGCATAAAATCTGCAAAGAAAACTGGGGGTGGGAGATGGCACTTCAGTAGGTAAAATGCTTGCCACCCAGGCATGAGGACCTAGGTTCAAATCCCCAGAATGTATGTAAAGCCAAGTTCAGCAACACACATCTGTAGTCTCAGTGCTTCTATGGCAAGATGGGAAGAGAAGAGAGAAGACTGCCTGGAAATGTCATATGTAGTTGGCCTGTGGTATGTAGCATTGAACCAAAAAGAAATTCAAGATAACAAGGGGTAAGTGAGGAGCAGCACCCAAGGTTTTCTTCTGCATGCAAACTTGTGCTCACATACACACATGCAGTTCGTAAAGGTAGCTGAAGTGGATCCTGAACTCTGGAACCTCCTATCTCTACCTCCCAAGGCAAACTGATCCAGAATTTGGCAAAGTGAATCATCTTTTCTAACAACATCAACAATAACAACAACAAAAATACTCGACAAACTAGTATTGGAAATTTTCTCAGTACTAAGGTCTATTTGTGAAAAATACACATCTAACATCATACCTAGTAGGGGAAGACTAACACTTTCATCCTTAAAAGCAAAACTCAAACAAGGAATGTGTTTCTACTTTAGCCTATAGAGTAGCACAGAAAAATAAATAAAAATTTCCAGACCCCCCAAAAAAGAAGTACAATATCTCCTAGTCAGAGACAATATAAGCTTGTATAATAAAAATAATCAGAACACCACAAAGAAACTATTAGAATTCATAAACAAAATTTGAAAAGTTGATAGAAGATAATTCTTAAAAATTAATTGTATTACCATGTAGTGTCAAGGAAAGCTCCAAAATCAAATTATGAAGACCATTCTGATCCAGAGATGATGGTGCAGGTCTTTAACCCCAGCACTCAGGAGGCAGAGGAAGGAGGATCTCTGTGAGTTCAAGGCCAGCATGGTCTACAGAGAGAGTTCTAAGACAGCCACGGCTATACAGAGAAACCCTGTCTTAAAGAAAAGAAAGAAAGAGAGAGAAAGAGAGAGAGAGAGAGAGAGAGAGAGAGAGAGAGAGAGAGAGAAACTGAAAAAAAGAAAGAAAATTTTAAGTTGAGTGTGCACAACCATGATTGGCATAATTATTTTTTTTAAAAAAGAAAAGTTATACCACATGTGACCGCAGCCAAAAGTAAATCCTAGCACTTTGAGGCACAAGCCAGGAGGTTCTGGGGTTTAAGCTCATCCTTAGCTATGCAGCTACAGCATATAAGGCCAGACCTGGTTACATGAGACCTTATTTCACACACACACAAAGTATAAAATGGAAAAAAAATTGAACCAAAATGGTATGACACATCTGTCCTAAAAACTATAAAAACAAAATAGAAGGAAAGTAAAGAAGACGCAAATGCATAGTAAGATAACCATTTTCAAAGATTCAAAGACTTAGTTACTACTACTCAAAGTGATCTGTAAGGTCAACACAGTCCTGTGAAGATCTTAGCTGGCTGGGTTTTTAAAATATTTTTTCTATTTTTTATTAGATATTTTCTTCATTTACATTTCAAATGCTATCCTGAAAAGTCCCCTATACCCTCCCTTTAAATATTTTTGACTTATTTATTTTATTTTTATGTATACGAGTACACTGTTGCTCTCCTTAGACACACCAGAAGAGGGCATCTGATCTCATTACAGATGGTTGTGAGCCACCATGTGGTTGCTGAGATTTGAACTCAGGACCTCTGGAAGAGCAGTCAGTGCTCTTAACCACTGAGCCATCTCTCCAGCCCAGCTGGCTGTTTTTTAAAGAAATACAGACAGACATAGTGGTACACACTTATAATTCCAGCAGTCAAGAGCCAGAAGCAGGATTGTCACAAGTTCAAGGCCAGCCTGCTCTACATGGGAAGTTCCAGGCTAGTCAGGACTTTACAATGAAAGCCTGACTCAAAAATGTGTGTGTGTGTGTGTGTGTGTGTGTGTGTGTGTGTGTGTGTGTGTGTGTGAGAGAGAGAGAGAGAGAGAGAGAGAGAGAGAGAGAGAGAGAGAGAGAGAGGAAAGAGAAAATAAAATGCAGGCAGGAAATGATATAAAACTCATCTGTACATTCAAAGATTTAGAATATCCCAAAATGGTTTTGAAACTAAGAACAAGTTGGAGAACTCACACTTTCTGTCTTTAAAAGTCACTACAAAGTTATATTAATCAGCCAAATGGGAAGAAAGTAGTCTTTTCAACAAACATGGATTAGAAAACTGTGTGTCAACATACAGGAGAATTAACTTGGGGCCAGTGAAATGGACCAGTGGGTAAAGGCACTTGCTGCCAAACCTGATGACCTAAATTCAATCCCCGAAACCCACATAGTGAAAGGAAAGAACCTCCATTTGTAATCTATGGTACACGGAGTTTTTTAAAAGAATTAATTTGGACTCCATTCATAAATGTAGTATGTATGGAATATACCATATATAGAAATTAACCTAAAGGGGATCAAAGGCTCTAATGTGGAGACAAATGAGGAAAACACAAGTACTCATGACCTTTGATTGTACAAGCATTTTCAAATAACAGCAGAAGTCAAAGTTTAAAAAAGAAAACAGCCAGGCAGTGGTGGCACACGCCTTTAATCCCAGCACTTGGGAGGCAGAGGCAGGCAGATTTCTGAGTTCGAGGCCAGCCTGGTCTACAGAGTGAGTTCCAGGACAGCCAGGACTATACAGAGAAACCCTGTCTCTAAATAAATAAATAAATAAATAAATAAAATAAGATAAAATAAGATAAAATAAAATACAAATAAAAGAGAGGGGCTGGCGAGATGGCTCAGTGGTTAAGAGTGCCGACTGGTCTTCCGAAGGTCCTGAGTTCAAATCCCAGCAACCACATGGTGGCTCACAACCATCCATAACGAAATCTGATGTCCTCTTCTGGAGTGTCTGAAGACAGCTACAGTGTACTTACATATAATAAATAAATAAATCTTAAAAATATATATATAACAGTTAAGAATTGGTGAGATTGCTCAGTGGGTAAAACTACTTACTGGGTTAGCATGCAAACCTTGCCCAATGGCTCAGTAGTTAAGGGGACCTGGATTCAATTCCCTGTACTCACGTGGTGGTGGTTCACAGCCATCTGTAACTCCAAGGGATCTGACACCGTCTTTTATAGTCCATGGGCACCAAGTATTCAAGTGGTGGACAAGCATACATGCAGGCAAAGCACGCACACACATGAAATACATTTTTAATCTTGAAAAAGCTAGATGCCTTGGTGCACATCTGTAATCCCAGCACCTTCATGGTGAGATGAGAAGCAGATGAGAAAATTGTTGGCATGTTCTCAGACCAGCTAGAGGACACACCACCACCACAGAAAGGAGACAGGCCCTGCCTTAGCAAGGCAGAAGCCAAGAAGTAACTACTAAAAATTGTCCTCTGACCTCCACATACACTGGGGCAGACACACAGAAACATGCACAAAAATAAAATAAGACAAAATAAAATAAAAATAAATATGACTTTATCAAAATCTTTTTTTTAAAAAAATAATGTTTCAAAGGACAGTCTGAAAGTTGGAAAGGTGAGGCTGGAGAGATGGCTCAGCAGTTATGAGCACTGACTGCTCTTCCGAAGGTCCTGAGTTCAAATCCCAGCAACCATATGGTGGCTCACAACCATCTGTAATGAGATCTGATGCCCTCTTATGGTGCGTCTGAAAACAACTACAGTGTACTTACATAAAATGAATAAATAAGACTTTTTTTTTTTAAAGGAAGTTGGAAAGGTTTTGTTCTCCAGATTTATGTTATTAGCTGTATGGACCACAAGAGACCCCTAAACTATCATATCCAAATCCAACAAAAAGATGGAGGTCATCTGGAGAGGCCAAGTGTTATAATGTAGTCTTCCACCTCTGAACCCCAAGCTCAGTCAGCACCTCTCTGACTCAGTGGTTCAATCTTCCAAAGCAACTGGTTCAAACTGGCAGCCTTTCTTTAGATAAATGATAGTGTATCCTGGGAAAGAGTCAAGCCCTATTCTTGCATTTCATACACGTAGAGCTTTACAAAGTTAACTGAGATCCACCAAGCATGTCTTATGCCTCACACTGTTCTAAGTACTTGATACCTGACTTCTCTCATTCTCTCATTTTCTCTGTGTGTCTCTGTGTGTCTCTCTGTCTTTCTCTGTCTCTTTCTGTGTCTGTCTCTGTGTCTCTTCATCTCTGTGTCTCTCTCCCTCTCTCCCTCTTCCTCCATGACCTTTGAGAATACTTCTGTATAGGTCTGTTTTTCAGCTACCTGGAAACTTTGAGACTGGACAGGCCACATACTTGGCTGCTCCGTGCTTTCCGGCTCATCTTTCAGTCTCATTCCTTCTGTGGTGATTCTATGTGCCTTCCTTGAGGGCTCTGTGAGTGACTCATTGTGGCTCAGGTTTTTTTTTTTTTTTTTTTTTTTTTTGCACAACAGTACAAAGAGCACCTAATCATAAGGTAACAGCAGTGGGATTCATGCTTAGATGCAGTGATACATTAAGAACTGTAGATGAATTATTTTGTCCAACCCTTAAAATAGCTCTCTGTAATGATACCCACCACATTGAATGCTAACATTAGGAATTAATTTCAAAGTCTTCTGCTGTTGGGCTGGAGAGATGGCTCAACAGTTAAGAGGAGTGGCTGCTGTAGCAGAGGATCCAGGTTCAATTCCCAGCACTCACATGGAAGCTCACAAATATCTGCAACTCCAATTCTGGGGTGATGCCATCTTCTAGCCTCTACAGGCACCAGGCATACATGTGATGTGCAGACATACATCCAGACATGTTACACACACACATGTGAAAGCACACATTAAAGCCTAAAGTCCCCTGTAGTAAATCTTGTTAGAGTCCCTTCCATACAGATGAGGAAGCAAGAGCACAGCATTGCCAAGAAACTTTATGAAGAGTAGAGTGAACTAAGATGTAAGGCTGAGAGGATGGCTCAGTGGGTAAAGTGGTTGCTGCACAAACATGAGAACCAAAAGTTGGATCCCCAGCATCCATGGAAAGGTTAGCAACTGCCTATAATCCCAATGCTGAGTAGAGGAGGGGCTTGTTGACAAAAAGAGCAAGCTTCAAGTTTACTGAGATATTTTATGAAAGGAAGGAAGGAAGGAAGGAAGGAAGGAAGGAAGGAAGGAAGAATCAAAAGAAGTGGACAAGATGATTCTAAAACTCATCTGTACATATCTAGACTATTTCAAATAGTTTAGGTAACCTGGAAAGCACAGAAGAAGACACCAACATCGACCATACATATGTACCCACAAAGTGTATGTACATATCACACACACACACACACACACAAGGACAGAAACATGGATACAGGCATGGACTGACTCTAACACATATCTATGAAGCTACAAAAGGAATGTGATAATCATAATATCTGATATTCTTTTATTCTAATGTTCATATCATCTCAGTCTGATATACTTTTTGTAAAATTTCTACCCAAGGTGGAAAGAACTTTTTTGATTAAAAAAAACCATTTTAAGCATTTTTGCTTAAAGGAATAATCTTTAGTTATCAGAAAACCCCCAAGAGCGGCAGCAGCAGGAGGTGTCTCTGTTTCATCTAGTATTCTTAGAACTGCAAAGAAGCACAGTACACCTTCTGCCTATTTCGGCACAGAAATCACTGGCAACTTCACCATGTTTTTATCTGAAAAATTAAACATGAAAATGTCATGGTCTGCTCCACAGTAGACAGCATCCTGTACATACTCTGAAGCCACATGGACCATGAATGCCAAGGTGGCTGGTGGGGCCCCCAAACTGAGAAACAGGGAAGATTGGAATAAGATATTCTGACACAGATGTAACTTTAGATTAAGGTTGGGTTCAAGAAAAAAAAAAAGACAAACAACAGACAGACAAACAAAAGGCCAGTTTTGAGACAAGGTCTCATGTTGTAGTCCTGACTGACCTGGAACTATCTGTGTAGACCAAGATGGCCTGAAGCTCACAAAGACCCACTTGTCTCTGCCTCCCAAATGCTGAGTTTAGAGTTTTACACCACTATCGCCAGCTAGCTTGAAGAGAACTTTTGAAGAAAACAAAGTTTATCTGAGACAACAGTTAGTGTTAATGCTGGTAGTGGTGGTGGTGGTGGTGGTGGTGGTGGTGGTGGTGGTGGTGGTGATAAATAGCTCCTTGAAGAAATATATGGTCCAGGCTCTCTTCCCAGGGTTTTACATATATTAATTCATTGAAATTTCAAATCATGCAGGTGCCACTAGTATTTCTATTTTACAGGTGGAGAAGCCAAGTTATAGAAGCATAGTAAAACAACAGATGTCACTAGTCAATGTCACTGTAGTAAAATAACAGATGTCACTAGTCACAATGTCACTTGTGAACAATAACTGAGATTTAAACCCAAGAAGTCTAGTACCAGAGTCTATGCTCAAACCCCTACCACTAGTGAACAATAATTCACTATTGCTCAAACCCCTATCACTAGTGAACAATAACTGAGATTCAAACCCAAGAAGTCTAGCACCAGAGTCTATGCTCAAACCCCTACCACTTACCCAGACAATATTTTCTTAGTAATGTAAAACACCTCTGACCTGGCCCTGAGCTGAAGATAATACACAAATTATTGCATTCTTTTTAGAAGGTTGACTTTCTTAAGACTACAGAATTAAGCAATATCTCATTTGACCCTGAAACACCATCACAATGTGGTTAGTGCTGTGTCTCTTTCACAGCCCAACGGCTTATGGGAGGGCATGAAGGAGTGATGGGGATCCATTCCCCATACTACAAAAACAACATGGAAGCACACGAAAGGCTTGCCCTCCTTTTCAGTGAGATAATTGGAGCATGCACATGTAATACATATTACATGTGCACATAGTTTAATGTGGCTTGTATTTTGATTTTGCTTTTTGCAGGTTTTGCTCTGGGTTTGGGGATTGAAGCCAGGGCCTTGTGCATTGTAAGCAAACCTCTCCCTCTGATCTGCTTAAGTACAGCTGTGACCTAAAGGTCAGCCAGGTTCTTATAGTTTTCAAGGCCTCCCTTTGTTCGGAAGTGTTAATGGGCTTTAAAAGCCCATTTCTTTTTCTGTTTTTTTTTTTTTATTGTTGTTGTTGTTGTTACAGCATTTCTCCCTTTCCTCTTCTCGCTCCAAATGTTCCTGCGTACCCCTTTCCACTCTCCTTCAAATTTATGGCCTCAGGCTGGCAAGATGACTCAACGGGTAAGATCACTGATCGCTCTTCCGAAGGTCCTGAGTTCAAATCCCACAACCGCATGGTGACTCACAACCATCCGTAAAGAGATCTGACGCCCTCTTCTGGTGTACTTACATATAATAAATAAATCTTTGAGCTGGAGTGAGTGGGGCTGACCAGAGCAAGCAGAGGTCCTAAATTCAATTCCCAACAACCACATGAAGGCCCACAACCATCTGTATATAGCTACAGTGTACTCATATACATTAAATAAATAAATAAATAAATAAATAAATAAATAAATGTTTAAAAAATTATGGCCTCTTTTCCCATTAATTGCTACCACATTGTATATGTATAAACATGTACATATATGTTCCTAAATACAATCTGCTCAGTCCATATAATGTTACTTGCATGTATGTTTTCAAGGCTGCTCATTTGGGCCATTTCTTTTTGGAAGATTACTTTTACTGCTGTTGCCAGTGACTCGCTGGCTGGCATTACTACCTCCATTAAGAAGGAAGCACACCCACAGAAAGCTTGATCTCCTAGAAAGAAGCTGCATTTAAAAGTCATCAATTTTGCATTTTGTTGTTTTGTTATTTTCTTTTTGCTCTCTGTCTCTCTGTCTCTGTCTCTCTGTCTCTCTGTCTCTCTGTCTGTCTCTCTGTCTCTCTGTCTCTCTGTCTCTCTCTCTCTCTCTCTGAAAAAGACTTTCATGTAGCCCAGACTGGCCCAAAACTTAAATGTATAACCAAGGATGACCTTGCTCCTCTGACTTCCATGTCTCCATCACCTTAGTGTTGCAGAGTATAGGTGTGTACCACCATTTCCAGTCAATAGTTTTGCTTTGTTTAGTATTAGGTTCTGAAAGACACTATTGGACATCATCAATCTCAACTGGAGATTCTCTAAAGGGTTCTCTACCTCGATTTACTCTGTGGCTACTGGCACCGAAAATCAATCCTTACATTTGCAGACTTTTTAATTAAGAGAGCAGAAAATAATGGCAAAATGAAAGGCAAGACAAGTAAGCTTACTTCCACTTGAAGAGTTGCACATCCTTTCAGGAAGTTGTTGATGTTGTCGATGCAGTCGGCCTCAGTTTGGGGTTCCAGACAATACTAGGGAAAGAGTCAAATGTCACTTGGAGATTGCTAAGCCATGACAAACCATCATCATATTCTTTTGCTGATAACTAGACACAGTTGGCTTTGGAAGGCAGAGGGCAGCCCTGCTCTCCATCCAGGAAGAGAACTAACCACTGAAGGAAGTGATGCAAATGCCTGAACGGTTGCTTTTTGTTTCAGAGGTCTCCAAGCCACTTCTATTTAAGATTCTCTCATACCTTCTACTCGACTGTGGTGCTAGCAAATCGGAGAAACTAAGACACACAGACACACGGACGGACACACACACACATGTCGATGCAGTCGGCCTCAGTTTGGTGTGTGTGTGTGTGTGTGTGTGTGTGTGTGTGTGTGTCTGCGTATGTATATATAAATATATATAGTTTAGATCCTGCTTTTGCCCGAGGTTACTTTGATCACCTCCCTCTACTCCTCATGATAATTTGTTCATATTTCACTATGACTGAGCATCACATTTTTTATTATGTCTCTCTGTATCTTATCAGTTTAATCACCGTTTCTCACATTTGAAAAATTTTAAGTAAATCTACTTGTTCCATAAACATAGAACTGATTCCAAAAGGCAAAAGACCCTTATTTAATTTATGTGCACAATGACCTTAAGAAAAGAATCATAAGTACTCCATCTTTAATGAAACAAAAGCACCTACTTTAGAAACCTTCCACTGTCATAACATGGGCTTCTAACCTCAAAAATCTTGAAGTTTTTTTAAAGCAAGGTTTAGTTTCACTTTGAATGCCCATTGCCTTCAATGCATAGAGTTGGTTTCTCTTTGGTTTGGGGGGAGTTTTAAGTAACATTGACACTTGTGATTAGACTTTTCTTCAATGAATCTTTAAAAAAAAAAAAAAAACAAGGAAGTCTCCATCAATTTTTTTTTAGGCAAACTTTCAAACACCAGAAAGATCCACAACAAAATTATTCCATTTTCCCACAGACTCATGCTCAAAACATGTCTAAAGTGCACAGGGGAAGTTTAATGTGCATTTCCACAACCACAGCAAACTTGTACACAATAAGGTTGTCCTCCCATCCCTGATTGGCAGTCCTGTAGCCCAGCTTTAGTAGGGTAACATCAGGGGGTCAATTACTGAAGGATAATATTTCGTTTTCTGACTTTTTCAAAGTACAAGGACAGTAAATAAAAACGCCTAACTTTTAGAAAGATATTGAAGAAGGGGATTCCCATGAGCCCGCAATAGAAAAATCTCAAGAATGATATTATTGCTGCTCTGTGGTGGAAAGTAATCCCAAAGACACAGCAAATGACCTTACCTTCTCCACCGAGCCAGGCAGAAGTCTGTTTATGAGTTTGCACAACACTACCCCATTTTTCAGCGAGGACTTCAAGAACTCCTCTGGATCACAGACAGTCTTTTTGGGAGACTCTAGAACTCCCAAAGATATAAGCCATGTCACAAGGCGTTCTTCTGGATTCATGACTGAGGCTCTCGGACGATCTGAACAGCTCTCGGGGCAGCTGTGAAGACTAAGCCACATCCGTGATTGCATCTGCTGCTGTCTTCCTTTTATGAGCGCTCTTCTGGTGCTTGCAGGGCAAAGGTTTAAGGCAACTTTTCTCTGACAACAGTGGAACGTGGGATTTCTAAACCACAGAGATCATACCTAAAGATATGGAAAGGAATGATAAGGAATGGACAAACTCCTGGGAGAACATCACTGGTTCTTTTTCGAAACTTGCAAAACAAACTCATTAGGTTTTTCTGTTGGGGGTGGGGTGGGGAGAGGAACACGTACAACAGTGCAAGAAGCTGTAAGGAAAGGAAGTGAGGAGGATGCTGGGGAGGCAGAAAAGTCAGCAAGTGCTCGTGGAAACCGGAGTGAGCCAGCACTTTACAGAGCCTTGGAAATGAGACACGCATTGGGCAGACTGGGAAAACACTGTCAATACAGTCTAGTCTCAGTGAAAAATCTGGCTTCTGTCAGGAGGAGGATGCCAACTGGCTCTTAGGTCAGACAGATCTGAGCCTCGTGGGGAGCTGTGCTGGTAAAAGAGAGCTCAAACAAAGACTTAGGTGGACTGAAAAAATTCCTCCCAGAAATGGCCGGATGTCCTCAGACAATCTCACAGTGACAGTGTATGTCACGATCATGCCTTCTTTACAAAACACGTGAAGCCGCATGGTGACAAACTTGCCAAGCAAAGGAAAATTGTCCCTGCTGTCAGCCATCGCTGCATTTAAGCAGAAGCTGGAAGAATGGCATTTTACTTTGTAGCCAAAAAAGCTATGTTTAGGGAAATAGGCTAAGGATAACATCTGACATCCTGTTTACTTGCATTCTTTAGCAATTCTTTTTCTGGACCTGGTTCCACTCCACAGTCCAGCTGCAGCACCCTTAGCAAAGGCTTAGACACAGTCACAGAAAATGAGGGAAATATGTTTGGAGACAGAGCACTTGAGAACAAAAGAGCACTTGTCTTCTTTGTCTACACTACAGACTGAAAGATTCACTTCTTGTCATCAACAAACACTATGCGTTTAAAATAGTGATCTGCAAACCAGCCTCGCTCATGAATCCAGAGAGGTTTGTTATTGTCAAACACTTTTAGTACCAGGTAAAGTAGTCATACTATAGAGAAATTTATGATAAGGCAGAGTTTAATTGTATAGCTCGATGTTGGCAAATGCAGGCCGTCAGCACCTCTTCACATGTATGTGAGGCATCCAGTTAATTATAGCTGTTTCCCGCTAAGTCTCACAATCCTGTTCTTGTTGTCCTCTGCCTCCCTGCTTTTTGATGGCGATAGTGATAGGGATAGTTTCTTGTAGCTGAGGCTGACTTTGAACTCCTGATTCTTCTGCCTCCTCCTCCCAGATGCTAGGATTAGAGGCATGCAAAATCAAATCCAGTTTACGGGGTGTTTGGGCTTGATCCTAGGATGTTGTACACACTAGACAGGCACTCTACCAACTGAGGTATAGCCCCAGGCCAATTGAATAATTTTAATATTTACAGGCTATTTCATTACAATCACGCACAGTCTAGATCAATGGTTCTCAACCTGTGGGTCTCAACCCCTTTGGATATTAAAGGACCCTTTTAGGAGGATCACATACCATATATTTCACAAGTCATATGTTTGCATTATGATTCATAACAGTAGCAAAATTACACTAATGAAATAGTAACAAAATAATTTTATGGTGTGTGTGGAACGGGGGTTCACCTCCCTAATCCAGAAACTATCCCTAATTAATAACCACTCAGAAATGAAAACTTAATTTTCTCCAACAGAATATCATGGGCTATACAAACCACTCTTAAGGGCAGGCAGGCCCTGTTCCCAGCAGTAGCTAGGCAACTCAAAATGAACTCAATGACAACTTTGGACGTTCTTAGTCTCATAATACTTTGTCAAGGTATGTTTTTGGTTTTGCTTTATTTTTTTTAAACCACATAGGTCCTTTGTATTTATATTGTGGCTTCTGGCTCTGTGTTTTCCCGTGTGTGTGTGTGTGTGTGTGTGTGTGTGTGTGTGTGTGTGTACAGGTGTCATTGCATCTATCTGTGTTTTTTATGCTTTTTCTTTGGCTCTTTTTCTTCTGTTTGCTTGTTTTAATGTATTTTGACTTGTTTGTTTTTGTCTTATTTTATTATTACTGCCAAGATGTCTGCATATTTTCTAAGCAGAGACAGAAATGGTGTGGATCTGGATGGGAGGGGAGGGAGGGAGGGTTCATGGGGGTGTTGGGGAGGGAAATACTGTAAATAAAATATATTGTATAAAAAGCTATTTTCAATAAATGAAAATTTGAAAGAAAAAATGTGCCCCTTTACCTCCTTTTGTTCTTCCTTATCTCCACATCATAGGCAACTGCTCATTTGTTCTCCACCCTTTTATGCTAGCCTGTAATTTCAAGGATCTTGCATAAAGGGAATATACAGCATGGTGGTATTACTGGTGGTCACAATCTGGACCCAGTTTTTCCAGGTTCTTGGTTTCTCAATCAAAGAACCGAAATAAGGGCTCCCATATATTTTGAAAGTAGCAAGGAGACTTTATTCAAGGTGAAGCAACAGTCCGGATCAAAGTAAGCACACTATCAAGATTGATAGCAGCCATATGAGTGAAGGCACTCAAGGGCCCGACATCATCAAAGTGGTGCTAAGGAGAGTAACTTATCTCCACTGTTTAAAGCAGGTCTATGTGCAGCCTAAGGCAGATGTATGTGGGGGTCGCAGGTTGTCAGCATGTTGCTAGGTGCATTATTAGCACAGGAGGTACTTGCACACAACCCAAGCCAAGTAGAGTCTCCTGTTTCTAAGCTATTTCTACGCTCACCCGTCTCAGTACTTTGTTTTCTGTGTTTTAACACCAACATTTTGAGAGTCAGTGATGTAGTTGGGTCTATCCATAGTTGTATAAAATGATGAATTTACCTCTGTGGTTTGGGCTTGTTGTACTTATAAGTAAAATAAATATAGTTGATCAAACATTTTAATTGGATTTGAGCCATGGCCAAATCTATGTAATAGAAATAAACAGAATCCAATTGTTGATACATTTACTTCCTCAGTGTGACCTATTTCAATACAATTTTATGTCATTTGGACCGCACCACAATTGCTCAGGCAAATTTTACTCCACAGGCAAACAAAGTATTATTGAGGTACTGCGTATATTTTATGATGACAAGCTAGGTCTGAATCACTTTAAGAATATAGTTTAACCCAAAATAGGGTCATGGCCAGTGTCCACAGGTTAAAAATCTGCCTTGTTTGGCTTTTTGTCTTGTTTTGTGGAGACAAAGTTTCACTGTATGGCCATGGTTAGCCTGAGACTCATGGCAATCCTCCTGCCATCACTTTAGTAGAGGATAGATGTGCCTTACTTATCACTTCCATCTTTCTCCCTCAGTTTAAGCATTTAGCTGTCACAAATGACTGTAAGTAACAGAAGAAAGGTAGAGAGGGCCACAAACCAGCACAGCAAGGCAAAAGAAAGAGTTGCTAACATTGAGATTTAAAAGTTACATTTGTTACAGAACAACATCAGGGCAGGCCACCGTCTATGTGACGTGACTAATCACAGAGCCCAGGCTGACTTGGGAAGTAGGTGAAGATAACAGAGCTGATGAGCTGGGAACGAAGGTGAAAACAGATACCGGAGGTCACAAGAACAGAGCAGCCTTCCCAGAAGGGCCTGAGGAAAAAGACCAAAAGTCAAGCTTCACACCCTCTGCCCCACTGAATCTACCTCTTCTTATCCTAATGAATATTCCCGAAGACTCCAGGTAGCTAGTGTTATTTAATTTTGGTTTGTCTGTTTGTTGGTTTGTTTGTTTTTAGGGACATTCTGCTTTTTACAAAAAGGAGCTAGACAAGATGGTAGAAACTTGTCATCCCAGCACTTGGGAGGTAAAGGCAGATCAGGAATTCAGGGCCATTCCTGCCTGCATTGTAAGCCAGCATGGGTTACGTGAAACCCCTACTTTAAAAAAGAGAGATAAAACCCTTCAAAGGCTTTCTGTTGCCTAAAGCAGTAATGGACAAACAAGAATATGCACCATGGTAACCTCCTGGTTACAACAGAGAAAAGGGAATGAGTGTAGAATTTGAGCTGAAACAAGTAGAAATTAAAAACCTATAGGAAATGAGGCATATGTGAACATATGTTAGAGCTGGCTGACGGGTAGGTAATCTGGGACCTGGTATACTATTTTCTTGTCTTTTATACATTTGAAATATTCACAATTGACTTATTTCAGTTGGCACTTGTGAAAACAAAGATCTGGTAGAAGTATATGTACTTCAGAAGAACTGCATTAGAGTCCTCCACTTGACTCAGATGCAGACAGACCGAGGTCACACTTCAAGAAACAGCTTGCCTCCTGACCTTCTACTCCACTCCAATCCCTGGCAGTGTCTGCTTGGTTATCCACGGGAACAACTCAACACCACTCAGTTCCTCAGTTCTCAGAGTTTCTCTGACTGGGATTGATGTGGCACCTCTCAGATTGCCTTTATACCTGTTCTCTCAATGGACCTGGGGTTTTCAAATACATTTTGCCCTGCCACCATCTGGCATAGTGTTAGGTTCTATCACTGAGGGACAGAGACAAATAGGGCAGAATACTTCCTGCTTCCTCAGGCTACAGACTCTGGCTAAGCCCCCTCCTCACACTCACCTTCTGTAGCTCTAGCTTCTCTGATGTATTGAGGGGGGGATGTTCCTTACCATTACCCTTGAGTGGTTCTGTAACAAGTGCCCCTGGTGAGACACCTCCCATGTGAACAAGCACCCCAGAGGAGCATGGTTTCAGGAGGATTGCAGACAAGTGATGTAGACCAAACTGCACATGGTCTCTAACAAGGCCTGGTGCTCAGCTATGGGTCAAGAGGTGGTTATCACAGTCCATGGGGCTCTGAATGTAGCATATTATATTTATCATATCTACTATCCTATATTAATCTGCTAGTCCTACATTCTTTTTTTTTTTTTTTTTTTTTTTTTTTTTTTTGGTTTTTCGAGACAGTGTTTCTCTGTATAGCTCTGGCTGTCCTGGAACTCACTTTGTAGACCAGGCTGGCCTCGAACTCAGAAATCCGCCTGCCTTTGCCTTCTGAGTGCTGGGATTAAATGCGTGCGCCACCACACCCGGCTTAGTCCTACATTCTTTTAGAGTTTCCTGTACTTCTTTTGTACACTGTATGAATTTTACTTCTAGCCAGTACTTCAATACCCCAATTCTCAAATCTGTTACTGTCCGCATCTTATATTTGTAGCCTAGGTTAGTCTCAGACTTGCAAAGTGAATTGACTGAAGCTCAGTCAGGATGGGGAAACCTTACAGTGATTTGAAAAGGGAAATTTTAACAGTCAAAATCAGGTGGACATGCCTTTAATCCCAACACTCAGGAGGCAGAGGCAGATGGATCTCTGTGAGTTTGAGGCCAGCTTGGTCTACATAGTGACTTTCATGATAATCAGAACTATCCAGTCTCAAAACTTAAAAAAGAAAATAAGAAAGAAAGAAAGAGAGAGAGAAAGAGAGAAAGAGAGAAAGAGAGAAAGAAAGAAAGAAAGAAAGAAAGAAAGAAAGAAAGAAAGAAAGAAAGAAAGAAAGAAAGAAAGAAAGAAGGGAAGAGAGGGGAGGGGAGGGGAGGGGAGGGGAGGGGAGGGAAGGGAAGGGAAGGGAAGGGAAGGGAAGGGAAGGGAAGGGAAGGGAAGGGAAGGGAAGGGAAGGGAAGGGAAGGGAAGGGAAGGGAAGGGAAGGAGGAAGGACAAGAAAAGAAAAAAAGAAAAGAAAAGAAGTGCATCCAGAGGGGCTGAGAGAATGGCTCAGTGGGTAGAGAGAATGCAGTACAGACTTTGAGAACCTGAGTTCTCAGTGCTGGGATTATAGGGGCCAACCACCATACCTACCCTTATTTTGTTTTTCTTTTGAGACAAGATCTTACATAGTCAGGCTGGTCTTAAACTTTATGTCTAGTCCTGGGATTGCAGAAAGTATGCACCACACCTGGCTGTTAATTCTTTTTATGTGTGGTATGCATATGTGTGCACACATGTGGACAGGTGCACATTCCTACAGATATACTTGTGGAGGCCAGAGGTTGACTTCAGATAGCAATCTCTATTGATCTCCACATTATTATTTTTTTTTTGAGACAAAAGTTCTTACTGAACCTGGAACCCCTTGTTTTGACTAAACCAGCTAGCCAGTGAGACCAGAAACTGCATGTCTCCAATTCCCAGGAGCTAGGGTTACAGGCTGTCCTACTTTGGTTCTCTTTTGCTGTGATAAAGCCATGACCCAAAGCAAGTGGGGAGCGAAAGCTTTAGTACGTACTATGGAGGTTTATTATATGAGTTTGACTCCATTGTGAAAGGAAGGCAGAGCAGAAACTCAAGACAGAAACTGTAGCAAAAGCCATAGAGGAACTCTGTATCAGCCAACTTGCTTTCTCATACAACCCAAGAGCACCTTCCCCAATCATGAGCTGAAGCAGATTTTTCCATCTCTCCCATATAATTTTCAGACCTTGCAGAGGCCTCCAAATAATTTGTCCATTTGTCAAAAGAATTATATAACTTTGCATTCTCACAATGACATTATGATTTCCCATTGACCACTTGATAGTTCCATTTTCTGAAATCTTACACCCACACGCATGAACAAGAGAGAGGAGGGGGGGTGGAGAGAGAGAGTAAAATTGTGTGGGTAGGGAACAGGTTCTAGGCGGAATTGGGGTAGGGAAAAAGAACAAGCAAAATATGTTATATGAAAAGGAAAATTTAAAGACCATCCAGGTATGGTGATTCACACCTGCAATCTATGCATCTAGAAGGCTGAAGAACTAGGGTTATAACCTGAATTCAATCCCAGCCTAGATTAAATAAGAGAGTAGGCTGGAGACCAGCTAGGGCTATGAAAGGAAACAAGACCTAAATACAAAATAGACTGAATACAACTAGGTGTGGCAGCTGACACTTGTAAAACCCCTCCAGCCCTTACTCCTGGAAAGAAGATGGATCACCACAAGGCTAACCTGGTTTACATAGTGAGTTCTAGACTAGCCTAGACTAAAAAAATGAGACTGTCTCAAAGGGGGGATTTATTACCATAGAATTACAATTTACACAAGAATCTTAGACCTCATCTAAGTTAAGAATACTGGCTCCATAAAATCTCAGTTTAAGAAAATGAAAAGTCACAGCCAGGAAGAAAACATCACAAGTCACATATCTGATGCTGTCTTACAACCTAAAAAGAAGTCTATACATTCTTACAACTCCTTTAATGGGGGGGGGTGATTCACTTGTTCATAGGGGCTCATTTTTATTATTTCAGCACTGAGGAGACCAAGTCCAATCTGAGCTGCATAGTAAAGTCCAGGCTAGATTGAGGTATAGGAGTGAGACTTGTCTCAACCTTTCCCCAACTACAATCCAACAGAAAATGGACAAAATACCTGAATGGACATTTCATGAAATGGATATTTGGATATAAAAAATACATGAAATATACATCACTTTAATTAATCACTGGAGAAACGACAAATGTTTATCTGATACATGATATACAAGTAGATAGAATAAGGGCTAAAGTAAAAGAAGGTGAGGCCACAAAATGCTGGTGACAATACAGAAAAGCTGGACTTGAGTATCGCTGGTGGCCACAAAAGTGCTGCAGCTGTGCTGAAAACAGCTTGCAGTTTCTTGGGGGAGAAAAACCAAACAAGCATTTACCATGTAATTACATTTGTGAGCATTTACCTCAGAAAGGAATATACAGGAACCAATACATGGATGCTCTTGCATCTTTATTTGTAACAGGTCCAAAGTAGAAACAATAACTCAAAATATTTTTTTTTGAGACAGGATTTTGCTGTATAGCTTAAGCTGGTCTGGAACTCACTCTGCGACTGAAGCTGAAACTCTAAGAATTTCTCCTGCTCCTGCTTCCTGAGTGCTGTAATTAAAAGCCTAAGATACCACACCTATCTGATTCAAGTGGTCTTCTATAGGGAAATGCCTAAAACTACTCTAAGTCTATAATTTAGAATACTACTTAATGATACGACTAAATTAATAACTAATATAGACAACAACTTGGATGGAATACCAATAATATGGAACAAAAGTCAACTTCAAAATGTTGCATACTGTAGTATTTATTAATACTCTGGTTTTTGAGAGAGGGTCTCATGTATCCCAGGCTGACTTTGGACCTAAATATGTAGCCCAGACTGGCTTTGAGCTCCGGTTTCCTTGCCTCTATCTCCAAAGTGCTGGGAATATGTAATCATTCCGTTTATTAATAATCTTGAAATAATAGATGCTCAGAGCTTTCTCGGTATCAGTAGTATAACATCTATAAAAATATTGGGGACTAGAAATATGTCTTAACAGTTAAAAATGGTTGTTCATTTTACAGAGGGTTTGAGTTCAGTTCTAAGCATTCATGTTAGATGGCCAGGTGGCCAAACTCCAGCTCTGAGTGATCTCTATGGGAACCTGCACTCAACATACAAACACACACACAAACACAGTTAAAATAATCAAAAAGTACTACTGCTTTCAAGGCTCAAGAAACAGCACAGAAGAGGAGACAGGAAGAATGTAAAAGCTGGAGGAAGGGGTAGGATACTGTGGGATACTGTCTTCTAGGCATAACATAGTTGTTGCATTCATAGCAGCTAGGATTATCTGCACCAGATTGGGCCCATCCTAGAGGACTCATGAGGCCCCACTCCTCCCACAGGATCTATAGGTACTTCATGGTTGCTAGGGGGGGAGATGAGAGACATTGTCTGCAGTGATATGGCCACTGGTAAAGTGCTCATGCTCCAGTAATGATCCTGTAAGTAATGCTTATAAAACTCCCTGAGTGACACACACAGAAAGACAGGGAAGTAAGATGGGGAGGGGGACTACTTGGGAGGAGGATTAGCAGGAGTGGGAGGGGGACAAGAGAAGGTACTGTGGAAGTGAATATGATGAAAACACATCATGAACATGTCGTAGTTTGCTTTATTG